>NW_027397072.1:25577102-25619465 GCF_003265705.2 Callorhinus ursinus | reverse complement strand
CAATACCTTGACAGCCGCCAAGCACTGGTGAATATGTCTTGCATATTCTGAAAACGTTTCCCGAGTGGCTTTGATGCCTGTGGACAGTGTGGCCTGCAGGATGCAGCAAGTGAGGAAGCCAGAGAGTGAGCTACATGCCTTTTGTGGATGGTCTTGAATGCCAGGCTAAGTGAACTTTATCTTCCAGGCAGTTCAGGATTTTAGCTGCTGAGCTGCCGAGTGAGATTTTCCCATTGGAATGACAGCTTCCCCGGCCACCAAAGGGAAGAGGGTGAGATAAGATTAGGAGTCTACCGTGGTATGCCAGGCGTGAGGGAAAAGGAGAGGCACGGCATGCTCAGAGGGGCAGTTCCGGAGTTAGAATGAGCAGGACTGATCAGGGCAATGGGCAGAGGCGAAGCTTCTTTGTGCTGGGGAGGCAGAGGGCTACCTGATGGTTCTGTTAGCAGAAATGGGCAGGTGAGGGAAAGGAGCACATTTGGAGAGAAGACGACGAAGCCATCACTGAACGCTTGCGTGAAATTCACATGGAAGGGGCCAGTGGCCTAGTGGATCCGAGGCTGGGAGCAAGGGGGTAAGTCAGGGCTGGAGGCACAGATCTGTGAGGACCGCAGGTGACATCTGAAGGTAGGAGTCTCTGGAGATGCTATTCATCAACTTGCCTAGAAACAAACGCATCAAATGAAAATATTTGGAAATTCCAAGGTGTTCTTCCTGTGGGTGTGTGGCTTTGCTTCATGCAACTGAAGGCTGAGGTCGCCTTCCTGGCTGCCTGTGGCCTCTGCCTCCTGCACACCCACTGGTGGTGAAGGTCTTCTTCCTCCCCCCCGCTTCGTCAGCATCCTCACTCTCCGGCCACCCCTGCTGTGTCCCCGCCATGCTCAGATGGCTCTAGGGGCTGAGAACGCCCCCAGGAGTCAGTGAAAGTCTTGTTAGCGTTTTAGACCTTGCAACGGGAGAGGCCGCAGCGTCCAGTGCTCTATTTTATAGACGAGAAAATTGAGACCCAGAGATGGCAGTGCTGGGTCAGGGCCACAAAACCAGCCCGGCGTTACCAGGGCAAGGCCCTCCCAGGCCCGCTGATTGCTGGCCTGGCCCCTTGACACCACAGACTGAGCCCGGAGTCTGCTTTCTTACAGGACTACACACGGGTGGTGTGCCCCGTGATTGACATCATCAGCTTAGACAACTTCAACTACGTCGAGTCCGCCACGGAGCTCCGAGGGGGTGAGTGGGACCGACACCTTCCCCCCAGCGGGGACTCACTGCTCTCCCCCCCGGTCGGCATTGTCTAGGGGGAGAGTGGGGAGACTGGAGCACCCAGCCCTGCGTCCTATAATGTCAGTAGCTCCAGTGTGGTCTTACCACCGAGACTGTGAATGGGATGACCAGGGGGGTGTGCAGGATGCATCCAGACCCCGAGCTCTGGCTCCAGTATGGGCTCACTCTGGGAGTGGAGGGAAGCCAAGGACCTCCTGGCTAGGTGGGGCCTGACCTGTTCTGGCACCTCAGCATTGGGCACCACGTGCTCTCGGAGGCCCACCACGGTTCGGCTTAGGGCCTAGTGCTGATCCCCCAAGACTGACTTGAGGTGATTCAGCCCCATAAAAACCTGCTTGCACCTTCCCAGGGCTCCTGGTAAAGGGCCACACCCATAACTGTCCGTCTTGTCCCCCTGGGGCTCTGTTGAGCCTGACTCTGTCTTCTGCCTTTTATCCCCTAACCGTGCCCAGCAGGGAAGGCTCAGAGAGGCAATAGAAAGAAACTGTGAGAGGGAAATCCAACGGCCTTCGTGCTGATCAGCCTGGGTGAGACCTGCTGTCTCTAGGCCCAGCTTCCTTGGATGTGTGCATGAGCTTCTAGAAAAGGGATGTGTCATGCAAATCAACTGAGTGGGTGCTGTGTTCTAGGGTTTGACTGGAGCCTCCACTTCCAATGGGAGCAACTCTCCCCAGAGCAGAAGGCTCGGCGTCTGGACCCTGCTGAGCCCATTAGGTGAGTCAGGACAGGGGGCAGGGGGCAGGGGTGGGTAGGCAGATCCGTCACCACTGGGTCCCTCTCACTGCCACATGGTATAGGAGGCATTCCACATTAAATGCTCAAAAGATTGGGCAGAGACCAAGAGAACCCTTTGCCAAGCTAGCCCCACTTCGCCCTTTAGGAGTTTCTGTCTTCAGAGAGACTTCTCCTAAGGGGACGGAGGCCTGATAAGACCTATACTGAGAAGTTTCCCGGTGTCGTCCTCCCACACACGTGCCACCGTGTAGTTACACTTCCCATTAAACGTTGGAGGGTCCCAGATGGTCCTGCTTGAGCCTTTGACAGGGAGAAAGAGGGCCCTTTCAGGCCAGAGCAGAACCACTAGGTCTTAGATGTCAGGACTCAGCCCAGGAAGGTCAGGTCAGCATTGCTGTAAGTGGAGGCTGAGCTCGAGGCCTGGCCACTGCTGCTTAATAACAAACATGTCTGCTCCATCCTGTGTGACCACGCGATGGTCGCATCAACTCTGGGCTCTTTTGCAGAGCTGCAGACACTTTTTCCTGGTCTGCATTCTCCCTTCACGTGGGACACTCCCAGCACGTGGTGACAAGATGGCCGCCTGGGGCGCAGGGCTTCTCTGAGGGCTGGGGGTAGACGAGAGCATGGTGTCTGCCCAGTGGGGGGGCCTGTGTTCTCAGCTTGGAGGGCATATGGTCTGGATACTCCTACCTGAGACCGGTGCACCTGTCCCAGACCTGTCTGGGATCTCCACGCTGACACTTGTCGGCCTCAGGTGGGGTATCAGGAGGGTCAGAAGTGCTTGGAGAAGTACAAAAAAGGCCACTGGGGTGCAGTTTCTCTGGCCAGTGACAGGGATACCCCGGATTCCTTGTGGGCATCTCTGTATCTCTGGACCTGCCGTATAGTAAACGTTGGATCATTTGCACTGAATTAACTTAAGTCAGATAGAGAAGCAAGGAGCTAGGAAGAACCGAATGCTGATGCTTCCGACAGATGTGTGTGGTTAGGAGAACGCTGCCGGGGACCAATGCCTCACCCACCTGCCGGCCCCTATCCCCTCGCCAGTCTTCATGAGCTGGAGTGGTGCCAAGAGGGAGATTGGAGCCAGACGCATGCCGGCTAATGCCCTTTACTTCTGAACCGTCTTACCACACCAAGCGCCATGCAGTGCACAGCCGCTTCCGTTACTCCCCTCGGGCGGGCGGCCTCTGATGTGGCAAGGGACCGAGTCAAGGATAAGGCCAGTGGTGCTGGTGCAGCTGACTCTGGGTTTTTAGCTTCTCTGGCCCAGTGGTGGGGTTCTCAGGGCAGGGTCTGTTTTTGTGGGAATAGCCCCCTCATCAGAGAATGAGCGTTTCCCAGGATTAGGTCAGTTCTCAGGGAACGGCCTGGGGTCATGGCATTGGGAGACCTGGTTTCTTGACCTGCTGTCCGTCAACTACCTGACATGGGAGAAAACTCCCTTTGGCCTCCGGACCTGCTGGATGAGGGGCCAGGTCCCTGTGGGCTCGCCCACCTCTCCCTGCTGTCGATCCTTCTGGATACAAGTCTCTATGCTCACTGGATTATCCGATTGGACTCTTCTGTGCTTGCCTGCCTTCCTCTGCAGCCCTTTGCTTTCCAAGTGGCTTTTCTGGCATCCCTCTCAGCAGTCAGAGGCGGGGGAGGTGGGGGTGGGAGCCCAAGGAAGAAGACGAAGTTGAGGGTGTGTTAGTTTGCTGGGGCTGCTGCAGCGACGTGCCACACACAGAGCAGCTTATGGACAGAAATGCGTGGTCTCGCGGGTCTGGAGGCTAAAAGTCCAGAATCAAGGTGTCAGCAGTGTTGTTTCCTTCTGAGGGTGCTGCCGGCCTCTCGCCTTGGCTTTCTTTCTTTTTCCTTTTTTTAAAAGAATTATTTATTTATTTTAGAGAGAGTGCAGGAGTGTGGGGGAGGAGCAGAGGGCAAGAGAGAAGGGAAGCGGGTTCCCTGATGAGCAGGGAGCCTGAAGCAGGACTCGATCTCAGGACCCTGAGATCATAACCTGAGCCGAAACCAAGAGTCGGATGCTTAGCCAACTGAGGCAGCCTGGTGCCCCTCTCCTTGGCTTTCCAATGATCGTCTTCTCTGTGTCTCTTCCCTTTATGGGCTCTCTGTGCATGTCTGTCTCTCTGGCTCAGCGTTTCCTTTTTATAAGGACACTAGTCACATGGGATTGGGGTCCACCCTAATGAGCTCATTTTAACTTGATTACCTCTCTAGAGACGCTCTCCCCAAATAAGGTCACAATCCGAGGTACTGGGGATTAGGACCCCAATATATTATTTTAGGATGATGTAAGCCCTCACAGAGGGGTACAGAGGGAAGTAAAGGGAGAGAGCCCAATCTCAAAGAAACGGAGGTACCATTAATGGGTGCTGCCTCAGTCCTCCTTCTCTGCCTGGTCAGCGGCCCGCTGCCTGGGCTCCCAGCAGTGGAGCCCCAAGAGAGCCACACTGGGCAGGGCCTGTGGGAGAGGCCAGCGGAGGATCCCCAGGCCGTCAGAACAGCGGGCTTCTGAGCGAGTCCTGGGCGCCCACAGAAAGCATGCTGATGAGTAAATTAGCCTGTCTGTGAAGTCTAGAGATTTAAAATCAAAAGGCAAAACCCTGGAGCATGTTCTTGTTTTAGGTAATGCCTTGGCCCTCATAAAGAGGAAAAGCAATGGGGAGAAAAGAGCATGGGGTTCTGCACGGCCAGGACAGATGAATGGGCTGGTGGTCACTCCTCCCTCTCCCATAACTTCCTCTTTCCCTTCCAAATGCACAGGACTCCCATCATAGCTGGGGGGCTCTTCGTGATGGACAAATCCTGGTTCGATTACCTGGGGAAGTATGATACAGACATGGACATCTGGGGTGGAGAGAATTTCGGTGAGTCACTGTCTCTGCGTCCTAGGGCCGCATGTACCCGGGATGAGGGCCTGGGAAGGGGGCAGTAGGTCACTCCTTGGGGGCAAGGGCAGGTGGGGCACGAGAGGAGTAGTTGCTGGGAGGCTGGAGGTAACAGGGCATTTCTCCGTGGGGAAAGCCTCCCCTAGGAAGACCCTCAGGAGCGAGTTGACAGCAAAAGCCAGGAAGGCGAAGGAGCCCCTGTTCTAGTCCCCACCCCGCCCAGGGGCCCGCCGGCTGGGAGCCAGGAAAGGAAATGAACATTGGCTGGGCCCGGATGGGGTTTCGAGTTTGACAGACTCAGCTCCACGGATTTTCACAAAAACCCCTAGAAGCGCCCCCGTGTCACACTTTCACACTCAAGGCAACTATAGGGTCGCTCAGTGTTATGAGCTCCACGGGTGGGTCCTGGACTGCTCTTTCCTAGGGCTGCAGAATGCAACTCGACGCAACTGCGGCCAGACGTGTTTGCAGTTTGGGAACCTGTGACCCCTTCCACCCTCACCCCTTTCTCTCTCACTAAAAGATAAGGGCCAGACACTCCCAGGCTTCCGTAGCAACTACCCCCAGACCCCCATCATTAACCCACTGCTGAGTACTGTGTGCACAGAGCCACCAGCAGATGTTTACCAAATGTTACGGGGGTCGCTGTCAATCGTCTTCATCCCAGGCTCCTTCTACCTCCAAATAAATCCCCAAGTTCGGTGCTCCCAGCTCAAGCCTGCCTCGGGCAGGGTTGCAGCTCTGTTTTGTTCCAGCTGTCTCGGGTGCTTCGAATAGTGCCCCCATGAAGGAGGCTTCCGTAACTACTTGTTGAATGAAGCACCGGAGAAGAGCAAGAGGCCGGCATGTCACCGGGGAGCGTTCAGCATGGGTCCCCGAGCGGTGGTGCGGCCCCGAGAATGGATGATCCGTGGGGCTCATCTGGGCATTCAGCAGTAACTCCATGCATTGTCCTCTGCCATTGTTTTCTCCTGTCTCTGCCTCCAGAGTGTTTTATGGCTTTCTTCCTCAGTCGCTAAGAGTTATTTTCCAGAAATTTATGGCTGCTGGCCTGACCCACAGCATCTGTTCTCCCAAAATGGGCAGTGTAGAGAAATCCATCAGATAAGTAGAACTCTTGCCATTCGGGGGCTGGATTGGAAGCTCAGCAAACAAGCAGAAAACCCCAAGCCCCCAAACCAAACTGATTCTCCTTGCTGGCACCCAGTCCTGGAACAGAATGGGGAAATCTGGTACAGGTTTGAGATCAGCACTGCCTGCACAGGCCCAGGAGCACTTGGGACCTTGTCATTCCCAGTGGAGACAAGATTGCTCTCTTTCTGGGCAGAGCCAGTGGGACATCCTGCGGCTCATGGCGCCTCTCGTGATCCGTAGTGATGTGCTCTGGCCTGTCCTCCCATCATCAAGTGAATCCTTTCTGCAGTCCTTTGGATAGACAGAAGTCATCTCATCTCTGTTCCAATGCCGTTTATGACAATTGCGTTCACTGCTTCACAGTTGGGCTCATTCTGTTGCTGCGAATTTTTGCGTTGAATTGTTAGAAATTTCTTCTAGGTTGAAGCCCATCTCGCTCTAGCCTCTGTCGGGGCTTATGCTACCCCCCCACCCCCTGTCACCCTTACAAAGGGAGTGCGATCCTTCCTCCTTGTGGCAGTCACATTGGGATTCAGGCAGCACGTTATTTTTAATGATGGCACGTTCTGGTCCAACCTACAGTCCTTGCTGTTTATGGCAGTGTTGACACGCATCTGCTCCTACCGAGTGGCAGTCTCAGCTAGTTGCTACCCAGTCGTTGGACACTCACCAGTGCTGATTTGAATGGGGAAGGAGGGAGGGGCTTCTGAGGAGGTGTGGGAGAGGCATTTTACAGTCCATTGCAAAATTTTTTAAACCACAGAAAAGCACTGCAGACAGCTATCCCAGGAGACACTGTTTTCTCCCCTCCCGACATTCCGTTGTTATAGTTGGCTCCCGGCACTTTGAAAGCCGTTTCTGGATTTTTTTTTTTTTTTTTTTTTTTAGCATTTTCTATGCCAGAAGATGCAGTGCTTTCCAATGGTACATAGATCATGTGGGGCAGTCCAGCTCTGCGGGCGAGCATAGGTAGGGACCTGAGGGCATGAAGGTGGAGATTTGGAAGAGCCCGTCAGGATGGGGTGATGATCAGGGGTTTGGTGGGGTTGGGGGGCACTGCTTCACTTTCAGAGGAAAGATGATACTGAGGGAAGGAATTCTTGCTCCAGGGGGTGGCAGGGGGCCCTCCCCATCGCCCAGCTCACCATATCCTGAGAGCCACATCCCCAGCATCGTTCACGTCCACCCCTCTCTCCATCCCCAGGACTACTCTGCTCCCCTCAAAGCCAACCTCCCACTGGGCCAGAGAGCACTGTCCGAAATGCAGGTTCTCTCCCACTTCCCAGACCAGGCAGACACGTGGTTGCTGCTTGTCCTATTCCATAGGGAGTATGGGAAGTTAAGAACACGAGCTTGGCATCTGCAGTTGTATGGCCTTGGGTGACCATGGTGGGCCTGTGGCTAGTCCTTGTTCAGCAGCTGGGGGGCTGGATGCAGCCTGATTGCCCCAGATGGCATGAAGTACAGTGTTGCAGACAAATAAGAGGCTCTCTACTCAAGTCCACGAGTTCATGGAAAAATAATAACAGAGCCCAGGAGGTCCTGAGAACTTAAAGATCATTCAAAGAAAGGGTCTCTGTTGGTGCATTTATATATGTGGACTTAGGGATAACAGTAGCCACCCAAGGGCTCACCGCTGCCCACTCCACTTCCCCTGTCCTGAGTTGGTCGAAGGTACAGTGGTCCTGCTGCTGTGGGTACAATGTGTGTTGGTACACGGTATGTGTGGCTCCATGCAAGCTAGAATCACCGCATTCGGCAGAGCCTGTGTCCCAAGCTTCCTCCATCTTTGTTCAGAAACCAGACTATGCAATGAAATTGGAACCTGGGTGGGTCTGGCTGAGCAATGGTGTATGAATAGCTGTGGTTTGGCTTCTGGGGAGAGAGCATCCCCTTTCCCATCCAGCAGTCGTTGGCTTGGCAGGTAGACACTGGGCTGGTGGAGGGCAGGGGCGGGGGACCCACGGGGCCCTGGTAAGACTACCAGTGGGTTGGTGAGGACACAGGAGGAAAGAAGTGAGGATGGAAGGTGGGGAAGGCAGTTTGCCCTCAAGTAGGAGTCCGATGTCTAAAGAAAATAAGATAGCGGTGCCCCCAGTGAGGGTGGAATAATTACCCGTCTCCCTGCCTGGAATTCAAAGTGGATTAGGGCCTGTGTGACATTCATCCCCCGGGGAGATTGTGCTGGTGCTGACTCAGCGAGAACCCCCTACAGATTCCCTACATCATCTTTTTGCTCCGTCCCCCTCACTTAAGAAAGTGATGACTTGGCAGGAGCCGCAGACGTGGAAAGCAGAGGGTCCAGGCAGTGCCTGGAAGGCCGGCTGCCCCACGCCTCCCTGCGCCGCGCTTCTGTTGCATGAGCCCCCGCTGCACGGCGCCTCTGGATTACGAGACTTTCCCAGGAATCAGCACATCCCCGCCAGGACAGTTATCCTGATGTCAGTGGTGTAGACGAGGGCAGGGTGACTCCGTGCCTGGGTGTTAAATATGCCACACGATACACCTGTGAACCTTCACGCTAACTGCACACTCCCGGCTGCACCTCCAGGCCGCCCAGGTCAGGCCCAGGCCTCCGATCACCCCAGTTACAACACTCAGGACCCTGCTGCCCAGAAGCTGTGACCTCATCTCGGGCTGCAGGAGCCTTGGGGAGGCATCAGCTGTACTAAATGGGTGCAAAGGCGGACGTTTGCCAGGATTGGATGGAGGTGCAGGGTGGTGGCTGGTCATAGAGGAGCCACTCTTGTTGGCCACTAAAAGACCCGAAGTCCGTGTCTTTGCTCCCGGAGCGGCGTTGGCCCAAGGAGGCTGTTGAGCGCTGAGGACAGGACGAGGGCAGAGTTCTGGAGTGGAGAGATGTGCGTCAGCCCCCAGGCACCCGCTGGCAGGGGTCAGGTCAGGACCGCTTCTGCGTCATCAAATAAAGACGTCCTTGACCATGAGCAGGGTTGTTAGGATGACTAATAAGCTACCACCTGAGCGAGGAGGGCCGAACAGAGCGCAGCCCAGGGGTAGAAGAAGAGCTCATTTTCCTCCCATGGCTCACGTTTGCAGAATTGAGATATGTGGTGGTTTTTGGCTAAAGCACCAGATGCGGGGAAATGAAGAGGAGGAGGGCTGGTTTGACAGGCGGGGGAGAGGAGGCAGGCTGCAGCAGGCTGTGGATGGGTGGCCGGGGACAGAAGATGCACCCCCATCTGCTGGTGTCCAGCATTCCTTGGCAGAGCATCACATGGCCCCTGGAAGCTGGTGCTGAAGCTGGGACAGAGCTGGAGCTGGGGGGAATGAAGGGGAGTCCTCAGCTTCAAGTGAACCGTGGGGTCAGCTGAAGAAACAGTGTCAGGGAGACCCTGTAAAGACAGAGCCTCGGGGTGGAAGACTGCCAGGGGACCAGAAGGAAGGTGAAGGACCAGGGTCAGATGACTCCTTTCCAAGCTGGGGACCTGTGGCAGAAGGCGGGACTCGGAGATGCAGAGGGAAGCACAGAGAAAGAAAGAGGTTGCTGGGGTAGGAGGGGGTAGGGGAGGGAACTGGGGCATAGTTTGGAGGGATTCGCTTTGCAAATGAGGAGGGACATATGTCTTATTTGAATACATGGAAAGGAAGAGACCATAGCCAAAACGTATGCGTATTTTGGGAAGAGGGCTGGCACAAAATTTGTAGGTTATATCTAGTAAACCAGATCTCCGTCTCTAGTTTTGAAAGATGAGATGGTTTTCCTTTTTGGGAACTGGAGCAGACCGTATTTTGAGATCCTGGGGGGGAAATGATTGGAGCACAGTAGACTTTTGGAGCACACTGTTAAGGAAGACGTCCTGAGACTAAGGTCACACATGCACTAATAGTCCCACGGGCTGACCCCTGCGGCCAGCCCCTCAGTGCACTCACTGCGAGGCGAAGCGACGGATGCTGGCAGTCAGTTGCGTTCACTCACTGCTCCGTGTCCCCCCCCGCCAAACACCAGGCTGGGACACAGGATCCCAACAGTGTCCCAGCCAAACGTCACACTGCTGTGTATCGGGGGCTTGATGGAATGTCAAAATCGCGAATGTTAGGTCCACAAATTTCAAGTGACTTTGGTGGCTGAAGAAGGAAGCTGGAAGTGGGCACAGGAGGGCAGTGCTAATAGGGTCCGTGTCCCAGAGACTGGCTTCAGGGGTGTCTGATCATAGCTATGGCTCATCTTTCCACCCTACTTAAGTGTTCCCCATATTCTCAGAATTCTGTTTCATTCGACCTGGACGGCTCTCCTGTGGCGTACAGCCTCAGTGAGGTGAAGCAGGTGTCCCCAGGGACACGACTCGGGGGCTGTTGCAGACTCAGGGCTGCAGACCCCAAAGCCAAGCTCCTTCCTCCCTCCGTGTTCTTGCCATTGTTTGGAAGCAGTCTTGAAATGTCCTTTCTTTATCCTAGCACACACATTGTCCCCACCCTGTCCCGGAGCTTCCTGGGAATGAGCCCCCTCGGGGCAGCACCTGGGCACGCAGAAGGGCAGGTGTAGAGAAGGTGGCAGCAGCGGGGTTGGCATCCAGGGAGCCTTGCCTGCCGCTCAAGGACACGGGGCAGGGCGCAGTAGGGGATAGGGAAAGTCTGGCTGAGGACAGCTGAGTGAGAGCTGGTGAGGATCGCGATGAAGACAGTGTCCGGGCACCTGCTTGGAGAGCTGGAAAGGAAGGAGACCGAGAGCCAGAAGTGGAGGGACAGAAAGAGGACCCAGGTGAAGGAACCCAGGGAGGTGGGGCCCGGCGTGCTGGAGGGTGCGGTGCATGTATGTGGTAGGAAGGCACCAGAATACTCACATCGTCCTCCCCTACTCCTGGACCCCAGCCTGCTTCCACATGCCACCCCCCCCATCTCCATAGCAGGAGCAGTTACCCAGAGGCAAGGATTTCCCCTGGGCCAGCCTACCCTCGTATTTGAGCCTGACTACAGAAGCACGAACCAGGCAGGAATTCCCAAATGGGAAGCTTGACATTTCCTACCAGGGGCATACCCAGCGGGGTGCACGGGGTGCAGTCAATAAGGAGGTGCACTGGCCGTCGAGAAGTTAAAAGCCATCACAACACTGCCTAACAGTCATTCAGCAGTCCTAAACATCAGCAGTGACAAGATACTCCCCTCCACCACCTTGGTATGCCGCTGCTTCCTTCTGGGGCAGAAGCACTGCCGCAAGCCGGCTAGGACACCGCCCCAGGAGAGATCTGCACACCCCAGCCTAATCCCGGCTGCCTCTGTGGACTCTTCTCCTCCTGCAGCTACAGCAGCCAACCAGGGGGAGAAGTGGGCATGTGTGCAAAATCCCTGCCCTGGGGAGCGACCCCAGCAACAGCTTAGAGGCTTCCAACATTTTCTGTCCCTGTTCTCAGTTACTGCCCAGATGTCTCCTCCCGAGCTCCAATTCAGGCGCCCTTACAGAGTGGCAGAATTGTGGTCCGGGTGTTGGGAGGTGCTCTGCTGGACGCCTTGCCCAGGTGCTTGCTGGGAATCCTGCCCATGGGTGTTGCTAGCCGGTCAGAGTGTGGACCTCACCTCCTCCATGACAGCCCCTTCTACCTGGGCCTTGACTGTCGGGAAATTCTTTATTCTTGAATGGGAAATTCTTTCTCCTCGGTCCTGACTGTAGCCCTCCGGGGTCACACGAGCACGTCTAATCCATCTGCCATGTGTCCGGAAGCAGCATTCTGGGTTGCCCCAACGTGGTAGCAGGGCCCTGTGCTAGGCTGGTCCCCGAATGTGGCCCCTCATGAATGTGCTCCTCCAAGCCAGCCCCCCGTTTCTTTCCATATGCACTGGCATCACCCTCCCAGCTGTGAGTTATCATCAGCCCCATTTGCAGAAGGGGAAACTGAGGTTCCCCAGCCAGCAGGGCACACAGTCTGACTTCACCCCACCCCCAGCCCCGGGCGGGATGCAGCAAAAGGGGAGAAGGCCCTGAGCACTCCCTTGGACCTGGTGCCCGATGCTGCCATCCTGTGTCCCCGCCCCCCTCCGGAGGGCACAAGCCATGCTGAGGGGGCACGACTCTCCTGCAGAGATCTCCTTCAGAGTGTGGATGTGCGGCGGCAGCCTCGAGATCGTCCCCTGCAGCCGAGTGGGCCATGTCTTCCGCAAGAAACACCCCTATGTTTTCCCAGATGGAAACGCCAACACGTATATAAAGTAAGTTCGAGTCCCAGGGGCTCTGTGGGGGCAACAGAAAGCCGAGTGCTTTCCTGGTGACGGGTTGTGTCTGTCCCTGGTTCTCTGGTAGGTTGCCTGGGTGTTCTGGGTGCTCAGGAGCCACAGCCGTGCTCCCTGGGACGCTGCCTAAGCAGGGGAGGTCGGACTGGCCCGCCCAGCATTAGGAGGAGGCCTGACGCTCTTCACCACTGACGTCCCCGCAGCTTGACAAGGCCCACAAGACACTGGGCGGCACTGTCCTGCAGGGCTCTGGGTGTTTGGGGTGGTTTGGGATGGCGGGAGGAGATGCCGTTTTTGCCTCTGAGTTCTGGAAGATCCAGTGCTCCCACTTTCAGGCCAGGTCACCAGGGGAGAGGTCGTTGGAAGGATCTGTGGATGGGGATGCACAAGTGGCCACAGCTCACAGGCCTGCCCCAGGCCCTGCAGGTGCACAGACAGGGTCCGGGCTGAGGCCAGCCCCACGACCCTGGGCTCCTTCCCTAAGGTGTTGGCACCTCCTGCTGGATGAAGGAGGAAGATCCCGGGGTCTCAGTGAGCCAGGGGTGCCCACTTGCTTATTCCTGCTCCGTCCCTTCATACACCTTCTCCTGTGATTTCTTCTCTTTCAATCTTCTCTTCTGTTTTAGAAACATTTCATGTATATCCCTCTTTCCTCCAGCTTCTCACCTTTTCCCTTATCCCCTTGTTGCTCATCATCTGACAGCTTCATGTATCCATTCATTCTCTTTCTCCCTTTTTTCTTTTCTGTCTGGTCCATTTGCGGGGGGGCGGGGCGGGGAGCTAAGCATTTCTTCATCTGGGACGTCGTTTTCCTCATCAGTGTTCTTCCGTCCTTGGTTTTCAGACATATGAGCAGATATGGGTCACACGAGCATCTCGGGGCTGGCATGACCCTGAGCAGGGGAAAAGTTAACACCTTTTGCAGAAACTGGGTGGGCAAGGCTGGTGCTGGGAGAAACCCAGCAGGCACCAAAGGCAGGGCTGCCTCGACCCTTGGGTTTCCGGGAAGAAAAGGTGAGCAGGGGACACCTGGTGTAGGAAAGCGAGGGGGCAGCAGTCCTGGGCTCCAGAACATTCACTGTCTTTGAGTCTGGGCCCTGGCCAGTGGGTCAGTCGGTGGTTTTAAAAGGCAGCACAGGTGTCTCCTAAGCAGCGTCCAGGTTGCTGATGGTTAGGCCGGGGCAAGGAGCCAGCAAGGTGCTGGTAACTGCCCTCCCTGCACCAAGAACAGGCTGCGCGTAGGGTCCACCAGCTTGGAATCCCTCTGCTTCAGACGGAACCAGAAGTCTGCAGGCGCATGCGCTGTTCGGTGAGGCCCCGGGTTCACCGACGTGGGCCCTGGTGAGGCTTGCTCCCACACCACCCCCTGGCATCTGTTTTCTGATGACCTCTCTCCTGCCCTGGGGCTCTTCCTGGTTTCGCTGCCTCTCTGCCTGCTGAATGGTGGACATACGTCCTCCATGTCAGTCTCTCTCATTTTCTGTGACCTCTGAGGTCAGCGCCAGAGCAAACACCTGATAGAAAAGACTAGCGTGCTGGCAAAATCAAGCTGACAGCCGGCTTGATTACTTGATTCTTGACGCCCGCCCCATGGTCTGGGCCGCTGTGCGTGATCGGCTGTCCTGCCCAGAGCGGGAACCCCAGCACTCGCCCTGCATAAAGGGGGGAGCACCTGGAGTGGGAGTTTGTGGGCAGCGGGAGAGGTGGCCACTGCAGGCCCCGCCTCTCTCGTCTTGGTCCCCACACGTGGGGATGTGGAGGCTCGCCTCTCCCGCCCGCCCCCCCCTTTTTGGAGCCACGTAAGTTCCATTTCGGGCACAGTTTTTCTGGTGTGTACCTGTTGGAGAAAAGTTTGTCCTCACTACTAAAGTTCTGTGTCTTGGAGTAAAAAGGCCCTTTTGGAGATTGGGTGGGACTTGGCTGGGCTCAGCACCCATGGAAGAATGCTGTTACTGGATCATGGGGGCCCCCAGCTGGGTAATGCTGCCTGCGTGTGCATGTTAACCACTCTGGGACACCCCCTGTATCCCCAGGAACACCAAGCGGACAGCTGAGGTGTGGATGGATGAATACAAGCAATACTATTATGCTGCCCGGCCGTTTGCTCTGGAGAGGCCCTTTGGGAAGTAAGTGTCCCTTCCGCCTGCTTTGTGCAGAGGGTCAAGAGGAGCTCCAGCCCCTCACAGCCTGTCCGCTTAGCTGGTCACCCAAGCCGTGGCCACTGTCCCTTATATCCCTTCTTGCTCCTGCCCTGTCCTGGGTGTGCGGGGCTTTCCACAGCTCTTGCAAAATGACGGCCTGGCAACCTGGACCACTGCCCTAGGGGGTGAGCTGTGCCTTGCACCACGGAGCGAATGTTTCTAGCTTTTTACAGAAAGGTGGGGTGCGGGACGCGATGGCCTTAGCACCTCCAGAGCTCCTCCTCCTAGTTCTGAGTCACCCAAGCCCAAACCACCCTCCTTCCTCGGAGGAGCAGTATCCTACGGGTGTCCCCTTCGTAGGGGCACGTAGCTGGTGCTCCAGCTTCGTCGGGGTAGACGAGGACAGGGAAGGAATTCTGTGCCAGGGGCCGTAAAGGCTGTCCTGGAAGTGCTCCCCAAACTCTGAGAAATGGGTTTAATTGCCTCTATTTTACAGGACAGGAGACAGGCTTCTGCAGGTTAAGGTACTTGCCCTTATCACATCACGGTACCAGGGGCATGAGGCTCAAACCACACCTGTCTGATCCCAAAACCATATGTTGCCTTCTCCAACTCAGAGCTGATAAGAGAAAAATGGAAACTGCGTCTGTGTTAGCATCTGATTGTTTTGAGGAGCAACCAGTGGCTTTTTGTCATGCTAATGTCCCTCAGTCAAACTGAGACTGGTGAGCAGATGGGTTTCTGCAGCCTACCCCTCATAGGTGGGGCCCACCCCTGCTCAGGAGGGTTAAATAGACTCAGCCAAAGTGGCCTGCGTCTCTGAAATTATAAACCTGTGCTGTCTCCCCCAGTTCGGTCACTCAGAACCTCACAAGGCTTTTGTCCTGAGTCCTCATCAAACTCCTGGCCCCCTGACCATGGCCATGCACCCCTCTTTCTCCGCCTCCCTCCCTCCCCAGCTTGGGTTCTGCTCTCTTGCTTAGAGAGAGGGCGTAAAAGGCCTCGTCCTCGGATCTTTCACCCTGTTGTGCATCTGTCAGCGCCTCAGGCAAAGTTTTCTCAACCCTGGATGAACCCGACTCTGTGCCTTTCCCTCCCCCGTGCACAGGCTGCTGAAGGTTCTGGAAAGCATCAGCCAGGGCTGCTAACGCACCGTGGCCACCGGCCTCAGGCAGGCCGCTAGTGGGCCTCCCAGTCCTACTGCCTTTCCTGGCCATCATTCTCTGCAGTCCCTGTTTAAACCTCTCCCGTCTCCCCACCTCCCGAGTCCACCCGTCACTCAAGGCAGATGACACCTTCTGTTTTATAGCTGAAATAGATGCCACTGACTTCCCAAGACAAACCAACTTGGCAGCTTCGCTCTCTCTGCCCCGCTCTTCTCCAAAGACAGGTGTGCCCCCTGCTGTGTTAGACCAGCCCTCCACCTGTGCTTGGGATCCACCTTTCATCTGCATTCTTTTGTAAATCAACATTTATCGAGCTCCCTTGGCCTGGATTCATCCTCTCCTGCCTCCTGGCTCAGGGCTTCTTAAACCTTAATGCACATGGATCTCTTGGGGCTCTTGTTAAAATGTGGTTGCTGATTCTGTAGCGTTGCATTTCAGGAGGCTCCCAGGTGGTGCAAGGCTGCGGGTCTGAGGGCCTGTCCGGGCAGAGCAGAGCTCCAGGGTGGTGCTTCCCAAACTAGCCTGCACATTGCCATCCCCCAGGGAGCTTCAGGAGCTACGGATGCCACTCCCAGAGAGCTGATGGGGCCTGGGGTATGGCCTGGGCTGGAGAATTTTTGAAACACAGCCCCCTACCCTCACCGCCAGGATTCTAATGTGCAGCCCGTGTGCGAACCATCGTTCTAGGGGACGCTGCCCTCCACTTCCTCATCCCTGATCTGTCTCTCCTAATGCACGGTCCCCATCAGCATTTAAACCGATTCAGGGTCTTAAAACTTAAATGATTTAAAAAGGAAGAGGAGGAAAGGAAAGAAACTCCAAAAACTTTCCTTCAATCCAACGTCGTTGGTCCCCTGCACCCCTTGCCGCTCCTTCGGGGCGCAGCATCCTGAAACCCTGCCTGCGTGCCTTGTGGGCAGCTCTTGCCCGCCTCTCCTGAGTGCGCTCGGAGACCCGCCCCTGTCCCCGACCGCCCCCTCCTGGCTCACCGCCCCCCCCCACACCGCATTGGGCCCATTACCCATCGTCCTCCCCCAGCCAGCCCGTCGGGCGCCCCTCTGACCACGGAGTCCGTGCCTGCCATCTTCCTTGTGCTGCGTCTCAGGCTCCACCTCCCTGGCCCCATTGCTGCCTCACTTTCTCTTTCCTGCCATGTTTCTGGTCCTCCCCAAGGGTCTGTCCTCACCGGCTCCGTACTGTGCATTTCCCCCTGGCGTCAGCCACCGCTTCCGTGCTGCTGACTCTTGTGTCTCTGTCCCTGACCTGGACCTCTCGTTCTGAGCCACAGTCCCTTCCCTCCCACGACAAACTGGACATCTCCACCTGGACACCTCCCCGGCTGCTCCAACTGCACTCCTAAAGGGAACTCAGCCACTTTGCTTCTAAACGTGCCCCGCAGCCCGTCTCCCACATCCCCGCAAACACTCTTCCTTGTGTCCTGTGGCCCAAGTCACAGGTCTGGGTGTCAGCCTTGTTCTTTCCTCCCCCAACCTTCCCAAGTCAAACAGCTCCCAAGTCCCGGTGCTGCCGCCTCCTTCATGCACGCAGCACCCAGGTCTTTGCTAAACGCTGAACGTTCAGCTTAGAAAAAAAATTGATGTCATTTCTCTGCTCAGGCTGCCCCCTTCCTCTGGGGAGGAAATGTGGTTAGCGCTAACTAAGAAGTCCAGCGCGGTGTGGAAGGAGGTGAGGCTGGCCGAGCAGGGCCACCCGGGAAGGAAGGACAAGGGGCAAATGGAGCCAAGGAGGGTGGTGGCGGTGGCGCTGGAGAGAAATGGAGGGCCTTGGCCTGTGCCTTCTCTCCATTCCGCCCCCCACCCCCTGCCTGAGAGCACCATCAGCACCACAGGGGGCTGTCTGCAGTCCCCTCCCACTGCTCCCTGTCTCCAGCCTTGCCCTGCCAGACCCATTTGCCACCAGTGAGATGCTCTCAAAGTGCAGATGTCGCCACGTCACGCTTTGCTCAGAACCCATCCGTTGCATCCCATTGCCTCAAAGTCCGACCTCCTCCACAGTGGCCCCCAAAACCCTCTGTGGTCTGTTCCTTCCTCTCTGCTCCCGCTCACTTCCCCTCTGCCATCCCCCGCATACATTCGTTCGTGCGTGCGCACGGCTCGGCCTTCCGCAGTGCCGCTCCTGCACCTCCTCCCCTCGCTCTTCCCCGGCCTGTGCCGGGGGGGCCCCGACCCCACCCACTCTCTGGTTTGTCTAGATAGCCTCCACCTTTCCTTCCAGATACCAGCTTCCGCGTGACCACCTTGGAGACCACTGACCTGACTAGCGAGGGCACACACCTCTGAGATGATCCCGCAGCCCCCGCATGCCCTCCCCCACCACGTCCACACAGGGCTGCGATGGCTTGTTTCATTACCTTCCTCTGTTGTTCAGAAGCTCACCATCCATCATTCCCCACATTGGGCACAATGCCTGGCACAGAGTAGGTGCTCAGTAAATATCTGATGAATAAAGACGTGACCAGGCCCCAGAACCAGATGATTCTTTGAGAGTGGGGTAGTCAGGAGTGGTATTTTGACTGCAGAATCCAAAGAGAGATTTGTGGGTAAGTAGACTCAGAGCCCCAGTGGTGAATTATTAGCAACACACTGCGTGTTCATGTAGCCTTGTTTTTAATGAAAACTAAAAACACCCCTAAATTCCATTTTCAAGTAAAAACACAAATCGTCCGTGTCGTTACCACACCACTGTGAGCTGTTGCTCCGTTTTCCATAGCTCTGTCTGGAGCTCTAGAAATCTCCCTTGGTTAATTTCTCCAGCACCCTCGGGAGAGACGTGGGCACAGCGTGTGCTTTTGTCTCTCAGCCTTGTCCCTGTCTCTGACCCTCGGCTGTGCTTTTGTCTTTGTGTCTCCCCCTGCCCCGCGTCCCCCCAGCATCGAGAGCAGGCTGGACCTGAGGAAGAATTTGCAGTGCCAGAGCTTCAAGTGGTACCTGGAGAACGTCTATCCAGAGCTCAGGTACCTGCCCTATCTTCTGAGCCTTTGCTGGCTTGTCAGGAAAGGCCCTCCGCGGACTGGGTCTGGAAAAGGGACATCCTGTGGCCAACTGGATAAAGGTCGTTAAGCATAGGGAGGTCTGAGGGGACCAGGTGGCTCCCCTTATTCCTGAAACCAGAAGAGGAATTAAGTTAATCAGTGGCGTGAGGGATGGCAGTTCTCGGGGAGCAGCGTAGCGCAGCTGCTGGGGCTTGAGTCCCGGGCGCGACCTGAGGCTGATGCTGTCTCCACGCCCAGCTCCGTCTGCCATGGTGGCTCCTGGGTCTCTCCTCGCTGCCTTGTTCCTGGTGGCAGCCCCCCACCGTGGACGGAATGCTCCTGTCATCCTCAAAACCCTGTCTCCACCTCTCCAGCGGCTGGTGTCACTCAGCCAAGGAGCAGCTGGTTCTCATCTCTCTGTGGCTTTCCTCCAGAATCCCCAGCGATTCCTCCATCCAGAAGGGCAGTATCCGACAGAGGCAGAAGTGCCTAGAGTCTCAAAGGCAGAAAAACACAGACACGTACAACCTCAGGCTAAGCCCCTGTGTCAAGAACAAAGGCGAGGATGTAAAATCCCAGGTACGTAACTGACTGGGGATGTGAGAACATGTATGGGCCTCAGCCTCCAACCCCTGCTTTTGTAGGACACCCGGTGTCCAGTTATACCCAGAGCCTAGCTACAGAGCAGGAGAAGTATGATTTCCCCTCACTCTGAGACCGGGGTCACTCCACTGGGTTTCCAAATGGGTCCGGTTTCTCTGAAAGGCAGTTTAGCAGGCGACGTCATGCCTCTAGGAGATCGCTGTTAAATTAGCAGGATTTAATGAGTACGTCCGTGGCGTCCAGCCTGCTTGCAGGTAGTGGGGGCTGGGTCAGGCAGCTCAGGTGCAGCTGCTACCTGGAAAACGTGAAGGGCAGACGGAGAAAGGCGTGCCTCTGGGTGATGCTGCTCCAGGGTGGCAGGCCTGCCCTGAGTCTCCCTGCGGCTCTAACCCGGACTTCCAGGTGGGCACGTCCCATCTGGCAAAACATCACCATTGTCCGCACCCCCGCCCCCACCCTGGCCTGTCCTCAGCAGGCCTGCACTCCACCTCTGCTCTCTCCTGCCTTGCCCAGGTCTGCAGGAAGCCTGGGAATCCGTTCTCACAAAGGTTGCCTCGTGCCTTAGTCCATTCATCAACGTAGCACGCCCACGTTCTGTGGGTCAGTGTTCTTCCCTCTGAGGATGGAACTCTTTTAAAGGTCACTGGCAAATCCGCAGCCTGTCTCTCCCTCTGTCACACTTGTGTGCTGGATACGTTACAGCACATCCAGCTCGTGGCTTCCTCCTGGCTCCCATGGCACTGCCTGATCCGGATTCTCCTGCATTCCTGTTCTTTCTGTCTCTTTTCTTTGCTGGCTCCCCTGCTCCACTTTCGTGTGCTCCTGGTGAGTATTCACAAAGGTTCTTAGGTCATTGTTCTTGTCTCTGGAAACGGTGTCTTGGAGATTTTATCCAAGCTTCCAGCTTTGGCCCCATCCTCTGTTTCACTGATGCACAAATTCTAGTTTTCATCCCTCCCAGAACTCATCCCTTCACTCCATAAACATCTCTCTTCTCTGCTAACTGCAAAGACACTGAGATGAATGGCTAGGTTGCAGGTCTCCGTGGTCCCTCGAGGGATCTAATGCAAGAAGAAGCAAGTAAGCAGCTGTTCTGTTATAATCTCTGTCCTGGATGGTAGCACCGAGGGACGGTATCCGCCATATGCATGAGAGTCAGGGATGTCTTGCTAGAGGACTCGAAAATGAGCTGCATCCTGAGAGAGGAGTAGAAATAGACCATGTGAAGAAGGGGAGAAGGAGCAGCCCAGGAAGTAGAGCACGCGGGAAGGCCTGGGCTGTGGCTGGGTGACCGGTGTGAGCCCACAGCCACCACAGAGTTGTCTGCGGTTCTAGTAGACAGACGGCTACAAGCAGCTGCCAGGCACCACAGCCGCGTATGTCCCTGCCCCACTCCTTCTCTCCGTGTCACTGCCCTCTCCCAGGCTCCACGGCTCCAATGCCACCTGTCTGCCCTGGCTCCGCATTCTCCTGGTCCCCATTTCTGCAAGTCTCTGTGCCTTCTCCCCTCAAATAGCTCTTCTTGGACCCTGCTTTCTCTCCTCCATGCCCGATCAGCCTTCCTCAGCTGTGCACCGTTGATGTTTTACGCTAGATGGTTCTCTGTGGGGGGGGCTGTCCTGTGCTCCGAGGCCTGCCCAGCAGCATCCCCGGCCTCTGCCTGCCAGGAGCACCCCACACATGCCAGTCGTGACAACGGAACTGTCTCCAGGCTATCCCGAACACCCCTGGGGCATAAAACTACCCGGACTGGGAACCACGGTGTTAGGTTAGAGCCACAGCCTCCAGTCCCTGCCCCTCGTCCCCCTGCCGACATGTCACCATCAGACCACCGTTCTCCACCTCAATACAGCCTTCAGTGCTCCCCGCTGCCTGCCACAGAAACCCGCACCCACAGCCTGGGGTTTGAGGCATCGCAACACCCGCCTCCAGCTTGCAGTGAGCTTTCCCAGACCCGTCTCTCTGCTCCAGCAGGACACGGGAAGGGTAGCCTGAGTTACACAGGAAAAGGGAAAGCAAGCAGAAGTGTCGATTTTGCTTTAGGTACAGCAGCCCGGCTGGGAATGACATAGTTTGTTCAAGCAGCATTTTGTAAAATGATGTGAATAGGTGAGGCACATCCCTCTCTTCTGAATTTGTGTGTGGGCGCTGTTCATAGGGGATCCCAATGGCCAGAATGTTGTCACCCCCTTTCCCTGGGACGGGAGCTTGGTCGATCTATCTTCAGCGAAGCAGCGGCTTTTCTGGTACTTAATGTCTTTGGCTGCATAAGGAAGTGGGAGGAGGGGGGCCATAGGATCTCTGGGTCTTGAGGCGGGGCTCCCCAATCTCCAAAAGATTTCCAGGGCTTTATTTGCCTGGAGAATAATAGTACCTTTCCAGCTGACCTTCCAATGGCACGAGAAAGGGGTGGAAAAGCAGTCATCTGTGGGAAACTAAGGGTGATCATAGTAACAGTCTTCAAGTGAGCCAAGAGTTCTTTCTAGAAGCTAGTGCCAAGCTATCACTCCTTCTCGCTTTGGAGAGAACAGTTGGGTTTGTGTAGCAGCAGTGTGAATTTGGGGAAAATGGAGGAAGACCCTGAGATCCATGTTCCGCCTGCTTCCACAGAGGACAGTGAGTGCCCTCAGTGCTCCTGGCCCCAGGCTGCTTGCCGGGGGACAGGGCGGGGCTGGGCTGGATTAGACTCAGCCCCCTTCTAGAGGGGTCCATGGCCAACAGCAGAAAACGTCCAAGTTTTCTGAAGGTGTAAACCCACTTTAGACAGATAGAAGTCTACATAACTATTTCAACTGGAATAATCCCCAAGTGTGCATGTGCGTGTGCGTGTGCGCATGCGCATGTATGTGGGCCATACACCCTTGTAGGACTGACCTATGTTACCTCTCTCGTCCTTTCGGTAACTTTCCCTCCTTCCTGTGTAAGAAAGACAGTTCTGTCCTGCTCGCCAACCCTTTCTGCTAATGCATTAGGGCATCCAGGGGTTCTCTCCTCCAACCCTGCTCTGCTCCTTCGCCTCTCCTACATGTCATTTCTCCTCTTGCGCTGCCTCTTGGCCTGTCCAGATGGGGTCACGTCTGCCCCTCCCGCCCCTTCCCGTGACTCATTCCGCCCTCTCTCCAGCCACCTCCTCTTCTGCCTGGGGGAGGCCGTATCAAGGAAGGGACGCAAGAGCCCTGTTGAGGAGGTATTACTATTATCCTCATTTTACAGATGAAACCAGGGCCTGGAGAGATTATCCAAGGTCCTAGACAGTAGGCCCCTCCTCGACATGGATGGGGACTGGGAAAGAGTGTGAATGGAGGCCCACATTCTGGGCTCCACACCAGACCCGGGGGCACACACAGCACCGGCTTCCAGCCTGGACCTCCTCCCCTTTACTTCCTGCCCTGGCTCTGTTCCCTGCCCCCCCACTCCCAGGCTGCATATCCACCTCAGTTACTCCCCTCTAAACGTTCCCCCTTGGGCCCAGCTATGTGCAGTAGGGACTCAGTCTACCCTTGGGAGGACTGACCCAGGGTAAAATCTACACAGATCCTGAAATCAGGTTCAGGCCATTTGGGTGGAGGATTCCAGGGTTCCTGGAATCTGGAGTAAAAGAAAACCAGCGGGTTCGAACCAAGAGTTCAGATTTGTGCTTCCAGCTGGTCACACACTCTCCAGCAGTGTCATCCCCCAGCACATGGGTGCCCTCATTGTTGAAAGGAGACAATCAGAGCATGGTTGTTCTCTGCCTTGGATGAGGGCTCGTATCTCTGCCCCACCCCCAGCCCATCTATCCTTCCCCCTGCCTGCCTTCTCTTTCTTGGCCAGCTTGTCAACCTTGGGAACAAAATGTTTAATCTTGATGTGTACTGAAGATGTCGGCAGGCTGATGCCTTGGGTGAAGTACAAGAGAAATACATCATCCGTTTGCAAACGTGCAAAGCCCAAGAAGCCTCCAGGTTAATGAGTTTCCTCTTAGCTTTATTGGATTCTCTAGAAAAATACTTGTGTGAAAGATGGAAGGAAGACAGATGCACTAATCGCACTGCTGTCCCAATTTAAAGAAAGGGAGAAAAACAGAAAAACTTTTCAGTGTGTCCATCTACCTGTGTTCCGGGCAGTTTGGGCCACTGGCTTGTGAAGGATGCACATACGCAGCTGGACACTCGGGTGGGCGAGAGAAGGTGAGCGCTCTTCCCCACACCTGCGCTGCCCTTGGCGGGTGGGCCAGGACTCCAGGGCTCGGCAGCAGGTCCCAACAACAAATGTCCTGGGTGTAGGTTTTTAATCACATGCATATGAAGTGTATCCTGACAGCTTGGGGTGAAGTGACAGGAGGGACCGAAAATAAAAGACCCCAACAGTGAGTCCAGCGAAGATCCCAGTCAAAGGTGGGGAGCATGTCTCTGAGCCCACCAGATCACCCTGCTGCCGCCTGGTCACCAGGGAGAGGCAGAAGTCTGTGTCCGTGTGGCCTGCTCTGTCCCCAGCACAGCCAGTCGGTGCCTTTGCATGATCCTTCGGCATCCGTGTGCACTGAGAGGCTGGCTGAACTGAAGTGTGGCTTGTGCCCACTTGTTCGTTCCAGACACTGTGTCTGAAGAGGGCTTCGGGGGTGTGTGTGGCCTTCAGTGTGGCCCTGGATGCTCTCAGCTCAGATCCAGTCTCACCAAAGAGGCCCCGCGTTCATAGTCAACCCTGTGGTCTGCTCCTGGCGTTGCCCAGAGTGACTCCTGATCTCTGTTCCCTTCCATAGAGTTGTACCTGCCTCCAAGGATCACCTTGAGGATGAATAGACTATGACTGTGAAGCTTCAAGAATCAGAAGCCCTTAGAAATGAGCTAGTGTGCCCACCTAACCACAACATAACCTGCAGTGCCGCTCAGCATTTGCAGTCTCTTCCCCATTGTGTGTAGTTCCCCCACGCAGAAGAGTGCGTGGATGGGGAGCTCACCACCATCAGTAACTGACTCGGGCTTCTGTGCTCATGAAAACACAGCCCCTGCCTTCTCTCCACGTGGGAGTGTTTGTCTCCTCACCCGACCACTGCTCCTCCCATGTGTCGCCAAAATCCTGTCCCCAGAAACCGCGCCGGAGCCAGCCACCGGCCTGCAGATTCCACAGGCCTCGTCTGGGTTAGTCATGCCAAGGCCCCATGAGCCATGTCCTGTTACCCCGCTGTCTCACAGATGGGGTGAGCGAGGCTGAGAGAGGCCAGTGCTACCCCGGTCATACACAAGTACTGGCGGGCTGGCTGCTTCCAGGGGCCAGGCCCTTCACACTAGGCGAGGGTGTCTCAATCCCAGCACTGTTAGCATTAATACCAGATAATTCTCTGTCGGGGGGACTGTCCTGTGCCCTGTAGGTGTTTGCCCACATCCCTGGCCCCACCCACTGGGTACCAGTAACAACCCCCCCTCCCAGTCATAGTCATCAAAAAGTGCTTCCAGACACTGCCACATGGTGGGTGGGTGGATGGGTAGAAAGATGATAGATAGATAGATAAATAGATGATAGATAGATAGATAGATAGATAGATAGATAGATAGATAGATGATAGATAGATAGATAGATAGATAGATAGATAGATAGATAGATAGGAGCAAGATCAGCCCAGTAGAGAGCTGCTACCCCAGGCTGGTTGCTTCTTGCCTACTAGTGGTGGTGCTGGGCCATTCCTAGGTCAGCTCTGTGCCTGGGCCCTGACTCCTCTCATGCCTGCCTCTTTCAGAACTTGGGTCCTTTAGACATGTCCTCTTAAGACCATCTTTCCTCTCTGCTGCTCCGTCCAGTACTAGACCGTGAACCCTGGGCTGGATGCTGCGGCCTGTTTCATCCCAGGCCTCAAGGCTGCCCCCAGATGGGCATTGCCCAGAGAGAATTCTACTGCCCCCACCTGCCAGGCTGCTCCCTTCTCTGCACGCAGGGGCTGTCCTCCAGAAACTCCCGCTAAGCACAGAAGGCTGTGAGGCTGTCCAGCCTGGACCCCCCCGCCCCCATCACCAGTTCCCCTCTTCCAGGGCAGGAGCAAAGGGGCTAGAGGGCCAGGGGTGGACCTCCTCCTCCTCGGCCCCTTACTGGTCTATCTGTGAGGGGGTGAGGCCGCCCACACCGTCTCTGGGTTACCTCCTGTGGGTATGACCATGTCTGTGTGCCCTGGGGGTGGGGGCTGCGACTTGGCCAGACACCCCCAATAGAGCTGTCGGCACATGGCCCAGCATGCACCGATCTCAGCCAGGCCAGCCTGAGCAACCACTGCTACCTTCCCGAATCCATTTCTGACTCCGGGATTCGTTTAATAAACCCATTCATCACTGGCCATTCTGGAAGCCTGACAGGCTGCAGAATGGGAATCGGAAAACATCTCCTCACTTCCTGCCCCACCTGCTTCGGTGTTCTGCTTCTCTCTCTCCTCTCTCGCAGATGTGGCCAGAGAGCTGTGTTCCTCTGAGAAATTGTGAGGCTGAATTATTTCAGTGCCAGTAAAGCACCAGCTAACGGAAAGTCCACTTAGTGTAAAGGCTTCGATCCCCTGTCTGTGCATGTGCGCATTCTCCCCCTGGGGATCTTAAGGTGATTTCCTCCGAGCCCAGCCCCAGCCGGGTGCCATCTGCGTTTGTTCCGGAAAGGCATGAGCGGATGGGGCGTCTCAGATGTCAAAAGAAGTACCACTCCTCTCCCACCCCCACACCACCCTCAGGACGTCCAGTTTTTAAAGCCCCTAGGATATTATAAAAGAAGCAATGCCAAAATGAGCTTTTCGGAAATTGTGGTATAACTCAAGTTTTTACGTTTAATTAGTTAATGCTTTTAACATAAAAAATACAAAGTGTGTTGTAGTAATCAAAATAATTACAGGATTTATTTTTTTGAATGCTAATTCACGGTTCACAGCAGCTAGTGTGGGTGGGCAGTGGGCCAGAGGGGTGGACCTTATCTTCTTTCCACATCACTGAGTCCGTTTAGCCTCATTTCTCGACAATGGCAGAAATCTAAAGCTGAGGCCAGTTGTATGGCGGGCCTGGGCAGCGGTTCCCTGGCAGCCCTGCCCTTGGGCTTGGGCCTGGGCTTCAGGCCTTTCTCTCCCTTCCCCACGTGGAATTCTTTGGACACGTACCCAAGACCAGCTCCCACCTTCTAGATCACACTCCAGAGGTCCGGAGCCCCAGGACCCCCAACCAGATGGCCCTAACCTGACGTCAGGACCTGCACGGATCTCCCGAGAGTAGACTGTGTCCCTAGCACACACCTGGGCCCAAGGGGGGCCCTGTAAAGGGGAGTGACCGAGTGAGCATGGATATGCAGACAGTGGAGTGGATGATGGGGGATGGCAGACCCCGGGCGGGAAGAAGAGGGGAGCAGGCCCAGGAAGCCAGCTCTGTGTGTGCCCCGCTCTGATGTGGAGTCCGTAGAACGTGGGCCTCCATTCGTACTCTTCCCCAGTGTCTGTCCGCATCTGGGAGGGGCCCGCTCTCTCAGCTGCCCCCTCCCTAGTCCCCTACACGGGCTGTGACCTTCGTTCCCCTTCTCATAGGGGCTGCCAGTGGGAACACTGGCCAGCTCTCTGCTGTCGAAGTGGGGGTGATCTAGAGTTTTCATATTTACAACGTGGAAGAGGGATCTCAGTGACAGACATTACCTGTGATTAAACTGGGGTAGAGGGAGCCGGGACCCTGGCAGCGGCAACAACAAAGGAGCTACAGGGAGTCGGTCAGGGAGAGTTGCATAACTTCTGCGAGGCTTTCGTCATGTAGAATGGGGACAATAATAATAATAGCTATCTAGTAGGATTCTTATGAAGACGAACGTCCTCTGTGCCAAGGCCCCAGGACAGTGCCTAGCACATAGTAAGTCCTCAGGAAATGTTGGCCGTCAGTAACAGGGTCATGATTACTGCATCACCCCTGTGCATACAGACGTCTTTCCCTTTCAGCTAATCCTGGAGGGAAGCAAATGGCATGCATAGTATGGTGATGTTCAAGGCCAGGGGAGAACTTCTTGATACGTCCCAAGGAGTACATTTCATTACATTTAGTATTAAAAATTTTAAATGTATATAGATCTAGAAATAGATGGGAGAGTATAAAGAGCCCCTGTAGCCATCCCCAGGCTTCAAGAATTTTTTTTTAAAGACTTTATTGATTTATTTGAGAGAGAGAGAGAGAAACAGCATGAGAGGGGAGAGGGTCAGAGAGAGAAGCAGGACCCCCGCTGAGCCGGGAGCCAGATGTGGGACTCCATCCCGGGACTCCAGGATCATGACCTGAGCCGAAGGCAGTCACTTAACCGACTGAACCACCCAGGTGCCCTATTTTTTTTTTTTTTAAGATTTTATTCCCAGGCTTCAAGAATTTTTTTTTTTTTTAATTTATTTGACAGAGAGACACAGCGAGAGCAGGAACACAAGCAGGGGGAGTGGGAGAGGGTGAAGCAGGCTTCCCTCTGAGCAGGGAGCCCGATGTGGGGCTCGATCCCAGGACCGTGGGATCATGACCTGAGCGGAAGGCAGCCGCTTAATGACTGAGCCACCCAGGCGCCCCAGGCTTCAAGAATTCTTAACGCACAGCCTGTCTTTTATCCATCTGTATTTCCATCACCCCCCCCCGGCTCCGCCCCTGCCCCAGGGAGTGCCTTCTGGTCTAGGTCTTCTCCCAACACTGGCAATTTGAAAAGGGACATGAGAATCCACACGCAGGACCCTAGGGGGACAGTGGCTCCCCCTGGGCTGGTGGCCTCATCCAGGTATCAGGGACAGGGAAAGTCCCAGATCAGGAGAGGCAGAGTTCTGCATCTAGGTGGCCTGGTGAGTCAGCAGAAGGACCCAAGCCTTTGGGCAAGGAGGGGAACAAGCCAGGGCACAGAAAGACACCGAAGATGTCACCAGATGGCAAAAGTCAGGAGGGGTGCCAGGGCCAGGAGGGGGCTGCCATGAGCTAGGGAGGGTGCAGAAAAAGGAGCACATGAACGCTGGCTCAGCTTACGGGACACGTGGTCCTAGAGCAGGGGACTGGCCAGCTAACGGATCCTTGATTCATTCTCAGGCCAAGGAGAAGTAGCTGACGAGCAGCCTGGTCCAGAGGCTGGGCGTCAGCTGGTCAGCAGGCGTGGAGTGGAGAAGGGGTTCAGCCCTTGACGGGTCCTCTCTGCAGCTCCCCCCAGGGCATCCAGTTCACCAGTCACCTTCTTTGCCCAGTGATGAGGCCCCTACTTCACAGCCTGGGAAGGACCTCATGTAGGCTCACATTTTCATCCCTCTGACCTAAGAACTCGAAGTGGTTTGAGCTCCTTCAGCAGCTCCTTGCTCTCTGATCTCCGGCATTTTGTGTAATAACCGAGAAACATTCCTTGTGATGACCCTCAAATGGAATGACCCTTTCCTCTCCCCACCCTCCTTGTCTGCTCGCTTTCTCAGTTTCCCTCCCAGCGGGGGCTCTGGGGCCCAACGATCTGTTCCCCTAGAGTGCTGGAGTGCACATGCCTGTGGGGACCATTTTCTGTCTCGTGACCTGCTGTCCTTCTGCTTTTCTTCCACTCCCTCCCTCGGCACGCTCCCTGTTCCCTTCATCCCACCGTCTGTCCTTTTCAAAGAAGGGACATTCTAGAGCCAGCTGGGGATGATCTGCCAGGTAGCTGCAGTGTCAAGTGTGGGGACTAGATACAGATCCCAACAGAAAAACTAGAGACCACACGGCTGGGCTGGGGTGTCGTTGAGGCTTCCCCACCTCGAGCCCAGAATTGTTCAGCACCTCCCAGAGGTGGCCTGCGTGCCCAGGCCAGTCCCCTTCCCAGGTATGGAGATGGAGACTTCAGTGGGGGCAGGACCTGGGAGTCTCTGACTAGTGGATCCCATTTTCCAAGGTGACTTTGTTGATGGTCTGTTCCTGCTCGGACCTCCAGTGCTTTTTACCAAGCTGTGCTGATTCTCACACGGTCCCAGACATGTCCCAGACGTGTCCCACCACGCTTCCAAGGATCCTGATGTGAACCTTCTGGCCTCTTCCCCTCCAGATATGGGCCTTCACATACACCCAGCAGATCCTCCAGGAGGAGCTGTGCCTGTCTGTCATCACCATGTTCCCGGGTGCCCCGGTGGTTCTCGTCCTCTGCAAGAACGGAGATGACAAACAGGTGAGTGCTCAGTGGGTGCACTGGGGCATGGCCACCTTCAGTGACGGGACTGCCTGTGTGGGTCCGAGTCTCGTGTGCAAGACCAGGGAGAACCTCTAGAAGTGGAGGGGCTGATCAGAAAGACGTCCTTCTGGTCAGGAGAGGAGAACAGGGGCACCAGCTGCAGCGGTCAGCTTGTCCCTGAATGCCGGCGGACCTGGCCAGGCCCCAGTGGGCACATGCATCTTGTGCTCGCCCGTCTAGCTCCAATGCCCACCTGGCATCCCAGAGCACGAGAGCACTGGGACAAAGCCTTCAGGGCCGCAGGATGAGCGGCACCGGAATCTTGGCCTGCGGGGGGGCCTTGGGCTCTGGCAGGACGTGCCCTCTGGATGCACCACGTGCCCTGTCGGGCCCACGCTGCTGACCCCACGCAGTCTCCTGCCGATTGGGTGTTGGCATTAGAGAGATGGACATCCAGATGCCCTTTGTATGGTTCACTAGCCGTGGGATCCATGGCAGCTCACTGGACTTTGGTTCCTTCCTCTCTGAAATGGAAGTGAAGATGCCCACCACACAAGGGAGTCACGGAAGTGCGCCCTGGTGCCTGCACCGTGGCAGTTCCCCAAAACGCGTTCATCCCCCCCTTCCTTGTCATGTGAGGTAAAGTCTGGGGAGCAGCGGCACGAGACCCCCTTCTCTGCTTGGGCCCTTCTTGAGCTGAAGGGCTTTGGAGGAGCAGAGCCTGCTGGCATTGGGTGCTGCCCAGAAGCCTCTCTGCCCCCCTGCGCCCCATCCCCCCGCTCGCTCCCACATCTTCCTGATGTGCAGACGCTGAGTGCTCGTCTTTTCTTGGGTTGCTCCCGTGACTCACGTGCTTCACGTTCTCTGGCCTAGTGCTTGGAAAGTTATTGCCTTCTAATGAGTTCTCCTAGTAAACATACTGATTTTGCTTTTACTTTTTTATCCAAAACAAAAAACAAACAAACAAACAAAAAACAAAAAGAACAAAAACCAACAGTAATACCTGGCAAAGCAATTACTTGCAGTTTTATTCCTCCGTGAGACCATGAAGTCAAGTCTCTGGGTGACCCTAGCCATGTGGTGTAAACATGTCTGATTATTCTGGAACTCCTGGTATTATTGATAGAACCTGGGCCCTTAGCCAGAGAATTCCGGTTCATGCTCTCTCCTCTCCGTCTTCTCAGCAATGGACCAAGACTGGTTCCCGCATCGAGCACATAGCCTCCCACCTCTGCCTAGACACGGACATGTTTGGTGATGGCTCTGAGAATGGCAGGGAAATCGTGGTCAACCCATGTGAATCATCACTTATGAGCCAGCACTGGGACCTGGTGAGCTCGTAAGGACCCGAGCCAGAACCAGCGGGACTGTGAGTGACGTTTCCCCGGATGACAAGCAGACTGGAAATCAGGCTATGAGCAGCCCACAGCTACTGCAGATGCTCTGAACTGGGAGGTGGAGGGAGAACCCCCCCCCCCCGGACAGGAGCAGATGTCTCAGGGAGGATGGAGGAAGGGATTGTAAACCAAGTGGGGCTCGGAGACAGATCCCACGTGTTCTCCATGCTGTTCCGTTCCAGTCCTGGCCTGGTCTGCCCCTCCCTGGAATCTGGGGAGAGAGCTCTCACGGGGAGTGTTTATGTTGTTTCCTTTCTTGCAGAGGAGGCCAGAGAGAAAAGCTTTTTTTTGTCACGAGGCCTGGACTAAATTGAGAGAGAAAGAGTGGAGGTTGTTTTCCAAAACAAATAAAGGAACCTTAGAAGTTTTCTCTGCGTATCTCTTTATTTGTTTCTACTGTTAGCACAGCACTGAGCTGTGTTCTCCATTCAGAGGGGACGCTGGCTGCCACAACAGGCTGTGTGACCTTAAAAAGACACACAACTTCTCTGGCCCTTCATCTCCCAGTACATCACATTGGGGAGCAGGAGCAGATCCATGGTTCTTACCCAGGATTACAGCCTCTCACCCGGAGAAATCATGTCTGCTCTGGGCTCCAGGTTCCAGCTTCAGGGGATCCCGGTGGGGCCCAGGCTCCTCAGCTGATTCTGGTGCCCCTCCCTGGCTGGAACGACTGCCCTAGATGTCTGTCTGGGTCCTCGTGGCTTTATGTCTGTGGCCACTAGCTGGGAGTTTCTTTAATAAATCCCCAGTAAGCCCTGGGAATTGGGTACTATGTTTGTCCATGCTTATTAACTAAGGTTTAAGAAAAGAACCAAGCCAGGGGCGTCTAGGTGGCTCAGTCGGTTAAACATCTGCCTTCGGCTCAGGTCATGATCCCGGGGTCCTGGGATGGAGTCCCATGTCAGGCTCCCTCCTCAGCAGGGAGTCTGCTTCTCCCTCTGCCCCTCCCCCTGCTCGTGCTCATTTTCTCTCTCTCTCTCTTTCAAATAAATAAATAAAAGTCTTAAAAAAAAAAAAAGAAAAAAGAACCAATCCATATTGTTTTGAAAATTCCCAAAATAGGCCCATACATTCTCTGCTGAAGGACATTCTCTGTGAGCTGTTTGGTAACGGTCTTACTTATCTACTGCTGAGTGACAAATTACCCCCTTAAAACAACACACATTTGTTATCAAATGGTATCTATAGGCCAAGAATCTAGGCATGGATTTGCAGGGTCCCTGGCTTCAGAAGGACTGAAAAGGCTGCAGTCAATGTGTTGTCAGGGGCTCTAGTCATCTCAAGGTTCAACCAGGAGGATCTGTCCCAGGCTCACTCAGTGGCTGTTGGCAAGGATTTGGTTCTCACATCCTGTTATCCAGAAGCCGCCCTCGGTTCCTTGCTATACAGGCCGCTCCAACATAACAGCTCACTTGACTAGAGCAAGCAAGCCCCGGGAGCTGAGGGTGCCAGCAAGATGGAAGTTATAGTCTTCTAGAACGTAATCTCAGAAGTTACCATCCATCACTTTTACCACCTTCTATGTGATAGAAGCAAATCCCTAGGCTCAGCCCACACTTAAGGGGAGGGAATTACACAAGAAAGCTGATGCCAGGAGGTGGGATCATTGGGCGCCATTTTGGATTCTGACTGTCACAGTAACTATTATGCCCTAAACAGGTGTCTGTCTCCCCTTCATCCAGAAGGACTTCAGTGAAGGCCATTGGTCAAGCCCATCATTACTGAGGACCACTGCAGGGGTAGGAAGTCAAGGGCTGAGTGTGCACACCCAAAATCTTCTCTGCAGGTTGTATTTGTGTATACAGTCTTCCTATTACTTTCTTTAGTTATGATTTGGCTCTTTTGTGAGGCTATTTCATTCCCTGCTGTGAAAAGGAGAGTAGGCCATGGGATAGATAAAGATGTCTGTTGAAGAAGAGAATCTGATGGCTCCTTGAGCTGTGTCCACAGGGTTTAAGCTGGCCTTGCGGAGAAGGAAAGACCAGCTAGGTTCAGCAGCACCCTCTCCCCGGAGTCAGGGAAACAGGCACCACACTAAGGGAACTCAAGGAGCTGATGTCCTCACCTGTTCTTGGTCTCCCTCTGTGGCTCTGCCTGTCCTTGAGGCCCCTGGGGGCAGCAAGGTTGTCTCTGCCTTATCCCCACCACTGGGCTGGGCACACCGAGCTCTCCGTGAATGTTTTCCTAAATGGATGATTGGAAAAACTGTTCCTTGTCCAAGATGAAGTAACTTTACTCATATTTTACTAACCTTATAAATTCACAGAGTGTAGGTGGCTTGAAGTCCCTTCTTGAACACCCAAGGACATGGGGAAGCATTGTCCCAGGAGGATGAACATTTTTTATCTGGGCTGCTTTGATGTGACCAAAGAGCTAGCACTTAGCAATGCCATTGACTTCAGCGATCCTACCGACCTCCCTCTTACTAGTGAAAGGCCTTGGATAATAAGGAAGCATGTGGACAGTAATCCGCTAATGGAGACATGGATGGTTCACATGTGAACTACAGGGCATGTGTCTTAAGGCTTCTCTAGCAGGTTGTAGGGATTATAGCTCTGATGAGGCAAATGAATCATGACAACCATGTAGAACGATCCATCCTCTATTCACTAAGCTGATGGTGGTGAAGCCAAAGCAAGAGTAATTTATGATTTGAAAGCAGAAATAGCAGTAGTTCCAAACCTCCCCCAGCTCAGGACAATGCTGACGATGCCCTGACGGGACAGCAACCTGCTCTGGGACACCTCGGCCTACAATCACACTGTGGCCAAGCTTTGCCTGGGGGTCAGGTCCTTGGGTGGACGCTGAATCAGAGCCCTCAGGCAACTTGATCACTGAGTTCGATGCCAAATTTTAGGAACCAGGAAGAGCTCACTCAGAGAGCCACCAGTAGTTGGCAAATGACATCAACCTATGAAAACAGAAGGGACCTACACTCTTCATATTCGAAGGGCTCACATAATTGAGACCCCCAAACCAAGCTTGGGGTCACTACCCTGGAGCAGTCTCACCACACTGCCAGGTGAGGAGGTGACCAGGTGTGGCAGAAGCCCCCTCACCTGGGATCACATCTGGCTAGTGGGCTCAGATACAAACAATACGGGCTACTAAGTAAGGGAGCGCCTGGGTGGCTCACTTGGTTAAGCGTCTGCCTTCAGCTCAGGTCATGATCCCAAGGTCCTGGGATTAAGCCCCACATCAGGCTCCTTGCTCAGTGGGGAGCCTGCTTCTCCCTCCCCCTCTCCCTTCTGCTCCCCCTGCTTGTACTCTTTCTCTGTCAAATAAATAAATGAATAAAGTCTTTTTAAAAAAAGTAAGGGTGGCTAAGTATCTTAATGGTGTTGTGTGCAAATTAAGTGGGAGGGATTTTATACATATGTTTTTTATATATACTGGAAAGAAGAGAGGCAGGGGCTCTGGGCACGCTCAAGTGTCTGGATTAGAGTTGGAAGGATGATGATATCAAGTGGATGGATATCAAGTGGGAAGAAATGGGAGCTTCTGGGTAATTCTAGGAGCAGCATAGGTAGCCAAGCTGGGTGCCATATTGAATCTGAGCCTCGCTCTCTTGCCAGTTTGTTTCCTTAGGTGCCGTGTAATTCCTTTGTGTGAGCTCATCTTCAGTAGGAATCATTTTCTCTGGGCATCCCAAGTGCCCGGGTTGTGGAGGCATATCTCAGGGAAGGTTCGAGTCTGCCTCTGTTGGTTCCCATTGATGTTAAACCAGTTTATACATTGATTTCTCTGATTGTGGTTTCCACTCTGTGAAAGCGATGGGAATTTGGACCCCACATATTCACTTGGCACCAGCTTGGTTTTCGATCTTTTGCAAATTATCTTTTCTCTACCCAAATTATTATCCTGCTGTCATGCCGTCACCATTCGCCCAGCTGGTGGGTGGGGACTGTTAGCCCTTTTAAGCCACCAACTGTATGTAGGGTCTTGTTTCTGGTCCCAGCCACCCAGGAGTCCATGGCCTTCACATCTTGCCTCTTCTTGGGGCTTGGGACTCCAGCCATCTGGATTCGATTCCCCTTCACCCTGGCTTTGAATTTGCACTCGTCTTTGAAATCTGGGACTCCCCATTCCTTTCAAGTGTAGCTGTGATTTCCAATTATTTTATTTTATTTTATACAATGTGTGGGTATATACATATGTGTGTGGGAGGGGGCTGCCTATATCAGCTCAGACCAGAATCCCTTAGTGTTGTAATTAGTTGTCACCACTGTCTTTCCCACTGGCTTCAGGACACCATGTCTTAGTGTAGACACTCAATAAATTTCTGTGAATGAGTGAGAGAATAAGCCTGTGATTCTTTAGTACCACTTCCTAATTATCTCCTGGCTATAGCTATCAGACATTAGGGTTTTAAAAAGACAGCAAAGACAGAAATGGAGGCCCAAGAAGACAAATTTATAACAATGAAATCCTGTTATAATACCCATAGATTTAGGGATCATGCATATTTTACTTCCTAATGACAGAATTTAATACTGAAAGTACTAACTGGAAAGAACTATCAGTAATGGAAATCTTTAATACTGCCATAGAGCCCAGCAAGAGAGAATCTGTTCTCATAAACTCTGAGGGATGGTGACAGAAGAGTAGACGGGCAGCGCTTGCCTTTCATCTGCAAGAATCCCGGGCATTTTGCTGCGTGAGTCGTGGCTGGCCTTCACGGACAGGCTCGCCTTTTACCTCTGGTCCGTGTGGTTTACTGTACAGATTTAAGGCCCCTCCCTCCCCCCCCGCCCCCGCTCCACACGCTGAGCTGCTGCCCACCATGCCCTCCCCCACCCCGAGAGCCAGTGCCCTAACCTGTTCGTTCCCTTAGCATGTGACCACACCTGGGCAGCATTGGGCACCCAGAGGAGACAGGGAAGGTTTAAGGGTTCCAGGAAATATCTAGCAGCTGCAGGGACACGGAGGCCTCTGGGGCCAGGCAGGTGGTGGGCGGGAGCCTCTTCTCTCCAACACGCAGAGCCAAACCTCCCAGGCTCCCTGGTGGTGTGAGGTCTCGGGCAGCCTGACTCGGATTAGCACCATCCGAAGCTCCAAGCGCTTTTCCATTTGCCATGGAGTCGACTAATTTAATGAAGCCGTCACAGCGCACACCTCAGGGCTTATTGGAAAAGGACTGGAGCACATTATTTCACAGCAGTAGATTGCATCATTTTCATTTCACGGCCTTCCAGTGGGAAATAATAAAACAAAATTACAAACATAATGAAGAAAGAAAGGAGGGGGAAAAAAAAACCCACAACCAAAACCTTGGGTGAGAGACGCATCCTCCGCGCTGCGACAGGGCTGGTTACCTTATTCATTTGCGCCAGGAAATATTATCTGGCTTCCCTCGGCAGGAAGGAGCAGCCCAGGATGCCTTCACCTGCTGCTGAAGATAACAGGCTGCAATAACTCAGCGTCCAGCCAGGAGCGCTCGGCACCCCTGCAGAAGGCTCATTGCTTGGCCTTGAGAGAGGCTCCAGCTTCCGAGGGCACTTCCCGCCCTGGGCCGACGGCAGGGCAAGCTGGCGGGCTGCGGGGGTGCACTGTGTGCCCGGTACCTCCCCACACCCACTGGGAGACAGCATCCCCAGAACCAGAGGAAAGAAAAGGAGTCCCCGCCGCCATCCTTCTCTGCAGGGTGCTTGGGTGTGACAAGGTGAGCTGACAGCCAGAGGCTAAGCAGAAGACAGACAGAGCAAGCTCGGCTCCAAGAGTGTTCTCATTCATCACAGGCGGGGGTGTAAGATCAAGGGAGGCAGCCGGCTCAGCTGGGCCTTTTATTCTTTTCCGGCAGGCCTGTCCTTCAACTTGAGGAGATGCCCTGGGCCTGTCCCCACATGGAGAGACTGAACCCCTTCACTCCACCCACACCCAGGTCCTCTCCTGCCCTTTACTGAAAATAACTTTTCTCCTCTGTGAATGCAGGCATTTGAGCCGTGTGGAATGAGCTGCTGCCTTCCGGCCGGTAGCCTCCTTTGAAGCCAACCCCTCACCTGTGCCTTGGGCCCCCGCCAGCCCTCTTGCTCCTGCAGGTAATGCTGCCCCTTCAGCCAACCCTTCCCCATTCACTGCATAGTACCCTAATTTCTCCTACCCTGACGTAGAAGAAAAAGCCTCCCCTTGAGCCTGATCTCCCCCTTTCCTTTGATCAACATGCTTCTCTAAAGTACCGCAGTTAGCCCCACGGACTGGGGTCAGATAAAGTAGGTTCAGATCCTCGCTCCTCCAGTTCCTGGCTGTGTGACTAGAGACAAATTACTTAACTTCTCTGAGCTCAATTTCCTCTTCTGTCAATTGGGCAATAGTCCTACCTATCTCATCATTTTAGTGTGAGATGAAGTGAAATGTGGAGTTCTCAGCACAGAGCCAGGAACATAGCATATAAATTTTTGTTGTCATTATAGTTTTATTGTGAGGTTTGAACATCCATGTGCAGAGCAGAGAGCAGAGTGTTGAAGGCTGAGCTCAATCCTCAGAGGTCACATTGAGGGCAGGCTGGACCTGAGACTTGCCTGTGGGATTGCCCAGGGTCACGGAGGACCCGACCCCTGGCAGCACGGCTCTTGGGTTTGGAATTGGTGATGAGCCCAGGAGGGGAAGGAAGCAGAGAGCAGTGTGGGAAATGCGGTCCCTCTTGCCAGTCTTGGCCCTTTGCTCCCTGCAGCTCTTTGCTGTTCCCCTCACCAGGTGTTTCGTCGGCCTCTGTGTTCGTTCCCGCCTGTACCCACTGCTCCACTCTGTCCCCTGTGTGCCAGCCCATGTGTGCCACAGTCCGCGCTGAGCCCCGTGGGGAAGCCGAGCCGCCAACAGGGTCCTGATTCAGGAGAACAGAAGACAAGCATGCGAATCACAGAGGCTGACCGAGCATGTCCGGCCTGGCCCACGCCCCCAGAGGCTCCCCCTCGTTCTCAGAGATGGTCACATCACACCCCAACACCTGGAAAATAGCTCAGCCCTGCTTCCTACCCTCGGCTCTCATAATGACCTGAATTCTGCCTCTCTTCGTTCGCCAGCCTGGCATCTGCACGATTTTCAGTTTGGGAGGTTCTCCCAGAAGCTGTCAGAATACTGCATCCAGCACCCCATGCCCTGGGCTTCCACCTGCCTTTGGGTGGGGTCCCCTGCTCAGGGAGTGGGGACTGATCTCTCACTAACTGGGGGTGCAGGTGTTCTAGAGCTACGAATGGTTTCATAGGACCCTCAGTCTTGAACAAGGAGGTGGGATGTTAAGGACCCAAAGCAGTGCAGACAGAATGTTGTGTCAGAAAAGAAGTTCAAAGAAAGAACTCTGAGGTTCAAAGGATGACAAGACCCCATGTGAGATGAACTTGAAGCATACGTGAGATTTCAAAAATGATGGAGAGGGGGATGCATGCTCGGTGATAAAAACAGCTGAGCAAACACACAGAGAAGCAAGACAAGACGGGCCTTCTTCAGGGAGTATGGAGAAGGTCAACCAGCCCGTGGTGTAGAAGACACAGAAGAGAGTGTGGGTCAGAGAGGGGGACTCAAATGCCAGGCAGAAGATTCTGAACTTGATTGGGCAGGTAGCTGTGAGCCACTGAAGGTGGTAGAGCAAGAGAGTAATATTGACCAGAGCGGACGAGGAGGAAGATGGATTAAGTAGCAGGAAGTAAGGCGCTTTGGAGGTGAGATTCTGTGAAGAAGGGTCTATTAGAGACTCCAGAAATAGTCCGAGACAGATTACGAGGCCTAAACCATGTCACCATCAGAGTGGAAGGTAGACCGTGATTCTGAGCGACTGTGGTGGCGGCCATGGGAGGAGAGCAGAAAGTGAGGGGAGCAAGGGGGGGAGGATGGCCTCCATGCCAAGGGGATCCCGTTCTGCCTGCTGAACAAATGCCCTCAGAGTCCCATATTTAACTGTTCTATTTGAGTATCTGATAACAAGGCTTAATTAGTTAATTATAAAAAACATTTTAGACGCACAGAAGAACAACAGTGGCATAGCAAACCACTTACACAGCACTTAACTCTGGCCTCGGCATTGTTCTAAGAGCTTTAAAGATTTTAACTGAGTCAATCCTCGTGAAAGTAATAGCTGCGTGATAACAGTACTACTATTATCTCTCTGTCTTAGGAATGAGTACCTTGGGGGCCGAGAAGGTTAAGTCATTTACCCAAAGTCATACAACTGGTAGTAGACGTGAGATTTGGGTCTAAGGAGTCCGCCCCAGAGTTCTGGGTTCCTAACAACTAGGCTCTGCTGCTCCTCACATTTAAGGATAAAATCACAAATACTTGTGTTCCTGCCAGAAAGAAGATAGTGGGGGGAGCTTTAAATTTAGTAGTTCTGCACGTTGAACAACTGGTGAGCCACACTGACCTCAGATTCATTCACCCACCAACTATTTGTTAGGTAAAGAAGGGAGAAAGGAATTAGCATTTAGTGAGCTGTTATTATGGCCAACTGTATGCCTATGTGCTCTGCAGTCCCTGTTTTATTGGATGCTAACAGCAGTCCGCTGAGATAGGTATTATCCTCATGATTTCACAGATGAGGAACGTAAGTCTCAGAGAAGTTAAATAATGGGTCAAGGTTGCCCAACTTTTATAAGTGGCAGAGCGCCTGCCTCTTCTCAGTGGCCATGCTGCCTTGCAAAGTACACGGCAGGTCAGCCCCCCAAATGTGTATGGAGATCACCAAGCAATAAGTACTTACTAGGCACCTGTTATATGGCCGGCACTATGCCCGGAGCTGGCCACCAGGCCTTGCCTTCAAGAACAGCAAACGGAGGAGAGAAACAGGTTTCATTTTCAGGAGAGCTGGGACAGGGGGACGATATGCTCCCAGTTGTAACAGAGGCCACCGGGGTGCAAGAGGCACCAAGGAGGGAATGAGAAAGCTTCGTAGGGACTGGCATGGCCCAAGAGGACCAGAGGAAGAGAGGGTGCAGTCCCGGCCCCAGGAGCCCACTTTGGCTTCCCCACACTGTCTTTCAGTACCTGCTTCAACCTTGGCTGTAATAAAATGGACTCATTATTGGGTGCCTGGGTGGCTCTGTCGGTTAAGCATCTGCCTTCGGCTCAGGTCATGATCCCAGGGTCCCGGGATCAAGCCCCACATCGGGCTCCCTGCTCGGCGGGGAGTCTGCTTCTCCCTCTCCCTCTGCCCTCTGCTCATGATCTCTTTCTCACACACACTCTCTCTCTCAAATAAATACACTCTTTTTAAAAAATGGACTCATCATCTTTATGAACTTTTGACAATTTGGAAGTTGGAGGAGAACGTGGAACTAAAGGAAGACAGAGTCAGCCCCTAGGAAATCCCTTCCAGGCTCCCCAGCACGAGGGGCGTGGGGAGGCTAGCTGTCCCTTGTGTCCCCATGGTACCCTCGTGCCCTCACGGAACACCTCGGGTCCGCCTATGCTCCTGTGTTCCCACGGCGCCCTCTGCAAAGCTGATGCAGCCTTCCCACATGAGCTGCACTCCCGTTGATGTTTCTGCCCTCCCACTGCCATTTCTTTGTAAGACCCTTGAAGGATGGGGCCTGCACTGCATCTGGCAGGATCTGGCTCTCAGAGCAGGCTTCCTGAACCTTCTGAACCACCCTGAGTGGCCTGAACCAGATTTTCGGGATGAAGCCACTCCTTTGTTTGCTCCCCGTGTCTAGTAGCTAGCGGGGATCGTATGCATCTTTCTTTCCAGAACAGGCCTTTGGCAACTTGGATGGCACAAAGAGGCCATTGTTCATTCTAAGCACCAAGAATTCTCTCTGTTGGATCATGAAGCAAATTAAAAACTCTCAAATCTAGTCTCTGCTGATGGAAAGTTGGCCCTTCTGTCCTGCTGCCCTGGGGAATTGATGCTACAAACTTAGGAATCTAGAGCTTTCAGAAGCTGCCTTGAGGGAATTCCCGGCTGCCTTCGGGGTTATACGGCCCCCCTGAGCAGGACTGGCCCATCTGAGAATGGCAGGGTAGTAGGCCCAGAGTCCGGAGGGATGACCGCTGACCGCCCTCCCCTTCGACAGGTGGCTTTGGGACATCCTGACCAAGTGGGTTTCGGGGTAACAGCCTATCTGTGAAGTGGGGCCTTGGGAGGGGAACTTTTAAGAAGGCAAGGAGGGCACTGGCACACACATTCCAACCACAAGACATAGTCCGCCCTCCAGAACCAGAAGCTCCCTAGCGGGAACACTTCTTGAAGATCAGGTCCCTGCACCTGCTGGCGATCCCGTGCGGCCAGTCGGGAATTCTCCGTTATAATACAAAGTCATTCCTTGGAAAAGGAGTTTGATTACCTGTGCCTCTTCTCTAGCTGTTCTTTCTCACTGCAACAGCCCAACTGCATGGCCTTAAATTCTGTATTTCTATAGTAGAATGGAAGAAAAGTCCAGACTCCTGAGCATGAACAGAACTTGGAAAGAGTGTTTCCAGTCCAACTCCACCTTCTTGGCAAACCTGTACCCAAATCATCACAGCCACTTTCATTTTGAAATGTCTTCAGAAATTGCGCTCAAACCAGTACTTAGCAGGTGCCTACTTCGTGCAGGTAGCCAGGTCTTCTGAGGCTGCAGTGGAATAAAATGTCCCCGCGCTGCCAGGGACGGCCCTGCAAGGAAGGTGTTGCTTACTGTCCTCGCCTGCAGAGCCGGACTCCGCGTTTCCGAGCAGTGCTGTAGCCGGTCCGAGGACGCCCAGTTAAGCGCCGACAGCGGGCCCAGCAGGGCTGAGACCCACTTCTTTCGGTTCCAGATCCCAGGCCCCTGTGCTGGTTCCCTTTTTTCCCAAGAAAGTTTACCTTTTGGAAAATCTAGTCAAGAAAAACAGAACAGTGTTCTATATAGTGTAAGAAGTTCAAAATGTCACACACTGTATAAGTTATCTTTTCTGTTCATGATGAGAAGAGCTGAGGTTTTGAACTGATAATGGCTGAGCCGGCCAGATTGCAAGAGAAAAGAGAAGTCGCCCAGGGCTATACCGGCTATCTTTGTCTTGCTAAAACATTTAGGTTTTTTTTTTTTTTTACATTTAATTATTTTTTTATCAGAGGAATACCAGTTTGAAGTAATGTTTACATACAGAGATCTCCTATCCCGCATGCACTCCCTTTCCCCAGAGGCATCCATCTTTCACACTTGTAGGGTTTTCCCCTGGCATTTACCTCTATAATTGAATATTATACAGCTGTTTCTTGAAATATCAATTATAGACATTATCTATTGACTTTGTGCCATGGGAGATAAGGACTTCGTTTTTCCACACCACTGCTCACTTTTCTCTCCTTTTATCCCAATGACATATTTATAAAATAAATTTTGGTAAAATCAATAATCAGCACTTATACACTGAGCCAAATGGTAAGTTACGACCAAGCTCCTTTCTTATACAATCTTTTGTTTTTCCTAGAATTAATAATTGCTTCATCTTTTTTATTTCCCTGGTTTTCTGTGAACCTCTCACACTTTTCTCCAAATCTTCCAATATAATAATACTTGCTATGATTTCAAGCAAATCCTCATTCCCTTTTATTTCCTTCTTCTTTCCTTAAGAATTATCACTCAAGAGGCTCTCTGTTCAAGGGTCCCAATGTTTCTGGTTGCGCTCTCTACAGGTTGCATGACATCCTGAGGATTCTCTTCTCTAATCTCTAATTTTGGTTCCCCTCTTTCCGGGATCATAGATCTTATTTCTTGATTTCCTTCCTTCCTTCCTTCCTTCCTTCCTTCCTTCCTTCCTTCCTTC
>NW_027397072.1:25536960-25577092 GCF_003265705.2 Callorhinus ursinus | reverse complement strand
TTCCTTCCTTCCTTCCTTCCTTCCTTCCTTCCTTCCTTCCTTCCTTCCTTCCTTCCTTTTCTCTCCCTAGACAACCTCCTAGAGTACATTCCTGAGAATGGGAGGTTAACTTTCCGAACTTGAATTGGTAAAGGTAAAATTCTTGAATTGTAAGAATGTCTTTATTCTACTTCACATGTATTCCATACTTTGGTTGTGTATAAAATTGTCAGGTGAAAGTCATTTTTCTTCAGCATTCTGAAGGCACTGCTGTTAAGAACTGTCTGAGGCTTTGCCCTACTTCCGAGCTGACAAGCCGGCCTGCCACAGTTTCAGGGAGGCTGGCAGGAGGCACAAGACCCCTGGGTCAGAGCTAAAGGATAGTTTATTACTCACAGTGACGGGAGAAGCCAGAATATCAGCAGTTTTTGCCCTGGTTCCCCTAACCCCAGTTCTCACAGGGGACAGAAATAGGGCCAAGTGACACCTGTCCACACAAGGGTGGGGGGTTGGATTACAGCAGAGGAACCCTGATCTTAGGGAACCTAAATCTTTTATAATGGGCATGTCTGCCTTTGGCTCTGGAGGGAAACGCTATTGCCATCTTCCAAAGCTGTTCACTCCACAAACATGCTTCAAAAGATAGCCCAAAACAAGGAGAAGTCAGTGCCTCCCTCATGAGACATTCAGAAGTGCAGGAGACACAAGGTAAATCTCTGCCGAAACTTGTTTCCTTGCCTTCTAGCTTCCGCTGCTCTCCTGAGTTTCCACTGATATCGGTGCAGTCATTTCCTTTAGTTTCTTGCCTTTTTTCCCCCCTCCCTGGAAGATTTTGGACCATCTCCTTATACCTGGTCTTCTGATACTTCCAAATATCAATTTGGAGATTCCTATATCCTACACTTCTGGAGATTTTTCTAATACTATTTCTTTGGTTATTAGATGGTTTCTTTCTCCCTTGTACTCCCTCATGGAATTCCCTAGTTTTCTTCAGATTTGCTTGCTTTGTTCTCTGTCTTGTAGTTTGGAGGGTTTCCTCAAATTTCCTCCCCACTGTGGATGTAAGGGTATATTTAAGAATGAGACACTAAAACAGCCTGACATCCTGTGTGCATGGACAGGGCATGCCACCTAGTGAGCTGAACCACAGGGTGATCAAAAGTGATCTGGTCTTTTCATTGTGGGGGGATTCCCATGGTCGGTAACAGCAGGTGTGTTTGCTCTTGGTTCCTCTGGTTTCTCTAAAGAACAGTCTAACGTCAGGCTTGGATTTCTGGATGTAAGTCAGGGGAAGAGAGCTGAGGCTACCACATTTCAGTAAGCATATTTTTATGAAGGGAAAGAAAGAAGTATGTGCGATAAACCAACTCCCCGTAACCCTTGTGTCCTCACAGTAGCTCTACCCCCCGTCCTCACTGTCTCAGGGGGTGGACCTTAGCTTAGAGCTTGACACTCTTATTATGGTGTAGAGGAAATTTGCTAGGAATTGATCTAATCAGCAGGTTGTATGATTCAAATACGACTGACGCTAACTGTGCTCTCTCACGCGGACATTTGCCAGTCTTCATGGGTCAGTCTGGGGGGAATATCCTGTGCAGGACATTCTCAAGAGACATCCCGAGGTCCTGGTGGAAACATTTCTGCCTGGAGCCTTCTGAAGAAAATGACTGCTTTTCCTTTTTCTTTTTATGTCATTTGACCTTGGTCTCTTGATCCTCAAGGTGGTGTTTGCCCCTTTCTAAAAAAATCTTTCTTCACAAAGTGTTTGCGAGCTCCTCACACTTTACTTTCTGAGCTCCTTGCAGACCTCCTGCCTCTCGTTAAAACTTCTCTAAGTCTTAAGTTTCAAGGTCACTTCCTTAGTCATCACCTGCACATGAGCTCGCAGAGCGGGGGAGTCCATAATCTCTTCCAGCAGTGCATCTGACTTACTCTATCCGAATCTCAGTGGCTGGGGTCTGGGAACCGGTATTGGAGAAAATCCACTAAGTGATTCTGGTGTCCCCCTAGTTGACAGGGATCTGTGTACTCTTGCCTGTCATGACTAATGCCTGAGTTTGGAGTTCTGATGACCTACGCCACATGTCCCTACCCCACATACCTGCCCACTTGAACCTCTGCCAATCCACTGCCCTGGCTGGACAGAGCCTAAATGCCCGACCCTAAACTTTGCATCACCACCTCAACTATGGTCCTCCCACCCTGACTCTTTTCTGTCCTGACCCCGGCCCCTGGTCTCAGGTTGGCTTTGTGGACTCACTTGTCCTCACCAAGACTCACGTCCTCCCTCCCCCTCCCCCCACTACCCCACCACTACCCACACACCCACATCCTGGCATCTTGCCCCACTCGGTCCGGCCCATCCGGATCTGCCCATGCCACTGGTCCCATAAATAGAAAGGATGCTATTGGGTGTTTCAATATTCAGTCTAATGAGAGATGCAGAGAACGCTAAGGAGGAAGACACGGCTTCCGGTTGGCATTGCAGGGGTCGTCACAACTGAAACAGGACCTCGGCCAGGCTTTTTGTATATTCAGAGATGAGAGCAAAGTCAAATCTAGAAGATACTTGCCGAATGCCTCCTGCTATCACAATACAGGTACAACTGTAATTACTGTTCCTACTGATAATCATATATGTTACTGAACCCTCCTCTAAGACAAGCCCTGCATACATGTATGTGTGTATACATGTATACCTGTATATATATTTACATATATTACTAGGGATTTTTCAACAACCCTGCAAGGCATGGTTATCCCCATTTTTGAGATGTGAGCAATGAGGCACAGAGAATTGTTCTCTCAAGACTAGTAAGTGCTCAAAGGAAGCCTGACGGCCCAGTCTCCTGACCGGTTTCTTTCCCCCTTGCCATGGGCTCCTGCCGTTTCCCTGTAATTAAAGCATCAGCTCCTCCCTCTGAGAAAAGCAGCCTCCCCTCTCTCTTCCCAGGGAGACATCTGCAAATAAAACTCAAATCAAATCACTCCGTGTCTCCCCCTCAGCATGTCGACCGCAGGCTCCTCCCTTGCGGGTGTCCATTATCCCGGGAGGTGAAGTGTGGCTAATCGTGATAGTGATAATGGGGTGGCCAGGAGAGTGGTGTGAAAGGCAAGGTGGCAAAGGCTGCAGGCCCGTTTCACTCGACACCCTTTCTTTTTGTCCCCCACGGCTGTCTGAGGCATTTGCTCAGAAGCGGAAAACATTCATGGTTCGATGCAGCCCCAGATCGGAATTACTTTGTAAAAATTAAGTGCTTTTAGAGTTAGGCAAGCAAGAAAATATTTGACTTTTGTTCTACTGAAAGCCATTGTTAAAGTTTAAGGTACAGAAAATAACCATACCTTTGCACATCAGACTCTAGGGTTTGCCAGCATGCTGGGGTACACAGCCTTTCAAGGGTGCAGTACATGAAAATCTAGGTTTCTGGAAAAGTTAAACTACAGGAGACTATTTAACTCTTGACAAAAATGCCTCTGTACAGGAATTCCCACTGTTCGAAGACCTGAATCCTTCATCAGGCCCCACCACTTGCTGGCAGAACCTCTCTGCACCTCAGTGTTCGTGTCTGTAAAATGGAGAGATGTCGGATGAGGGTGTCTCACCTGTGCTGTGAGGCTGGCATGGGGGCCGGCGGGGAGGCTGGCCGGCCGGAGGCAGAGGAAGTTCTGGTCTGGAAGTGGTACCCCGGGTGGTTGGGGAACCAGCCTCCCATCTAGATAAGCCACGCACAGTCTGCCCTTAGCCACCAGCAAAATATGAGCCATTCCATCATCCTGCACAGTATCACCCTGCCACCCTGCTATTCAGTTAAAAGTAAAGCTCCTGAGTACATTTTAATTTCTGATCATTAGTTACAAGATTTTCTTGTTAATTCTGATTCAGCAGATTTTGCTGAGACTGCTCTATTTTTCCCCCTTTTATTTTGGTCATGCCGCACAGAGCCTGTTCAGACAGACAATAAATCCGGGTGGCCAGCCTCCCTCCTGGGGATGAATCGTCTGCAACTCTATGTAAAGGACACAGCCAAGAGGCTGGTGATAAGCAAAGGAAGGATTCTCCTCCCCGGCTCCTTTACAGGTGACTCTGAGGGACCTTTGGGATTCTGGCTCCAGGATACACACCTGCCCCTGGATTACATCAGGGATAACAAGATTCCCTACCAGAGCTCAATAGCAGGCAGATCAGGGGGAAAAAATAGAAAAACCCAGGACAACTCAGCAAAATCAGTTCCTGCTTTCTGCTGCTTTTATTAGATCACAGGTATCATGCATCTGAATTTGTTGTAGATTTATCTAAGCTGGAGGCACCCACAGAATTTCGCAACCAGCAAAATTGGTTTGGGGCCCTGCACTTCCTCCTCCTTTGCTTCCTCATGTGACTCTGTGTGGCCACTGACAGGAGTAGGTTCGTTGTTCTCCCGGGGCTGGGAGGTAACCTCCTGACCTCGGACCTAGGACAACAATGAACTCATCCATGCGAAAATGTTGATCGGGTCAGTTGTCATACCCTTCCCAGGGACCAGGGGTATTTTGAGACATTCTTGAGAAGAGCTAACACTCGTGGAGGTTTCAGCTTGTTGCCGGGCACCCTTCCTAACCCTTTTTATATCTTAACTCACTGAAATGCCATATCAACCCTGTGAGGTAGTTTTAATTATTATTCCCGGACACAGATGGGGGAGCTGACGCACAGAAAGGTTCCAGAGCTCTCTGTAGTTGCCCTTGTAGTGAATGGCAGAACTGGGATTTGGTCGACCAGTTCCAGAGTCCATACCCTTAGCAATTGCACTTTACTGGTGAAAATTGATTTTGTCATAAGATATTTCTGGAGTGGCCTGTTGGCAATAACAAGAGAGCTCCGTCTCAGGGGAGAGAGGGGACCTGGGTTAGACCTGTGACAGGAATGAGACTGGAGCTCAAGGAACAGACCTCCCTGGTCGGCCGAGAGGAAATCCTGTCTAACGGCATCCAATCCAGGGCAAGAGGGAGCGGCGCAAACAAGCAACCCACATCACGGAGGCTGAATAGAAGGAAGGGTGTCCCAGACAGACAGATAATCTAGGGCAAGTGCCACCAGGCTGTGCAGCCGTCAGGGACCACTGCGAGCAGACCACGGGACCCAGGTCGGACCCCAAGCTGAGGTGGGCTTGAGTGCAGGAGCGAAGAGTGAGTTTGGAATCTCTGCCTCACCTCATATACGAAAATGAACTCAACATGAACCAATGACATAAATATAAGGGCTGAAACCATGAAACTCCTAGAAGAAAACAGGGTAAATATTCATGGCCTCAGTTTTGGTAATGATTTCTTGGATAGGACACCAAAAGCACAGGTAACACAAGAACATAGATAAATTGGACTACATCAAAATTCAAAGCTTTTGTGCATCAAAGGGTACCGTCAAGAAGGTGAAAGGAGGGCCCCTGGGTGGCTCAGTCGGTTAGGTGTCTGCCTTCGGCTCAGGTCATGATCCCAGGGTCCTGGGGTCGAGTCCTGCATCGGGCTCCCTGCTCCTTGGGAGCCTGCTTCTCCCTCTGCCTCTCTCTCTCTCTCTCTCTCTCTCTCTGTCTCTCTCTGTCTCTCATGAATAAATAAAATCTTTAAAAAAAGAAAAAAAAGGTGAAAAGACACCCTAGAGAATGGGAGAAAATATTTGCAAATCACATATCTAATAAGAGCCTGGTATCCAGAATATATAAAGAACTCTTACAACTCGGGCGCCTGGGTGGCTCAGTTGGTTAAGCGACTGCCTTCGGCTCAGGTCATGATCCTGGAGTCCCAGGATCGAGTCCCACATCGGGCTCCCTGCTCAGCAGGGAGTCTGCTTCTCCCTCTGACCCTCTTCTGTCTCGTGCTCTCTATCTCTCATTCTCTCTCTCAAATAAAAAATCTTTAAAATAGGGGTGCCTGGGTGGCTCAGTTGGTTAAAGCGACTGCCTTCGGCTCAGGTCATGATCCTGGAGTCCCTGGATCGAGTCCCACATCGGGCTCCCTGCTCAGCAGGGAGTCTGCCTCTCCCTCTGACCCTCTTCCCTCTCGTGCTCTCTATCTCTCTCATTCTCTGTCTCTCAAATAAATAAATAAAATCTTTAAAAAAAAAATCTTTAAAATAAATAAATAAATAAAATAAAATTAAAATTAAAAGAAAGAACTCTTACAACTCAACAACAAAGGGGCAAACAATCCAATTTTAAAATAGAGGAAGGAATTACATCAACATTTCTCCAAAGAAGGTCTACAGATGGCTAACGAGCACATGAAAAGATGCTCCACATCACTAGTCATTGGAAACTACAAATCAAAAGCACGAGGAGATAGCCCTTCACACCCACTGGGATGGCTATCATCAAAAAAACAGAAAACAAGTTTGGACAAGGATGTGGAGAAACTGGAACCCTTGTACCTTGCTGGTGAGAATGTAAACACTCAGCTGCTGCAGAAAACAGTTTGGTGGTTCCTCAAAAAGTTAAGCATAGAGTTTATCACAGGACCCAGGCATTCTGCTCCTGCATATATACCCCAAAGAGATGCAAAGAGCTACTCAAACAAATACACGCACACGTGTATTCACGGCAGCCCTATTCACCACAGCCAAGAATGGGAATGATAGGAATGTTCGGCAGTGGATGAATGGACACACAAATTGCATTACTTGTGTACAATAAGATGTTATTCCACATAAGAAGAAATATAGCACCCGTTCCTGCTACAATGAGGATGAAGCTCGAAAACATGATGCTAAGTGAAAAAAAGCCAGATGCAAAAGTTCTTATATTGTGTGATTCCATTTATATGAAATATCCAGAATAGGTAAATCCATAGAGACAGCAGATTGGTGGTTGCCAGGCAATGGGGGGAGAAGAAAATGAAAAGTAACTGCTTAATGGATATGGAGTTTCCTTTTGGAGTGATGAAAATGTTTTGGAACAAGATAGTAGTGGTTATACAACATTATGGATGTACTAAATACTGCTGAATTGCTCACTTGAAAATGATGAATTTTATATGATGTGAATTTCACCTCAATAAAAAAAAAAAAAAAGAGTAGGTTAGGCCCCTAGAATAACCATGGCACCAGGCAGGGACCAAGACAGGTTGCCAGGTACTTGAACAGAGGTATAAACAATGGGGGCCAAGTCTTTGACACCAGGCAGAAGCCCAGGATATAGGGCCAGGGCTCCTGACCAGGTGTAGCCCTGGAAGAGGGTCGGGTCGGGGGCATAGCCAGCAGGGGAGATGGACTATGCCCAGCTGGGCAGGGAGGAACCTGGGATCCCTTTCCAGGTGGGCGGTTACCCCCAGCAAGGAGAGCAGAAGTGCGTAACCACGGGGGACACGGAGCTTCCTGTGATGTGGGGCATTTCTGGCCTCCCTCCCTCAAGTTGCATTAGCCTGGAGGTTTAGATGAATGCATTTGGCTGATAAAGGATCCCAAACACAAAGAAACAAGCGGGAGGAGTGGTGAAGGAGGGAATGTTCTATTGTTGTTTAGAAAATGAACAAAACAGCTGGAGGTAAAGCTTTTGTTACAGGCTGCCATCTCTGATTCATGCGCCTTTGTAATCCTGACTGGGGTTTGAGGGAGCTGGGAAGAGCCATTAGTACCTCGCTGCACCCACCAGCATGGGGTTTATGGGAAGTAGACGGCCGTTTAGCAATGTCAGGAGCATGCTTGTCATGCCCCGATGCCCAAGGTGGCGTTTTCACAAAGTGTGAGGCCCGAATGAGGGACTCTGGCTGCCAGCAGGGACTCGGGGGGAAGGGGGATCAAGCCTGAGCCATGCGGAGAAGCTTCCGCATCTGAGTGGAGCCTGGCTTTGAGGGCAGTGAGTGGGAGCCCACTAAGTTCCCTCTTGGCCGTGAGCTGGGAGGAGCAGGAAAGGCTGGGAATTTCCGAAAAGGAACAATAGGCCTTGAACACCTCCCACGCACCCCCCTCCCCGCACCCCTGCTCCTGCCCTTCCCCCACTCCTTCCTATGCCTCTCCTTCTTCTCACGTACCCTCAGGCTGTCTTTGGCCCGCAAAGCTCTCCAAATGGGTCAGCTTCTTCTTTACCCTGACTCTAAAGCCAAGCTGAATGTTGCTGTTCCAGGGTGGAGGGCCTGGTGAGACTCCCGCCACTTCTTCCCCGGGCCTGCGCTGGTCCCTCCCCAGCGGGCCCTTCTCTCGGTCCCCACTTGCTGCCATCCTACCCCGCCCGGAAGGCCAGCTGGCATGGTCCCCGTTTGGAAGTCTTTCTTGATTGCCAACCCAGATGTGCTCTCCCTACCTCTAAATAACCTAGAACCTGCTTGTGTCTCTCTGTAGGCTTCTCCTGTTCTGTGTCACCTGGTTATTTCTGGACTTGTCTTAGGCTCTTCGGTAGGCTGTATGGGTCCACCTCTGAATCATCTCCCAAGGCCTAGCACACAAGAGATGATATGTGATTGAATGAAGGAATACAGAAATGAAGGAATCCTTCCCACCTGATCAAGTGCAAGATTCTCCAAGACACTGATGACCCACCCAGGAATCCCTGGGCCACCCACTGTGTCTCATGGTGCAGAAAGCCCATCCTCAGTGTTTTACGGAGGAAGTATGTGGGGAGGAAGGAGGGCAGAGGTTTGGGGGGCCAGGCCCTCTAGCCCTGTGGGGAATACCCTGGCCTTCTGCTATCCCATCAAAGGGGCCTGGAGTGGAAAGCAAAAATAAAGGAAGTGGGTGAGTCCCTTTTTATTTATTTTTATTTTTTTTAATTTTATTTTATTATGTTATGTTAATCACCGTGAGTCCCTTTTTATTAAAACAGACCAACTTAGTCCTAGGCATGCGGGGACTTCAGTTACATAAGCCACTGGGGGAGGGGAGAGAGCCAGGAGCAGGTGGGGATGAGGCCAGGCATAGCAGCCTCACAGTTCCTGTGGTCTGCCCCGGGGTGGGGGCGGGGGGGCAGGAGAAAGCCTCAGGGTCTGTGTCGTCTGCCCCGGGGGGCAGGAGAAAGCCAGGTGGAGCTGGTAGTGCAGGAGGCAAGGAAATGGTTTGCTGGATGTCGGAGGAGGGGGGGGGGCCCAGCCAGGTGAGCGGGGACTCTTGATGGGGGTTCTCTAGCACAGCTGCTCCTCCTTCTCATAAACTGAGCAACTCCAGCAGACTGGGGAGGGGCAGGCCCCAGCAGACCAGTCCCAGGCAACGGCTCTGCTCTGAGCGCAGGCAGATGCCGGGTAAGAGTGGGCCGGTTAACTCCTGACCCCGGGGAATCAGCTATGTGCCCGGCTGGGAGTGAGGACTGGTTGAGCTCTGATGGAGCCAGGCTTACTGCAGATCTGGGGGGCTGGCGAAGGTGGGATTGCCCCCAGCACCCACCCCCGTGACCTTTCTTCCCTTGAGCCCTTTTCTCCCACCCTGAATTCCAAGAAACAAAGCAGGAAGGGAGAGAATCAAACCGGCCAAGAGGAGGGGGGGAATGGTAGAAGAGTAACAGGGGCAGGTTCTCAGGACCTAAAACGTGTATTCAATTTGGTGGACTCTTAAAAAATGACAAATGCAGCATTGGGTTTTGAGCCTTGCCAGCGATCATGCCAGTGGGTGGCCTGAGCCTAAGCTTAATCCTCCCTCGGGAAGTCAGCCTCTGCCCAGTCTGGAGCAATTGTAGAGACAAGGTGGGGTGGAGTGGGGTTTGGGGTGGGGGGCTAGGATGTCCCAGAGAAGTACAGGCAGCCTCCTCCCAGCTCGTGTTTCTCTCTCTTCTCTGGCGAACCTGGCTGGGCTCCCCAGGCTGCCTCCCTCCTAGCTTCCCCCCCACTTCCAATTAAAACATCTATTCTGTATTTCCTGCATGCAGCACCCTTAATATTAGGTCTGAAAACAATTTGCAATCAGTTGTACTAATTAATCTAATTGAATTTAATTTCCCTTTCTTGGTGTGAGGGGTGAGCGAACTCCATATGCTGACTTATGTAAAGCAATATGCAAATTTGTATCTTGAGCCCAGAGCCCGGCAAATGTTTTTGATTACAAAAAAGGCCGCGCTGAGGCCCTCGGGAAATGAACCACTGCAGTTTCTGGCCTGACACCCCTGTATTCCAGCTGCCTGGGCACAATATCCCCTCACTCTGCCACCTGTGGCGTGGTCACCCTTGCTCCTGCCCCAGACGGCACTGTCGGGTCCCTCCAAGGAGTTCTTAGAAACCCGGAGACCGTATTTTCACTTTAACTCTTCAGAGTCCGGGTTCCTTCCCTTTGTTATGCTGCTACTCCTTCTCCCTCAGCCTCCCATTAAGCTCAAGGATGGATTCTAACTTTGGCTGGAAAATCTGAGGAGCCCCCAGTTGGTGAGACATTCACTTGGGGAGGTGGTGGGTAGTGCTTTGCTGGCTGCCCCAGATCCCTCCAGCAGAGCGCAGGTGTAGGGCTTGGGTGGGGAACCCCAGGCAGAGACACCAGGCATGTGGCCCCAGCCAGCCCTCAGCTCCAGTGAAGAGGGAGTGATATCACCCAAGGATGAGAGTAGAGCAGAGGTTCGTGAGCCACGATTAGACACGGCCAAGTCCCACAGTCCCTTGCAGAGCCCTGCCCCCAAGAGCTACCACCCAGAGAAGTGCTGAGGACAAACATGGGCACCAGGGCTGTCAGTCACCAAAGGGCTTTCATCCCTGGTGCTTTCACTCTATTAAAACCCAATGTCTTCATTTTGAGTTTGCTTTAAAACAACCCAGGGTGGGGGGAGGGGGATCGCATGGAGTAGAGAAACAACAAGATGAGCCACAAGTGAAGAATTGTTGAAGCTGTGTAATGGCTCATTGGGGTTTATGATACTTTTTTATTTCCAGACGTGTTTGAAATTTTCAGTCTGAGCTCTGAAGCTGGTTCTAAGAGCTGGCCTTTTGCTTCCACTCGAGTGGGAGCTTACAGTGGGAAGGAGAATGAGAAAGGAAGTTTTCCTGTCGGCTCCTGCCATGCCGATACCAGTGTGGACGGGGACTCTACCCTCCTCCCACCTTCCCAGACAGGGTAAGGGGGCCACACTGTGAGGTGTGCAGGGGCGTGGGGACAGCATGGTCGTAGCCACCTGCTGGTCCCGTGGCTCCATGGGTCCATTCATTTGGCCAGGCAAGAACGACGATCCTAGCAACAGGTTTCAAATGGTAAAACAGCAATGAAACGGGTCCGGCTTGGAGGACAGATTGGAAAAGTAGGAAGCTGAGGGGAGGAAGACCCATTTTGGGGGGTTCGCAAAGTTTTTGCAAGAGAAAAAAAAATGTAAGGGTTTGAATAGAGCAGAGCTAATGTCTATGGAGAGGAGGAAGACAGATTGGAAATACTCTCAAAAACAAGCCATAGCCCATCTGGGAGAGATGAACAGGCAGGAAGCATCAAAGATTGCTCCAGCATGCCTAAATTGGTGGTGAAATCATCACTTGAGACAAAAAATCCAGGTTGGGGAGAAGGTTAGGGGGTGGAGAGGAAAAGCAATTTTTTTTTCTCAGTCACATTTAATTTCAGGCACAATAAGAACCCAGATGGAGTTGTCCGAGGAGGTTGGGAATATGAATATGAACCTGGAGCCTCGGGATGAAAGGAGAGCAGGAAGGAAAGGCGTGGAAGGGGTAGGCAGATCAGTGACAGCCCAGTGTGCGAGGACAGGGAGGCTGGTCAGCCAGGGAGAGGGTCCCAGGGCATTCCAGTGTTCATGGAGCGGGAGGAGGGAACAGAGACAGCAGGCTGAGAGAGAAAATCAAAGGAGCACTTCAAGTGGAAGAAAGAGAGTCAAGAGCTCTAATCAGCTGTGGCAGCCAGGAGAGGAGAGAATTCTGGACAAAGAGTATAATGATGCCACATCCTGCAGAGAAGACTCATAAAATGAGGTCCGCGCAAGATTTCACACAAAATTTGTGCGCTGGATTTCCCACAAAGAGGTCACCATCGGCCGTGGCAAGAGGGAGAGGAATTTGTGTGAATGCATCTCCCTGGCACTCAAAAGTTACATAATACTTAAAAAACCATTAGAAAAAAGTAAAAGCAATTTCCAAGCCCAGGTCTGCTGTGTATGAAATCCATACTCTTTCTAAATCCAACCTTCCCTCCAGTATATTAAATACACCTGAGACGTTATTCAAGGTTCTTCAAGAACAATGAAGAATTTTCCAATTTAGCCTCAGATGGGATGAAGAGTTTATTAGTACGAATAAATCCAGCTGAGGAGGTAGAGTGTCGAAGACAAGGATTGATGAGTTAAGGACAATTCAAAGGGGCCCCCGGGTACCTTCAGCCCCTTCAGCCTTAGTATAGGACTTCACAGCCCCATTGCCAATTTTTGTTTTTTTCCTACACATCGTTCAACATTTCATTTAACCAAAATGTATTAGGGGTGCGCTAGGTGCCATGCACATACCCCATGCTGAAGATTAAAAAGAAAAAAAAAAAGGTTAAGACAAATCCTAGCCATTAAGGAGCCGGTGTTCAGTAGGGAATTTGGAAGCCTGTGTGGGGGTTTTATCACAGACACGCGAAGGTGTGAGGTGGTGTGGCTGAGAAGGTTAGACAGAGCTGAGCCCCAGCCCCCTGACCTAGCCGGGCTCCCTCTCAGGATGCTGCTGCCTCACCCAGGCTCTCCAACAGAGGTTTGTATTTCACATGGGCATCCTACTTATCAGGAAATGTGCCACAGTTTCAGAGGAAGCCAGGTATAGACATCAAAATCCATGTCTGTCTAGCATGCTACCTTGCTGGGAGTAGAGTTTACCAAAGGCCCCTTATTTAAAGTTCTTCTTCTTCTCTGCCCTTCCCCAGACTCTGTCAGTTCCCTTCTCTCTTCCTGGTAGAAAGCAAAACCTCCCCCTAAGACGGCCGTGCCCTCTGTGGGACAAGGGGCGTCTCAGCCAGATCCGTGGGGCCACAGAGGGACCCTCTGCCGTCAGGTGTCCGAGGGTCTGGCTTCCTGCTCTGTCTTGTAGCTGTCCTTGCTTGCCGGTTTCTGGGGATGACTGTGGTCATCTGGTTCCTGTGCACGCAAGAGAGATCAGATGGTGGAGAAGAGCCCTGTGTCTGTGCACACGTGGTAACACGTGGAGAAAAGTGCCCAGGCCTGGGGAGGGAGGTTGAAATTCTTGGCAGGAAAAGAAAAACTGAGCCATCTCCAACTCCCTACCCTTTGAGCCACATCTCAAAAATTGAAGGAAGAAGGTAAGGGGCCCAGGGGCCAGTGATACAACTAGCATGGAAAGAGTGAAGTATGGACTTCAGGCACAAAAGGCAGTGCCAAGAATTCAGTAATCAAGATAAATCATATTTTAATCAATATTAGAGAAATATCAAAATAAATGCAAACATTCATGATGAGGAAAAGGTGAAAATTTTAAATAAAGACAGGATCAGTCAGGTAGTGAGAATTGCCCCAAACTAGACAGGAAGTGCTGAGGGTGTCCACAGGACACACATTGTCTTTCTAACCATTAAACCCAGTTGAGTTTCCTTCTCCCATTTAAACCCTCCACCCTGCTCCCAGATGCAGCAAGACAGCTCTTTACCATGCACCTCTGCCTCTGCCCTGCCCAGCACACCTGATCTCTTCCCTGCCCCAGGACATTTGCACTTGCTGACTCCTCCATCTGGAGTTTCCACCAGCTCTTTTTGTAAGAGACTTAACTATCATCCTTTAAGTGTCAGCCCAAATGCCCCCTTCTGGAACATTTCCCCACCCACAGGATTTAAAATAGGCCTCCCTCAGGTAAGGACAATCACACTCCCCTCTTTACTTCTTCTATTGCACATTTCACAATCTATAATTATCTTGTTCGCTATCTCTGTGGCTAGGCTGGAAGCTCCCTGAAAGCGGGCACCTTGCCTGTCATCCCTGTGGTACTGCTGACCTGAACACAGGGTCTGACACATAGTAGGTGTTCACCAAATATTTGTGACCTGAATGGTTGAGTGGAATTAAGGTTCACCTGTGGCCTCCTCTGCTGAGGCTCCTGGGATATGTGTCCTCACTGTGGCCACCACAGACGCCACTGCTCCATTCTCTATGCCCTCAGAGAACTCCGTGGACATTTTTATCATAGCATGCTGGCTGGTGGCACACACAGCTCTTCCTCCAGTAAATGCCAATCTCTGGGAGGTCAGGCGCTGAGTCTTACTCACCACCATTTCCTTGAGCCTAGCACAGTGCCTCGCACAGGGCCTGACGAGAAATGCTCGAATGAACGTGAGGAAAGGAATCTATGTCAAACCGGGGTAGCTAGGTTCACCAGAGATGTGTTCTGGAAAAAGTTAGCTATAATTACAGTTTGTAAATCGAATAATATTTTAGTGGCAGTAGGGGAACGCACTGCCTGAGGGAACCCTATGGAGAGTCTGACTGGAGAGAGAGAATCACCCCCTTAGTTATCCTTCCATTTTTAATTCTGGATTTTCAGAAGCTAGATGAGATTTGTCCTGTGCCCGTGCACATCCTCCAGAGCTTTCAGATGTGTCCTCAGCCCTGCAGAGTTTATTGTCAAGACCCTATGGAACTTGGTCATTACCCCTATTTGTGTATTTTGGGGGATCCTTACGATGATCTGAGCTCCCTGTAGTTTTTTTTCCTTGCCTATGAAAACACAGGCTTATGGGCACCCTCTTGTCCACAGAGAGTCCTGGTTTGATCTCCAGTAAGCATAAATAGCCGGCATCTTGGAACAAACCAAATACGTAGGGCTTCTGAACTGACTGGCCCAGCACCAGGAGAGCTGGGCCCATGTCAGGCAGCCACGTTCACAGAGCCCATGGTTCACTGTGGTCTTTCTGTTGCTTTCTGGCCCCCTCGGACCCTCTTCTCTTCATTTCATGGCTCTGACTTTCCCATCTCTTTATGGATTGAATTTTGCCCCCTCCCAAAATTCGTATGTTAAAACTCTCCCCCCAATATGACTGTATTTGGAGATAGGGCTTATAGGAGGCAATAAAGGTTAAATGAGATCATAAAGGTGGGGCCTTAATCCGTAGCTTCCTAAGAAGAGGATGAAACCCCAGAGCTCACTCTCTCTTGTCTTTGTGCACATGCAGAACAAAAGCCGCGTGAGGACCCAGTGAGAAAGTGGCCCTGTCTAAGCCAGGAAGAGAAGCCTCACCAGAAACCAACCCTGATGGCACCTTGATCTTGGACTTCCAGTCTCCAGAACTGTGAGAAACTAAGTTTGTTGTTTAAGCCACTGTGTGTAGTGTTCTAACAGCTCAAGCAGACGGAAACACCATCCTGCACTGTCCCCAGTGCCTTATGGGTCAGACAGCTGGGGAAGGTAGAGAGAAGAGCTGGTGCTCTAGGTCTCCCACCTAAGTGGATTTATTTCCCAGGACCCAGCTACCACCCCTACCTAGGGCAACCCTCAGCTCAGTGGGTGCAGAGGAACATGGTGGCTTTGTGACTGAGATTGTCCGTAGTCCCCAGTTTCAGTTCTGTGTGGATTCAGTGGAAGATACTTGCAAAGCAGGTCAGATTCAGACTCAGATATTGGAATTCACTGAGTGTCTCTTATAAACCAGGGACACTATCAGGCATATCCATGTGTGTGCAAATGCTTGGCATCATGGGTAAGAGAGGCCAGAAATTGAATCCAAGCTTCACCTTACTAGCTGGGTTCAAGGCACCTGTATTTACTTGCTATTCCCACAATAATTCTGCCCAATAGACCATCTGACTTGTAAGGGGTTAGAACAGTAATTCTTTGATATTGCTCCAGTGAGCAAGTGTAAACCCCAATGGTTAGAGAAGTCCAGTCCCAACTTCCCCCCTCTCTTCTCTCTCCTGTAGCCACGTGGGGTGGCTACCTCCACCCACATGCATATCTGCCCCACGATAGAATCTGCAGCACCCAGAGCTGGGAGCCTTCACCTCTGTTCTCTGTTTTTGGACAGGTGAGAACTCGAGAAAGAACTCAGGTTCCTCTTTCGATGAGCTCTTCTTGGGTGCCCCTCGTCACACTAGCTGGTGTTTTCACCCACCTCATTCTATCCACAGCACAATACCCTTTCATTGTGGAGAAACTGATTCTTATAAATTGACCGTGATGTGATGTGACATAGGTGTGACTGTGATGACCATGATTACAGTCTAGGTCTCTTGACCATGCTCAGTGATGTTTCTTCTAAGGACACCATGGTGAGAAAGTCTGTGCGTTAAAATCATGTGTAGAACATTATAACGGGAAAAAGAGCCTAAGCAAATTGGTCTGGGGCCAGGAATAGTGTGTAGCCAGTGGTGGGGTCACAGTGTGAAGGTAGATACCACCTTGAAGTGATTTCTACTTCCATATTTATGTTTGTTCTTGATCCATTTGTAAATGTTCTCTCTGCTATCCTTTGTGTTCTGTTTCAAGAGTGTGAAATAGGAGCCATTCTACCAGCCAGTTCAAACAGGTTATGAACAGAACAGATGTGGAAATGAGCTTAGGAGGAACAGTTTATAAATTAAGAAAACATAAATATGTCAATAGCAAAAGGGCTGAAGATGCAAAACGCAATTTGCACACACACAAATACCACCGGTGTTTGGTTTTGGTAATGGTAGGATATCTTGTTACTTAGACTAACTATCCTCCAGGTAGACTTATAAACTCCAGACAAACAACCATAAAGTCAGTGGAAGGCCCTGGAAAATGATTAAAAGGAGGCAGAAACTGGAGAAGGATTAACCCTTGCAAGAAAAGAATTGTGCTAATGAGAGTCACGTTTATATAGCTTTTCACCTGATAGTTCCTCCCCTGCTTCCACCAGGTCAAGACACACAAAAGAGGGAGGCTACCCCTCAATCAGGAAGCCTCAGCCTTACAAGTTTAAGGAGCCAAAGGAGTGATTTCAGGGCTGCAAGAGCACTTGGGAAGTGAAGAGGGAATCTTGGAAAGGAGGGAGCCACAAAGTGGGGAGACACAAAATATTCTTAAAAGTTCTGCCCAAATTCTTAATTGACCCCTGAATTGCACATGGGTGGGGGTATCTCCAAAAAGCCCAGCTGGAAAGTTAGAAGAACTGAGCGTATGCTGGCCCGCAAAGTAAATCTCAATACATTTCACAAGATTGAATTCTTTCAGATTATGTTCTCTAATGACAACAGCATTAATTAGGAATCCAATATAAGATACATACAAAAGCCTTAAATATTTAGAAATTAAATGGTACACTTCTAAATAAGTAATGAGCCAATGAAGAAGCCACAGGAAAATGAGAAAATATTTCATACTAAATAGTAATGAAAATACAACATATCAAAACTTGTGTGACACATCTAAGACAGCGCTAGAGGGAAATTCACTGATGTAGTGTCTCTATTAGAAAAGAAGAAAGGTTTAAAATTAATGATAAGAAAAAGGAACAAATTAAGCCCTAAATTCATAGAAGAAAGAAAATAATAAAGATTTGAGCAGAAATAAATAAAATACAAAACAAACAAGAAAACTAACAAAACCAAAAGTTGGTTCTTTGTAAAGATTAATAAAATCAATAAAACCCCTGGCAATACTGGTCAAGAAAAAAAAAAAAGAGAGAAAACACAAGTTACTATATCAGGAAAACACAAATAATCTGTATTGAGGATCTGTTATTGCTAAAGATTCCACAAACATTAAAATTGTCATAAGGGCATATTATAAACAAGTTAATGCCAATAAATTTGATAACTTAGATGAAATGGACAAATTCCTTCAAAAACAAAATTTACCAAAACTGACACAACAGAATAGAAAATCTAAATGGCCCTAGCTATTAAAGACATTAGATTTATCTCAAACCTTCCCACCAAGAAAGCTCTAAATCCAGATGCTTTCACTGTTGAAGTTTATCTATCAAAATTAAGGACATGAAATGTCCATCTTCTATAAATGCTTTCAAAAAACAGAGGGTGAGGGAACATTCCCCACTATACTGTATGAGGTCACCATAGGCCTCCTATAGGAATCTGACAAAGCCTTTACAGAAAAGAGAATTACAGATGAATATCCCTCGTGAACATAGATATTAAAATCATAAGCAGACTATAGCAAGTCAAATCCAACAAAAAGGATAATCCATTGTGACTAAGTGGAGTTTGTCCCAGGAATGCAAGGTTGTTTCAATCTTTGAAAATCAATGTATTTTACCACTTCAACAGAATAGAGAAAAATACTCTAATCATCTCAATAGATGCAGAAAAAGAATTTAACAAAATTCAACTTCCATTTATGATTAAGATACTCAAAAATTAGGGAAAGGAACTTCTTCAGTTGAATAAGACACATGGACAAAAATTTTATGGTTTACATTATACTTAATGGTAAACATTAGATACTTACTAAGCAAAGAGTCTACTGTTTCTTCAGGGAGTTTCCAGTAGAACCCTAGTGGACCATGGGGCAGTCATGGGTTGATTATTTAAGACTGCAGGGGGAAGTGTTCTAAACTCATGTTCTCAAGCTGAAGTGTTTGCATCTTCTTCAAACTGAAGAGACAGATAGAGTACAGAAAAATTCCACATGAACGATGAGTTTGGACAGAAACATTGCTCTAAAAACTACTATTAACAATGAGACCGCTTAACCAAAATTTAAAATGCTTATGTCCTCCATCTAGAACATCCACTTCGAGGTTTCTAGCCCACAGAAATAGGAATATGTACAGGGATGATCATAGCAGCATTATCTGGATTGGGGGAAAAACTAGAGAAAAATTAAATTCTATCAATAGAATTTTCCCTCTTAACTGTGCAATATAACCATTAAAAAGAATGAATGCAATGACATGAAAAAATGTCCATAATATATTTTCTTTGTTTTTTGGGTTTTTTTCATAATATAATTTTTTTATTAAAAAAAAAAGCAAGTTGATATTTATAGTGCAAGCCCACTTTTATTAAATAAAGCTCTTTATAATTCATATATAAAATAAAAGCCTGAAAGGATACATACCAAAATTCTGATCATACTTCACTTTGGATGGTGGTGTAATAGGTGATTTCAATTTTCCTTACACTCTTACTTTCAAATTTTTCTGCAAGAAGCATTTTTTAAGATACGAGCCACCAGTCGTGCAAAATGAGTGCAGTTATTCCCCTTACTGGGAGGGAGGGGGTCATTCCATTAGAAGGCCAACTGTGTGACTTTGAGCAAGATACTCAATTTTTCTGAGGCTTTTACCTTCTCTCCAATGACAATTATGATAATAGAACATTCTGCAAAGCGTAATTGTGAGCATGTGTAAGTCCCCCTGTGCTGATATACATATTCCCATATGGATCCCAGAAAGTCTCGTGTGTCCCTCAGGGAAGCTGGCAGAACTTTGGATCTCACACACACCACACCACTCACATCCTCATGTACTAATGATGTTTGAACCCCTGCCAGGAATGGAGTCCTATGCTGGATGCTTTACATGTATTATTTCGAATCCTCCACAAAGCCCTGAAAGACAGGCATAATTCAACATGCATTTTATTTAATAAATATTTAGTGATCATCAACTATGTGCCAAGCACTTTTCTATGGACTGGGGATACAGCATTGAATAAAAATGACAAAAATCCCTGCCTGTCAGGAGTCAAACATTTTCATGGGGAGAGACAGGCAACAAACATAATGAATACCTGTAGGATAAGTAGTTAATGTCAGTATCTCGTATGGTTGAAGGCGGTGTATGCTAAAGGAGAAAAATAGAGTGAGATAAGGCAAATTGGGAAGATCAGAGGGAGTTGAACTTGCAATTTTCAAAAAGGATGGTGAGGGTAGGTTTCCTTAAGAAGAATTATTGCAGCATTATTTACACTAGCCCAGATATGGAAGCAACCCAAATGTCCACTGATAGAAGAACTGGTAAAGAAGAAGTGGTATTCATACACAAGGGAATATTACTCAGCCATAAAAAAGAATGAAATCTTGCCTTTCACAACAACATGGATGGATCTAGAGGGTATAATGCTAAGTGAAGTAAGTCAGTCAGAGAAAGATAAATATCATATGATGTCACTCATATGTGGAATTTAAGAAACAAAGTCAACTAACAAACAAACAAAAAAAAGAGACAAACTAAAAACAAACTTAAATACACAGAACAAAAGGGTGGTTGCCAGAGGGGAGGTAGGTGGGATGGGTAAGTAGATAATCTTGAGCACTGAGAAATGCACAGAATTGTTGAATCATTATATTGTACAGCTGAAACCACTATAACAGTGTCTTAATTATACTTGAATAAAAATTAACTTAAAAAAAACACTTGAGGGAGATGAGAGAGTAAGTCAGGCAAGTATCTTGGCAAGGGGGTTCCAGGAGGAGGGAACAGCCAGTGCAAAGGCACTGAGCCACAGGGAAGGGCCAAGGAGGCTGAGTAGAACGAGGAGAGTGGGAGATGAGGTCAGAGAAGGAACAGGAACCTGGGAGGCCTTTTAGGCCATTGTAAAGACTGACTTTCTCTGAGAAATGGAAGCCATTGAGGGTGAAGTACAGTTTTCCAAACACTTAAAACAGTCCAGGGTGGCAAGTGACAACCATTAGAGTGTAGGCTAGAGAAACTGAGGCATTGCTAAATCAAGAAAGCACCCCAAAGTCACGCAGCAGGTTGGAAATGGAACCTCCTCTCTCCCTCCCTCTTGTCCGTTTAGCATCTCCTGCCTCCTGGTCTAGACACTGGGTATTAAACATAAGCTGTGCTCTGTCCCCGGTGGCTCAGTTCCCAAAAGAGTGCCGGTTCCCCTTGGCAAGGGTGAGCACCACAGCAATCCAGCGAAGCTACAGTGAATAATTGTTATTTCCTTGCACAACATCCATCAGGAGATAAGCCCTGGCATTTATCTAGCAGCAAGTGATCGTTATCTGGTGGCAATGTTCTTCCCACTGACAGTATATTCTAAATAAGGGTCAGCCATCCAGCGGTCTGTCTGCTGCTGATTTCTTCCTGTGGAATAAACCACATTCAAACTGAGGCAGTGGGGGCCCTGGGGCTGGGGAGCAGGAAGAGAGAAGGCGGCGGTCAGGGAAGGCGGTCCTTCCACAGTTGAGCCAAAGAAGCTAGCCTGAGCTTTTTGATTCTGACAAATATTTGTTTAATGAATGTTTGGGAGAAGATGGAAGATAATACCAGGAGAATCCTCATTTCCACTTCAGCAAACCTTCATACATAAATGAAACAGAGCATCCAGTAAGTTACACGGATGGTGAGGTTCTGGGTGTAAGGAAGGTGAAAGAAAAGGCTCATGTGGCTTTTGATCTCTGTTGCTTTTCTTCCTGTCATCAGATCAGGATCTGGAATGGGTTTGAGTCACAGAGCTCAGAAGTAACTGTCATCGAATGAGCTGTGGACTTGGCATCAGAAGACCTAAGTCCAGACCCCACCAATTTCTGGATCCTGGACCTAAACTTCTCTGAGCCTTGATTTGCTCATCTGCCTAATGAGAATGGGAATGACCTTTTCTCACAGGGCTGTTGTGAGAATTTGAGGAAATAATATTACATAAGAAATGCTGTGTTGACCATAGGGGGCTCTGCATGGAAGCTACTGCAGTCTGGTTCAGGTCTAGCAATTTCATTGATGTTGTTGAAGTGGTTGGCCCTGTACTGCCCCTGCGTCTTGCTGACCTAGAGGCTAGCCTTCTTTCTGTTGTTCTACCTCTTACGGTCTTAGACTGAAAGCTATAGTCCAAATAATGAGTCCATCAACTAATAGAGAGCCCAGGCTGAACTAGGCTGCAGGGATTCAGGAGAAATATAGGATTTAGTAGTCTGTGTGCCTTCATTGGGTTTATAAGGTTCACACTTGGACAAATTGAGCCCAATAGAAGCCAAGGTACAATTATGAATATCTCTGTAGTTGGATCATATTTATTGAGGGCCTGACATGTGCTAAATGGTGCCAGGTGCTTCCACATCATCATATTAACATTCCATTCTGAGTACAGAATGCCCTCATTTTACAGATGAAAAAACTGAAATTTGGAGAGGCCAAGTGATCCACTCAAGACCAGTCCAATGACAAGATAGTGACGGGGGCCATATCTGTTTATTCCCAAGTCCAGAATTCTCTCCCCTACCTCAACTCTCTAGATTATAGATTATTCTCTATAGTCTGGGGATTTGACCATCTCTAAGGAGAAATGAAAATTCGTGGCTCACATTCCAGGCAGTTGAGGCTCTGGGAGGCTCCTACACATGGATTCTGCCCCATCTCTGGAGGCCTTGCTACCATAGTGTAGTAGGACAAGTAATCTCCGGAGGGATTTGGATATTTAAAACCCCAGGGATAAATGCAAATCAAAACCACAATGAGAAACCATTTCACATCCATTAGCATGGTTATTGTTATTGTTTTTTTTTAAGCGGAAAATAACAAGTGCAAATGAGAATGTGAAAGAATTAGAACTCTTGTTCATTGCTGGTGGGAAGGTAAAATGGTGCAGCCACTGTGGAAAACGGTATGGCAGATTGCCATAAATGGCCAAAAAGTTAAACATAGAATTACGACACGATCCAGCAATTCCACTTCTGGATATAACCCAAAACATTAAAAGGGAACTGAAACATATAATTATATACCCATGCTTACAGTAGTATTATTCGTAATAGCCAAAACACAGAAGCAACACAAGTGTCCATCAGTGGATGAATGGATCAACAAAATGTGGTATAACCACACAATGGAATATTATTCAGCCTTAAGAAGGAAATTTGGACACGTGATGCAACATGGATGGACCTTGAGGACATTATGCTAAGTGAAATAAGCCAGCCACAAAGAACAAATACTCTATGATTCCCCTTATTTGAAGTACCTAGAGTCATCAAATTCACAGAGACAGAAAGTAGAATTGAGGTTCCCCGGACTGAGGGGAGGAGGCAATGGGGGTGATTATTTAACAGAGAGTTTCTATTTGGGATGATGAGAAAATTCCGGAAATAGATAGTTGTGATGGTTGCACAAAATCGTGAATATAATTAATATCCTTGACTGGTACACCTAAAATGGTTAAAATGGTAAATATTATGTATATTTCACTACAATAAAGAAAAAAAGCCCTCAGGTAGAAATTCTTCAGTTGAAGAAGAGGAATGTTATGCTACCAGAGTTCTGTTCTCTAACGAGTCCAGGATGATTATAATGTTTGTTTGGAAATCATTAACTGCTCATCAAAGAAGGGGTAGCCAAGAACACTCAAAAGGTGACAAGAGAAGAGAAATAGCTCTGCAGTGTCAACGTAAGTCAAGAGGAAATAAGGATTTGATTTACGAAAACTCTGTTTTTGTGAGACTTTCTTCAGAGCCCTCCTATTGTCCAACACAAACAACCTGCATCACTATTCAAAGGAGCTACAAGAAAAACCCAGTAGAATTTGACCACAGGTCCCTTTAAGTCATTCAAAGATGAACATTTATGCCACATGTTTCTTGGGCCTTTAAAAGGCAATGTTCTATGCTGATGGTCCCCCCGGCTGTATAGATAATTGTAAAACAAACTCCATATTCCACTGACACCCTTTCTAATTACATCTCACCTTCATTAGGCTATTAAACTGATAGATGGTGGCAATTACATTGAATCCCACTGAAAACTCTCTATCTGTGACACGCAGTGACGAGAACATGAGTTATTTACCCAGAAGCCAGGAAGAACTTGGCTGCCTTGGCCACTCTGGGGAAAGAGAAACCTCACGCGACCATTAGCAGCATATGGATTCCAGGAGCAATGTCAGGAGGCTGGGTGGCAGAGCACACAGTTGGTGTTCACTTTTCTACAGACCTCACCAGATGCTTAGATGGAAAATAGAAACTATTATCAGGTGTTATAGAGTTACTTAAAACAATTTTAATATACTCAGAAGAGAGCCTGCAAAATACTTAATTACTCCTAACCACTCCATATGAGGAACCAAAGACTTTGAACCTGGAGAAAAGAAGACACAAGAGCAGGGGGCGCTATCTCTAGACATTCCAACAGGAATTAGACTTGTTACATCTACATGGCCCCAGAAAGATAAATAAGTGCAGATAACAGAACACCCTACTCTAATAGGTTTAAATAACGGGAACATTTACTAGTTGACATAGCTTGGAGGACCAGAGGTAGATGGGCTTCAGGTCTGGCTGATTCGGGGGCTCAATGATATAATCTAGGTCTCAGATTCTTTTCATTCCTCCTCTCTGCTATCCCCAGGGGCTTGTGATGGCCATCAGTAGCAATAAAGGCTACGTGCTCTCTTGTTCACTACCAGTAGGAAAGCAAGAACTGACCTCCCATAATTCTCAGAAAAATGAGGAAAGCTCATAGAAGCTCTCAGCAAACATTCCTGATCACATCTCACTGGCTGGAATGGGGTCACACCCTCATTTCTAAATTAATTGTTGTAGTATGGGAAATGGGATTATTTTGACTGGTCTGATGATCGTGTCCCAACCTGGAGCTGCTGCAGGGAAAAACATGCACCGATAGAAGCAGTTGATTCATAGAAAGAAGAGCTTCTAGCATGGGGGAGGGGCGCATTTATGCTGCATCCATTCCATAGCTGCCCCCCTTCAATACCAATGACAAACATAGTTCATTAATCTATCATCTACCTCTGAGCCTGGACGGCCTCTGCATCCACCTTCACTTGGTCCTCCAGGTAGTCACTAACAATAAATTAGGGACAGCTCTTAAAAACCATTCTATTAGCTAGGCCAGCCTAAAGATGGAATGAGCCGGCATAGGAGAGAGTGAGCTCTTGGTCACTGGTGCTGTCTTAGCACAAGCTATGTGACCTGTGTGCAGAGATGTTGCTATGGGGATTTGATCACAGGTGAAGGTTGGAGCCCGACTGTCCCTAAGATTCCATGGTTACAGTGGCTGGGGAAGGAAGCCAGGGCATTAGAACAGGTTTCAGATTAGTAATAGAGGAAGGATTTGAGTACCTTGTCCTAGCCTTTGGCTTTTTCTCCATGGTCCTGAAACTTTAGATTCTTTACATAGGGTAGTACCACGGGCACTGACAGTTTTTCTCCAGAGCACCCTTCCTAGTCACAAAATACCAATATCTCTGCCTGGGGCTTAATTGGTGTACAACTAATACACAGCCTGAGAAGTTGGTTGTCTTGCCCAAGATCACGCAGCTAAGTCAATGGTAGGACTGAAATGGAACATTGGGTCTCCTCTCCTTTAGCCCAGAACACTCCTCTGGAAGCACCAGCTATGGAGCTGAGGGGTCCTCCTTTGGTCTACAGATGACAGAAGCAGACCTGCCCTGATGTAGGCAGAAAGCACCAGATGGGCCCCAGCACTTGAAGTGTGGCCCTCATGGCCCATGCTGGCTCCTGCAGGAAGCTGAGTACCAGCAACCGTGTGATGGGTCTTCTATTCTGTTTGGGCTTCACTTCCTCCACCCACCCCCTCACGTGTGTCCCATAAATAGGAGATGTTTGTATGGCTAAGATGCTCTCAGGCCAAGATGTGATGTGGAGGCAGTCCCTCCAGCTTCTCCCTCCAGAGCAGATATTCCAGGTTCATCTGAGCAGGGTGGGAATCCCCATGGCTGCTTCTTTCCATAGGTTCCTGCAGCCTGTCACCTCACTGGGCAAGAGTGGGAGGATAGAACTTACCCAGACACAGAGCTACCTGTTTCCCTGCTCTGTCTCTTCTCTAAGCCATCCTCTTACAAAAATGTGTAAAGACCAGAAAAATGTGAAAGGAAATCCAGAAAGGAGTTCTCTGGAAGGAGCTCTTTGTCCCCAGTGACTTCTGACAGCACAGTTAGCATACTGAGCCACTCCTGGGGGGTAAGCCCAGTAGAAGGCACTCGATGCACATTATCCGGGAGTTTCTTGCTGACAGTGCTGTGACACTGGTGTGTTTCAATCAGCCCTGAGGGGTGCTGCTAGAAATTCCATGGAACATGTCTTCACGTTCAGTCTGTAGCACAGTGCCTAACCTTAAAAGGCATTAAAAAGTAATTAGCTAAGCGGCGCCTGGGTGGCTCAGTCAGTTGAGCATCCGACTCTTGGTTTCGGCTCAGGTCATGATCTCAGGGTTGTGAGATCAAGCCCCAGGTCAGGCTCTCCACTCAGCACAGAGTCTGCTTGTCCCTCTCCCTCTGCCCCACCCCCCTGCTCATGCATTGCCTCGCTCTCTAAAATAAATAAATAAATAAATAAATAAAAATCTTAAAAAAAATAAAAATAATTAGCTGGCAGACTGAATGAATGATTAAACCTATTTTATAGATGAGAAAACCAAGGCATGTGATCCTTAGTTGATAGGCCAAGGCAACAGAAGAGTTTTGGCAGTGCTGGGACTGAAACTAGGTCTTCTGCCTCCTGGTTTGGTTTGGGGCAAGACTAGACCATCTCTACTCTCCCTCCGTGCTCCCTAATATTTGGGGACTCAGCACATTCACCTCTTTGCAATAGAACTCTTTGTGCAGTGAGAGAAATGCTCTGTACCCATGCTGGTCCAGTAGCCACTAGCCACATATGGCTTGGGAGCACTTGGAATGTGGCTGGCGAGACTGTGGAGCTGGGTTTTTACTTCCTGTGGCTAGTGTCTACCATGTGGGAGGGCACAGCCCTAGCATTTTCTCTCCCCCAGGGCCCAGCACCACAGCCTCTGCCAGACATTGATGCAGTGGAAGTTTGCAGTTGGCAAGGCACTTAGAGAAACTTCCCCATATCCCTTGGCAAAATACACCAGCCCCTCCCCTCCAGATGCACCAGTCATTCTTCAGTAGCTGTGCTTCTGTCTACAGACAGGAGATGGAAACAAAATTGGGAGAGTTGAAGCAGAAAGACTATTGACTTTTAATCCTTTTTATCATCCAAGAATTTCAAGGTGTATTCTTCATGTCATTCCATTCCTCACCCGGGAGCTGGGAGAACTGACCCGGAAGACCTGGGCAGTGCCAAGTCATGTGAATTAAACACACTTTAAAGGAAACTTCTCTGGTCAACATCACTTTTTCTCTGCAAAACGTTTAGATCTTTACTATTTTCTGTTGGGTTCATGCCAGGAGGGGATTTTTTTTTTTTAAGATAGATTAAACCATGAATCCATTAACCGCTGATTTAATTTCTGGGCCCTCGTTCTTCTAAATTGTTATCACGTCGCATAATAGAACCATGGCACATCTGAGCTGGAAGACAGTTCAGGCAATCTCCAGGCTGTAAAATTAATGAGAATGGAACAGTTACTGCTTACCCAAGCTTGTGCAACCATTGGACCGTGTTCTCTACACCATCATTGTCGTCATCACCGTGATCCTCTGGGGTCTGTAAAATTCTCCCCCACTTTACAGGTAGGTAAGTAGCTGAGCTAGAATTTACCTGGAGGTCTGGCTGGCTCTGAGGCTGGGACTCTTCCTCTGTTCTCTAAACTTTCCAATCCTGCCATGGATAAGGACACAGAGGCCTGGAGAGCTAAAATCACACAGCAGTTGGGACCTGACCTCCTGTCTCTGTGCTCCATTCAATTCTCTCCTTCGGCCTCGAATACATAGCCCCACACCCAGCTTGCTCATACCACCCTCGATTTCTCTTTAGCAATACCCTTTTACCAAGAAAAAAGGTCAAAATACCTTCAGGTGCCATTCAAGGCCCTCCACAATTTGGTCCCACCCTCCCTGCAGCAGCCTCCATCCCCACTCAGTCAAGGGAGGTATCTGAGCAAACCCGATGTTTACACTCCTTCAACACTTTCAGAACTGAACTTTTTCTCTTGCTATGATAAAAAAAAAAAATACATTTAAAAACAAGTTACATACCTGTATACTGACAAAGATGTTTTGGCATTAAACCTAAAGATGTTTATTACAGCAATAGATGCATTACAGTGAAAAGTGCAAAATGAAAACAGCGTACATGGTCAACCACAACAGAAAGGTTAAGAATAGAGTAATTCTATTCTGTAGATTAATATAAAGCCACTAAAATGGAGGTAGGTGCCCATGACGAGGGAACATTTGGCTACCCACACTGGAAACAGCTGAAGGAGAATAGATAGGATTTCCCTGAGTCCTCCTGGGCATAGAGGGCACTGAGCAAAACCAGAAATGGCTGAATTGGGCCCCATAATAATAATAATGATAAAAATAGCGATAATGTGGGTTAATCAATTTTGCATTAATTTATAAACTCAAGTCTCCAGCACTTGCCTGTTCGTCCTTGAAGCAGTCCCTTGGGGATAGCTGGGAGACAAATTGTCACAATGGACTTGGGCGCCTGAAACCATTAGTTCAAGGCCCAGCAGGGTCACTGAGACTTCAGTGTGCCCATCTGTTAAATGAGGAGGATGCTACCCACTGTCAGCAGCTGCGTTGAGCGTAACTGGCAGCCGGTAGCACTCCCACTCGTGTGTCCCCCAGCTGCTCCCTCAGTGAGGAAGCAACCCCATTCCGTGCTTCCTCCAAGCCCCGGGAGAGTGAGGGCCGCTTCACCAGGGCACCCCAGCAGAAGATGGGGCCAACCACTGCTCAGTTTGGACTTGCTGGCCCCCCAGGCTCTTCCTTAACTTGAATCAAATTGATTTGCAGCAGTCTGTCCACAGGGTGGCAGGAATGCAGAGACAGGAACCTGCCCCGGCTTCCCCGGGAGTCCTGCTGTATTTGTGGAGAAGGGGGCCCTAACTGCAAGGATGGCCCACGCCTGCCACACATACCCCGGGCTTCTCGTGCTGTAGCAACCACTCAGAGAGCCGCTTCCAGACCCCAGTCAGTGCACAAGGCAATTACTGCCTCCATGGAAGGTGACTGTCACCCAATGCTCTCACGAATTGTTGGGTTCCCCAGGATGTGCTAGTGGAAACCTCTATGGAATGATTTCATCTCTATGCTGTCGTGCGTAAACACTCAGCCTAGAACCTGCCCTCCGGGGCCACAGAGCTTGGGAGCTGGATCCCTACCAGGTCTGATTTTTCAGCCCCTAATTCAGAATTGTGTGAGATGACTAAGAACAGTGGCTTTTAAATTTTTGAAGCAGCAGAACATTTTTTTCCTCAAATGAAATCTCATCTGAAACGTATGTGTTTATTTTGTAATTTCTAATTAATAATATTTACCTTTTTTACAGTCAATCAGTGACAATAATGAGGTTGTTTTGATTAACAAATAAGATTAGATCAGGAACCAGGGATGACAGTTGCATTTTTTTATACAGCTTCAGCTTCTGATTTATATCTGTATTTTATTTTTTTGTATCATATTAATTATGCATAATAACTAATACATTAGCACCACTGATTGCTTCAAACATTTTTTTTTTTGCTTCAAACATTTTAACTCACTTAACCTTCAGAACTCTAATAGATAATATTCTCATGCTCATATGAGGAAGTGGAGGTCCAGAGACCTGGAGGAGTGGCCAAAGCTGGGGTTCAAATCCAGGCAGGCTAACTCCATTGTCTGTGACTGAATAACTATGTTCTTGTGGCTCCCAGTGAAAAGCCTAATAGAGTTGACCCTTGAACAGTGGTGGGGGTTAGGGGCGCCAACCCCCCGGCACAATCAAAAATCCACAGGTAACCTTTGATTCCCCAAAAAGTTAACTACTAGTAGCCTACTGTTGACCAAAAGCCTGACCAATAATATAAACAGCCAATTAACACACGTGTTGTATATGTATTATATTCTAGATTCTTAAAATAAACTAAGCTAGAGAAAAGAAAATGTTAAGAAATGCTAAAAAAAACAGTCTGAAGGAAGAGAAAATACTTTTATGGTACTGAACTGTATTGGAAAAAAAATCCTGTTATAAGTGGACTCATGCAGTTCAAACCCGTGTTGTTCAAGGGTCAACTGTATATATAAATATGTAGTTATAAATGATAACTTTTTAATTGTCTGCCCTGCAAAATTGGGCTATTCTTTAATTAAACTGGGAAGATGGAAAGAGTTTTATTGTGTTTCCTAACCGAAAATAAATAAATAAACTAACCCTGGAAGCACCCTCATTAGGATTCAGGGACCAGTTTGAAAATTCCTGACCTACAGCACCAGGGACATATTGAAGGGACAATCAGTCTGTCAAAACACACGTGCAGAGAACCCTCAGGGTATAGTTGAGACAAAAGGCACTGGCTGGCATTTTACCAAAAGGAAATCTCTAGTCTCTGGCACTACCAATATTCCCCATTACAAATCTTCCAGCTGGTAAACAGAATGATGCCACTGACATTTAATTGAAATGTCAGCACATTTAGAAAGAGCCCTGATGAAACTGCCAAGTTAAAGTTATCGCTGATGACTTAAGCTAAATGGAAACAGAAAATCACCACTAACGTCCCCACCCCACCCTCACAGACAGAGAGAAAGCGGAGAGCTTCAGCTGTCCAAGAAAAATTTAGAGATCGTTTTTAAATGGAGTTTTATTTTAGCTATGAAAAACCATGGGGCAATTGGAAAAACTTGTGAAAGTAATCAGGTCCGAGACAGGCCAATGCCCATGTAAATCAATTCAACAAGCATACCCTGATTAAATTGCCTTTGGATGGTAATATCACCTTACATTTATTTGCATAGCTTACAGTCTATAGAGGCCATGGTAGGTAGCAGGAATGGTCCTAATTCTGCACCCCCTCCCTGCATCCTCCTCACCTTAACTTTGCAGTGCCCTCCTACTCTGATGCTGGGCTTAACCATGGGATTTGCTTTAGCTAACGCGCTCCTAGAAGACGGGACATATGCAGAGGGTTAAAAAGCTCCTGTGTGTTTCCACTCATCCTTCCCTGTGCCATCTCCCCTAGAAGAACGTGCCCATGGAACAGAGCCAAGTATCCCAATTGTCCCAAGGCCATCCTAGATCAGGAATAGCTAGCCAACTCAGAGTCGTACGAGAGAGCCAAGTCCCAATCCGCAGAGCCAATCAAGTGACCTGCAGCTGCGCATGGGCACTTGAGGAAGCACATTGGGAGCAGCTAAGCCCAGATCCGCTGGACCCCACAGACTTGTGAGCTAATTCAGTGTTTACTATTGTAAACCACTGTGGTTTTGAGGGTTTTGTTAAGGGTCACTATTGTAACAGCACACATCTGATGAAGAGACTTGCCTTGTATGACTCCTGTGTCCCCTCCTTGGGAGGGAGTAGTTACCTCACCCACTTTATAAATGAGAACACTGTGATTCATACAGGTTAAGTGGATTGGCTTTATTTCCACAGCTTCTTCTGATGCCTGGTTCTCTGCTCAGGCGCAAGTCATGCAACCTCTCTGAAATACTTAACCAACAGCATTAACCTAGAGGCTGAATCCGTTTTTTTCTTTTAGATCAAAGAGGCAGTTTTTATAGGTTGAAAGCGCAGAGGGAGAGCAGATGTTTCAGAAGTCCTGGGGCCCAAAAGGCAGAAGCTGCAGAAGCATTTGGCTCTACAGGCCCCCTCCCACTCTCACCCTGGGACATCTCCCTCCTTCCCCAGGTTCTACTCTGCTTTGAAGAGATACATGACACATCCACAGCAGCTGTGTGTTTCTCTTGCCATCTCTCGGTGGCTGATTTCATTCGCAGGCATTCTGCAAATGCTTCACGGGAATCCCTGCCAGGTAAGGAAGCCACTGGGGAGTTACAGAGAAATGATCAAAAATATTTTTTTTGACCTTGCAACGCTCACCTTAAAGATCTATTCTTGCTCCCAATTTCCCTCAACTCACGTCCAAACTCAGGCAAGATCCTTTACGATCTGGAACCAACCTATAATTTGAACATCACCACTGCCTCCCACTTCCCTCCCCAAATTTCTCTGTTTCAGAATCAGAAATGTCCTGCTCTTTTTGGACAGGTGGCCCAAGAGCACGAAGCTAGGGAGTGGCAGAGCAGAGCCGGTCTTCGAACCGTTAAATATGATGGGCCCCAAGACGTAGGCTTTAACGTGCTCAGAGGGAAGGACGGGACTACTCCTTTTTAGAAACAGGTAATTCTAAACAGACCCATTTATGTTATGTGGGGCTTTTTTGGGGGGGGAGGGGCAGAGGGGAGAGATAATCTTAAACGGGCTTCACACCCAGCATGGAGCCCAGCATTGGGCTCAGTCTCACAACCCTGAGATCATGACCTAAGCCAAAATCAAGAGTGGAATGCTCAACCAACTAAGCCACCTAGGTGCCCCCAATATGTGGGTCTTAAACACCTGTTTACCAGGAGCCTTCACACGTGCTCACGGGTAAGATAAATTCCCAATTCCTCCAGCCTACAAAGGTATGAATCACATTGGTTGCAAGTGCCTCTTTTCACTGATGTACTCGCCCACTTGCTGTGCGCTCATCAGAGGTAGATGCCCTGTTTTGTTTACATTTGTATTTCCACGTCTGTCCTGCCACTTCCTCACCCCCAGCACCAAGTGCTACCATAATGCCTGGCACATATTACAAGCGCAATGCTTGCTTGCAGAAAAGGGAAAAGTAAAACTTAGGCTGTTGGGTAGTAGACCCACAGGGGTTCCTCTAAGAAATAAAGGCACCTCCTCAGAGCCTTTGGTGAATTCTCCTTAAAAGCTGGGCATGCAGGAAAAATAGCATGTGCTCTAGAGTCAGAAGGTCCTAGCAATATCGCTTAATTTCATTGATCCTTAGTTTCCTAATCTGTAAAATGGAGATAGTAAATGGTATCATCTTAATGCTATCATTGCGGGGAGGGGTAGAGAAAGGAAAAGCTCGTCTTTCCAGAACTTATGACACACTGGGGAGAACAAGCATGTGTATTTTGAAAATCTCTCCCCAGAGGATTCTGATATACTAACCCACCCCCAATGTGAGAATCACTAGTCTAGGTCTGAAGAAAAGAGAGTTGGGTTCAGATGGAGGCGTACATGGAATTCTGGAAGCATTCAGAAGTTCAGATGGTGACAAACAGAGTGGGGTTGACTCCCAGAAGAAGGATGAAGACAGAAAACATGCAGAAGGAAAGGAAGGCCACAGTTGGCTGTTTTATTATCCATATAGACCAGCGATAAATACAGGAAAAGGCCATTAAGATATCATTTTGGATGTCTCATTGACCTGGTCTGTTTTCTGGGGTTTCATGATCCAAATTCATGGAGAATGTCAACAGGGTATGAGGGCATGCTCAGGACAATGATTGAGGAAACCCTGGGGGCTGGGAGAAACTGTGAAGATACTTTCATTTGGCCCTGGACTTGTGGGAAAGAGAGCATCCAAGATGCAGGACTGGATGTTGGCAGTGGAGCAGAAAACCAGCAGACCTGTCATCCATTCTGCAGGAGAAAAGGCAAGCAGGGACTCTGACATCCAAAAGAGAGCCCCAAAGAGGATGTCCCAGCAGAACTTCTGAGAGATGCTCAATCCCCTGGGGCTCTGATGCTGATTTAGCCAGGGTCTTAACCATGTCTTTCCTGGACTATAGCAGGAGCCTCCCAACTAGTCTCTGTACCACCCATTTTTGCTTCCTGTTAAGTATCTTCCCAACCACTACCACCAGAGTGATCTTTTTCCCTGCTCTGTTTTTACAGGTATATTAAAAGTATAATCGTATGTAGATTTATATATTCAATATATGCATATATACTATACTGTTCTTTGTAATTATTTTATTAAAAGGGGATTGATTATATTGTACATACCCTTCTGTATCTTTTCTCATCCAATAAAACCCATGGAATTCCCTCTAAATCTGCTGGCAGTTCTCCAATTCATACTTTTTTGTGGTTACATAATATTCCACAGTATAATGTACCACAAATCTATTCAGTTTAGGGCCACTATAAATATCAATGGCCAATTCAGCAAATACACACACACACACACACACACACACACAGATATACATATATATACTTGTATATATAGCCAATTCATATGAATTATGAATTCATAATAAAAAGATATTGATATTGAAAAAGAACATCAACTGATGAGAAAAGCTATCTCATTCATATGAATTAGGAATTGGCCTTATGTACAATATATATGTATATGTATAGCTCTGTGTCTGTGCCCTTAGAAAATATATTTTCGTTTTCATAGGATAGATTAACAGAAATGAGATTGCTAGGTCAATATATGTACTTTGAATCTTAATAATTGTTGCTTGCTAGCTTCCAAAATAGCTATAACTATATCACTCTCCCAACCGGCAGTGTATGAGAACCCTCTGTTCCCCACATCCCTGCCAGCAATAGATATGAGAGTGCTTTTTAATTTTTGCCAGTCTGATGGGTACAAAAAGATATCTCATTGTTATTTTAATTTAGACTTCTGTGACTATCAGTGAATTGAGTATATTTGGTGCCGTTTGCATATGGCCTTCTATGAATTGTATTTTGATACCATTTTTTTCTATTTATTGTGATTTATTCTTTTTGTCAACTTATAATTTCTCTCTGCAAGGAAAGGAATTAACCCTGTATCTACCGTCTGAATTACAAACATTTTTATGGATCTACTACATGTCTTATTACTTTGTTTAATCAAAATGCATAATCTAGGTTTTTTGCTGAGATATAATTTGCACACCATAAAATACACATTTTTAAGTGTACAAGTCATCAGTTTTTAGTGCATTCACAAGGTTGTGCACCCATCACCACTACCTAATTCTAGAACATATTCATACCCTTGGAAAAACCTGCACCCATTAGCAGTCACTCCCCATTTCCCTCCTCCCCCCAGACCCTGACCATCATAAATCTGCTGGCTGTCTCTGTGGATTTGCCTATTCTTCACATTTTATATAAATGGGATCCTACAATATGTGGCCTTTTGTGTCTGTTTCATTTACTTAGCATGTTTTCAGGGGCCATTCACGTAGCCTGTGTCAAAACTTCTTTCCTTTTTTATGGCTCAATATTCCACGGTATGGATCTACTATATTTTACTTATTCATCAATGATGGACATTTAGGTTACTTCCACCTATGGGCTATTGTGAATATATGCTATGTGAATATATATTGCTATGAACATCATATACAAGATTTTGCACAAATGTGTGTTTTCATTTCTCCTAGGTCTATACTTAGGAGTGTGACTGCTGGGTCATATGCTAACTCTATATTTAACTTCTGAGAAACTGCCAAGCTAGTTGTTTTCCAAAGAATCTGCATCATTTTACATTCCCCCAGTAATGTATGAGGGTTCCAATTTCCTCCCTATTCTAATTTTTGGAAAAATTTGTAGATGGATTAGTGCTAATCCTTCTCTATAACTTCAGTAGAATTCACCAGTGAAGCCACTTGGTCTGGGCTTGTCTTTGTAGGAAGTTTTTTTTATTACTAATTCAATCTGTTTACTTGTTATAGGTCTATTCAGATTTTTTATTTCTCCTTGAGTCAGCATGAATTTTTCTAGAAATATGTCCATTTTATTTGGATCATTTAGTTTGTTAGCCTATAATTGTTCATACTATTCCCTTATAATCCTGTTTATTATAAGGTCACTAGTAATGTTCCCTTTTGTATTCCTAATTTTAGTAATTTGGGTCTTTTTTTTTAATCAATCTGGTTAAAGATTAATCAATTTTGTTCATTTTTTTCAAAAAACCAACTTTTGCTTTTATTTATTTACTTATTTATTATTGTTTTTTCTATTTTCTGTTTCATTTATTTCTGTTCTAATCTTTATTATTTCCCTCCTCTGCTCATTTTGCTTTTTGTTTACTCTGATTTTTCTAGTTTCTTAATTAAGATAGGTTAGGTTTTTGTTTTGAAATCTTTTTATTTATTTTTCTTTCTTCTTTTTTAATATAGTACTTTACACATATAAATTTTCCTCTAACTGCTGTTTGTTTCATCCCATAAGTTTTAGAAAATTAAGTCTTCATTTTCATTTTTCTCTTTTATTTTCAAAATAAAATTTTATTTCTAATTTCTAATTTTCCTTATGATTTCTTCTTTGACTCATTAGTTACTAGGGGTATTGTTTAATGTCCACTATTTGTGAGTATCTCAAATTTCCTTCTGTTTTTTATTTCTTTTTTTTTTTAAGATTTTGTTTACTTGACAGAAAGAGACACAGTGAGAGAGGGAACACAAGCAGGGGGAGTGGGAGAGGGAGAAGCAGACTTCCCACAGAGCAGGGAGCCTGATGAGGGGCTCGACCCCAGGATCCTGGGATCATGACCTGAGCTGAAGGCAGGCGCTTAATAACTGAGCCACCCAGGTGCCCCCTGTTTTTGATTTCTAATTCCATTCCATTGCAGATGGAGAACATGCTTTGTGTGATTTCAGTCCTTTTAAACTTATCGAGGCTTGTCTTATGGCCTAACATATGGCCTGTCCTGGAGGATATTTCAAGGGCACTTGAGAATGTCTGTTCTGCTCTGTTAGGTGGAATGTTCTATAGATGTCTATTAGATCTGGTTGCCTTGTAGTGTTGCCCTATATATAGAAGTCTTCTGTTTCCTTATTGCTCTTCTGTCCAGTTGTTCTATCCATTTTTAAAAGTGAGATATTGAGGGCCCAACTATTATTATTATCTATTTTTCCTTCAATCTGTCATGTATTTACTTCATGTATTTGGGGAGTGGGTCTGTTGTTAGGTGCATATGTGTTTATATTTGTCCTAGTAAGATATCCTTGTCTATAATAACAATTTTTGTCCTGAAGTCTACTTTCTGACATTCGTATAGCCATTATAGCTTTTTGAGTTACCGTTTGCATAATATACTTTTCCACCCTTATACTTTCAACCTATTTATATCTTTGAATCTAAAGTGTGTCTCTTGGGGTGCCCGGCTGGCTCAGTTGGAAGAGCGTGTGACTCTTGATCTCAGGGTTGTGAGTTTGAGCCCCACATGGGGTGTAGAGACTACATAAATAAATTTAAAAACTTAAAAAAACAAAGTGTGTCTCTTGTAGGCAGCATATAGTGAATTTTTAAAAATCTATTCCGCCAATCTTTGCCTTTTGACTGGAGTTTAATAATTTACATTTAATGTTTAATCCACTTGTATTAATTACTAATAAAGCATTTATATCTGCCACTATGCTATTTTTTGTACATATCTATGTCCTTTTTGTTACTCTGTTCCTTCGTTTCTATGTCCTTTTGTATTAAATAAATATCTTCTGGTATACCTTGACTTCTTTGTCACTTCTTTTACTATATATTTTGTAGTTATTTCCAAAGTAGTGACCCTGTTGGCTGCCAGGCTGCTGGTTTCCACAGTGTTAGTGAGCTGTTGGTTTTCATGAGTACTGCATGGGGAGAGGGAGATGAGACTAGGACAAGTTAAAATGTTTGCTGTTCTTACTAAATGTTAGCCATTTTTCTTATATAAATGCCCATTGAATTTCTGCAAGTCTTTGGTTAATTTTCAGAGCTCTGAAAAAGTTGATTCTGAGCAATTGCTAGTGCTATTATGGCCTTTATGGAAGAGAGAAATTTAGAGGTCCTTACTCTTCCATTTTCAGTGATATCTCTGTTATACCCTTGTTTTCATGTAAAGTTAATTTTAATTTGTATTTTCATTTAAAGGCCTACTTTAATTTGTATATAATTAAATATGTTTTTGCCATATTTTGTTAATTCTGGCTGTCCACTCTCATTAGTAGAGTCTCTTCAACTTTAGGGTGTAGTCTCCTAGGTTAATATTTATAGATATAGATAAATGCCAGGTATATTAACAGATATATATGTGTATATGTATAAATATATAATATTTAAATATATAAAATATGTAACATACAAACAATATGCATCATATTTGTGCATACATGTACGTCACATATATGTTAAATTTATTGATATAATAATATATAATGATATAACGGGTTGTTTTGATAGATTCTTTCATATTAAACCACACTTACTATAAAATCTGCTTAATAATAATATATCATTCTTTAGGCCATTGCCAAATTCTATTTGCTAATATTTCACTTAGAATCTGTACCTAATTAAGGTATTAAGAATTTTGCACCTAATTAGGGTATTAAGAATTAAATGATATGAGCTATTGGGATATGGTTTTTGGGATATGGTTTTCCTTTTTTGTTGTCTTTGTCACGCTTCTTTCTAGCATCTGGAGTAGTTAAATAGGAATTACCTATTCTTAAGTTATATAAAATCCCCATTTCTAGGCCAGGTGAAACTCACTCATCAATTTATGTATTTCTTCTCTAGTAATTGAGGGAAATCAAGATTTCCATTTCCTTTTTTTTTAAATTTTTTATTGTTATGTTAATCACCATATATTACATCATTTGTTTTGGTGTAGTGTTCCATGATTCATTGTTTGTTCATAACACCCAGTGCTCCATGCAGAATGTGCCCTCTTTAATACCCATCACCAGGCTAACCCATCCCCCTACCCTCCTCCCCTCTAGAAACCTCAGTTTGTTTTTCAGAGTCCATCATCTCTCCTGGTTCGTCTCCCCCTCTAACTTACTCCCCTTCATTCTTCCTCTCCTGCTATCTTCTTCTTTTTCTTTTTTCTTAAAATATGTTGCATTATTTGTTTCAGAAGTACAGATCTGTGATTCAACAGTCTTGCACAATTCACAGCGCTCACCGTAGCACAAACCCTCCCCAATGTCTATCACCCAGCCACCCCATCCCTCCCACCCCCGACCACTCCAGCAACCCTCAGTTTGTTCCTGAGATTAAGAATTCCTCATATCAGTGAGGTCATATAATACATGTCTTTCTCTGATTGACTTATTTCACTAAGCATAACACCCTCCAGTTCCATCCACGTCGTTGCAAATGGCAAGATCTCATTCCTTTTGATGGCTGCATCATATTCCATTGTGTATATATACCACATCTTCTTTATCCATTCATCTGTCGATGGACATCTTGGCTCTTTCCACAGTTTGGCTATTGTGGACATTGCTGCTATAAACATTGGGGTGCACGTACCCCTTCGGGTCCCTACATTTGTATCTTTGGGGTAAATACCCAGTAGTGCAATTGCTGGATCGAATGGTAGCTCTAATTTCAACTGTTTGAGGAACCTCCATACTGTTTTCCAGAGGGGTTGCACCAGCTTGCATTCCCACCAACAGTGTAGGAGGGCTCCCCTTTCTCTGCATCCCCGCCAACATCTGTCGTTCCCTGACTTGTTAATTTTAGCCATTCTGACGGGTGTGAGGTGGTATCTCATTGAGGTTTTGATTTGGATTTCCCTGATGCCGAGCGATGTTGAGCACTTTTTCATGTGCCTGTTGGCCATTTGGATGTCTTCTTTGGAAAAATGTCTGTTCATGTCTTCTGCCCATTTCTTGATTGGATTATTTGTTCTTTGGGTGTTGAGTTTGATAAGTTCTTTATAGATTTTGGATACTAGCCCTTTATCTGATATGTCATTTGCAAATATTTTCTCCCATTCTGTCGGTTGTCTTTTGGTTTTGTGGACTATTTCTTTTGCTGTGCAAAAGCTTTTTATCTTGATGAAATCCCAATAGTTCATTTTTGCCCTGGCTTCCCGTGCCTTTGGTGATGTTTCTAGGAAGAAGTTGCTGCGGCTGAGGTCGAAGAGGTTGCTACCTGTGTTCTCCTTTAGGATTTTGATGGACTCCTGTCTCACATTGAGGTCTTTCAACCATTTGGAGTCTATTTTTGTGTGTGGTGTAAGGAAATGGTCCGGTTTCATTCTGCATGTGGCTGTCCAATTTCCCAACACCATTTGTTGAAGAGACTGTCTTTTTTCCATTGGACATTCTTTCCTGCTTTGTCAAAGATAAGTTGACCATAGAGTTGAGGGTCCATTTCTGGGCTCTCGATTCTGTTCCATTGATCTATGTGTCTGTTTTTGTGCCAGTACCATACTGTCTTGATGATGACAGCTTTGTAATAGAGCTGGAAGTCCGGAATTGTGATGCCGCCAGCTTTGCTTTTCTTTTTCAATATTCCTCTGGCTATTCAGGGTCTCTTCTGGTTCCATACAAATTTTAGGATTATTTGTTCCATTTCTTTGAAAAAAGTGGATGGTATTTTGATGGGGATTGCACTGAATGTGTAGATTGCTCTAGGTAGCATTGACATCTTCACAATGTTGGTTCTCCCAATCCATGAGCATGGAACGTTTTTCCATTTCTTTGTGTCTTCTTCAATTTCTTTCCTGAGTATTTTATAGTTTTCTGAGTACAGATCCTTTGCCTCTTTGGTTAAATTTATTCCTAGGTATCTTATGGTTTTGGGTGCAATTGTGAATGGGATCGACTCCTTGATTGTCTCTCTTCTGTCTTGTTGTTGGTGTATAGGAATGCCACTGATTTCTGTGCATTGATTTTATAGCCTGCTACTTGACTGAATTCCTGTATGAGTTCTAGCAGTTTTGGGG
>NW_027397072.1:25423663-25531960 GCF_003265705.2 Callorhinus ursinus | reverse complement strand
TGACTCTAAAAATGAAAAATAAAAAAATTTTTTTTTTTTAAAAAAAGAGATTGATAAGATGTTGGTTGAAAAAGTGAAAAAGAAAAAAAAACAGTTAACAAAAATTAACTTTGATGAACTAATGAATCATGGTAAAAAAAAAAAAGCCATGAATTCTATGTGCAGTATTCCCCTAGCGCTGGAGTTCTCCCGTTCTCCTTGATCAGTAAACTTGGTCTTGGCTTGCTGGCTGTTCGTGCTGATCTTCTGGGGGAGGGGCCTGTTGCTGTAGTTTCCAAATGTCTTTGCAGGAGGCTGAATTGCCCCGCCCTTGTCGGTCCGGGCTAAGCAAGCTGCTCGGGTTTGATCTCAGGAGCTTTTGTTCCCTGCAAGCTCTCCGTACAGCCTTGGAAGACCAGGGCAAAAATGGTGGCCTCCCAATCTCCACCCAGAGGAGCTGAGAACTCGGGGCCCCGCTCCTCAGTGCGCCCCCAGAGAAAAGCAGTCACTCCCGTGTCCCCGGTCTCTGGCCGCACTCCACACTCACCCGGCCTGTGACCGAGCGCTTCTATCTCTGGCACCCGACCCCGTGTGGCGTCTCCAAACCCAGCAGATCCCTGCGGTGCGCTCCCGCACCACTCCTCCCGGGGGAGGAAGGGGAGTCTCCCCGGCTCTGCCGCTTGTTGGGTCCCTGCTGCAGGAGCAGTGGCTCGACGGGGCCGCGGATCACAGTTTATGGCAACCCCGAGCTGAGAGCCCGCGCCTCGGCTCCATCTCTGCAGCCGGCTTCCCCAGTCCAATACCTGGGAGCTCTGGCGCACTCAGGCTCCCCCAGTCTTTCTGTGACCCCAAGGGTCCTGAGACCACACTGTCCCGGGAGGACTCCACCCCCCGCTTAGCCACTGGAGTGACGTCCCTCAGCGGAGCCGACTTCTAAAAGGTCCGATTTTGTGCTCCGCGGCTCTAGCACTTGCCAGAAGCGGCTGACGGAGGCCCCCTCCCCCGCCGTCTATCCTCCCGAATATCGCCTCGGATTCACTTCTCCGCACGTCCTACCTTCCAGTAAGTGGTCGCTTCTCTGTTCAGAGAGTTGTTGCTACTCTCCTCTTCGATCTCCTGTTGAGTTCGTAGGTGTTCAGAATGGTTTGATCCCTATTCAGCTGAATTCCTGAGACCAGACGAAATCTAGGTCTCCTACTCCTCCGCCATCCTGCTCCGCCCCCCCCATTTCCTTTTAAATCAATTTTAATATGATATATTTTACCTGGAATTAATACACTGAGTCTAAATTTTCAGTTTTGTTAGTAAAACGATTCAAACACGTATTGGTGGTACATGTCCTTTTTCACTTTTAATCTTGTCTATTTTTATACTTTCTTCTTTTCTCCCTTAATAAGCTTGAAAGAGGTATATCTGTTTTATTGGTTTTCTTGAAAAATCAGATTTTGGATTTATTTATTCTTTCTATTTTTAAAATTTCCATTTCATCGATTTCATAGAGGAAATTAAAAAAGAAATTACTACCAACATAACAATGAAAAATGTAACACTCCATACAAAAATAATACAAGACACTATACAAGTAGCACTTAATTATTAAAGAAGGACACTGAAAAATCAAATGAAGCCAAGCACTCATCTTAAACTAGAAGAACCATGAAATAAACCAATCGGATAAAAAAAAATCAATAAGCCGAAAAGTTAAAATTAAAGAGCTCTTTCAAAACCCCAAGTCTTCCTTGCTTATATCTTTTATTTCCATCTACAAGGTGAAGACTAACTTCTTAGCCTAAAGCATGGCACCTAAATCTATTTATGATTTGCTTTTTAGCCCCATCCTTTGGCACTCCCCAACACACTTCATGTTCCAATAATACCACATTGCTTGTATTTCCTAAAATACATGACATTCTCTTTCTTGCCTTCATTTTATTGCACATACTATTCTCATTCTCTGGAATGAATGTCCCATCTTCATCCACCTGGCAAAATCCTTTCAGTCTTTCAAAACCCAGCTTTATGGTACCTCTGCAGGAAGTTTCCTTGACTTCTCCACCAGAAGGAATAAATTTTTCTCCCTTCAATCTACAGCTCCTTTCTATACCTCATATATATAGATATATATAGATACCTATATAGATATATATGTGTATATATTTGTGTGTGTGTATATATTAAATAATTAAATATATTTTATGTATATAAATATATATATGTTTCTTCCTTTGATACTAGGATATCGTTCTCCCTGATTGTTCATTCTGAATTTCTTCACTCATCTTCTGCATGAGTTTCATCAGTGTGGCTTAGTCTTCTTCATTCTTTTCTGAGTGGACTCATGCATTCTCATGACTTCAACTTACACCCCTGGATTGACAATTCTCCAATCACTAGCCCCAGCCTGGATCATATGAGACTGAAGCTGACACTGCTAAAGAGGAACTTATTAGCTCTCCCATAGACACCTCCAGTCCAACTGCATGATTTTCCCTCTGTATTCTCTATCTTTGAGAATGGTATAAATAGTTCCCAAGTCACTCAGTCTGTAAACGGTACCATCTCTGCCTCGTTCTCATTCACTGCTCATGTCACCAGATCTTGTTTGTGCCTCTGAAATGCCTTTCAAATCTGTCTCCTTGTCTTCATTACCACAGCTATGGCCCTACCTCCATTCTCATCATCTTTATCTTAGACTACAGTAATAACATTCTAATTGCTTTCTCAGCAGCCAGCTTCGTTCGTGCTAATGTATTCTTTGCTTGGTTTTAGTTCTTGTTTTAGTTCTAAAACATAAATCTCATAATATTTCTCCACTAAAAAAAAAAATCTTTGTTAGTTTCCTACTACCTAAAGGACAAAGTACAAGCTCCTAAGCACTGCACACAAGACCCTCCACAGTCTTTTAAGTTTGTATCTTATCAAGTTCATGTCCAGTTTTTCCCCACTGTGCACCCCACACTCCAAGCACATGGGATTGTCCATTTCTTAAGACCACGTTATTCACTGATCTATTTGACCATTTAATACCTGTCCCTACCCACTTGTCTATAAGCTCCATGAAATCAGAGGCCGTCTTATATGCTAGTGTATCCTCAGTGCCCCAAACCATTTCTGGCATTTTGGAGGTGAATGAACACACTTCCACCCTTTCTCATCTTTGCTGTTCCCTTTACCTGCCCTACCCCCATTTTCTCAGTGGTGAATATCTCTTCACCCATCTTCAAGGCCTAGCTCGAACACCAATATCTCCATCAAGTCCGACCTAAACCACATCCTTCCCCAACTCAAAATGAATGACTTTCCTTCTCTAGGCTCCTAAAACACTTTCTCCAAAATGCCAGTTTAGCATTTATCTCTTGTACTTTAATTATTTAAGTCTGTGTCTCTTGTTTCACTAGATTTGAACTCTTAGTGGGGAGGGGAATGAATGTCATTCATGTGCAGTTTGAAACATTGAACTGCGCATTGAATAGATAGGTATTCAGTAAATGTATGACCCGAAAGAAGGTGGATTCAAACTTCTGCCTTTGGACGATGTAAGGTCTTGTCCCCAGTTCAGACAGGGGTCCTCCTCCGTACAGCACCTCTTCTGACTGTCTCTCTTGTTCATCTACTATTGTGTTTCACTGAAGCATCAAACCAGTGTCAGAACTGGAAGGGGAAACTGAGGCTCCACCGTTGAAGTGACCTGTCCAAGGCCACACAGTGAAGGTAAGCGCCAAGGCCAGGACCAGATCAGTTCTCTTTTAGGCTAGTATCTTTCCCACTTTGCATCACTTCCAACCAGTTGCCTCCCTGATGGGAGACAAGGCCAAGTGTCAGGGAATGAGAGGAAATCCACAGGCCAAGGGTAAGTAATGTCATGAAGTGTGTGTGTGTGTGTGTGTGTGTGTGTGTGTGTGTGTGTGTGTGGTTTCTTGTCGCCTTTCTAATCCACCCTCAGCCCTCTGTGTGGTTGCACTGGGCTCCGAGAAGTGAGCAGAGAAGTCCCTGATCTTGACAGGAACTGTGAGGAAAGAAATCATCACTCCTGACTCTTCCCAAATCACTCACCTTCTAGAAGATGCCCCAAACTCACCCAACATCAGCTGTGACATGTTGTACTACCCCAAGGTCAGATGTAAGCTCTGAACAAGAAACAAACAGCCGTGTAATGTCACTGTCACCAGGAACCTAGATCCCCAAACAGCACTGAAGATGACGAGCCTGTATCCCATCTCCCTCCATCATCCTGGCAGACAGCAAAATGGCAGCCTCTGACCTCTGCCCTGCCCCCTGTGACCCAGACAGAGAGCAAAGGATAGCTCAAAGGGGTGTCAAGTACCAGCATCCTCCAATATCAAATTAAAAAAAAAAAAAAACCTACATTATCCTCAATAGACATGGTTTTATTGTAATTGCTTGGAATTTGAATAGGATGCCATAACCATCCCCATAAATTGGACTTCTTTAGATTTATTAAGCTATTTATTGAATGGTGGGTAATAAACTTTCAGGATTAACAGCTCTGCAACTGCTCTGAGCCAGTTACATACAGAGTTGCTAAACTCCCATAAAATAATTACGAATCAGTTACCATGCTGACAAACCATAATTGTCAAAAGTTCAATGCAGACTCAGGGCCTTATTTAAAAGTTTGTTCTTGTTTGCAGCTTCGAATCTCGTTTTCCTGGCCCTCCCATTCTCTTCATTTCTCTTTCTCTCCATTCTTCCCAGTCCCTCTGTCTTCTTCCCCTTCCTCTCCCACCATCCCTCCTCCTTTCTTTCATTTATAATAGGTGAAGGTACCTCCTATCGGTGGAATCATGTAGTATTTGCCTTTTTGTGACTAGCATAATGTCTAAGACTCATTCGTATAATATGTGTCAGAATTTCCTCTCTTTGAAAGGGTGAAGAGTATTTCATTTTACATATATAACACATTTTGTATTTTCATTTATGCATTGATAGACAATTGGATTGCTTCCATTTTTTTTTTTACTATTGTGAATAATGCTGCTATAAACAGAGGTATACAAATATCTGTTTGAGGGGCACCTGGGTGGCTCAGTCAGTTAAGCCTCTGCCTTAGGCTTGGGTTGTGATCCCGGGGTCCTGGGATAGAGCCCATGTAGGGCTCCCGGCGCCACGCGGGGCTCCCGGCTCCACGCGGGGCTCCCGGCTCCATGTAGGGCTCCGGGCTCAGTGGGGAGGAATCCTGCTTCGCCCTCTCCCTCTGGCCCTCCCCCCGCTCATGCTCTCTGTTTGCTCTTTTTCTCTCAAACAAATAAATAAAATCTTTAAGAAAACAAAACAAAACAAATATCTGTTTGAGTCCCTGCTTTTAATTCTTTCAGGTATATGCCCAGAATGGAATTATTGGATCATATGGTAATTTTATATTCAATTTTTTGAAAATGCCATACTGTTTTCCATAGTTGCCAAAAATACTTTTTTAAATGCCTTTTCATTAATTTTAAGGATAATATACATTATGAACAACTTATAAAATACAGAAATGACTACAGAAGAAAATAGAAGTTATTCATAATATCACCATTCAGAGATAAGCGGGGTATTTACATTTTGAAATAATTCTGTCTAACCTTTGTTCTCTAACTTTACCCTCATGGCCTTAACCTGATTTGATTTGTGTTTCTCAAACAGAATTTTTAGATAGTGCTATCTATGCAATTATAATATTTTCTTTTACTCCACATTATACTGTGAGCATTTCCCAGTGTTGTTAAATGTTGTGCATGTGTGCATGTGTGTGTGTGTGTGTATGTGAATAGCTTTACAATATTCCATTGTATAAATGTTCCACTATTTATAGGGTATAGCTAAATTAGATCAATCAGTAAAAGCATCTATTAAAATTCTTGTATAAATTTTTTTAGCTTAAGTTCTAATTGACATATAAAATTGTGAAAGTTTAAGATTTACAAAGTGTTGATATGATACCCTTATATGTTGTGAAACAATTACAACTGTAGCATTAGTTAACACTTTCATCAACTCACATAATTATCATTTCATTTTTGTGGTGAGAATATTTAAGATCTACTCTCTTAGCAACTTCCAAGTGTATAATACAGTACTGTTAACTATAATCACCACACTGTATATTAGATCCCTAAAATTTATTGGCTTATAACTTTGTAACTGACACTTTGTACCCTCTGACCAACATTTCCCCATTTCTTCCAGCCTCCAGCCCTTGATAGCCACCACTGTACTCTCTGTTTCTATGAGTTCAGCTTTTTCAGATTCCACATATAAGTGAATATTTGTCTTTCTTTGACTTACTTCATTTTCCTTAATGGCCTCAAGGTCCATTCATTTTTTTAATTGTTTTTTTAATATTTTATTTATTAGAGAGAGAAACAGCATGAGAGGGGAGAGGGTCAGAGGGAGAAGCAGGCTCCCCGCTGAGCTGGGAGCCCGATGTGGGACTCGATCCCAGGACTCCGGGATCATGACCTGAGCCAAAGGCAGTCGCTTAACCAGCTGAGCCACCCAGGCACCCCAAGTTCCATTCATTTTGTCACAAATGGCGGTATTTCCTTCTTTCCCATGGTGGAATAATATTCCCCTGTGTGTGTGTGTGTGTGTGTGTGTGTGTGTGTGTGTGTGTGTCTGTAAGAGATATACACATATATATCACATCTTCTTCATCCATTTATCCATTAATAGGAATTTGGGATGTTGCAATATCCTGGCTATTGTGAATAATGCTGCAATGAACATGGGAATGCAGGTAACTCTTCAGAATCCTGATTTCATTTCTTTTAGATCTATACCCAGAAGTGGGACCTCTGGGTATAGATCTTATCATATGGTAATTCTCTTTATAATTTTCTGAGGAGCCTCCATACTGTTTTCCATAGTGGCTGAACCAATTTACATTCCCATCAACAGTGCACATTTCTCCACATCCTCACCAACACTTACCTCTTGTGTTTTTGATGATAGTCATTCTAACAGGTGTGACAGGATATCCCACTGTGGTTTAGATTTTCTTTCCCTGATGATTGGTGATACAAGACATCTTTTTATGTACCTGTTAGGTGGTTTCTTTAGAAAAGTGTCTATTCAGTACTTCTGCCCCCTTTTAAATTGGATTGTTTAGTTTTTTGCAATTGAGTTATATAAGTTCTTTATATATTTTGGATATTAACCCTTATCAGATATATGATTTGCAAATATTTTTTCCTATTCAGTAGGTTGCCTTTTCATTTTATTGTTTCTTTTGCTGCATAGGAGCTTTTAGTTTGATATAGTTCCATTTATTAATTTTTGCTTTTGTTGTTTGTATTTTTGGTGTCATAGTCACATCCAAAAAAATCGTTGCTAAGTCCAATGTCAAGGATCTGTTTTCTGCTAGGAGTTTTATGGTATCAGTTCTCATGTTTAAGTCTTTAATTCCATTTCAAGTTAGCTTTTGTGAATGGTGTTACCAATTTCATTCTGCATGTGGTTGTTCAATTTTCCCAGCACCATTTATTGAAGAGACTATCCTTTCCCCATTAAACATTTTTGGCTCCCTTGTCAAATATTAGTTGATGATATTTGCATGGTTTTATTTCTGGGCTCTGGGTTCCATTGGTCTGTGTGTCTAATTTTATACCAGGACCATACTGTTTTGATTTCTATAGCTTTGTAGTATGGTTTGAAATCAGGAAGTGTGATGTCTCCAGCTTTGTTCATCTTTCTTAGGATTTCTTTGGGTATTAGGTGTCTTTGTGGTTTCCTACAAATTTTAGGATTATTTTTTCTATTTCTATGAAAAATGCCTTTGGAATTTTGCCAGGGACTGCATCAAATCTATAGATGGTTTTGGATAGTATGAACATTTTAACAATATTAACTTCCAAGTCATAAATATAGGACATCTTTCCATTTATTTGTTTCTTCCCCAGTTTCTTTCATCAAAGTCTTAACAGTTTTAAGTATACGTATCTCATCTCCTTGGTTAAATTTATTCTTAAGTATTTTATTGTTTTTTGATGCTATTGTGTGTGAATGGCATTGGAGTTTTTATTTCCTTTTTAGATATTTTGTTGTTAGTTCAAACTGATTTCTGTATGTTGATTTTGTATCCTGCAACTGTACTGAATTCATTTATTCTAATAGTTTTTGGGTGCAGTCTTTAGGATTTTCTACATGAGATCCAATCCTCTGCAAAGATAATCTTGTATCCCTTCTGGTTGGATGTATTTTCTTTCTTTTTCTTACCTGATTGCTCTGCCTAGGATCTCAGTGCTATGCTGAACAGGAGGGGTGAGAGTGGGCACCCTTGTCTTGTTCCTCACCTTAGATGAAAAGGTTTCAACATTTCACCATTGAGTATGATGTTAGCTGAGGGGTTATCATATATGGCCTTTATTATTTTGAGATATGTTCCTTCTACACTCAATTTATTTGTGAGGAGTTTTTAACATGAAAGGATGTTGTAGTTGTCAAATGCTTTTTCTGCATCTATGGAGATTAACATATGATTTTTATCGTTTATTCTCTTATTGTGGTGTATCACATTTATTGATTTACATATGTTGAGCCATCCTTGTATCCCAGGGATGGATCCTACTTTATCATGAGAGTTGATCCTCTTAATGTGCTGTTAAATTCAGTTTGCTAATATTTTGTTGAGAATTTTCACATATATATTCATGGGGGATATTTGTCTATACTTTTCTTTTTATTTTCTTTCTTTCTTTCTTTTTTTCTTTTTTTGTAGTGTCCTTATCTATCTGACTTTGGTATCAGGGTGATGCTGGCCTTGTGCAATCAGTTTGAAGTGTTCCTTCCCCTTCGGTTTTTTGGAAGAGTTAGAGAAGGACTGGCATTAATCTTTAAATGTTTGGTAGAATTCGCCAGTGAAATAATCTCGTCCTGGGCTTTTCTTTGTTGAGAGGTTTTTAATTACTGCTTAAATCTCCTTAGTCATTATTGGTCTGTACAGATTTTCTATTTCTTCATGGTTCATTCTTTGTAGGTTGTATGCTTCTAGGAATGTATCCATTTCTTCTTATCAAACTTGTGGGTATGTAATTGTTCATAGTAATCGCTTATGATCCTTTGTATTTTTGTGGTATCAGTATAATGTCTCTTCTTTCATTTTTTATTTTATTTATGTGAGCCTCTCCTTTTTGTAGTCTAGCTAAACTTGTGTCAATTTTGCTTATCTTTTTAAGAAATTAACTTTTAGTTTGGTTGATCTTTTCTATCTTTTTCTGGTTTCTATTTCTTTCTTTTATTTTTTTTCCTGCTCTGATCTTTGTTATTTTTTTCCTTCTGCTAACTTTGAGCTTACTTTGTTCTTGTTCTAGTTCTTTGAGGTGTAAAGTTAGGTTGTTTATTTTTTGTTATATTATCTTGATGAATTGACCCATCTATCATTATATAATGACTTTATCTCTTATTATCATTTTTGGCTTAATGTCTATTTTGCCTGATAAAAGTATAACTAGCTACCCCTACTCTCTTTTGATTTCCATTTGAATGGAATATCATTTTCCATCCCCTCACTTTGAGCCTATGTGTGTCCTTAAAGCTAAAGTGAGTCTCTTGTAGACAGCATACAATTTAATCTTTTTGTTGTTTAATCCATTCAGCTGCTCTGTCTTTTCATTGGAGAATTTAATCCATTTACACTTAGAGTAATTATTGATGGATAAGGATTTATTAATGCTATCTTATTGTTTTCTAGCTTTTTATAGTTCCCTTGTTCCTTTCTTCTTCTGTTGCTGCCTTCCTTTATGAGCTGATGATTTTCCATAGTGGTATGCTTTGATTCCCTTGTCTTTACCTTTGGTTGAATATTATGTTTTTGTTTTGCAGTTACCATGAGCTTACATAAAACATCTTATAGACACCACAGTCTAGTTTACATTGATAATGACTTAACCTCAACCCCATTAAAAACACTACATTTTATGTCACAACTTACCTCTTTTTATACCGTGTATCCATTAATAAATTGTTGTAGCTATAGATATTTTTAGTACTCTTGTCCTTTAACCTTTATGCTAGAGTTAAGTGGTAAATACAGCACTGTATTGTATACAGTATTAGGGTAGTCTGAATTTGACTATATACCCACCTTTATCAGTGTGTTTTGTATTTTCATAAGTTTTCATCTTACTGATTAGTGTTCTCTCATTTCAGCTTGAAGAACTCTTTTCGGCATCTCTCATAGCAGGTTTAGTGGTGATGAATTCCATCTTGTTGTTGTTGATGTTGTCATTACTGTTTTGGCAAGTCTTTACTTCTCCTTCATTCCTAAGGATAGAATTTTTTGGTTGGCAGGTTTTTTTTCTCTCAGCACTTTGAATAAAACATCCCACTCTTTCTTAGTCTGTATGGTTCCTAGTAGTGAGAAATCCACTGTAGCCTAATGTGGCTTCCCTTGCAAGTTGCAAGCTTTTTTTTTCTCGTGTTGTTTTAGGATTCTCTCTTTGTCTTTGATTCTTGACGATTTTATTATAAAGTGGCTTAGAGAGGATCTCTTTAAGTTGATTTTGTTTGGTGACCTATGAGCTTCATCAACTTGGATATCCAAATCTCTCCCCAGATTTGGAAAGTTCTCAGCCATCATTTCTTTAAAGAAGATTTCTGCCTCTTCTTCCCTCTCTTCTTTTTTTGGAACTCCAACAGTTTGCATATTGGTTCATTTGAGAGTGTCCTACAGATCACGTAGGCTTGCTTTACTCTTTTTCATTCTTTTTCCTTTGTCTGCCTTGAACTGGATAATTTCAAATTCCTTGTCTTCTATCTCACAGATTCTTTTTTATGCTTGATCCCATTCTTCTGTTGGTGCTCTCTATTGCACTTTCACTTCATTTATTGTATTCTTTTGCTCCAGATTTTCTTTTTTTTTTCTAAGATTTTTATTTATTTATTTGACAGAGGGAGACACAGTGAGAGAGGGAACACAAGCAGGGGAAGTGAGAGAGGGAGAAGCAGGCTTCCTGCTGAGCAGGGAGCCCGATGTGGGGCTCAATCCCAGGACCCTGGGATCATGACCTCAGCCAAAGGCACACACTTAACGACTGAGCCACCCGGGTGCCCCTGTTTGGTCCTCTTCTGCGATTTCCATCTCTTTGTTAAATTTCTCATTTTGTTGTTTATTGTTTTCCTGATATTGTTGAGTTGTCTTTCTGTGTTTTCTTGTAGCTTAAAATAGCTCTTTTGAGTTCTTTATCAGGTAAATCACAAATCTCTATGTCTTGGGTTTGGTTATGGGACTATTATTTTGATCTTTTTGTGGTATCATGTATCCTTGAGTTTTCATGTTCCTTGAGATTTTGCATTGCTACCTTCACATTTGAAGTAGCTTTCACTTCTTCCAGTCTTCACTAATTGCAGTGTCCAATACATTCAAACCCGTTCGTTCGTTCTTTCTTTCTTTCTTTCTTTCTTTCTTTCTTTCTTTCTTTCTTTCTTTCTTTCTTTTACTTTCTTCCTTCCTTCCTTCATTTCTCTCTTTCTTTTTTCTTTCTCTCTCTCTCCCTCCCTCCCTCACTCCCACCTTCCCTCCCTCCCTCCCACACTCCTTCCCTTCCTCCTTCCCTCCCTTCCTCTCTCCTTCCCTTTCCTTCCTTCCTTCCTTCTTTCCTTCCTTCCTTCCTTCCTTCCTTCCTTCCTTCCTTCCTTCCTTCCTTCCCTTTTCTCCAGTAGTGTCCTGGTGCTTCTCTTCTGGAAACCTGGACTTCCACAAAGACTGTCTTGTCAGTGGATGGTTTTCTAAGACAGTGTTCACCAGGTTTGCAGGGGTTCCCAGACAGCAGCTAAGAGGGACTGGAACCATTTCATGGGCCACTGAAGGTACCACAGCCAGGACCAAGATCTTTATTCATATTACCTAATGCACAGCTGGGCAAGACTCCTCCTAGTTTTTTTGGTGCATGGTGCTGGATCCCATAGCTCCCACAAGGCCATCTTTGTCCCTGGATAGATGCTGAATTATTTTTGTTTGGAGGGGGGACAAAAATGAGGGACGTCTTCTTCCACCATGGTGTAAAACAAAGTTCTCTTTCACAGCCTCTCCACTTAAGGGATTATACACATATGGACAACCCCAAACACCTGGGATCATCACAAAGAAGATTAAGAGTTAAAAGGGATTACCTGCGTGTTAATCAGTGCTGTATCTTAACTATCTGCATATTTGTCTCCCAAAGACCCAACTAGATTAAAAAACACATTTTTGAAGTGCAGAAATTGAACATTGCACATTGGAAAATCTGCAAGATTCCAACCTGCGTCCAAATTTAGTCCAGCAAAATCTTAGCATATCTTATAAAATAAATAAAATGAGATAAAGCCAAATATAATAAAATAAAAAAGAAATGATTAAAAATTAAAAAGTATAGTTTCTCTCCAAAAAGTTTAAATCAATAGATCACAACTCTTTGAGTTGTCATGCTTACACTCAGTTCCTCACTCCTTTTTTTTTTAACAGAAAAATCCTTGATATGAAAACTTTGAGAATTTTCATTCTCACATAAAATTTTGAAACCAAGAGAAATTCCTTTCATCTTATAGTCCATAGCCAATTTTATCCCAGTATCAACCAGGAAAAAAAGCTCACCTTTGAATTATACAGGTCCCTGAGGGGTCAAGATGAAACTGTTTGAAGGTCCTGCTGTGATCAATCTGGTTAATTGAGGTGGAATTTTTTACCTAAATGGTGAACTAGCCTCAAAAACAAATACATCTTTAGTGTTTATATAAGTATTTCTCAGAAATAAGGTGCTTTCGTGATATTGTTTGCATAGTAAGTTTAATCTTGTGACAGATTTTCTCTCTTGATAGTGAATTTCTTGAGAAAGGGCATTTTATTATAATTCTTTGTATGGACTTGTAGCTTGGAAAACAAACCCTGTATTTATTAGCTAGAGAGGAGGAAGTGGAGAACAAGGTAGAGAAGGGAAGATCCAGATTATAGTATTTGATGACATATCCCAGTGGCAAAATGCTCCTGGAGGGGAAGGGTTGGCATAGGTCATGAACTCCTGGGAGGTCAGAACTGGAATGAGCTTCTGGATCCCGGAGTCCAGGGTTTCTCAGATATCTTCCCTTCAGGTCCTTCTGAGGTGTTTCAGGGGCCTCACATCTAGGCTGGGGCACAAGGGCTGAAACTTATTTGGAAGCCCAAATACATAAACATAAATTCAACAGTTCCATGAGAACAGCTTGTGTGTGTTTGTGTGTGTGTGTGTGTGTGTGTGTGTGTGTGTGTGTGAAAATTGACTACTCTGTGTAGCTCATACAAGTAAAATCATATTGTATTTGTCGTTTTGTGACTGGCTTATTTCACTTAGCATAATGTCTAAAAGGTTCATCTGCGTTGTAGCATATGTCAGAATTTCCTTCCTTTCTAAGACTAAAGAATATTATGTTGTGTGTATATACCACGTTTTCAAGATCCATTCATTCATCATTGGACATCTGGGTTACTTCCTTCTTTGGCTCCTGTGGATAATGCTGCTGTGAACAAATATCCATCTGAGTCCCTGGTTTCACTTCTTTTGGATCTACACCCAGAAGTAAAATCCCTAGATCATGTGATAATTTTGTATTTAATTTTTTGAGGAATGGCTTTCTACAGTGTTTTCTGTACTGTTTTCTATGATGGCTGCACCATTTTCCGTTCCCACCAGCAGTGTATAAGCCTTCTGATTTTTCCAAATCCTTGCCAATACATGGTATGTTCCTTTTTTATATATGATATCCACTGGAATGCGTGTGAAGTGGTATCTCGTTGTGGTTTTGATTTGCATTTCCCTGAAGACTGATGATGCTGAGTATTTTTTCTTGTGCTTATTAGCCATTAATATGTCTTCTTTGAAGAAATAGCTATTCAAGTCTTTTGCCTACTTTTTAAACAGAGCAACTCATTTTTTTAAAAGATTATTAATTTTTATTTATTTGGGCCTCCAATTAAAATTTGAAGAAACAGTTCCACTGATTTTTTTAAAGAAAAAAATATATTCAGAATGACTAATCTATTCCATCTTCCCTTGCACAGGCCAGGGCTCTTCAGGTGGGTTCAGATGTCAACTTTCAGAGTTTTGCTTTGCCTTACATACAGATGTGTGCCTTACACACTTCTGTAAAGACCATCTCTCCAAATAAGGTCACATTCTGACGTACTGGGGGTTAGGACTCCTACGTATGTTATTCTGGGGCAGATAATTCAACTCACAACACATTCCAACAGCCTACAGTTGCAGAATGTTGGTCTTGATTCAGACAGAGGTCACTCCAGGCTCATTATTAACCTCTCTGGGGCTCAACTTCTCCTTGTAATGGGTAAGACAAGGTGATCTTAAGACCCTCCTCCAGCTCTAAAATCTCTCCTTCCCTTCATCAACACCTACCCACTTCCCATGTGCCCGGCTCTCTGCTAAGGATTCTCTCAATAATAGGTTAAACATTTGAAAAACACTTGAAACCAGTGAAATGACGTCTATCCCCAAAGGTCCCAAGGCTCACAATGTTGCCAGGTGAACTGAGGAGACCACTGGCCTTGAAGCCTCAACCCAGCCTGTCTCAAAGATATCATCAAAGGCTCTTGGTCTGGATATGAGGAAGAATTCAAAAACAGACACGGCACGGTGGGTGAGCAGTACAAGCCGGAAAGTTTATTAACTCGAAAGTACACTTTGAGATGTGAGAGTGGGTGAGTGGGGAGGGGAGAGAGAGAGAGCGGGGGAGGGGGGTGGATATTCCTCACTGGGGTTCAGGTTTCTATATGGTTTCTATAAAAATATTGACAGTTGTTAACAAGAGGGTGAAATATTCTTTTCTTGTGGTGGGGATTTCTTGAAAGCAGGATTTCATGCTTTTTCTTCCTTATTTGGTCAGGGGATTCCTGTCATGGCACCCACGATCTTGGGCCTGTCTGGTTTGATCTGGTTTCTTGTGGCCTTGTTTTTGAGGGCTGCCAGGACAGGCCTCTAACTTCCCCAATAGTTGGTCATGTCTTCCTCTTTGCTGGCCTCCAGGTACCCCAGCAGTGGGCCATCAGAGGGAGGGTATATTTTGAGGACAGATGGGACTTACCAGGACCCATCCAAGCCCAGTTCCCATCATCTTGGGACTCCACATGCCCCTCAGTGCTACATCCAGCTTCCCATCTCTTCACACAACTGGAGTACCAGCCTTCTCACCTCAGCGCTGATACTTGCGCCACAGCGGCCCCCTCAGTCTCACGAGGAGAGCTACTCATGCAGAACTACAAATATTGTCCTTGGTGACAAAATTATCCAGTGAAGGCGGGGAAATGCACCCACACGGCAGGCAGCCTGCAGCTGACAACAAGTCTCCCCCAAAACACCCAGCAGCCAAGCTCCCAAGTGCTTATTAGCACCAGTGTCTGCTTTGCTAACATCTCCTCACACAGACATCTTTAGCCCCGGGGAAAGGAGATGGACACAAGGCTTTGCAAACCCCCTACAGGCCCATCGTGATCTGTTGGAAAAGCTGGTGGGAAATATTGGCATATGCCTTCCCCCTGGTGGGAACGCATGATCCATTTTCTTTTTCCTTTTCTTTCTCCACCCACTGCTCCTCATGGAAAAAACTGAAACTATAGAAACATGTAAAGAAGGCGTGAATATAATCAGCCATAGTCTTACCATACAGAGGCAGTTATTATGACATCTTGACATTTTTGCTTCCAGAATTTTCCTGAGCCATTGTAAAACAATTGAAATCATATTGAATATATTATTTTGAGTTCCATTTTTTATTCATTTGATAGTCTCACAACATTTTGCTAACATTGGTTATTAGTCAACTTCATAATGAATTATCATTTGGGAGACTGGCAACCCCACTGATGGGGCAGAAATTCAGTGTGAGTCAGTTCTTTGGCCCCACTGGTAGTTGCCTTTCATGTTGACTTTAAGATTTCTTCAGACCCAGGGGAGCCAGGCCACCAATTAAAGAAAAACTGGGCGAGGCACTTGTGGTACTCCAGGGAGAGAAGCGGGGGTCTGAGAATTGAGCAAGTCTGGGTCCAAATATGGGGCAACCATCCCCCCAGGAACAGCACCAGTGTTTTCTCAGTATCTTAGCTACCAGGACAAGCAGCATGAACTGGGGACAAGTCTTGTCCTAAGTGTCCTATGGGGTCAAAGATGGCGAGAGACAGCTCAAGTGGGCAAGGCCCAGCTCGCACAAACTCCATTGTCCCAGACACTGCCCACCCATTGCATTTAGTGCTTAGTGACTCTGCAAGGTACTTATTGGTCAGCCCCATTGCAAAGACAATTTAATGGAGGCCTAGAGATTTTAATGACTTGCCTAAGTTAAATAAGGGGCCAAGCTGGGATTCTAATCCAAGTCCAGATTTTTACACTACAACCATGTTGCTTCTGGAGGACACTGAGAAGCCTCCCTTGCTCAAGTAAACTAATAAGATATTCATTTCTACTGAAAATCTTCTCTCAGGAAATAAAGACCCCAAGTATGGTTGGTATAGTGGATGAAGTAGTGTGACAGGTAGATCCTGGCTCAGGACTGGGACATGAAGTCTCCCTACTTGACTGAGAACCACCTGTTGGCACACTGACAGCTGGTGGGTCTGCCAAGTAGGGAGACTCCAGGCATTGCCCTGAATTGTCCTTGACTGAAGAGTCACCTCATCCAAGGGTACAGTGCCTCCCCAAATACAGCCTGCATTCAGTTACTGGGCCATGTGGGGGATATAAAAGACTTGCCCTCATGCCTCAGAGTGGAACAATTCTGAAGGTCCATCCGGAGTCTAGACCAGCCGTGGAGGTCTGCTGAGACCTTTGTTGCAACAGCCTCCATCCGGGTCCTTCTGCCTAGCACCTCCCTCTTCCTTCATTGCCCTACAGGCACTGAGCCCAACAACACTCCCCAGTAAAGCTTTTGCACATAAATCTCCTCTCAGAGTCTGTTTCTCAGGGAACCTGCCCTAAGACCTTAGACCATTAATCTTTTGCATGCTATGAATGAAGGGGGTACAGAAATACACATTTTCCTTCCATAACTCCTGAAAACTAGCATACTCCCTTAGTACCATACTGAGGGAAGAGGGTTTGCTCGGCAAGAGAGGGCTGGTGTAGGGGGATGGAGCACTCAGAAATAGCAGGCTGGGTGGGGTGGCAGAGTTGGGGTCTTTTGGCAGCCAGAGGGGGTGGTGCGTGCACTGAGCAATTAGAAATGCCCCCACCCATGAGGGAGACAGGAGAGAGGGACCCAGAGGTAAGAAAAAGATTAAACCCATGGTTCTCAATCCAGGCTGCACATTACAATTGCTCAAGGATCTTTTTAAATATATTATTGCCAGGAGCACCCTTACTCAACCCCAAGTGTCCGACTTGATTGATCTGGAGGAGGGTATTTTTTAAAAATTCTGATGCACAGCCAGGATTGAGAATCATCTGGGGAACAGAGGTGGGCAGAGGTGGCCTCTAAAATCTGCTCTACAAGTTTACTCTGACCACCGGCAGAAGGGCCCTGACTTACCACTAGGATTCCCTGCGGGGCCCCCGGCATGCTCACAGAAGGCAGCCATACCTCCTGACCCTGTGAAGGCCCGACGACCTTCTGACAGCACCAACATCCTAGCAGGGCTCATGAGTGGATGTCGGGAGGGGGTTGCCTTTTCTAAGCAGTGGGCCAGCAGAACCAGGGCTACTACAGAGATCCATCCTCCTCAAAGCCGTCTCCTGGGATACCTGTTAACCTGTGGATTCTCACACCCCACCCCAGACCTCCTAAATGGAAATCTCTCCATTTCCTAACAACCCCCTCCCCCAGTGAATCCTATGGATCTAAATTTGAGAACTGCTGCTGAGAGTTCACCGCCCAAGTTTTCTCTCGTACACCAGTTCACAGTGTGAATGTTTCGTTTTCGATGCAAGAAAGGAGGCCTCCCAACTCCTTCCTAGCGCGCACTTGCGTAGGAGTCAGTTCATGTTCCCCAGTGAGCAGATCGGCTTGCTAATGAGTATCCGAGTATCTGAGCAGAGCAGGAGAATCCTCTTCAGCAGATTCTTTCTGGTTAGTTTTTTTCCTTTTAGCAGCTATGGTAAACATCACTACATTGCTTGTGAATTGTCCCAAATATATTTTTTTTTGCATTGTGCAATTGAATTGACAGTTTTGCATAATAAAAGGTTAACATGATGAGCAAACAAGAAATGAATAAAGCTTGATTGTTCAGACGCAAAATTTGCAACAGAGCACACTGTACTTATCCTCATGCTCGGTCCGTTGTCCGGTGATTGTCCTCTCAAGATGTAAGTATGGCTCTAGGATGGATAAAAGTAGATATTAATAGGCTTGTACACAGCCTCCCAGTAGCATTGCCTTATCGAGGAGGCACAATCATTTCTTTGACCCCCCCCCATCTTGGCTTTCTGTAATCATAACTGGTCTATCTCTATTCCTCATCCACAGTAGTACTTGGCAGTTTAAGCTTCCTCATTTCATTACTTTGTGATGGCGCCAGCAACCATATTAATGAAATTATTTTATCTTTCATAGATAGTGTGTCAGTGGGCAGTTAGCAGCCCCATCAAGGACCCCACGAGGATCCTCGGCGGCTTCAGGCCCCAGGGTCTCCCCCTTTCTCCCTTCTCTAAGGCCCCTGCCTAATTTCCTCTTCCTTCTGGGGATTCATTTATCTTCCCTGTTGTAGTATTTTTATCACATCCAAGACTGGCTTGGATGGAGACAGTCTCTTCGGGATATCCCCTTCTTTAGGTCCCCCCAACTGAGCTTAATTAGTTTTCTTGTTCATTATGCTGGGGGACAGATGGAGAAGCCCAGAAATCCACAGGAAGAAGCTATCCTGGTTTAAACAGACTCTCCAAGAACGTTTTCTGGAGGGCTCTCCCATCGAGGGGGACAGGGGGTCTCTTTTCAAGGCAACTGACTCAAAACTAAGAGCCCGATTTAGATCCGGTGGACTCTCAGTCCCTGCAAGAAGCTGCTTGTCGATCCTTGGTTCTGGGCACACACCATCTTCCTCCTCAAGGTCTGCTCACCCCAGAGATTGGTCAGAGACTTTCCTGGGCAAGTGGGATATTCCCCCACCCGTTTACCAAATGCCCTTTCCCTGTCTTCAAGCCATCTGCACCAACCTTGCACACTTACTATTTGCACTTGTCCCCACTCCACCCCATTTTTTTTCCTTTCAGGAAGAAGGATGGGTTTTCCGCAGGGCCCCAGCTTAGCTAAAGAATAAGCAATATGGCTTATGCCAATCCTCCCTCGCCCACCCACATATGTTGGCTTGCCTAAGCCTTCTTTGCCTCAAATTCCTGAGAACTTATTTACCGGAGATGCAATCAAAGAAGCAAGCAGAAATGACCAATCTCCCTTCCCCTCGCCACGTGTCGTCCCAGGAAAGTCCTGGTCTGTGCGTCCTCCTCAGGCTGCAGTGACAGTGACCACCCTTGAACTGTGCTTTCCCAGCCCCAGGTGTCCATCCAAGGAGCTCACCCCAAGGGATGCTGGAATGTTGAAAGGGGCAGAGCAAGCGCCCAGCAACCCTGCCCTGACGCAGATGCACGTCTCCCAGGGTGTTGCCCTCCTGCTCCTTCAGCACAAGCAGGACTTGGGTCTCTCCAGGCCCTCTCCAGCACGTCAGCAGGCAGGGAAGGGGGTCGTTTTTTCCAGCGCGCCCGTGACTAAGGATTCTCCATCGGTAGCGGAGCCCGGTTCTCCTTGGCCAAATGCTTCTGTCTTTTTTAGTTTGGCAACATGCGGGAACACCAGAAACAAACGTATCGCGCCAGTCTCTGTTGGTTTCTTCGGGCAATACTTAGAGTGTTCAGACTGACTTGCTATTAAAACAGAACTTGAAGAAACACATGAAAATGACTTTCTTTTCCCTCTCTGGACCTTCTCTTTGTCCGTGTTGGCTTTCCCTTTCTGGCCTGGGTTATCACCTTGGTCCTTCTCATGTGTGTTCCCGGTTTGCAGCTGAGAAGTCCCAGCTCTCTTCTTACCTGGCTCTGCTAAACTTCCACCAGCCACGGACTAGGTCTGGTTTTACGAACTCATAGCCACCACGTACTGACTGGTTCCTGGGTACCAGATTTAGCATGAAGCCGTTGAGCTGCCTTTGCTTTTTATTCACTTTCATGATGGCTGCTGAGGTAAATTCTATTATCATCACCATTTGGAGGTTGAGGAAATAGGCTTGGAGTTAAGTAGCTTGTCCAAAATTCCACAGTTAAGTAAGTGGTGGGGCCCAGACACTATGATTTGGAAACTTGAGTGTGTATAATGTTATCTTGAAGATAATGCTGGATCTGTCACCTATTGCTCTGAGACTAAGAACGTGACTGGGGCACTTCATAATCCACCCAGAACACAGTCCATAGCCCAGCAAACTCGAGGTAGGTGAGCCTCCGGCCACTGTATACTTTTTGGCACTAGCAAAAATCAACTCATAGGACACCTGGGTGGCTTAGTCGGTTAAGCGACTGCCTTCGGCTCAGGTCATCATCCTGGAGTCCCGCGATCAAGTCCCGAGTCAGGCTTTCTGCTCAGCGGGGGGTCTGCTTCTCCCTCTGACCCTCCCCCTCTCGTGCTCTCTGTCTCTCAAATAAAAAAATAAAATCTTCAAAAAAAATCAACTCACTTTGTTGGCTTGGTTTTTTTCCACCCACAGAGGAATGTAAAAATAATGAAATCGGTTAGATGATCTTTTAACTATATGGCAAACATTCTGCATACCTGTCTGCCTTGTCACAACAGTCCCCTGTCCTACTTTGCAGGGACATTTGATTTAATCCCCTAAATCAACACTGTATTTGTTTTCTTTTGTGTATATATATATAATATATGTTATAAATATATATTAAATATAAATATTTAAATATATAAAATATGTTTTATATATAATATATATATAAAAAACCAAGATGGAACCTATCAAAATGAACAGGACTGGGAACAGTTTACCTCGGGGACATCCTGGAGGCTCATGATGGGAAAGGGGTGCAAAGGGGTCTTTCGGGTACTGGTAATGGCCTGTCTCTTCATCTGGGTGCTGGTAACTTGGATTTCATGTCGTGAAACATTCATCAAGCTGTCCTCTGGAATTTGCCCTTTCCCACCACTCTGACCCCTGCCCGGACCACCTCCAGCAGTCTCTTCTCTTGATAGGGCCCTCTTCCATCCGTCCCTCCTTAGGGAGCCTCCCATGACCCCCCAGTCAAGATGAGGTTTCCCTGCTTTAGGTGCTCATGGATGGGCCTCCCGGGCCTGGCACAGTGCCTGGCACAGGTGGCTCTCATGAAGGAACCGGTAAAGGAATGATGGCGGGGAGAGAGAGGCAAGCAGGCAGAGGGCTAGAATAGAGGCTGGAGGGAAGAAAGTGAGACGAAGGAGAAGCAGCAGCAGGGAGGGGAAGAGCTGCATCTCCCAGGATCTGGCATCTTGAGGCATGGCTAGAAATTGGCAAGAGGGCGCCCTCGGGAGTGTTCACTTGAACGGATGAAGACTCCCCTGAGGAAGAAGTCACCCCAAGGGAAGGCAGACTCACCGGGGGCAAGATTGGCTGCAGGGGCTCACAAAGGGAGGGCGGAGACCCCAAGCCCAGCCTGTCTCGGGGGTTCTCCTGGCTCAGAGGAGGGGACACACTAGAGCAGTCTCTCTGCCAGTTCTGTAGGACACTGAGAGCAGGGGTGTCAGCTGTGGGGGGAGCAGACGGCCACCTCAGGGATGGTCACAATGCTGGCAAAGGAGGGGTGGGTGACACAGCCCGGGCAACCACAGCCCGGGCGGGAGCGGCCACAGCGGGGTCTGCACATTTGACATGACGGCGGAGGCCTGGGTGGGCCATCATATGCACTGAAGGCAGGCCTGACCCGGTGGAAGACGAGGTGGGTCCTACATGGGGACCAGAGGGCTGCATCTGGGGGCAGATGTGGACTGCCCAGTGCGGGAAGAATGTGAGGGACACGCCACACTTCCTTCTGACCTGGAGGAAGACCAGCCAGGAGATTAGGACAGAAGTCACCCAGTTCACAGCCCCAGGCTGGATTTCTCTGGAAGACACACATTTCTGAGAGTTGGCTTCTAAAGAGCACATATGAGCGAGGAAGGAGAACACCAAAGAACCGGAAGCCCCAAAAGAAAACAGCCCCTTGGATTTGAAACAATTCTTTCCAGGGTCCCCCATTTCATCCCCAGCGATTTGTGTGTCTCCTGGTACCAAGAACACGCCTTGGGGAGACAGTTCCCCCCCTCTTTTTTAAGATTTTTATTTATTTATCAGAGAGAGTGAGAGAGAGAACACGAGCAGGGGGAGTGGCAGGCAGAGGGCGAAGCAGGTTCCGTGCTGAGCAGGGAGCCCGATGCGGGGCTCGATCCCAGGACCCTCGGATCACGACCTGAGCCGAAGGCAGACACTTCACCGACTGAGCCACCCAGGTGCCCCAAGACAGTTCCCCTTTTAACTCAATATTCCCAAATCTTGCTCTGGGGCAACAGTTCCTACTCTAAGGAGAAAATAATATATTTGATGACATGAGAGAAGACAAAATCATCATCAGTAAGCAGGAAAAGCTCCCAGTTTTCTTTAGGCACTGTCTCAAGATACACTTACATGGATAGGACCTTCTAAAGCATTTTCACACCAAGTTTTTCTGAAACTCTGGCTTTCAAATGTTTTTAACTGTATCCCCTATTAGGAAAATCATTTTGAGCACGCACCACAAATAGAGGTCTATTTATTCATTAATTATATGCATAAAATAGCTTGCTTATTGCTGACTGTATTTACAGTGCAAGTTCCAGCGACATGGGTCCCCTGGGGTGCAGGTGTTCCAGTAAATAAATAGGAGGGAAGACAAGGCAAGCCTTATAACCTTCCTATCGCATAGTCAACCACGACTCAGAGGGGAAGGGACTGGCCCAAGTCAGACAGCTGGGAATTGTGGAAGTAGGATTAAAGCCCACTTCCAATGGTTGAGGGACCCCTCCCCTCTACCTGGCTGCCTCCCGGGGGCGCAGTCTCAGCCACACTTGGCAAATGCTCCAATTCTTCCTTCCGTGTTCCAGATCGATCCAGTCCCATCAGTTCCTGCTGACTTCCACGTTTTTCTTCTTGCATTCCCTACTTTATCATTCTCACCTGGAACACAGGGTGAGCACTGCTATCCAGGTTCTCCTCTCTTTCTCCCAGATCCATTAAGCAGCTAGGATGCCGACCTTGCCCCCAGGACTCACCAAGCCCGGGGGTTAATGGGTTCCACGACCTGTTTGTGGAAAGTAGATGCTCTCTCCAGCAGAAGGCCCACGTGATGTGACTTCCTTTGAGGGGCCCCTCTTGATATGCAACACATGGCAACCGCCCTTTGCTGCGTGAGAATGTTCTGCGAGGGCTTCTGTAGAAACACGCATTCCCCCATTCCTGATTCCCAGTGTAAATACTTGGAAACAATGAAAAAAACCACACCCCAGGCAGCCAAGACATTGGCCGCTCAGCTGGGGGCTCCAGGAAGTGAGCTGGGATTAGGAGGTGACTGGAAGCCCTTGCAGTTGAACACAATATCCTTTCTCCAGGAGGCCCCGAGGTCTGGCCCTGGAGTCACTGTTTAACTAAGGTGGGGCACTCCCCGGTGAGCTCATATAAGGAGGAGCCTGCTGCAGGAAGGAGCACGGACTCTGGACTCTGCCAACCCTGCTGGCCTGCGCTTTCTCTGGACCCGGTGACCCTTCTCTGCCACCAGCACTCTCCATCCCACAAAGCTGCTGCTGAGCACGGGGGCGCTGACCTCACCTGACTCCCAGGGGAACACCGCTGACATCAGATGCACCCGTCTAGGAAGCAGGTAGGATGTGAATGGTGACCTCCCTGGACTTTGGACCACAGTAGTGGTCCACACTTCAAGTGGTGCCCCCTTCAGTGGGCATATGAATTCCCCCCGAGAGCGTCTTAATTACATACATTCTAAGTCTCTCCATCAGAGAGATGTATTCAGTAGCTCTAAAAACCTGGGACTCCTGGTACAAATGGTCCAAGGTTAGGCTTGAAGAAAAACAGGGCGAAGAATGAGTTGACTCCCTAAGAGAAGATCATCTAAGCTTGGCATATGTCCTCTAGCACCGAGTCTCCTTTACTTCTGTGCTCCAAGTCCCAACCTCGAGGGCTACGCTGGCCATAAGGGATACTCTGTTGGGAGGAATCCTGTCTCCTTGTTCACCCATGTTCAATTTCTGACACGTAGTACATGTTTCATATTTGTGGAAGGCAGGAATGGGGCCCAGGGCTTGCCTTTTGTTTTCGGGTGATCTAGCTTAATAATTACAAGAACAGAGTTGAAAAATCCGGGTTAACCACAAGACTGATCACCACTTCAGAGACTGAGGCGGCTCCTGTGACACTTAGAGCTGTTCCCAGGCAGTGCCTCTGTCTCTGGGGCTGCTCAGGCCGGGTCATCCTTGAGATGAGATTCTGTTCTTAGAGAGACTGAGCTCTCGCTGTTTTGCTTAAAGCCAACCTAACCAGACTAGAGAAGCGCAGACCTTTTCCCTCTGTAGTTACAGTTGGATTAAGACCTGCCAACTGCCCTGCTCGTCCCAGGACAGAAACCGAACTTCGCTGACCGCCAGGTGGCATAAACAGGAGAGTGATTCGGCTTATCTTCTTGAATGCCTCCACCTTTCCCAGCTGGACCTAACCTTTTTTATTTTTTTTTATTTTTGGGGGGTGATAGCTTCAGGAGGACTCAATACTCGACACATTGGGTGATGAGAGTCTAATCCACCACGGGTGTTTGTGCCTCCTGCTGTCCCCTCCCTCCCGGGACAGTCCTGATGCAGATTCGCACAGGAAGGCTCTGAGAAGGGCCAAAACAAAGAACCTGGTCAAACTGAGTAGGGCCAGTGCTTCCAATCCCCAAAGCCAGGCTGGAAGTCCTGCTTCAGGCCGTGGCCACCCTGGGGTTCCGTCTGGCTTTTGTCTTAATCCCAGAATTCTTAGGGGACTCTTTTCTACCATGCACTGCCTTTTGCTTTGCACAAACCGTTTTGAATAAAAAAAATTCTGTGATCTAATGGAAAGGCCGTGCATGCTCACCAGTCTGCAAAGCTGGTTCCCCCAATAAACAACTAGGAAAGCTTGGCCAAACCTTATTTCCTCATTTTAAATAATTAAGCTAGTTGAACAAGGTGATCCCTCCAGCCCCTTGTGAACCGAGCCGCTCCTGCTAAAAGGCAGCGGAGGGTCGTCTCATCCTGCTCAGAGACCATCTGGTTAGCTAATAAACAAATGGCGGTCTTTAAGAGCTGGCATAAGGGTATGGAAATGAAGGCTGGTCCCTCAGCTGCCTCCTGCTGGGGTCGTAGGGAGGATGCACCGTGTCCTGTCCTGAGGTAGTGACCGGAGAGGGGCTGCCTCTGAGCCCTTGGGCTCTGGGATTACCATTCACTCTGCCAAAACAGCCACAAGGGACCTTTAGAACTGAGAGTGGCCAGGACCTTTGGTTCATTTCTCTCTGAAATGATGGTCCCTCGGGCAATACTCTGCCTTCTGTTCCCTGGCTGGGTCAGCCCTGCTCTGCCTGCCTCCCATAGCTATGGATCAGGCCTGACCAGGACGTCCTGCAGCTCAGAGAACTGAGCCGGACCCCATCACAGCCTGTGGACCACGGACCCCAAGGGGTGTGTCTCCACCAGAAGTGACCACACACCTGCTTCAGGAGACGCGGCCAGTGACCCACATCTGGATCAGGGCTGGGCACAGGAGAGGTCCTAGGACCGTTTCCTCGGTTCTCCTCACCCAACATCACATCTTGTCCCCAATCTAATCCTTACCCAGAAATGGCTGCCAACCCGTAAGCTACATCATTATGCTCCATCTCCCAAATCCCCAGCATCCTTTCAAGTACTAAAGTTAAGAAACTTTTAGATGGCCTTACCTTGGGGAGAAACTCGGGGCAGAGGCAATCAGGATGGGCTGGCTCCTAGGACTCTGACTGCCGGCCACGACGGGCACATTCCTTCGACTCTGAGACCGTCCCGATCCAGCACCGCTGTCTCCCTCTGACACTGTCTGCAAACCCTGTGCCCACGTCACTTTCTCCAGAGGGGCACAGGCCTCCCCCTGGCTCTCTTGGGGCCTCACCTGTTCTGGTACATAGCCCAGGCAGCGGGAGGGAGGCCGAGGCTTCCTGGGGCGGCATCTCCTCCTGACTCAAGCTGAGGCTCTTCAGGCACGGTCCCTCCCCTTCCTGGCCTGCCCCCTCCCCTTCCCACCAGGGTCTCTTCACACCCCTCACAGGCAGGCTCCTAGACCCCCTGCTCCTCTTTCTCCGTCTCCCCTGCCTACCCCAACCCCCCTCCAATGCTCTGGCCTTCTTGGATTTGAGACACAGAGATAGAGCATGAGCAGGGGGAGAGGCAGCGGAGAGGGAGAAGCAGGCTCCCCGCTGAGCCAGGAGCCAGACATGGGGCTCGATCCGAGGACCTTGGGATCATGACCCCAGCTGAAGGCAGAAGCTTAACCATCTGAGCCACCCAGGTGCCCTTCCTTGGATTTTTTTTTAAGGGTAGAATGAGAAAGAAGGAAGGATGGAGCATGGGAACTCACAGAGGCCTAAACCCCCCTCCGCCTGCTCTTCTCTGCTTTACTCCCCTTTCCACACACACACATCTATAGACACACGCACACATTCTAACTTCCTTTTCTTTCATGGTGCTCTTTGACATGCTTAATTCAGAAGATCTTTTCAAAAGACTTTTCCTCTCGCACTGACCCATGCACTGCCCCCGTCCCCACGAGCGTGACCCATCCACCTAGGTGGAACCTTGATTTCAGAAAAGGCTCAGAGCAGCCAGCTCGGCCTGGGCTTTCTTGGGACATGCCATGGTCTGAAGTCCTGGAGCTGGCTGGCCAAGGGAGTCTCTCCCTTAGCATGCTTGGCTGCTGGTGCTACTGACCCTCTCTCCACCCCTGCCACCCCCTCAACCAGAGTGGGGGGCAGCCATTGGCACAGCCAGCACCACGCTCCCCATCCCACACTCCGCCCCGTCGACCCCGTGGCCTCCCCAGGCATGGGACGCCCAGAAAGGCCAGGCGCACACTGGGATGTTTGAGCTAAAGCCCCTAATTTGCTTAAGAAGGAGCTGGAATTAGCTAAGTAGAAAGTAGACCTTCTCTTTATGGGTAGAAAAAAAATCCATGCCCTGAAATCCCAAGATCATACCAAGTATTACACAGTGGTTCTGGGGGCACATGTAGTTACAGAACCCGGAAAGGAAGCTCTAGTTTGTCCTCAGAACACATCACCAGTCTAGCTTAGTACCTTTCTAGGCTGTGATTAAATGACACCTATTGGAGAACTCTGGGAATGGGAAGGAGGGTCTTTTCATGCAAAGGCAAGTTTCATTTTTTTTATGTTTGCACATGATGAACCCAATTTAACTGAAAGGAATAATATATTCAGTGGGTTCCTATTTTGTTGTCTACCCAGCAATATCAGTTAGGGTACATGAGAATCCACAGTCTCCGTTCCAGAAACACAACTTTACAGTTGGAAAGCAGCTACAAGAAAGTCCAGCCTTTGGAGAGTTCCAAAGGGGGAAACGGGCAAGGGGAGGGGGGCAGAGTGCCCGAGACTCAGAGCCACGGCACAGACTGCCCTCGGCCTGGGAAGCGATGGTTTTGTTACCCCACGGGCACTCCTGCGAGGGACCCATCAGCTGAGGTCTCTGAGCTCCCTGAGACCCTAGGTCCCAGAAGAGGCTGGGTCCACACAGTGAGGGCACCAGGGAGCGAGGAGGTTGGCGCTGCACTGTCTGGGGGCCACAGAGAGTGGTTTTGGTTTTCTGCCTCTCCCTCACCAGGCCGCGCATCCCCTTGGCAATCAGCCCCGGTGCTGAAACCAGAGTCCCTGAAAGGTAAGGGGTGGTTCTGTTCTGAATACTTATTCCTCTGCTACCGGTTCCAGGTCTGGGAGCTTTCCAAATCTGAAGCCATTCTAGAGCCTTCCTCCATTTCTCTGGCTCCCATGACCCTTGGTGGGTTAGAGATGACCTCAGACCCCTCTCAGCCCTAATGACACAGAGAAGAAGATGCCCCTTGGCAGGGACAGTGACCTGCTCGGCTTGTAGGCCAGATCACCCACCTTAAAGCTGGGGGCTGGACAGGAGTCTCAGCCAAGCGCTGGCCAGACTTCTCGGACCCTAGCCTCAGTTTCTCCTTCTGCAGAGCAAGCCCACAGAGTCGTCCTCTGAGGCTTGCCTTTCTAGGGGCCACACACCGCACTCACAACTTTCAGGCCACAAAGGCCGGAAACTCACTGAGCTGATGCTGAAGTGGGGGAGGCACGGGTCTAGTTGTTAAGTTCCTTTCTAAACCCTAAAATTCATGTTCATGTTCACCTTTACACCACCTCATACTAGGTCTCCTTGAGAAACAGTCATGTGCTTTCCCAGCTAGCAATTTGCATATGTACAAAATTCCCTTTTTCTTTCTTTTTCTATCTACCGCTCCCCTCACTCCTCTTCCCCCTGTTTCGCCCTGCCTTCACCTCTCCCTCTCTCCACCCCCCGCCCCGCCTCTCCACACTCTGTCTACCTCTCCCTCTGTTCCCTCTTCTCTCTCTCCAGAGCCCTGAGGTGTGCCTAGGTGTCAGATAGCTGAAAGTGGTTTGCGCGGGGCTTTTTTCCGCCAGAGAGCAGTTAAGTGCCTTATTTTCTCCACTCGGGTGGCTAAATTATTCTCGATGTGTTAAACAGTGTAATTAAACACATACACACGCGAGTGCACCGGGCCCCTTCCCCCACCCTCCTGCCTCGCTCCTTGTCAGCAGAGAGAGTGTCAGCCCCAGCCTTCAAGCTCTGTTAGTTTTAATTTGAGTTGTGGAATTAGTAATGGGTTTTGCTGGAACACTGTTGTGGGAAATAGATCGCTCCTCGTGCAGGGTTTGGGCACCATTTCAAATGAGTATTTGTTAAGGGGAAAACCATCCCTTGTCATGTTCTGCTACATTACATCAGATTTATTTCCATTGTTCTGAAAAACACCAGCCTGGAGAGAGCTGTGTGCATCACTCCCGGGCCGGGAACAATTGAACTCGGGCTTCCTGTTTCTTAGCTGATTGAAAACAAAATGCAAACAGCATCAGCCTTTGTTGCTGGGACATGCCAAGCTCCTCCTGGAGGCCCAGACACCAGCGCAGGCCCTGCACCTGTCACTGTGAAGCCTGCGGACCTGCTGGCCAGTCCTTTCGGACCCCTGGCGCAAAGTGACGGCATGGTTAGGTGGCAAAACTTGGATGTGGAGGAAGAAAGGTGGAGAGGACCCCAGCAGGTCAAAGTGGAAAGGATCCGCCCAATGCAAGGATTCTTCTGCACCCCACCTCCCTATAAGATTATTCGACCTCAGCTTGACCATCGCCACTGAAGAGTGCCCATGGTCATTCCTGCCATCGGCAGATCTTCGGCGCTATCCAATAAGGCGGCGACTGGCATGTGTAGATATTTACACTTAAATGTAAATTAATTAAAATAAGATAAATTTTAAGTTCAGTTCCTGAGTTGCACTTGCCCTATTTCCAGTGCTCAATAGCCACATGGGCTAGGCAGATCTGGAGAGACCTACTGTGGGAAGTCCAGGAGGCCGCTGGCCAAGGCCTGGCATGCCTGTCACCTGTTACAGGGCCCCGGCCCCCGCGCTCACGTTCCGGGCTAGGTCAGTGGGCACCTGGGGAGATCCTGACAGGCTGATCATCAGGGGACCTACCACATAGCTTTTCTTATGTCCCATGCCAAGCCCTTTATAAGGATCATGTCGTTTAATACCCACCTGGTGCTCTGAGGCTGGTTTATTACCACTATGTCCAGCCCATTTTATTTATGAGGAAAGGAGGCTCGGATAGTAAGAGCATTGCTCAAGATCACTCAGTCCCTAAGCAACATCTGATACCAAACTTAAGTTTAAAGTTTCGAGTTGATTCCCCATGCTCTTGACCACCATCCTATGATGTCTTTTTTTTTTTTTTTTTAATTTTTAATTTTTAAAGGGACAAGGCAGAGCCCAGTTTTCTGAACAGGAACATAACCCTGGGAGGTCAGAGAAGCAGCAAGGGGGAGCCTGATTGTGGGACCAGGATGGCTAAATCCCTGTTCTCTCAGACAAGGACTATTCTGGAGGGCTGGGAACAGGACTTCTGAGCTGGGTCTGACAGTGACTGTAAGTCACATGGTCTGTCTTTCTCCCAGTAAACCTTTCTAGATTTCCAACTTCCCAGAAAGTGATCTCTAGGTTCCTTGTGTGTTTAGTTGATGGCATTTTGTGCCATTAGAAAAAAATCCCCACTTTTCCCTGGAGGCTATAACTGCTCACCAGGAAACCTTGCTTGCATGCAAAAGGCTCTGCCTTGGCCAGGTGCCTCATGCTACCCTAACACCCTGCTTTGGCTACCACTGATGTGCTGCTTGCAGTGTGGCCCCCAGGACTGACCACTAGTGGACTGGATGTCCAGCAGGGGTTGAGAGCAGCTTTGTACAGTCGGGGGGGAGCTCCCGTGGTGTCTACGGCAGTGCCTTCCTGTGGTGGCCGCACCTCGGAGCGGGGACATCTTTCACCACGTTGCCCCATTTACAACAGGAAGCCAAGTAAGCCATACAAAATCTTTTCAAAATGAAACTGAGCCAAGGCAAATCCCACTCACTATTTACTTGCACAGTTAACTTTTAAATGAGAAGACAGATTTGCAGTTTCCTTGGGTAACTTCCATCTTCTCGGTTTTGAGGTCCTTTAGAATTTTAATTCTGCCATCTGCTTGGATAATTGTTCTTCCTTTATATCATTAAAAAAAATGATTTTAAAAAAAGTTGAGAAGTATCTTCATTTTCATTTCAACATCTTCATCCAGGATCAAGATATAAATGTCAAACAGGCCAGGACAAGGGACAGAGTTCTGTGGCTATTACAGTACAGTGATTCTGAGATAATCCAAAATTACTCATCCATAATCTCTGGCTCAAACTATGAATTCTGTATACTCTTCCTGTACTATATATTATACTGTATTTCTACCGAACCATAACGTAGGATACAACCTACCCAGTCTTGCAGTCTGGTCTGGTTTCACCGCCTTATATATAGGGAATAAAGGGAAATTTTATCAAATAGTTTTCAAAAAATCAAGGTATGTTCTATATAGATCTCAATACACATGACCACATAGATGTGGCATTCTTCTGTTCCTCTAAAGTCAGAACTCTTTTTTTGGAAGGGAAAAAAGAAAAAGAGAAGGAAAGTTAAGTAATTGGTTTTGATAAGGCTATATTTGCTCCTAGAAACCCAAGCGTTATTTCCTAAGTGTTCAAAGTGTTTCTTTGCAAGTCCATTTCAGAATGTTGCTGTGAATATCCTACTTCTTAAAAATATTATAAAGTTATAAACAATTTTTAAATCAATGCTTCAGGAGAATGACTGTTAATTACAAAAAAACTTCCAGTTTTAAAAAGAGAATCTCTCCCAAAGTTTCTTATATTAAGTTCCCAAAAGAATTAACATTTGAATGAAGGTGGGGAGAAATCAGAGGGGGTGATGAACCATGAGAGACTATGGACTCTGAGAAACAAACTGAGGGTTCTAGAGGGGAGGGGATGGGGGGGTGGGTTAGCCTGGTGATGGGTATTAAAGAGGGCGCGTTCTGCATGGAGCACTGGACATTATACACAAACAATGAATCATGGAACACTACATCAAAAACTAATGATGTAATGTATGGTGATTAACATAATAAAATAAAATTTTAAAAAAAGAATTAACATTTGGCTCAGTTTATAAAAATTAAACTTCCAAGCAAATAGTCATAACACATTTCTCTTTGTATAAATCAAACAATATCTGTCAAGGAAGTAAAAAGATAAGCCACCAACTAGAAGATATTTGCAACACATGCAACCAACAAAAGATGACTATCCAGAGTAAATAAAGAATTCCTACAAATCAAGAAGAAAAGACAATGCAGTAGACAAATGGGCATAAGATATGGATATTCATTTCACACAAGAGGGACTACAAATGACAAACATATTGAAAGATATTCAATCTTACCAATCAGGGAAACATAAATTAAGACTGCAAGGAGTTGGCATTTTACTCCCTCCAGATGGGTACAAAAAAGATGCTCGCCAATACGAAGCGCTAGTGAGAAGATAGAGCATTACTGGTGAGATTATAAATTGGTACAACGTTGGAAAATAATCTGATATATTTAATGAAGTTGAAAATATGCATAGACTAAACCCAGAAATTCTACTCAGTGGTCCTACCACCTCACATACACACCAATATACCAGATGAAAGTTTCCATTGTTCCATCTCCCTACCAACACTTAGTATGGTCAGCATTTAAAATTTTAGCCTTTCTAATGGGTGTGGTGATTATCTTATTGTAGTAATAATTTGCATTTCACTGGTGACTTAAGATGTAAAGCATTCTTTCATGTTGGTAATTGCCTGTTTTTGTTTTCTGGTAAAGTGTTCATATCTTTTGATGGTTTTTAATGGGTTCTTTTTCTCTTATTGATTTAAAAGAGTTCTTTATGTGTTCCGGACACAAGTCATTTCCCTGATTTTTGTGTTACACATATTTTCTCCTGGTCTGTGATTTGCATTTTTGTTTTCTTAATGGTGTTTTTCATGTTTTGGATGAAGTCTAATTGATCCATGTCTTTTTTCTTGTAAGGTTTATATTTTTCCATCCTGTCAAAGACACATTTTCCTACCCCTAAGTTTGCAAACATTTGTCCTAAAAATGTCTTCCTCTGTGCAAGTATTTTCTTCTAAAAGTGTTATAATTTTATTTTTAGATTTGTAATCATTTGACTTGATTTCTGTTTATCTTATGAAGTAAAGGTCCATGTTTTTTGTTTGTTTGTTTGTTTTGTACCTTTTTCCATATGGAATTGATCCAGCATTGTTTTTTGAAAGGTGTTTGTATCTCCATTGAATCACCTTGGAAACTTTGTCAAAAATTAATTGACGATTTATGTTGTGGTCTGTTTCTGGATTCTCTACTCTGCACATTGATCTAATTGTCCATCTTTTTGCCAACTGAAGTCGGGTTGGCTAAGTCCTCCAACATTTTCTTTTCTTTTTTTTTAAGTAGGCTCCACACCCAGCATGGAGCCCAATGCGGGGCTTGAACCCATGACCGTGAGATCAAGACCTGAGCCAAGATCAAGCGTTAGATGCTTAACCAACTGAGCCACCCAGGCACCCCAACATCTTCTTTTTAAAAAAAAAAACTTCTTTGGTTATTCTAGGTCCCTTGTATTTGAGTGTAAATTTTAGAATAAGCTTATCAATTTCTTTAAAAATGAAAAGGCAATCTACAATTTCGGTTGGAATTGTATTGAATCTATAGATGCATTTGGAGAGAATTGCCATCTTGGCAATACAGAGCCTTCCAATTAATTTAGGTCTTCTTTAATTTTTCTCAGCAATGATTTGTAGTTTTTGCTGTAGGGAGCTTGGATGTCTTTAGTTAGATATTTTTCCCAAGTATTTTTAATAGAATGCTATTGTTTTCCTATTGTTTGCTGCTAGTATATAATAATATAACTGATTTTTATATTAACCTTGTATCTTGCTAAATAGAAATATATAAAATAATTCTAGAAATTTTTTCTTATTGAGCTGTCTAGGACCTCCAGTACAATGTTAAATAAAAGTGATAACACTAAAAAAAAAAAAAAAAGTGACAATGGACATTCTTGCCTTAACTATGATCATAAGAGGGAAAAATACTCTTCCATCACTAAGGATTATTTTAGCTGTAGATTTCTTTTATAGACGCCCTTCATTAGTTTGAGAATGTTATTTACTTTTTCTAGGTAGCTCTCCTTTGAGAGTTTTTAACATAAATATGTGTTGGATTTTGTCAAAATAGGTTTAATTTAATTATTGGCTTCTTAAAAATCTTTTTAATATGGTTAATTACACTGATGATTTTTTTAAGTGTTAACCTTATATTCCTGAAATAAATCCCACTTAACCTTGATGTACTGTTCTTTCTCTTCTTTTTTACATTGTTGAATTTGATTTGCTGAAATTTTGTGAAGGATCTTTGCTGTCTCTGTTCATGAGGGATAGTGATCCATAATTTTTTTTTTTCTGTGGTGTGGATTCTTTCATGAGACTTTGTTGTTAGTGTTATGTTGAACTGATACAGTAAGTTCAGCAGTGTTTCCCTTCTCCTCCAATTTCTGAAGAAGTTTGTGCAAGACGGGCTATTTTAACCTAGAAAGAGTAAGAGAATTCACCAGTGAAACCCCCTGGGTCTGGGGGTTTCTTTTGGAGAAAGATTTTACTAACAAATTCAATTCCTTGATTAGATACAGGGTTATTCAGATTTTCTGTTTCTCGTGTCAACTTTGATACATTGTATTTTTCAAGAAAGTCATCCATTTCATGTCACAGCAAATTTTTTGACATTAGTTTCTTCATAGTAGCCTCTTATGAGCACCTTAATATTTATAGGGTTTGTGGTGATAAACCCTTCATCACTGATGATATTGGTGATTTGTGTTCGCACTGTTTTGTCCTTGAATTACTCGATTCTGGATTTGTCTGTTTTCTTGATGTTCCCAAAGGAGTAGTTTTTGCTTTGCTAATTTTCTCTACTGTTTTTCTCTGTTATGATTTTCTTCTCTTGTCTGTATCATTTACTTCCTTCTACTTGTGTTGGGTTTTCTTATTTCCCTCATGATATCATCTTGGACTCATGAATTATTTAGAAGTGTGTTTAATTCCAGGTATTTGGCAGTTTCCTGACTATCTTATAGGTATTAACTTCTAATTTTAATTTTGTTGTTAGAGAATATTCTGTGATTCAATCCTTGGAAATACATGGTTTTATGGCCCCGTGTGTTGTCTGTTTTGGTGCCTACATCTCATATATTTGAAAAGAATGTATACTCTGCAGTTTTTAGATATAGTGTGGTATATGTACCAATTACATCGAAGTGGTTGATAGTGTCATCCAGATCTTTTATGTTTTCACTGATTTTTAAAATTTTTGTCTACTTGGCCTAGAAATTGCTGAAACATGAGCGCTAAAATTTACTATAATTGTGGGATTGTTTCTTTTTCACTTTAATTTTGTTAAGTTTTGGTTCACGTATTTTCTGTTTCCATTTCTAGGTGCCTACACATTAATGATTTTTTTCTTCCTGATAAACTACCAATATTAAATGCCCCACTTTATCCCTGGCAATACTGTTTGTTATGAAGTCTATTTGATCAAAATACTAATATCTACCCCAGCCTTCTTATGCTTACTGTTTGTACGGCACATTTCTTTTTATCCATTTATTGTTGCATTATCTGTGCCTTTATTTAGAGTGTCTCTTATGGGCAGCATATAGTTGAGTTTTGCTATTTTATCTCCTTTGTAAATCTCTGCCTTTTAATTGAATTTAACATATAATTATTGATATAGTTGGATATATATCTATTTTTTGTATGTTTATCCACTGTTTCCCCTTTATTGACTTCTTTTGATTACTTGAATATGTTTTAGTATCCCATTTTAACTTCTCTATTGTCTTTTGGGCTTTAGCTCTTTTTATCATTTTGTTAGTGGTTGTCTAGGGATAATAGTACACATACGCAATCTTCCTAATTCTATTGTTCCACTTGATGTAAAATACAGAACAGGTGCAGCCATCTAGCTCCCTTTAATTCCCTTCTACTGTTGCTCATGTTATAGTTGTCATATGAATTATATCTGCATACTTTGAAAGCCCTGCAGACAATAATTTTTGCTTTAAACACATGTGCATTTTAAAGAATTTAAGAGGAAAAAACTAGTCTTACATATTTACTCATATATTTACTATATACCATTCCTGCAAATTCAGTTTTCCCTGTTATTATTGCCTTTCAAATTGAAGAACTTCCTTTATCATTTCTTCTGAAGCATGTCTTTGGAAGATGAATTCCCTTAGTTTTTGTTCATCTGAAATGTCTTTATTTCACTATTATTGCTGAAATACATTTTCACTGGATACAGAATTCTGGTTTGACATGTCCTTCTTTCAGCAATTTTATTATTTTTTAAAGGTTTATTTATTCATTTTAGAGAGAGAGAGAGAGAGCACAAGTTGGGGAGAGGCAGAGAGAGAGAGGGAGAGAGAGAATCCTCAAGCAGACTCCCTGCTAAACACAGAGCCCGAAGCAGGGCTTGATCTCATGCCCTAAGATCATGACCTGAGCTGAAAGCAAGAGTTGACACCCAGCCAACTGAGCCTGGGTAGGTGCTCCACTTTCAGCAATTTTAAAATTATTCCACTCTTTTCTGTCTTCCATGGCTTCTGGTAACAAATCTGTAGTCCTTTGCATCATTGTTCCCTTTGATTTCACATTTCATTTTTCTCTAGCTTCTTTCAAGATTCTTTTTTCTTTACCTTTGGTTTTCAACAGCTTGATTTTGATGTGCCAGTCATGGTTTTCTTGAGTTTTCAAGCTTCTTGAATTCATAAATTTGTCACCAGATTTGGGAAGTTTTTGGTTTCTACAAATACTTTTTCTGCTCTAATATCTTGATCTTCTCTTCCTGGGCCTGAAATTACACATACGTCATACCTTTTGGTATTGTATCACATATCCACCTAAGGCTCTTTTCTTTTCAGTTGGATACTTTCTTATTCTTTCCTCTGTCATCTTCACTCTGCTCTTAAGCCCATCCAGTGAATTCTTGTTTTAAATTTTGTATTTTGCGACTCTAAAGTTTCCATTTGTTTCTTTTTTATAACTCCCATTTCTCCATTGAGACTATCCTCTCATTCATTTCAAGTGTGTTTCCTTTATCTTATAATAGCTGCTTTAAATTTTTTTCAGATTATTTCTACGTCTAGATCATTGCAAAGCTGCCACCTGTCAATTGTGTTTTCTCTTGAGAATAGATCATAGTGTCATCGTTCTTTAATTTTGAGTAGTTTGTGATTATATCCTGGGCAAAGTGAGTGTTATGTTATGTAGAATCTGTGTTCTATTATAATCCTCTGGAGAATGTTGATTTTAAAAAAAAAAAAGCAGGACTCAATCTGATTAAGTTCAGACTATGCATTCAAGTGCACTTTCTGTGAGGGGCTAAGTGCTTAGAAAACTTTCCCAGGATCATGTGGCTAATAAGGGGCAGAATGAGGACTTGAGTTGTGATCTTTGAAAGCCATTTAACTTTGGGGCTTTTCTTTCTTTTTTTCCTAGAGTCATTTAACTTCTGTGCATCTTTCCCATATGTTAATAAGAATTTTTCAATAAAAAGACTTGCTGGTTATATAAGTGTGAAACCCTGAAAGCAAACTTATTTAAGTTTTTTTTTTTTTTTTATTGAGGACTTCTTGGAAGCTCTTGTGAATCTCCATAGGGACTATTTGATATAAAATATTTTCCAAGCCATTTGACCTCGTAATCTGTTATTTATGGAGGCTTCTGCTCCATAGAACATACTTGAAAAGAGCTGATTTGAGGCATTCATCCTACCAACACTTGTAAGAATTTTATAGAATATCTACTATGTGGTCTGGCAGTAGGTGCTGACAAACCAAAGTTACTAGCATTTAAGTATCTAAGACTTTTCTGCCGTTCAGGAGCCCTCATCATCTTTCCATAAATTTCAGTAATGTTTACATACTCAGCACTGTTGGGTCATTTTCACTTGTGTTTACTGACCTCCTTCATCTAATCTCTGAGGTCCTAATTGATATGCCCCCATTCCTTTTTTTTGGGGGGGTTTCATCCATTTTTTTTAATTTTTATTTTTTTATTATGTTCAGTTGGCCAGCACATAGCATATCATAAGTTTTTGTGGTCGTGTTCAATGATTCATTAGTTGCCCATTCCTTTTTGATTGCACACTGCCTAAAATATGCATCCAGGGCTAGACAAGTTGTTGGGACAGTATGGGGTTAGTCACTGCTATGGACTGAATTGTGTTCCCCCCAAATTCATATTTTGAAGCCCTAACCCCCACTGTGACTGTTTCAGGAGATAAGGCCCAGAAAGGAGGTGACTAAGGTTAAATAAGGTCATAAGAGTAAAGCCCTAAAGCCCTAACCCAATAGGACTGTGGCCTTATAAGAAGAGAAAGAGCTCTCTCTCTCTCTTTCTCTCTTTCTCTCTTTCTCTCCTTCCCTCCCTCTCTCCCTACCATGGGAGGACACATCAAAACAGTAGTTGTCTATAAGGCAGAAAGAGAGTCCTCACCAGAACCTGACCATACTGTCATCCTGATCTTGGATTTGGCAACCTCCAAAACAGTTAGGAGATACATGTCTGTTGCATAAGCCCCCACTCTATGGTATTTTGTTGTGGGCTGAACAGACTAAGACAGTCACCCAACTCAGCAGAGGACAGAAGGAAGGACTGAATCAAGCTCACTTTATACACATTGCGGGGAGCAGAACAGATTTTACAACCACCAACTGCATCTCTTGCCTACTTCTCATTCTAGTTCTGAGGCTTGATGCATTAGCTCACGCAGTCTCTCACATTAGAAACTTCACATAAACTCTTTTTGCCATTTTTCTAGCTCCTCTTGTGCCATTTTTCTTGCTAGACTCAAGAGAAACCCCAGTAGTAAGACAGCTTTTTATCCTGAATATCAGGAAGATCTTCCATCTCGCTCTCTCTTTTTTGACCTAGGCAGTTGAGTCTTGCCTTTGTTTACCTTTCACAGTGAAGCAAGACAGAAAAATAAATAAGCCAAAAAGCCCTCCCTAAAAGGACAGATATGAGAGTTGGTTGGCCTTTTCTGCTGCACACAAAAGTGAAATGTCAAGTTCTGTAGACACTTCCTGCTTGAGAAAGTGAGTCTGCAAGCTGTTTCCTGGCAAACCTATAAGCAATCCAGGGGGCAAAAGGGTGAACCTGGTAGGTGTGAGGTCCGTGCAAAGAGTGGGGAGGCTCCCTCCACTTCCTGCCTGCCTTCTTTTCCTCCCATCAAGATTCTCTTCTCTCCCAGAACAGCAGACCACCTCCTCCACCAGCAGACACCCACCTGTCCCCCAGTCTTTCCTTCCTGGGCTCTCAATTAGCGAGTGCAGAGCAGTAGCAGAACTGAGGACATGGACGTGATGTCTCACACCTAGCCCTCACCACTGCAGGCCCTTCTGAGACTAGCTGTCATTCATAAGAACAAGTCATCATCTCAGAAGGTGTAGGGCTTTCTGCACAGTCCTTTCATAATCAAAATGATAATACTGCTAATAACCATTATTTATTGACCACTTTCTATGTACCAGTCACAGTGCTAAATACTTGACAAGCATGGATTCATTTGAGTCTTAAAAGAGTTCTACAACACGCACATTATTGTCATCATTTCACAAATGAGGAAAGCGAGTCTTACATGGCGATTCCTAACTGTCCACTACCCACTGGTGAGCAGTGAGGGCCCTACAGATGGCCTGGGAACTGACTCCCAAAGGTAAGTGAGGCCTTTGCAAGAGTCTGATGGAAAAGTCAAGCCAAATTCTTCAGACTCACTTCTACATAGAGACTCCCTCTTACATCCTATAATTGTGTTATTAAGAGTAACTACTATTGGGTTTTCCTAAACTAAAATTAGCTCATTGCTGGAGTTTATCACACACTCTAATTCAATATTTTACTGAAAGGTGGATGGTATGGCAATGCTGTACTGGTTCCACTGTCGACGAGCATGTGCAGAGTTGGGAGACCCATAATTTTCACAACTCTCCGTTATCAGGTGTCGTTGCCTTGGTCCTGAGTTGGCAATTTCTATTACTGTTTTCTTGCTCTTGAATGATACCTTACTGTTATTTCAGCTTTCTATATAATTTGTTGTGGGCTCTCCTCTTAACCCTATAGTGAGTGATGAGGTATATTGACATATTTTCACTGTTATTTTCTAAGAACTAGATTGAAGAAATGCATATAACATATTGGGTTAAACCAAATGGCCTACATTCAAACATTTTTACCTTAGGTGAAGCCATATGAAATGGACTATATTCAATAATTTTTTACCTAAAAAATGACAGTCTCATATGGTCCAACCTAATAGTTCAAATATAAATTATTTTTACCTCATTTGCTAGACATTTGTGTGTGTAATTCCCTCCAAATATGTGTGTACAGTAACACTTTATAGATGATATTCTGCCTATGAATTGGTGTTATCTAACTAATTCAAAACATACTATTATTATATGTTAACTGTAAGAACATTGCTAAGTTATTTTAAGTTTGCATGTTTTTTTGTATGATCCAAGATCTTGATTGTAAGCTCATATTCTTTCTTCATGAGTTGTTCATTTATGTCCCTCTTTAGTTCTTTATCGTCAGCTGATTCCTTTTTCACTGTAAAGTGGGAATGGATAGGACCTATGGACCTTGGGGTCTTCCGTGCCCTAGTCAAAGAAGCTTGAAATGTACTACTTTAAGGTCTAAGGAAGCTTTTCAAGTCCCAGAGTCAGTAAGTGTGGATTCATGATTCAGATGCAAGTCAGCTTCCCTCACAGATGGAGGGATGGAGGATGTGATACACACTTTGGTAATGGCATCAGTTATATCCTTATGGCTTCCTGAACAAGAAATCCCAGACTCCCTTGACCTCTCTTTAGGGAAATTAGGATGCCAACTTTTACTGAGTGCCCACTGTATGCCAGCCATTGTTCTCATTTAATACCACAACAAACTCTATGAGGTTGGTATCATTAATCTGTACAGATGGAGAAGTGGGTTCATAGGCTTGAATACTACTCCATATTGTGGAACCAGTATGAAGGTGGTGGCAAAAAAACTTTTTGTTCACTATACTACCTTTTCTTTTTCCTGCCCCACATCTCCTTTCCCTGCCCCCATATTTGATTCATCATGGAATCCTATTGGTTCTACCTATAAAATGACACTAGGATCTGTTTTCCATCATTTTCACTACTAATTGTCTAACACTATCTCTACCATGAACACGTGTAGCAGCATCCTAACCTCCTTCCTGTCTCAGTCCCTACCCATTCCCTCCATGTGGCCTCCAACTCACTCCACAATCCTTTACACAGATCTGATCATGACCTACCTCTTCAATGGCCCTGCGGTGCATAAAGCATGTCACAGTCCAACTTTCCAATCTACCTTGCTGGCCATCTCTGTCAACATTGCCTATCCCCAACCCCTACCCCACTGACCCCGCCAGACTGCCCCCCAATTCTAACACCCAAGACCTTTCCAATCCAACTCCTGGGCCTCCACACACTTGCTACTCAGGGAACCTGGACTGATTTATATAGAGAGAGAATAATTTATACATATACACCCACCAGTTCTCCACCTGGCATAGTCTTCTTCCTTTAAGGCCCCATTCAAATGTCACTGTCTGTGGGAGAGTCATCCCAGACTTTCCCTGGCAGTTCATAGCTCCTCCTCTTTATATTCACAGGGTTTTGTACACATTTTTAATCAGACAATTTCTGTTGAATGATAGCAAGTTGTTGAAATGTCTCATCTATCTTTCTACTTGATAATGAGCCCCTAAGGGATAAAGATCATGTCGCATTTATCTTTGAATTGCCAGCATTCAGAAAAGTGCCTGGCACAAGGTCAGCACTCAATAAATGTTCATTAATATACAAATACCCCCCGTAGTCTCTCATGCACATAATAGCATACTGAGTAGCTCTTTGGTACAGCAGATTGAAAATTGAACTGGGAGAAAAAATGCTTGAATTCTAGTCTGAGCTCACCCACCAACTGGCTGTGTCACTGAGGACAGAGTGTTTTGGGTCTCAGTACCATCACTTGTAAAAGGGGGTGGGGAACATCTGAGTGCCCTTCTAAGGCTCACATCTAATGATGCAAAGGACTTGACATTTTATCCCTAAAAATACCTCCCTTTCTTACCAGAAAGAAAAGGCCTTAGACATCTTCTAAGGAGAATCATGGCACACAACCAGGAGCCTCTAGACAAGACCCCTGTCATCAAATTCAATGGCCAGGACTTTAACTCCTTGTGGGATCGTTGCCTAAGCAGAGGCCTACCATTTGAGGATGAGACATTCCCTGCAGAGACTTCTTCCATAGGTCTGAAGCTGCTCCAGGGAAAAAACCTCTCCAGCCTGAGGTGGATGCGGCCAAAGGTGAGTGAGCCCCTCAGGAACACGCCCAGCTCTAGGGCCCTCCTAGCTGCCGGCCATGGTGCCTCAACTGAAACAAGAATGGGTCTGTAAAAAAAAAAAAAAAAAAAAAAAAAGGGTCTGTGCCCTGCCTTTCAAGGATGGCCCAAACCAAGTGGGAAGGAGAACGAGATTTATCTGGTCCCTCAGCTACAGTGTTGTACCTTTAGTGGGACAGAAGGACCCTGTACCAGGAACCAGGACCCCTGTGTTCTAACCCATTTCTATCACTGAGCACATCACTAGATTGCATGCCTCATGTTCTCATCTGAAAAATGGGAAACCATGGGTTTGAAGATTGCAGTAGTTGGTCTTATCTCCATAGTTGAGCCCATCTGTCTCCATCACTCCTTATTCTCTTCCTTATCACTGTCCTTATTTTTTCTTTTTCCCTGTTGGAATTTATTCAAAGGGAAGATATCACATCAGTCACTTATACAATAGGATAAATTTAAATAATTGCCTCACCTCTCTCATTTATACTTGCATTTTCAGTCTTGCAAAGGCTTGATCATTTATAAAAGAATTTCAGACATTAGCTGCAAAATTAGGGAGATATTTCAGGGCAACATTCAAAACCCCCTCCTCCACTACTACAGCAGATGGCCACTAACTCAGCCTTGTGGTGAGATAAGCCCTGTTGATTTTTCTAAACTATAGTCATTCCAGGGCATGAATCCCCAAGAAAAATTTCTCAGCCCACTTAACATTCTTATAATCTCATCAGGGCTACTACTGATGCAAAGAACCCAGGTGGGGACCACTCCGGGGGCCCTAATGCCCAACTCTCCTGTTCTTACTTCCAAAAGCAGCCAGCAGAACCTAGAACAAGAGAAAATAATATAATGTCTAATAAGCTAATAATTACAATATCAGCAGGTGTTACCAAGCACTGATTAAATGCCAAGCACTCTACTTTCAATAAACCCAGGATAGGTTATACAGAAAGGGCATTTTCTGATGATGTATACAAGACATTGAACTCTAGAGGTGCCAAGTCTTGCCCTACCCTGGGACAGATTTGTAGGGGGGCTAAGTGGGGAGCAGCTAGAGCTCACGATCAGATGGTGGTACACCAGGCTTCTAGGGTCCATCTCACCAGCCAGAGGTATTAAGTCCCCAGCAACAATTCTCTTCTGGCTTTCTTCTCCTACAGAGAGCTGAACAGAGAACTCTATTTAAAGTTTAGAAGGGTTATATTTTTTCCCTTTGTTATTTTTAGGAGCTGAGATTCTTTTAGAAAGTGGTTTTTTTTTTTTTTCAAGGTGCTGAGTAATAGATGTGAGACCATATTTATAGTGTTAAAGAATTTATAACATTTCTATGCTGAAATGGAAGGGTTTCAGAGGAAGGGTTGAGAGTTTCTTATTATCTGATTCTAGCAGCATCTCAAATTTTGTATTTCGGGGGCAAGGAGAAACTGAGGCAAACAGCTATGAGATGACTTCCACAGAATCCTGCCGGGAACCTGAAACAGGGGTGGCCAGAGGCAGATATGTCTTATTCCCATTCTTCTTCTCAGCCAAAAGCTGAGACAAATGTCTTCATGTCCCTTACAACATTTACATTCGTATTTTCCTGGGTTTTCCATGTGTCTTCTCTTACTTTGTCTCTTTTGTTCTTTCCCAGTTATATTAAGAAGAACACAGATTCAGACAGGTGATGCAACTTGCATAAGGTGGCAGTTAGTGAGGGAAGGACCTGGGATTTAAACTAAGATTCCTGACTCCACATGCAGCACTTTTCTTCACATGGGATTGTGTACCCAATAGGACTCTGTCAGGATTTGAATGAATGAATAAGTGTGTGAATGGATGAAGGAATGACTCTATCTACAGGTCCTTGACGTGGATTTCAAGCTCCATATGTGCAATTGAGAATCTGTAGGTCGACTTGTTTAACAAGTAGGATGGTAGATGAGAAGGCCAGTGAATTCACCCTTTCAACATGGTGACATCCTCAACTGCCAAAGCTTATAGTTCCTGAAAAGAGCCTTGGAGGAAGAGCCACGGCCAGTGTGGCTCAATCCTAGTTGTAAAAGCCAATACTTACATACTGCTGACTATATGGCAGGCCTGGCTTTAGGGGCTTTGACTCACTGAATCCTCATAGTAATGCTATAAGGAGGTACTGTTATTAACCCCATTGTACAGATGTGAAATAGAAACAGACTTAAGTAACAGGCCCAAAGTGGTACAGCTGAGATTTAAGCCCTGGACTCTGTCTCCAAGACCTGTCCTCCTATCACCATACTACCCTGTCTTCTGTTGGGCCTCATCATAAGCTCATGTTGTGTTCTGGCCTCCTGTTTGCCACAAATGTTTTGTGCGCCAATAGACTCCTAGCTTTTCTGGGTAACCAGGAATCAATGTCTATGTTGTGTCCTTCTTTCCATTTTTTAGGTGAAAAAGAATGAGGGTAAAAATGAAATATTGTATGTATACCTCACATGATTATTTTAAGGACTAAATAAAGACAATACTCAGAAGAGTGTCTAGCACATTGTAAACACTTACTAAACACTAGCTATTGTTACTACATTTAATTTGGGAGGGATGGCATAGGGTAGCACCCTCAGGGGCTGTCCTTTTGGATCCCTTAGGCTTTCACAGTCAAGTCAGCTTCAGCCCTCAATGAATTTCAACAAACACTTTTAGGGGAGAAATGTAGGTCAGATGAAACTATTTCATCCAGGTCTAGGGGAGCCTGGCAGGGAGTGTGGAGAGTGACTTTCTTCTTACATTCTGCTGCCTGTCACTACTTGCCTCCCAATCTAGAGTTTGCCCAGTCACTGTCTAGAGGTCCAGCTGGCACTCCTTAAAGGTCAACTGTACAATGGCTGAGGTGGCACCAAGGTTTCTGAGGCCATCTTCACATCCTAGGCTTTTCCAGACAATGGGGACCCTCCATCCTCTAGGCAATTGCTAAACCATCATGGATATGATTCTACCTTTTTTCTTTTTTTTTTAAAGATGTATTTATTTATTTATTTGAGAGAGAAAGAATGAGACAGAGAGCATGAGAGGGGGGAGGGTCAGAGGGAGAAGCAGACTCTGCTGAGCAGGGAGCCCGATGCGGGACTCGATCCCGGGACTCCAGGATCATGACCTGAGCCGAAGGCAGTTGCCCAACCAACTGAGCCACCCAGGCGCCCGGATATGATTCTACCTTGAGTACTCACTTGGGCTTGGTAGATTCACTAATAGCCCAAGAGTCAGGAGCATAAAACTAGACTCAGTTTTCTATGCCTGGTGCAGAAAAGTTGTTTAATGTCCCATAATGTCCTCTCCCTCTCTTTCTCTGTCTCTCGGACTCTCTTCTTCCGTCCCTCCTTCCCTCCAACAGTCAACATAATCCATTTTGTTGCTGGAATTTGAAATAGAAGCTCCTTCATATCCTGCTTCATTCGGCTTCTCTTTGTTTAATAAATTTCCAACCCACCCCCTCACACTTTCCCCATTTGCACTGAGCAAATGGCACTGATGGGACCCAACTCCTCATCAGCCTCAGCACTGCCTGCAACCCCCCATGTCAGCAAGAGACAATGCTGAGAATTAGACTTGTACATGGAGTATCTGTTTATTTCCCTGAATGAAAGTTGATGTTAGAGTGACTTCCTTTTAGATTTTTAATTTCATAAATAATAATAAAATCCATTTATCAAGTATGTGCATGCATTAAGTATTAATCTAAGCACTTTACATATCACATTTCATTTAATTCCCATAACAGTTCTGTGAGGTAGATAATATTATTATCCTTATTCAATAGATGGGCCCTGTCCAATAGAATTTCCATGATGGCAGAGTCTTTTGGTATCATTCAGTACAGTAGCCACTAGTTATATGTGGCTATTGGGTACTTAGAATGTGGCTAGTGCAACTGAGGGATTGAAGTTTTAATCTAATTTAAAGTAGTCACATATGACTTGTGGCTGACATCACAGAATTATAGGTACAGATCTTCATAGCAGAGTCACCAATATGTATCAGATTGAGAGGTTGCAGTTTCATTTTTGCCCCCATTCTCTCGTGAAAAACATTTCACTTCTCAACTGAAGAATGAGCTGCGGGCCCAAAACATGTTCTCTGATGGGTGCTTAGAGCTCCAAACCCGACCCCATTGTGGATTCTGGCCTGTGGCCATCCCAGAATGAAGTATTGCCTCCCCATGTAACAACTTTTCATCTTTTAAGTAGCCAGAGTGGAGCTTCTAAAAGGATCATTCACTAGAAATGATTCACCTTGGGACGAAAATGGGTTCTTCAGAAAAGGAAGGGGTTAACAAAATGGACATATGAGTGTAGGTTACGAAGGCAACAGGTAGCAGAAGGTGACAAGGTGATCATGCCAGGCCAAATGCCATTGAGCCAAAGAACCTTGATGCCAATAAAACAAAGCTCTCTAGCAAAAATAGAAAGGGAGTGACACTGCCACCTGGCCCAGCCTGAACTCTGGCCACCCTCTGAAAGATATATTCAGCCTGTGTCTGAATGCCAAGATGCTAAACCTGGTGTTCCCTCATCTGAGAGGCAGCATACCATCTGGAACAGTGCATTAGCAGCCTTTGATGAATGCAATAATCATTCCAAAATATACAAAGTGATGTTGCATTGGAAGAGACATCTCCAGGGATGATTGCAGGAGAGTGTCTGGTTTGGTACCAATTAAGTGAGTATTTTCTAAAATTCCAGGGGTTCTTGCCTTACATGTGCTTCTGACATGCCTAGTATAACACAGATTGCCCCAAATGTTTGCCTTGAGAAACGGCTTCTCAATGCAGAAGTTGCTAAGATTACTTAGTGGGACTATTGCTGATGCCTTCTGTATTAGTCAGGGTTCTCCAAAGAAACAGAAATAATAGGATATATATGTATGTGTGTGTGTATATGCATCTCTTATATATCTATGTATCTGATAGGATATAACCAATAACAAATACATAGATTTAGCCTGTTGATGTTTTTACTGTGAGGCTACGACTCACGTGATGAGGGCTGAGAAGTCCCACACATCTGCCATCTGCAAGCTTGAGAACCAGTCAAGCCTGTGGTGTAGTTTAGTCTGACTGGGGGCTGATGGTGTCATTACCAGTCCAAGGGCAGGAGAAGACTAAAGTCCCAGCTTGCAGTCAGCAGAGAAAGGGCAAATTCTCCCTTCCTCTACCTTTTGTTTTGTTCAGGTCCCCAGCGGATTGGGTGGTCCTCACGCGCTGGGGATCGTAATCTGCTTTACTAAATTCCAATTCAAATAAATGCTAATCTCATCTAGAAACACAGACACACTTAGAAATAATGTTTAGCTGCATATCTGGGGACCCCATGATCCAGTCAAGTCATAAAATTAACCATTACAACTGCTTTCTGTACGAATGATGTTTCAGAGCCCCTGAAGAGCCCACCTCACAGAATCAGAAAACACTGATCCAGAGAGGCCCACACTGCTGGTGTGGTCAGCAGGGAAGAGCTAGGCACTATGGAGCCACATTGCCGCTTCACAGCCCATTCCTGTGGAGCTGGAACAAATTGCTCAGCTTTCCTGAACCTGCCCCCTTACCCTGGCGGGGCCTCAGAATTCTTGGTGTTGCCGCGTAAATCCTGAATGCCACCTCTGGCTAATCCACTAAATCCAGGTTGTGGGAGGAGGCACCCGGCAGTCTGCCTGTCTGCGAAGGTCCCGGGTGATTCTGAGTCACACTCAGGGTGGAGACTGCTCTTTGCCAGGCTTGTCACACTTCACTGCCCTGGTGTGCTCATCCCACCTGGTGACACCTGCAGAGCATGGCCAGCTCTCTTTTTTTTTTTTTAGGTTTGCATTTAAATTCCAGCTAGTTAACACAGGGTAATATTAACTTCAGGTGTACAATTTAATTACTCAACACTTCCAGACAACACCCTGTGGTGCTCATCAGAGCACGTGCCCTTTTTCATCCCCATCACCTGTGTCACCCAGCCCCCCCCCAACCTACCCTCTGGTGACCATCAGTTTGTTCTCTATAGTTAAGAGTCTGTCTCTTGGTTTGCTTCTCTCTTTCTTTTTTTCCTCCCCTTTTTTTTTCTCTGACTTATTTTGCTTAGCATAATACTCTCTAGCTCCATGCATATTGTTGCAGATGGCAAGATTTCATTCTTTTTGATGGCTGAGTAATATTCCATCATAAATATGTATCACATCTTCTTTATCCATTCATCTTTACCTATTCTCTCAGCAAGTCAGCCCAGCAGATTAAAATGTTTCTGGGTATAATTTCCATTTCTCCCTACTTCTCTCTTTAAAAAAAAAAAAAAAAAGATTTCATTTATTCATTTGAGAGAGAAAGTGAGAGCATGAGCAGGGGCTGGGGCAGAGGGAGAGGGACAAACAGATTCCTTGCTGAGCAGGGAGCCTGACGAGGGGCTCTATGCCAGGATCCTGGGATCACGACCTGAGCCAAAGTCAGACGTTCAACCCACTGAGCCACCTAGGCACCCCTACCTCTGCTCTTGTTAGATCATCTAGCATCCCTCTAAAGCCCAGGCTAGGGAAGAAACAGGTAGCTCAGAGGACAAGAGACACAGATGCAGATGATTCCAGTGTTTGCCCATAAAGTTGGTATTGAATATTGATATACAATAATTGCCATTTAATTTTCACAGCATTAAAATGTCTTTCGGCTCCTAATTAGCTACATTTTTTTAAATTTTAATTTTTATCATTTTGGTAAATCAGAGAAAGTTGTGCATTTGTTAGAAGGATATAAATTGTTTCTCCTTTGGCCCATGTAAATGCTACTTTATATTATTATATATCCTGATATGAAACCAGCTGGTATTTTTCATTTCTAGGGAAAACCCTGCTTGATTATAGAGGGTTGGTCTTAACAATTTCTTGTTAGTTCATTTGCTGGGTATTTTATTTTGGTATATTTCCATAAGGGAAATCAGTCTAAATCAGTCGTGCGTGTGTATGTATGTGTGTCATGCTTTTGCTGTCCCAGGCTATGCTGGGCTTCTTAAAATAAATGGTGGCAGGGTCTTTCTTTCCTCCTTCCTTTCTTATACTGAAACTCTAAGTGACACAGGAATTGTCTATTCCCTGAAAGTTTGAAAGAATTCCACAGGAAATCATATGTTAGGGATATATTCTTTGATCATTTGAAAATACCATTCCAAGGTTATTGATTTTTTTTTCACTTTATTTACTAACTTGATTCATTTTTGGTCATGTTAACTTTAGTCAGAAAATCATCACTATTTTTAAATTGATTAGTATAGAATTTTATGTCATGTTTTTATACTGCTAAAACCTCATTTGTATTTCTAATTTTAGTTGGGTTTCTTTACCATATTTGCCAAAGGTGGGGTCTATGTAAACCTTTTTCCCCAAATGGAATGAGTTATTTGCTTTATTGATCTTGCTATTTTTCTATATTAGAATTTGCTAATTGTCCTCTTTTATCATTTTTTTCTGCCTATATTTGAGGCTCTTTTCATCTTTCTAGCATCTATGGGTTGACTGTTTAATTCATGTTTTTATTCCATCGTGATTTTATTCCATCATGTTTTCATTCCATCATCCATTGCATGTTTAATAATGAATGCATTTGAGGCTCTGGGTTTGTGAGTATGGCCTTTTTAATTTTGCAAATATTATAGAAAAAGGGAATCAATATTTATTGACCATGTACCTTGTCTGATGCTCTGCTAAGTATTCACATCCTTCCTTGTTTGTGAAATGGAAAGACTCCTGCTTTGCAAGGCTAGTGGGTGACAGTGGGTGAATAAAGCCCCTGGACCAAGGCAACCAGTGCCTCGATCGCTTTACCACTGGCATCTCCATTTTGCACACGAGGAAATTGAGTCTCAGCAAAGTCAAGGGAGTTGTTCAAGGTTACTCCGGGAGAACGCACAGCAGGATGCCACTCCAGGTCTGTGTGAATGCCTCTCAGCACACCCACTCCCCCTCTGCAGGCACTGCAGGGAAACCAGGAGCGAATAGCCGAGGAGAGATGGTGCTGCGGGCAAGGTCAGGGAAGCTGAGCAACACGGTCTTTGTTCCCAGTCCCAAGCCTACTGGCCTCTACTCTAATTCCCACGAGTGGAGGATCTTAAGCATCTGCTTTCTGACAGCAAACCCCACTTCCTTTTTGTAGTAGAAAGGGTGGGCACAGCTAGTGGAAGTGCCCCAAATTGTTTGGAACTGGGCGAGTTGCTCCTTTTATGGCCCTGTAGAGGTTTGCCCTGCTCACTTGTGCTGGGGGAGGTCCGCACATCTGCCCAGACATGGGTACGCCAGGGGCCCAGCTTGGAGCCCAGATGTGGGTACGTGGCACGCGGCGTGGCACCTCCACCCGGGGAGGGCCTGAGTGTGCCTCTCCTGGCTCACCCGAGAGTCCAGCTATTTGTAGAGAAGGCAGTGGGAGCAGGCTTAGAGAGGTGATTACACCTCCCGAGCAAGCTGGGCTGAGCTGTTTGCAGACATGCACACCTTTGTTTGCCTCTTGGTGTCTCCACCAAGAAACTGGCAGTTTATGAAGGGCTGGTAGGTCTTTCAAGGCACAGGACTCTACATTCATGGCTGTTGAGCAAATAAATCCATTTCCACTTTGTGGCCCTGTTCTCTGGGGATTTATTTGTCAATGTGAAAAGAAATGATACAGGAACAATTACCAAAGTATGCAAATGCAAATTTATGCAGTGGAAATGCAGGAGGAGCCACTGAGCAGAGTGGGTGCTGAGGGTAATCCTGCAGACTTCCAGTCGGGGAAAGCTGGGGAGTCCCTGGGGACCCTGGCCCCAGGGAAGCCCCTTCAGGAGCTCTCACAATCCTTGTGTCTGCTAAGAGTTCCCCCAAATTCTCCCCAGACATGGTAGCCCTGCAGAATCCTCTAGTGAACCCTCCTGGGGCTGCCAAGGGCTCTGTGTGTTGGAGTTCGGGGCAGCACTGGGCGCTGTGTAACAGTACCCAAGACAAGGGGCCCAGGGTCTTCCAGAATCAGTCTGTGAGTTAGCCAGGGAGTGGGCGAAGGTCTGAGTAACACATCTTGCATCCCGTACAGCACGTGGCTAGACTCGAACCTGGAGCCCAGAATGCCTCTACTGACTTCTGAGAGAGGGCATTCCCCAAGGAAAGCTTTATTATGCTTATAAAAGTGTCCTCTAATAAATGTATCTCTTTTTTTTTTTTTGTCATTTATAACCTGTTACTGAAACACTGCTTATTGAGACTGGGATGGCTGACTATTTGATCTAAAGATCCCGAGTCCTTATTTATACTTATCTCCTCATGCATTTTGCTTATGCATGTCTTGCCTGTTTTGTCAGTTACATACACACCCCTTTGACACCTGCCTTCCTGATAGCAATCAAACCTGAAGAATGAGAGGAACTTTCCTGACTCAGATTTTAAGTACCTATTTAAGAATTAACCCCTACCCCTCAAAGAAAAAGTAAGTGATATCTTGGGTACCACATAGGGACGTAGAGGAATGAAGGATGCTTATGGCTTTTCTCCCTCTTGCCTAAGGATATATTAAAGGGTATATCAGAGCCTCACTTCATCCTGGAAGGTGCAAGCAGATTTGACATCCAACAAGGAAAGGCCGGTAAGGACTCAACATCTTTCCTCCTGGCCCTGGAATAAGCAGGCTGCCTGAAGTCAGCCTCCAGGTAGGGAGGGACAGAGGGTGGTGCCCACCCAGACCCCAGAGTTCTACCCCAGGTTCTGAGGAGGCAAGGTCAGCATCCTTGGTGCTGCTGTGGATGGACTGCAACAAAATTTCCTGTAACTTCAGCTCTGGGCACCTCTGGCAAAATGAGAATCAGAGGCAGGTTGGCCCACCAGCCCTGCTGAAGCCTGGCTGGGGCTCTCTTGACTTCCCTCACCACCGCCATTGCCATTCCTCGAAACCCCTTCACCTTCATCCCAGCCACCCCAACCCCATCGCCCCATCACCACCACCCCTATCACTACTACCCCCATCAGCCCCACACCACTAACCCCTACCACCACACCAGCTCCTTCTCTATCTTGCTTGGAACTGGCCCTAGTGAAACCTTCCCCAGTTCTCACCTCTCAGAACAACAACAACAAAAAAATGGCATTATTCAGAAGAAGGCATATGGAGACCTGTGAAATGTGTGGGGTGGAGCTTCCAGATGTGTTCAGTAGACCTTTCATGGCTTACGTCCCCTCACAGGAGATTGCTGGTTCCTGGCAACGCTGGGCTCCTTGACACAGAACCCACAGCATCTACAGAAGATCCTGATGGACCAAAGCTTTTCACACCAGTATGCAGGGATCTTCCGTTTCCGGGTATGTACATTGCTGGGACATTCCTTACATGGATGCATTCTCTGAAAGCACAGGGAGGTGAGTGTCTTGAATACTCCCATGGTCTGCTCGCGTCAGATGGAAGAGTTACCTACGTGTTAGTTACTTTACATATCTCTAAAAGAATTTGAGCTCAACATCTGGCAGCACATAGGAAACATAAGAGTTAAAATGTTTTCATGTAAATAAAAAGAAAGGGCAGAAACAATTAGCAAAAAAAAAAGTCATTAATCAAGAACCCTGTACGTCATTGAGCCATTGTCTGTGTTGATTCCTATGCCATATCTTGCTATTTTGATACAGTAGCTTTAGAATCAGTTGCAGCATCTGGTAGAATAAGTTTTCCTTCCTTATTCTTTCCTCAAAAATATCTTGGTAATTCTTGCACATTTATTTTTCCATGAGAATATTAAAATCATTGTGTCTAATTAAAAAGAAAAGCCACTGTGATGCAGAGTGGAGCGGCATTAAATTTATGTATTAATTTGGAAACATTACATTTTTATTATTTTAATTATTCCTTTCCAGAAACATGGTATATCTTTCTATCTATTCAGAACTTCAATAAAATGTTTTTATGCCCTTCAATAAAATGTTATAGTTATGCTTCCATTATTGATGTGACACCCTTCTCGTTAAATGTATTCTCAAATATTTTAAAATTTTGTAGCTAATATGTATGAGATTTTCCCCCTCATTTCTAACTAGATGTTGCTGACAGGAAAGCCACTCCTTATTATATATTAAATTGTATCTAGCCAATTTACCAAATTCTTTGATTAGTTTCATTTTTTTAACTAATGGGTTTTTTAGTTAACTAATATTCTCTGCAAATAAAGATAACTTTGTCTCTATTTTTAACATTTCTAGAAATTACTTTGCTCTTTGTTGCATTAGAAGGTCACAATCTTTTTTTTTTTTTAATGACAAGAGATAATGAGGCAGATTGTAGAGAACTTTGTTTTTGTTTTTAAGGTTTTATTTATTTATTTGACAGAGAGATAGAAAAAGAGCACAAGTAGGCAAAGTGGCAGGCAGAGGGAGAGGGAGAAGCAGACTCCCCGCTGTGCAGGGAGCCCGACGCCGGGCTTGATCCCAGGACCCTGGGATCGTGACCTGAGCTGAAGGCAGATGCCTAACGGACTGAGCCACCCAAGTGCCCCAGAATGTCACAATCTTAAATAAGAATGACAAGAGCAAAGTCCTGCCTTCTCCTGATTTTAGTGATGTGCTCTCCTGCTGTGACATTTTTTTTTTTGATGCCTGTGGGATTCAATTTGATAAAAATTTTCTTAGAATCTTTGCATCTATATCATAGATAGAGTTGGTTTCTAGTTATTTTGGCCATGTTGGAGTTATGCTAGCTTTTTAAAATGAACCCATTGAGTTTTACATATCTTGATCTGAAATAATTTGAACAATGGTTGTTAATCACTGATCATCTGTTCTTTGAAAGTAAAACAAGCAATAGTTAAATCATCTGGAACTACTTCCTTTTTCGACATGATTTCTTTAACTCTTCTTGCGTGTTCAACAACTATTGAAATGCTTGTGTCTCTTATTTCTTCTGGAGTTAATTCTTGATATTTATATTTTGCCAGGAAAACCTACTATTTCTTCTGTGGTTTCAAATTTATTGCCCAAAAGTTGATTATGTGATTCTCTGAAAATTCATTTAATTTCTTCTGATCTATGGTTAAATCTACTTTATCAATCTCTGTGCTATATTCTTGTTTTTCCTTTTCTTCTTAAGCCAGGTTTTCTTAACCAAACCAATCTGTTTATTGGTTTTTTAACGAATCAACTTTTGATTTTCATTATTCTTTCTATTTTCCTTTTGGTTTTTTTTTTCTATATAATTATTTTCAATTTATTTTTATTAATTCCTTTTACTTTTTCTGTTAATTTTATTATTTTTTGTTTTCTGAAACTGTTTACTTTTCTGTCTTTTTTGTTTAATAATAAAAGCTTTTAAGACTATAAATTTTCCTCTGAGATCTTATCTATATCTATAGGTTTTGATATAAAATGTCTTGTATTAATTTTAAGATAATATACTTTTGGTTTTGGCTAAGTTTTGGTTGTAGAGTTTTAGATTAAATTATGATCAGAGAATATATTCATAAAATCTCTACATTTGGGGGAAACATTAAAGTTTTGTTTATGTCCAAGTCTGCAACAGTTTTTGCATATGCTTCATGGACATATGAGAATACCCAGTGGGCAAAAGTTTTACATATGTAATCAAGCTTTCTGATTTGTAGATTGTTGTTTCTGCAATTAACTTTTTTATCTTGGTTTATTTTTTGTCTGCTTGATTTATCAAATTCTAAAAGAGGTGAATTGAAGTTCTTCCCCAAAGTTACACCTCGGAGGGTTCCTCTTATATTTTCAGATGCTCTAGCTTTAAACTTTTCCTGTTATATTCTGTGGTACCTAAAGTTTTATGTTCTTGCTATCTGGTTGTTGGAATAAAGATCACACAATATCTCTCCTTTTTGTATTTAATGTGTTGGGCTTTGAATTCCTCTTTACCTGATATTCATATTGCTACTTCAGCTCCCTGTCATTTGTGTTTTCCTGTTACATCTTTATTCATCCTTTCATTCTCAATTTCACTTTCACTATGTTTCTTGTACAAAGAATATTTAAAACTCACTGCCCACCATTGTTGCTTTCACCCTTCATTTCCTCTTATCTTAAGATCTTTGTTCTAATTTCATCCTCATTAGGTAAGTAGTTCCTCGGATAATTTCCTCCATCACATTGGTGTTTTTCATTTGCTCTTACTTAAGAATAATATGTCAGTTGGGTTTGGGATTCTTGGATCACATTCTCTTTCCTCAAATATCTGTAAACTATTCCTTTGTCTCATAGCTTCCAATGTTGCAGAAGAAAAATCCAATGCTAATCTATGCTCTTGGCTTTGTTGGCAACATGTTCTTTCAAACTGCAAGTTTAGGAGAGGTACTCTGTCTCCTTGGTGTTCAGAAATTTCTCTGGAATAGTTCCAGATGTGTGCCTTTTTGAAATTAATCTTGTCTGGAATTCAGTGAGCCCTTTCATTCTGAAGACCTGTCTCCTTTTTCTGCTCAACTAAATTTCCCTTAATTATTTCTGGGTGTCCTCCTTTATTTTGTTCTCTCTTCCTGAAGTCCAACTATTTGCATACTAGATCTTCTAACAAGTTCCCAAGGGATGCTGTTGCTGGTGGTCCAAGGAACTAAGGAGTGAGCTAGAAGATGCAAGATTTACTGTCTGAGCTCAACTCAGGCTACAAGTATTGGTAGTAACACGTGGTTAGGAGAAACTGAGGCCCAGGCAGAACACTCTCTGCCCTTCTGGATGGTGACAAAGTTCCACGGTTCTCCAGAAAGAGCTGAGGTGTTGACTTCTGTACATCTGTTCTCATCACTCTGAGCTTGGGCACTACTCTTGGGAATGAGCCCAGTGCCCAGGGCTCCTTTGCTCAAAACACTTCTGGCTTCCCTCGGACACTTGGGTGCTGACAAAATGGCACCAGCATGCTTCTTAGAGGGTCCAGACATTATTCAGATGCCAGCCCTCCTCATCTAGGGAGGTGAACCAGGAAATGCAGATTGGTGGCCTCATTCTTGACCTCATTCTGGGAACAATCTTATCTGTGTTCCCTTTGTATAAGGATAGCAAATTTGGTCAGCATTACTCATTGTGGGAATATTGGGGTGAAGGTGACTTCTAGATGGAAACCAACCAGAGGAGCTCATTCAAGTCAGGACTCAACTCATTCCTGATATTCTACTCTGCATCAGGCACTATCCTAGGTGCTGAACAAAGAAGCTATTGAAAAACAGTTTCTACTTTCAAAACTGGATCTCATTTTGACAATCTCATCTGACCCCAATCACAGCCCTATGAGGAGGTTCTTACTTTATCACCATTTGACAGATGAGGAAACTGAGACACAGAGAATTCAGTGTCTTACCCAATGTCTGTTGTTCAGGTAACTAAAGGGAAAACCAGGACTCAAGCACAGATCCAGTGACTGGCCACCGTCTACTACACTTTGCTATCCAGATCAGGCTGTTTTTCCAGCACCCCACTTCTAGTTTTCCTTGGCGTGTCAAACATGTTTCATGATCTCCCTCCTAGTAACACCCTTGTTGGTTCTTAACCGCATCTGTCTATATAATTTACTACGTTAGGGACACAAATCCACAGCTGTGCCAGAACCAGCTGCAGTGCACTGAGCTCATTAATGACCATGAAAACCTCTTCTTTGCTTTGTCTCCACTGCCATCTCTGTCTCAGTCCCCATCTCTACTTGGAAAGTGCGTCCTCAGCTGGATGCAACGGCTCAACATCTGGGATATCCAGCTGTGGGAAAGGCCATGTGGATGGTTTCCTGTCACTGCCAAACAGATGAGAGATCACATCCACCGAGCTTTACTCCGAGCCCCCCTGTCGGAGACTTGCCTTCATCAAGGCTCAGACTGAAGCTGGAAGCCCTGCTGCTTATCCAGCACAGGGGAGAACAACAAAGAAACTCCAAAAGGCTGGCTTTGTTATGAATTTTCCTCATTTGGTGATGTCCCCGGGTGAACCATTAAGAGTTGAACACCGAAGATTAAAGCAGTCTGTTTTAGAGAGGAACATCTGGTTCATTTGTGCTCTTAGCAGTAGCGGTGCCAGCCAGTTTCATTTCTGCTGCTCTGATGGCAGGGCCAGCTTCACATGAGCTGAAGAGGACCAGAAGGAGGCTGTCACTGCTCAGTCCTGAGGAATCCTCATCATTTGGCCTCCAGGCCTTTGCCCACACTGTCCCTGCCATCTGGGATGCCTTTCCTATCTCCTTGCCACCTGTTTAAATCCTGCCTCCTCCCTCGAGCCTTCGGCTCCCAGTAGGCTCTCCTGTCCCCCATTATAACACTCTGTATCTACCATTCTCCTTGTTATTCAGCGTCTGTTCCCTCTATTGCCATTTTGTCCACAAGGTATACTTGGAAAGTCTCATGTGTGTGTGAAGCTCTTAGAGGACTTGCCAAAGTGAGGCCAGAGTTAGTAGCAAAGTCAAACTAAAACCCAAGTCTCTTTCCTCCCAGCCTGTATTTTCTTTGACTCACTTGATCTGTGACTCATCTGTCCAGTGCAGTTGACATGCCAGGCCCCTGTCTACTGACGGGGCTGGGATTTTGTTCTAGATAGAGTTTGTTGTTATATCGATGAGGTCACATCATGACAGCGGTTATCATTTGGCATGGGGTTGGAGGTCCCTTCTGCCCTGGCTCTACTAAGGCATATATTCATCTCTCTTCCAGTTCTGGCAGTGTGGCCAGTGGGTGGAAGTAGTGGTTGATGATCGCCTACCTGTCCTGGATAAGGAGTACCTCTTTGTGCATCCTCGCAACAACAACCAAGAGTTTTGGCCCTGCCTGCTGGAGAAAGCTTATGCCAAGTAAGAGTGGCCCACCCCTCTGACCGGGGCTTCAATGCTCGCCTTGCCTGCCCAGCTGCTTGCCCTGTTGGATGCTGCACAGCAGCTAGCCCTAGGATTTTCGTTAGCTCTGCATGCAAGTGATGCCCTGGGAGCCTCAGAGCCTTTGCCACCAGGCTGGGCATCCCCCATAAACAATCACTGTATGCAAGGCTGTGTTGGGGCCACGGGAGGAACCCAGAGATACATAGCAAGGAGTGGGCAGGACAGGACTGAAAAGAAGTAGGTACTAATAACACTGTTATTGCGAGGCTGGGCTAAGAGCCCAAATAAAATATAATATCACGGTTGATGGTCAAAGTCTGATGAGAGAACAGAGAGAGAACATTCTTGACTTTCTGACTCGCAGAGAGTCAGGCTGAGGCTGTAGAGAGGATGGGGCATTGAGTGAGGCCTTGAAGGATGGGTAGAATTGCAGCAAGGGGAAAGGGGATATGTTGGAGAGTTATTCCCAACCATGGGAATGATTCAAGCGAGGACCTAGGGACAGGAGAGTTCAGAGTGAGATCAGGCAGTTGGGGGCCCAGTACAGCTACTGTGAGATTGTATTTGGGGAGGGGGGAGCAGGGCAGGAGTTGCTGGTTATTATATGGTCCAAGCACTGTGATTCAAGGACTACCTTCTAGTGTTAACAAGATCAAGGACTTATAAACACCCCAATTCATATGTTTTATTTAGACTCTTTGAGTTGCATCTGTTCAGAAGATGTGTATTGAGCATTTAACCATAGGCCAGGCATTGTGCTTGGCACTGGGATAAAGACTCTGGGACTGGCTTAAGTGGGTGTGAGAAAGAATATGGGTTATGTGGAAGAGGTCACTGTCACAGAGACCTACACAGGTGCAGGACATATCAGAGCTAGGAATCAATGCTAGGAGACAAAGGCACCATCCCTTTTAGGAGAAAATGAGTTAGTGGAGTTTCACCAAATCAGATTCCCTAAAAATCATCATCACCAACTGCATTTTACAGATTGGGAAGCCAAGACTCTAAATAGTCATGTGATAGTAATCACTAGCCTGAATCTGCTGGGGTTTTCAGTTATTTGACCTAGGGACATAATTTAATAAGACTGAAGACCCTGCTGGGTCCAGTCCTGAGCCCTGAGGATGCTAACAATCCCACAGACAACCCCAACACTCCAGTCCCTGTCCTTCCAGAGGTCACAATCTGAACAGCCGTGCATTGCAAGAGCTCGCTCTCTTTTTTTTTTATTTTTTTGTATTCTGTCTGTTGAGCCCATTTGTGGAAAACTGAAGCTATTGCTCATTTCCAGTGTCAAGAAGAGCTGTTCATTAGCACTTGAGAAGGAACCCCAGCTAACAGCCAAGGTTGTTGAACCGATCCATATGTTCAGGGAGGTTAATTTGCTTCTAAGCTACTTACCCAAACACTGCCATTTCTTTCGAGTATGGATTCAGCTCTCACTACTTCAGGGCTTCGTTTTTTCCTTCTGTGAAAGGGGAAGCGTGCCAGTTCACTTGGAGAATTAGAAACCTTGTGGAATGAAATGATGACTTTGACCCCATTTTGTTAACAGTCGACCTAAAGCAATCATTCAGCTTGAAAAGAAAATGGGAAACTGGACCCAGAATCTACATTCCACCGCCTAAAGAAATCTAGTGGAGGATAAAATGTTTCAAACTAGTAAGCTGTTTTAAAAGCTTTCCCCTCTATCCAAAGAAGGGGATCATAGAATGCAGGAGTGAGTGTAATGGAATTAGAGCTATCAGGGCTGGAAGGGACCTCTGTCAGCCTCGAGTCCTACCTCCTCCTTTGAAAGATGAAGAAACTGATACGAAGAGCACTGAAGTGAGTAGCCCTAGGTCACGTGGTGTTCGAGGCCAAGCTGGAATGAGGACCGTTCCCCTTGTTTGGGCTTTTCCATCATCCCTTGATGCTGTCAGTTTTATAGGAAAAAGATTTGTCTTTTTGCTTCTTTGGAACTCAGTGTCAGGCACACAACAACCACAGCACAAACATGGAGAACCCATCCATCCCCATGGAGATGACCCAACTTCACACCCAAGAACGTAGACCAGTGAACACATGCATCCCAAACTTTCAAATATCCTTGCAACTGGGAAGTCTGGAAATGAATTGGTTGAGTCAGTCAGATCTACATTGGCAGTTGTTCCCCCCGCCCCAGAGGTCATAAAATAGGAGATCGTAGGACAAAATCTGTTAGGCTGCATATCATCCTGTACGGAATCTGGGCAGTTAAGAATCCCAGCATTTAAAAAACAAACAAACAAAAAAAGAATCCCAGCATTTTAGCATCCTTTCTGATTCTGATTTAGATGTCTGAATCCTTCCCTCTTTCCTAGCATTGCTGGGCAGATAGACATTTCCCCCAAATGAGGCTGAAGCACAGAGATGAGAACAAGGCCCTCTCCGAATTCCTGGGCTCAGGTGACAAGGTATAGTGACAGGTGTGGTGAACACAGTTCTCTCTATCTTTCCCTCCCTTTCTGTTTCCTGTTAGCAAAAGGGGCTAAGAATAATTGCCATGTTCCTGAAGCATCAGCAGGATTTGTGAGCTCGTGTTTGTGAAGCAGAGAGATAGCTCCTTGTCAAAATACCCAGCTGCTGCTGAGACAGGCTTGCTGGGCATTGTGGAGAGACAGTGAGAGAGGCACTGCTGGCCTTCCCCATGCATTGGGTCTCCCTGTGGCAACTGCAGGGTGGTATGAGTGCAAGACCTCAGATGGGGCCCCTAGACACTGAGGCAGTGGGCCTGAAGTGCCGGGACAGGGCCTGGCTGCTTTTCTGGAATGGCCCTGGTGCGCCCCATTTAAAGCCAAGGGAGGATCCCTGAGTGCCTCACCAAGAAGGGGCTGTTGCAGTATTTGAGGTCATGCTGGTGGGCTCTAGAATGGGTCCCAGAACCACAGTCTTTGTGAACTTCCAGGACCCTCAACAAAGCCCCTCCTGATCTCAGACCAGAGCCAGAATACCTGTGAGAAATCAAGAGTCAGGCATTCAGACCCAACTGGGCACAACCATTATCAAAGGTAGGCTTTGCCTTTGACTAAGTAAATACCCCAGAGACAAGATTCTAGTACCAGGCATAACCCCGGGTCAGGGAGAAGGAGAGACAGGAAGATAAGATTTAGAACCAGTTTTATAACAAGTTGAGATCAATCTGTCATGTGGCATTTTCTGTAGAATGGCCTTCTGTGTGTCCTTAGCTTTCTGTTATAAGGGACATTTAAGGCATCCATGGTATTTGTGCCTGGGACGTTGTCCTGCTTTGAGTGGCTGTTTGACCTGTATTTGCTCAAGTGAATTTACGTGAATTCGAGGTGGTGCCCGGGCGGAAAGGGTGGCAGGGGTGGGACTATGGGAGAAAGGATTGAGGGGCCCCATGAGCTTACCCAGTCAACCTCGCTGTTTCCAGGGGCAAAAGACCCAGAAGGGAGGGTTGCAGGCCCCCTAGAGGAGCAGCAGGGAGGAACTGTCGGATCTGCGTTACCAGAAAGCAAGCCTTGGTCGCAGCTTCCCTACTGCCACTGGTCTGTGACAGTGGGACAGATGAGAGTGTCCCCTGGCGAGAAGCCTGAGTGACCGGGACAGTGGTGAGGAAGACCCCCACGGAGGAGCTTTGACACCAAGAGGCAGGGTCTTCTCTCCACCGGGCCTCAGCTTCAAGTCCTTTGTTGGTTTGCCCTGTCTGTATTTTAGGGTTCCCTGGGACGCTTTCCAGTTCACCCCACTGACAGGAACTCGAGTTCTCAAAACAAATCTGCCCCTGCCTGGCCCTGCTTCAGTGGTCAACGTAGCCTCTCTCCCAAGAGCACTGTCCTAGGCCCCGGGCCCACCATGCTCTTCCCGGCTGGGGACCCTTCCTCCCCGGAATGCCTGTCCCACTGGCCTTGCCTGGATAAACTCAGCTCAGAGTTGCCCCTCCCGTGAGGCCCCCCTGGGCCCTCCTAGCAAATAGACCCCCAAGGGCTGCAAAGAAACTAGACGACTCATTCTAAGGAGAGTGTCCCAGGGGCAGAGTGAGGTTGGGAAGGAGTGACAACTGCGGAGGTAGAAGCAGGGGGAGTGTGGCTTTGCTGTGCCCGACAGTGACAGCCGCGAGCACGGCCACTGCTGGCCACACGTGCCAGGACTGGCACACCCGTCACAGCAGCCCATGGAGGCGGAGACTGTCACATGCCACTTCCCCAGCCGACAAAGGGGGCCGTAGGAAATCTCAGCCTCCTGCCCACGTTTGAGAGCTCATGGAGAGGGGAAACCAGGCGTCGAACCAGAGTGGTTTGGCTCTTGAACCTGGAATCTTTCGGCCTCCCTAGTGAGTGACTGGGGCTGCTCAGGTTTGGAGGAGACCAGGGAGGAGGGGAAATGGGGCAGAAACCCCACGCAAGAGTGTGAAGAGGTGCTTTAGAGGACATGTATGAGGGTTCCACGTGGCTCGCTTGGAGGATGTGGCCTCCCTGATGAACCTGGGATGAGGGGCTTAGTTCTGAGAGCGGGGATTCTGGACCACGCTTGGCACTGCAAGAGAAGAGAGGCTGCTTTGGGCCGAAGTAGGCACCGGGGTTGTTGGCTGAGCTCCTGGAGGGCAGGTCTTGCTCATCTTTGAGTGCTCCGTGCCTAGCACAGTACCCCTCACACAACAGGGACTGACCACTATTGTTAAACTGAACAGGAAACTGGATATTTATCATCATCATGTCCACTGCTTATTAAGGGCTTGCCATATGCCAGGTTAAGTAACTTGTTCAAAGTCAAGCAGCTAAATATGTGGAGAGCTTGGGATTTGATCCCTGGCCTGAGGCTCCAGCACCTGCTCTCTAACCCCTGCACAAAACTGCTGCTTCTGGGGCTGCCCAGCCCCAGGAGACCAGGGGAAGGATGGTGGCACTTTACTGGAACCTTCGTCCAGGTGAATAGAAGGCAGGTAGCCATAGTCTAGGACTAGATTGGGCAGTCCTTCACTGGGCAACATGCAGAGGTCAGGTGTGCAACCTCCCTTCCTGGAGTGTCTCACCAAAGTCCCCACAGGGGTTGATGTGACTTTCCCCCATTCCAGGTTTCATGGATCCTATGCCAACCTGCATTACGGCTTCCTTCCTGATGCCCTGGTGGACCTCATGGGAGGGGTGGTCACCAGCATCGACCTGCACTTTCCTTCTGACCTGGTAATGATGGTGAAGACAGCAGCCAAGGCAGGCTCCCTGATGGCCTGCGCCACCCTGGCCAAGGTGAATAGACTCTACTCCTCGCCCAGGAGTATCTAGCGACCAGCCCGTTGAGTTAGTAAGGGGCATGGCCAAGCCGTGCCTCATGTCATCCTCACAGCAGCCCTCCCTCTGAGATAGGGGCTGCAGAATTCACTTGCAGAAGAGGAAATGGGCTCAGAGAGGCTAAGGAAAATGCTCAGCATCACACCAGCCAGTAAGTGGCTGAGTCGGGTTCAAATGCCTGCTGCCTGACTCTGAAGCCTTTGCCTACCACTCCTTTGTGACCAGGCACAGTGGGGTCCAGAGGGACTGGAGCCCTTTGATTCTCCCTGGCTCCAAAGGCGGCATCCCAAGGTCAATGTGTCCCATTTTGAGAAGCCTGGACGACCCTCCAAATTATTTTGGAGTCTATTCTGAGACAGCCAGCTCCCTATCCAGGAAGGTATTTCCTGCACCCTGTAAACATGTGGGCTTTGAGTCACATACTCCTGATCTGAAATGCCACCCAAAAACTAATATGCACTTTAAATCCCAGTTGCTCACAGCACGGGGGTGGTAGGGTATTCCCAACTCCTACAAGACACCCAGCCGACGCCTTTTGTGCTGTGTGTCATTGAGGACGAAGGATTGGAGGAGGAAACAGTCCAGGTTGGCCTCAGGACTCAGTGGGGTTCTGTCAGTAATGAGGTAGTCTCCAGGGCCTCGACCACCTGGCAGCTTTCAAACTCTGTCCCTCTAGAAAAGAGTTCCAAGAATAGTGTAAGTCCGTGGGACGCCTCTTATCTAGCCACAGCTTAGCTGCTGATTCAGCTGTGCTTTTCTGTTTCTCTGAGGAACCTGCGAATGTGTAATGCTTGGTCTGCTTTCCTCCTCTGAAGCCGACAGGTGAGGCCAGGAGAATGGAGAACGGCCTGGTCAGTCAGCATGCCTACACCGTGACTGGAGCCGAGCGGGTAAGGCTCCATGGGTTGTGCCGGGCTTTCTTGCTCCTTGAAACAGGAGTCAGCATCACATGCCTTCGGCAAGCCCCACTCAGCCTCATTCCTTCTATTCATCCAGAAATTCTGATGCCCAGCAGCTTCATCCCCCAGGGACCCACCAGAGTTCTTGCCATGCTTGCCCTGATCTCAGACAGGCTAAGTGTCCAGCTAGACTGTGGGATGAGCCCAAAAAGAAAGAAGAAAGAACCACCCAACCCACTGGGGCAAGCCCTGACAGGGTTTTGTTAGTTACGTACCAACTAAACTGCTACCACAGAGGCACTCCAAAATACAGGGGCTCAAGTAGGATAAAGTTCATTTCTCTCTCAGGTAAGCAGGTAAACCAAGGGACACTTATACGTTCTTATAGAAGGCACCCATCAGAAAACACACAGCATTTCCTCTCAGATCCCATTAGTCCAAACTTAATCATGTGCCACACCGAGGCACCAGGGAGTCTGGGAAACATCCGGTCTAGCTGGGCCTCCTTGTGCCCAGCTAGACTTTATTCCCATGGAAGAGAGGAGGACAGCTATTGGAGGACAGTGTTTCCCTTGATGCAGGAACGGACTTGGGGTCGACAAAATTGTGTGCAATATCATGTGGTCTGGAAAACACGACTGAAGTCCAGCCCCCTCCCTTCCTAAGTGAGAAGCTGGGGCCTGAGAGGGGGAGGTCGGGGTTAACACAGCTACTTGACACCAGCTGTGTGGTAACCATGCCCCCTGGCCTCGTGACGATTTCCCACATCCCCCACACATGTCCCCCCTTCTCTATATTTCCCACAGCTCTTGAGGTCTAATCATGTCCTCTAGACCCTGAGAGACAATGTCCCAAGCCCCAGGGTACACTTCCCACAGGTGTTTATGAGCTATAGAATGCAGAGCGTCTGGCATGGGTTCTCGTCTTTGCCTTCCTTCTCTCTGAATCAGTCTGTCCCCTGTCCAGTGACCTCAGGCCACTTGCTCTGTTGTTTTGTGTTTTGGCGAGTTTTCCACAAAAATAGAGATAGTATCTTCTGCCTCCTGCTTTTCTCCTTAGGGAAAGGCGTAACAAAATGCTTCCTCTGCACAGTACCTGGGAGACAGTAGGCACCTAATAAATGCTCGTGGGATTAATGGATTGGTGCGCTTGTGTGTGAATAAACGCATCCATCTTTGGCCTGTGAAGATGACATAACTGAACCCCCACCTCCATCACAGAATGGATGTGAGGAGCTCAAAATACCTTTCCCACGAGCAAGGAAGGAATCACCCTGGTTAACCCTGGCCAGGAGAGATCCCAGGTACAGTGGCCCCAGACTCTCTTCTCTGAATTCTCCCAAGCCCGTCTCAGAATACTCAATGGGGGCAGCCAGTGCCATTATCACACCAGGCCACGTAGGGACATGCTGCTTCCCCCTACTCCCCGTCCCAGACATGGAAAGTCTAGGGCTAGGGATAACAAATTGGTTTCCTTGGGCGCCAACCTTGATCCAGTGGCAATGCTGCTTGGATGACTGTGTTGACAAGACTCTGGCACTGCTTCCAGATTTGGGGAAAGAGCTGTGATCAATGAGTGATCTGTGCTGGACGTGGAAGGAGCCAGGGCACCTGCATGACGTCTCCGCCATCCCTGGGAAAGGCCCTTTATATATTGAGACAGCCTTTGGTTTTTTTTTTTTAATTTTTTAAATTTTTCATTGTTATGTTAATCACCATACATTACATCATTAGTTTTTGGTGTAGTGTTCCATGATTCATTGTTTGTGCCTAACACCCACTGCTCCACGTAGAACGTGCCCTCTTTAATACCCATCACCAGGCTAACCCATCCCCCCACCCCCTCCCCTCTAGAACCCTCAGTTTGTTTTTCAGAGTCCGTCGTCATAGTTCATCTCCCCCTCCGATTTCCCCACCTTCACTCTTCCCCTCCTGCTATCTTACTCTTTTTTTTGTTGTTTTAACATATATTGTATTATTTGTTTCAAAGGTACAGATCTGTGATTCAACAGTCTTGCACAGTTCTTTGGTTTTAATCTGCTGTGAGCCATGAAACCACTTCTCCTAGGACTAATTATTAATAGCCTGCGGGACTAGCATTTAAGAGATGCATTTGAGGAAATATTATCCTAGACTAGATAACCTGGATCACCCCTTGCCCGGGGGTACCCTTTCTCAGCTGACCATGGCCAAGGTACAATGAGTAGCCAGGAGGGTGAAGCAAGCAAGTGTGCGTTCATAGAGGTTGTTGTGACCTTGGCCTTGACTGTGACCCCTGAGCCTCTCTGCCAAGGCCCAGGAACTTGACTTGGCTAAAGATTTCTCCTCCAAAAAGAGAAGGTCACAACTGACCACAAGTGCTAAGATTAAACCAGCCCGTAAATGCAGTGTGTTTCTTAATCTGCTCATCCTCCTCTGGGCGACACACAGACAGGAAGATAAATGAAATTGGCATTTTTTATTACGCACCTGGCTGGGTCGGTGACTCCCCTGGGCAAGGGGGTGAGTGTTTATCTGCATGCCTCATTTAGCCCTGCTCTCAGCTCCTTCGCTCACTGGTTGTCGTTCTCCCTTGTGCCCATCTGAGCCCCGACTATGTTAGGCACTGAGGGTGGCTCATTAAGCTTTTTGGGCCACCGGGCAACCATTTCTCACCTCCCTGCTCCATGGGCTCCATCAGGCACTGACGGTTAATAAATACACTGTGTGTAAGACCTGGAGTGCCCAGGAGTGGGGCAGGGAGGGGTGGGGAACCCGGGTCTGTGTCAGGAGCCCCACCCATCCCATGTAGCATTAAAAGCCAAAGCACCTTCCCCTACAGTGCCAGCCAGATAGAAGTGGATGGAAAAGAACCTTATCCAAGCCGAGTTCTTTGGCCCTTGTCTGACTGCGTTGTTCCTGCATTATATTGCGCTACTGGTAATGACATGGGCCTTGGCCAGGTGGCCCAGGGGTGAGATGCAAGGTCAGGATTGTGGCCATACCCCAGAGTAGTCTGGGCCCTGGAGCAGCTGTATCCTTTATCTGCTCTCCTCTCCAAATTAAGAGCCTGAGTTTCAGAGACTAGCAGTGGCTGGGATGAGAATTCTTCTTCTGCCACTTACACTGTGGCCTTGGGAAAGTTGCTTAACCTCTCTGGTGTCCAGTTTCCTCCTGTGCAAGACAAGGGCTGTATACACATCCACAGGCAGTTTGAAGGACGGAATGCACTCCCCTGGCACCAGGCTCCAAGCCCCACCTCCACACGCGGGGTTCTTTTCCATGTGATGGTACTGCACTCGGGGCTGTCTCCGCTGCCCCTGGTCTGGAACCACAGAGCAAATGGGCCCCTTCCCTCACCTCTGCAAGGCCTCGGCCTCCACAGATGACCTCAGCACTCATCAGTGTCCAGCTAAACGCAACCATGCTTTAATTCCTCTCACCAGGCTGAGGGCTCCTGGATCTGGGAACCTGGGTTCAAAGGGTTGAGTTTGTCTTGTTATAACTTACCATTGGTCCTGGCCTCTGGCCTCTGTGGTCTGAAGGAGCCAGCCTCCATATCTGGGAACTAGGGAAGGAAGAAAAGTTCAGGCCATCAAGGTACCTGCTTGCCTACAGGGGTGTGGGTAGAGGAGGGCTAACCTGGGCTGTCTTGCCCCCCAGGCTGTCCCACTCTCGCTCAAACCCGCCTCCTCCACATCCTCGCCCATGACCACGCTGTGGAGACCCCATCACAGGTAGCAGTGGGCCGTGGGCAGGAAAGCAGCTACGCCTGTGGAATAGGGATACTGGTGGGAACAGAGCTTGCGGGAGGCTGGGGACCCATCAAGATCTCCCCTCTGCAGCCCACAACAACGCTGCACACTATTTATCAGCCATTGCATCTCAGCTCGCCCACATTCCAAGAGGCGCTCGTCCGGCATGATGAAGCTATGTCTACCTTTCGAGGTGCTGAGCAGAAAGAGGGTCCGTTTTCTCCTCTCTCATTCCAACTCCATGCAGGCAGCAGAGACACATTGATTTTTTTTCCTTTCTTTTTTTTTTTTTTTTTTTTCTGGCTGCAGCCAAATGAGGTCAGAAGTTAAATTAGTCCTTGGAGGTAAAAAGCAGCTGCATTCACAGCCCCTCTTTCTGCTGACTTTTGCTGTCGAGCACTGACAGTTTCTTTTTCTGTTCTTTGCAGATTCAGTACGGGAGGAGTTGGGAAGACCTTATCCGCCTGTGGAACCCCTGGGGCAACACCGAATGGAGAGGACGCTGGAGTGATGGGTATGGCTTCTGAAAACCTCTCTCCAGCCTTCACTGAAGGCCTGGTATGCAGAGCGCCCCAGCCGCAGGAGGGTGGCATCTGTCTCACCTGCTGTGGATCTCACTGTCCAGTTCACACCTATGTGTGGCTGTCGGCCCACTTCCCATTCCCATGATGCCATTCAGCAGGCTTCTATTAGACCCCTACTGTGTGCTCTCTGCACTAAGTATACTGTGTTAGGGGTGCTGTGGGGTGTGTACAGATGACAAGACCCAGTGTCTAGCCCCCAGAAGGCTACAGTTTAGCACTGTGAGCCCACATACCCAGACTTAGCTGTTTTTTAAAGGGCTGGGGAAGGAGTGGGACAGATATTAAGTTTTACTTGGCAGAGAGAGATGGAGAGAAGGAGCCTCATCCCATAAGGGACCCCATGGGATTTTGATCCTGATGACACCATCAGGAAAAGATTTCTTTTGGTGGGGGGAGTTGGGGAACTGAGGCAAAGATCTGGCCACCTGGGTTGTCCATCCTCCCTACTGATCTGGACTCTGATGTATAACTGGTGTCTGGACTCACACCTTGCTCATAGAAGGAGTGAACGGAGCTGAGTGAGTGTCAGAGGCCCCTTGGCCATGTCCCACACAGCTGCTCTCTGCCCCAGCTGGTCAGTGGGGATGCAGCTCTGTGGTCGGTGGTTCCCTGGGGCTGGGCTACCAGTTCCCAGCTGCCAAGAAGACTGATCCCTGGTCCCCATCCCTTGATGACTAAGAATGAGATGAGTGTCCCTAGAGGGCCAGCTGGGGACAGGTTACCTGCTCCTCGGGCAGCCAGCAGGTCAGGTGGAGGCGATGGTGGGAAAGAGAATAAGACTAGAAATGCAAAAGCATTCAAACAGGTGAACAGCACCCAACAGCAGTGAAAATCAATACAGTGAGAAGTGAGTTCTGGAAGGCAAATGCAGAGTTGGCCAGCGTCCCTGCCCTACTTCCGGGCTGCCCGGAACCTGGCCTGATGCCACAGGCTAGGCTGTGGCAGGGCCCACTCTGATCCCCTTTGAGCCCCTACAGCTGGCGTGTGCCTGCTCAAAGTGGGCACTTGGCAAATGGAAGATGAACGTGCATTGGAGCTGGGGGTAGAGAAGGGGGAGCATGTGGAAGGGGGGGTAGCAAGCAAAGTGAATTCATAGAATGATCCCGGTGGGACCTCAGATGCCCCCTGGAGCACAGAGCAGCTGAATCCCTCCACACAAGGGGAATGAAACTGCAACACCATGAACCATGGACAGTGTTGTGTTTCCACTCACCCTTCCCCCTTCTCCTTTTATCTTGCCTGTCTTCCTTCTTCCTTCCCAGGGGTACCCTTTGCCTCTTCCGATGTAAATCTTAGCAACTTCTGGCCTTTGCCAGTTCTCTTTCTCAGTCGTTACCCCAAGCTGCCAATATGGCCCAGGGGGTGATGTGGTTAGCAGAATCCCTGACTCGGGGTTGGCTGCTGGGGTTGGAGTGCAGGAAGGGCAAATGTCAATGATGCATCTGCCTGGGGTAGGAGAAGAGGCAACAGATTCCACCTCGTCTCCTGTGCTAAACACCGCATGACTGGTGAAGGCAGCCAAGGCACCAGACATTAGGGAAGAGAAGCTTCCCGTGGGCTGGCATGTTCAGGGCAAGCTTCACGGATAGAGTTGAACCTGAGTTCAAGCCGGAAAAAAAAGGATGATTCAGCTGGGAAGAGATCACCAGGTAGGCAGGGCCGTGTAGACCACTGCGCTGAGCCAGGAATGCTTACGGTGTGTTCAGGGCCAACAGAGGAGCCCGGGAGAGAAGTGCCGGGAGCCGGGGCCAGAGAGACTAATGCCAGCTTAAGAATCTGGGTTTAAACCCCATGGGCAAGGGATTTCCAAACGCCCTTCAACAGGGCGAGACACGTGCAGAGCAGTGCTGATTCTGAGGGCCACACACCTGGCTGTGCTTAGGTTCGTTCACCACATCCCCCCAGAAGCGGGGCCGGAAGAAAGTGATAAGGCCACATGATCACCATCTGCATGCAGGTGGTCGATGCCCTCCCTGCTCTCTAAGGAGTGGAGATGGATGGAGAGAGCCAGATAGTCTAATCTCGGCCATAATTGAAATTTCAGATGCACACACTTAAAGGCAAACTTGCATGAATCGATAGCATATTGATTTACACTACATTTATTTTCCCTTACACACTGCAGAAAACGTAATTATCCCTTAATTATAAAATTGCCATTTTACAATAACACATCTGACTGGTCCAGCCTGTGGCTTGTAGCCTGAGTGGTGGTCCCTGCCTTACTCTCCCTCGATGCAAGATGCAGGCCGCTCCTAGAGAGAGATCCATGACACGTTTGCGCCTCTGGGGCCTGTTGCTTATGAGCATGTCTCTGCTATGAGGAGCGGGCTAAAGAAGGGACAGCTGCTCCCTTCTGCCTGCGAGGGCCTCTTCCTCCACCACAGACCCAAGGACTAGCTTCTGGAATCCATTATCCCAGGGAACTGATCAGCTTTATTAATTAAGCAAGCAGAAAACTATTGCAGGCCCGTGTGCCAAGGCAGTGGGTGAACCTCTGTGATGATGTAGTGGTGAGAGAGCCTCACTGAGCTCGTGGAGCTAGGAGTCCAGTGAGGGATGGCAAGAAATAAAGAAGCACTAGAAACACAGGGTCCTAAGTGCTGAGACAGGAGTGGTACGGGGCACCGTGTGGGTTCCAAGGAGGAGCACTGACTCTCGACGTGGAGTGGGGACACCCCAGGGGCACAAGCAAGGTTTCCAACAGAGGTGGCTTTTAGGAGGAAGGATGAGTGACGTCCTCAGTTTACAGGACTGAAATGAAGAAGACTATCCCAGGCAGAGGGAGCCTCATGGTGAAGGCCAAGGCAGGGACAGGACAGGTATTTCCAAGGAAATGAAGACATTCATGTTCTGAGTGTAGAATTCAAGGATGGGGTGTGGGGGGGAGTAGGGAGCTGCTCAGGTAAAGCTGGAGAGGTAGGCAGAGGCCAAGTTTCTGTTTCAGGGGCTTGAGCTTCATCCTGAGAGGAAAAGGGAACCCCTGATGTGTTTTCAGCAGGGAGATGTCAGAATCTGACTTCCGTTCGAGAAAGATCATTTCGATGGCAGTGTGGAGAGTGGATGGGGAAGTGGGCAGGACTGTGTGGTGGGAGACTCGTGGGAAGTCCAAGAAGGGGATGAGGGTTCATGAACCAGCAGAGCAGCAGGAGGGACGGAAGTTAGTGGATGGCTTTGAGAGGGGTTTCAGAGGTGGAATCATGGATCATCACCCTCTGGCGGTTGCTTGCCTATAAGGGTTATAAGGGAGTGGCTTCTCGCAGTCCCACGCAGGCCCTGGGAGAAGGCAGAGGTGCAGGGTGGGATAGGTTGGTTTCCAGGTCACCAGGGGCTCTGGTGGAGACATGGCTTGGCCTGTAGCGTGTATCCATTTCGGGGAAGAGGATCTGGCTGGAGACCATTTCGGAAGCCACCAGCGTACAGAGAAGGAGGAATTCTGTCACTACGTAGAATGACACCCTCCACGTGTACCCCCAGAACTAATGGAGGACAGGCCTCCTGCTGGGGCACATTTTGCTGAGACACAGTGCTTTGGAAGATCTCACCCTGTGGTCTGTCTCTCCATGCTCAGGTCTCTGGAATGGCAGAAAACCCACGACCAACAAAAAAGACTGCTGTATGAGAATAAGGAAGATGGCGAGTTTTGGTATTTTTCTTTTAAAATTACATTATAAAATTTTACCTATTGGCCACACCCTCAATCCCTACCCCTTTCCCTAAACTTTCGTGAGACTAGAGATTAGCTTTGCAGAGACCTATGTAGAGGAGACTATTTTTTTTTTCCACCAAGACACAAAAGCTTTGGATGGGAAATTATTTGTGTGCTTTCTCTTTGTGTGAAAGGTATTTCAGTTCTGAAATACTAGAACTTCTAGGAAATGTTAATGGTAAAAGGGAACATTGGCCCCAAAGCTTTGAAATCAATAGTTTCCCGAAAGCCAGGATGCCTGATTATCACATCCGTGTCTTCCACACCATCTTGTTAGGACCCACAGCATCCCCCTGGAGCTCCACAGTCCTTCCAAAAGAGCAATTCGGTATTAATCTCCCTGCCCTGACTCTAGAGCTCTGGGTGAGACATCAGCGTCCTTGCCTGGCAGCTGTGTAGGACTAGATGTTTTAAAAACACATTCTCAGCCATGTGCTCACTTTTTAAAGGATAATAAGGACATTTTCCTGAGAGGTTGTATGGTTTACTTAGTAACGTATTTAAATGAATTTAGCATGTGTGAAAAGGAGGCTGGGTCTAAGGAATCAAGAAGCAGAGAGACAAATGTAAACCAGAAAGGAAAAATATTTCCAATATCTCCACTTTAATCACAGTACGAGGTGGGATTTTATTTTTTTCTTATTTTCTGCCCTTTTTTAAAATTTAAATTCAATTAGCCAATAAAGTACATGTTAGTTTCAGATGTAGTGCCCAACAATTTATCAGTTGCGTATAATGTAATGAGCACTGGGTGTTATACAAGGTGGGATTTTAGATGTTGAAGCCATTTTATTCTGATAAGGATCTCAACAATGAATTTGGCGAAGGATCCAAGGGAACAGCAGTTTTCCTAGCACCATGTAGGACCCAGAGGAGAGAGAGATGACAGCTATCCTTCATGGCCATGAGAGGGACATGCAGAACCCAGAGTTTTATTCAGTCCTGTCTTCCCGACCACAGGAGGGAGAAGTATACTTGGCAGTGAGTGAGCCAGAACGAGGCTCTGGTCTTTGGGTGGGACAGGGGTAAGTCCATGAATACTGGAACTGATAGACAAAGGTACAGTGGAGTGATGGGAACCCCCACCCTGGGAACAAAACCAGTAAAATGACACGTATCTGTTTATAACAGGATGTCATGTCAAGATTTCCAAGACAACTTCTCCTGCCTGTTTGTATGTAACCAATTTCCAGTCAGCCTAAACCAAGGAAACATGCCTCATAAAATATGGTCCCAAATGATGTTTAAGAACCGTGCAACTCCAGGAAACACCACAGGTAGTTATGACATTGGTAATTCTGCCAGATGGAAGCCGCCAGCCCTAGCCCTGTCCTGGCTTCAAGTCTCAATGGCCTTTGATTCTACCCCATTGGCCTGAACTTGAGAGGAATCTGCCAGTCTAAAGGGACAGCTGTTCTTCTCCAAGGGAAACAGTTGTTGGTGGGCTGGGTGGGAGAATCTCAAGTGTGCCTCCCTTGCCCTGTCATGCTCTCCCACTGTCTACTAACCTCCACCTGTCCCCCAGGAGGAGGACAGGCTCACCGCTCTTCAGTAATTACCCAGGACAGTGGGGAGCTGTGTAAAGAACACTGGACAAAAGTCAGGGCTTGGATTAAACCATCGCTTTGCCCCATAAAGCACCATCCAGACATCAGAGCGAATACTCCTGCCCCATGTTGGTTGGTGTATTCTGCAGCAGCACAGAGAGATCCCAGAGGTGGGCACCTGTCTTTGGGTTCCCCTGAGATGAATTTTGTTGAGTGTGACCTTGGGAGGGTCACATATTCTCACTGCACTTCCTGCTCCCCATTTGCCACACAGATGAGTGAAATAGCTCCTGGTGAACATGAACCTGAGTATGCTTACACATCCTCGAGAGGAGGAGCTATGCAAACAAGTTCGTGTGTGTGTATGAGTGTACGTGTGTTTGCACCTAGACATGACCATTCCCTCTCCTTGGCACCTACCTGTTGAGAATGGCTTGCTGGAATGACCCACAGGTACCCCTCTTTTCAACCTCCAGGATCTTCACTCTGCCGGTCAGGGAATCTAGGCACCAGGAGGCCATGGGTGGACTCTAAGGAACTGCCAAGTCACACTTGGGCAGTAAATTTACTGATTCACCTTCCAGAGCCTATCTGTCTGACTGTGGGGCCAAAGTCCCCTTCCCTGGATATAGCACATATCAATGAACTAAGCAAAATGATATATTGGGGCTATTCTTAGCAATTCCTTGCATGGGGAAGAGGGAAGGGAGCCAGCGAGCAAGTACATGCTGGGCCCTGCTAGGTACACTTGAATGCATCATCTTGTTCAACCTTCACAAGGAAGAGCCTCTGTATCTCCCCATTCTCCTCTCAGAGCTTCCCAACCTGTGAGCCGACCCTGCTGATGTGTATTGATTCATCTCTACCTTGACTTATCTTCATTCTGCTACATATTTGAATCTCCCTTACTTAATCACCTTACTTCTGTCTCTTGCTCTGGCTCTGATGAGCACACCTGGGTAGTAGCGTACTATGAGTTGCCATCCCTCCGCCTGTTTTCCTGTGTCTCCTTTGGTGCTTGGGGATTGACATCATTTCAAGGCTCTGATGATTATCACCAACGCACAAGCTCATACATACCTGAGGATTCTGACATTCCACTTATTATGATAAAAATAGCCCTCATCTTTACAGTTAAGGAAACATTTTCACCAAGTGGGGAATATACTTCCCCTCCTTGTTTTTAAGAGGAAGAGATAGAGGCTCACAAAATGAAGAAGCTTGTGCCACGACTAGTAATTGTGGGAACTGGGACCGAGCCTTAGGTCTCCGAAGCCAGGGTTGCCAACACAAGCCACTGGAGCTTTCTGAACCAGTATGGCCCAGGTCTAGGAGTCATAGAAGTGAAGCTGAGCTCCAATGACCACTCTTTCTCATGCAGAAGGACTTCCGAGGGACACGCAGTACATCTTCTCTGTGCCAGAGGGCATGGAAAGCAACAATGTCATCATATCCGTCAATGTCAGGCTGCAAAATTTAAAGGCAAAAGACAAATTTCCACTAAGCTTCAAGGTGTTCAAGGTAAGGCAGCCTTCATCACGGCTTACCCTTTCAGACATTTGTGCGTTCCTTGGGCAGAGAGAGCAGCTGACCAGGCTGGGAGATTTCACTAAACTACCTCGGAAATCAAACCCAAAGGGCTCTAGAGTTCACCTGGTTCAACTCCAAATTTACAGGAAAACCTGGGCCTGACAGGAGATCAGGCTTGACCAGGCTCGCAGTGGGACACACCTCCTTCCGGTGTCACTTGTCAGCATTTCCTGGTATGCTGCAGGCTCAAATGCTTGTTACTCAAAAAATAGTCTGGTCCAAGACCAGCTGTTGTAACAATGCAGATTGCTGGGACCATCCCAAACCTTCTGAATCTGAACCTCCATGGACAGAATCTGAAAATCCACATTGTAACAAGCTCCCTTAGTGCTGCTTATGTGCATGAAAGAGAATCATTGGCTAAACTTTGAAAGGAGTTTAAGGAAAAAAACCAATTCTGGGTATAAAACCAGGAGGTATGTTTTTCTCTTGTATTTAAGCCAACATCCAGTCATAGCTTGGTGGTTGGCTTGCAAGCATCTGCTTGGCCCTTCATCCAAGGTCAGGTTTTCCTCTCCACCTGGCCTCCCCTCCCACCATGGCACTCCCAACAAGCTTTGCAGTTCCTGCGGGACCATCCTTCCACCCACAAGTCTGCACACACCCCACTGTGAGGAGGTAATCAGGGAGTTCGTTTTTTAAAATACTATTTAAAAGTGTTACAAAAGAAAATCCGATACCTCTGCTCCCACCTCCTTTACCAAATAATTTAATGTATCCCAAAGATAAAGTGAATGGTTCTTAAATCATATGCTCCACACCCTCTCTGCACTGATATAACAAAGACCCTGTCTTTATGGGGGAACTGAAGGAACTGAGGTGAAGTGACATGGTCAGAGTTAATGACAGAGCTGGGGATTGGGCACCAGATGTCCCCCAAACCTTCAGTCAAATGTAACCACCACCTCTGTGGCTGGGGCTCTGAATTTAGCATCTCTAGGAATAATCTTCATTCCTGTTCACTGAGCCTAAAGCAACAGTGAGAACCATAGGTCAGCCCATGTGTGACAGGCTGAGCACATTTCTACTTCCCAGTTGCGTGAAATGAATGGAAAGAAATGGTTGGGGTTTGGCACAGTACTTCTGAGGGGCCTGAGACCTGCTGAGGCCATCAAAGAACATTGAAAGATGCAGCAATGGACTGTTGTCATTGCCCTCCCCATCAGGCACCTGAACACTCTTCCACTTAGTGCAAGGCAGGGCCTAGTTTCCCACTGCAGCAACCAAAGAGGCCAAATATTTCCTCTCCGCAGCCCCTGGATGCAAAGAGGTAGATGTGTGAGCCAGGCTTGTCCAATCAGATGCTTTTCTCATGTCTGCCTCCCGCATCCCCACAATCTCGGTCACTCTGGGTTTGGACTTTTGAGGTAGGACCAGCCAAGGGATTATCCACAGCAAATCTTGGGGCCCGGCAGCAGCAGTGGAGGCAGATCCTGGGCTGGCATCCAGCTGTGTAGCTGTCCCCACTGCTTCCCACCCACTTTCCTAGCTGCATTCTCTAGACTTTTTGTAAATGGCTTTTTGCTCATCCCACCCTGATTTGTTTTCCTGGCTTCCAGCCAAGGATCCCAAGTGATTCAGGTGCCTTCTGAGAGGACTCTTGTCCTTGGCGTCTACTAACTCACCTCTGAGAAGAACAGAGGAGAGGGGCTGGGGAGGAATTGAGGCATCTGGTCTACCCAGCCAGGTTTGACTAGTTCTGTCTCTCAGCAAGAGAGAGTAGCAGCACAGGTAGTCCTGCTGCTCTCTCCTGATGAAGACTACTGCCCTCTTCTGATGAGAGACAGAAGCCCAGAGAGGGGAAGAGGGCTGCCCCAGGGCACAACTGGGGATGCTGTTCACATTGCCATCTATGAGCCTGGCGCCCCAGAGCTGGGCATCACAGCAGCCTTGTGTTAACTGATTTGCCCCCAATTTTTATAGTTCAGGAGCCTGGCACGATTGTAATCCTACCTATTTTTAAATGCTGTCGAGCCCATTTATCTACTTTTCAGCCAGAGATGCTTTTCTCAGCCGTACACTTTGCTAAAAAGGCACTAAGACCCGAGGTCTCCTCAGGCTCCCTGGAGGTCCCAGTGGACCTTTCAGGATCCTGATTGAATTAAACACCAAAGAACTGTCCAGACTATGGCAACTCAAGAGACACTTGGGTTCCTTTCACACTTCAGCTAAGAGATATGCAGGCACATACTGCCAGCCACCAGATTCTCAAAAGTCTGCAGGGCTCTGATAGGGTTTGTGGGTATGTGCTGCTTGTATGACCGCTCTGTATGGTGCTTGCTCTGGCCCTGACATGGTCCTGTGACTCCCAACTCCTACGGGAGCACCGCTCTGTCTTCCATCACAGCAAACACGGGTGGTGTCCGAATAGGCAGAGGAAAAGGACAAGGGGGTGGACAAGCCATTTCATCTTCACCCCAAAGATCCCCCCTGCCAAGGTTGGGACTTTCCACCTCCCTTCCAGCTCACTGTTGGTCTCCAGAAAATCTGCCTGGGCAAATCAAGTGGTCTATACACATGGTTGCAGAGGGCCGGGGGATCAGCAGGGGAAAAGAACCAAAACCCACACCAACAGTGGAAGACAGTGTTGGGCAGTGGGTCTTAATCACCAAGGAAGCAAAGCAGCTTACTTTATTCCGACCTCTGCTCCTTAGACTGCTGGGACCGTTTTCACATCCATAAAACAGGGTCCTCGTGTCTGCTTTCAGGGTTACAGGGAAGCACCTTGCAGATGGCAGAGTGGCTTAAAAACTGCATCCTCAGTGCTTCCTTTTGCCACGTGGAAAGACAGAATGTAGGTATTTCCCTATTTGGATGCACACATACATCCCTACAAACACCGGGAGGCCTAGAACAAATTCCCGCCATATTTTACAGTGGTATGATGGAATAAAAAACATTTCCTCACATAGGAGCGCCTGATGCTGGGAAACTGACATTTGATCTAGGTTCCCTCTTACCCCCGCCCTATTGATATCTCGCCCTTCCCTTGGTTTTATCATCATTGCTATAAACAGTAACCGCATGTGGCTGAGCTGACAAACGGAGACTCTCCTCCTCCGTTTCCTTCCCCCTTGAGCTCCCTATAGCCTACAACAGGTTAGGTTTTCTTTTCACATCTCTGCCCAGGGAATGAGTAATGCTCCCATCCAGTGGGGTGTGCAGGGAACAGGCTGACCGTAGGAAGAAGGAACGCAAGGCCCTGAGCTGGGCTGCTGGGATCTGCTTGCCTTTGTGTTTTTGTTTAGTTCCTGAACCTGCCTTTCTTTTTCTGCCCTATAGGTCGACCCTCAGGTATGAATCAGCACCTTCTCATGCTTCTGTTGCTGTGCATTGGTAACTGTTAACACCTCTTCCAACACCTATAACTTTGGCACGTCTCTTGCTATTCGGCGGCTGCAAATTCAGTCTTGCTCTGTCCTGTAGGATACAAACTTAGAATCTCCAAATAGATCAACCGTGCAGGACATATTTTTGCTGTGCTGGTTCTAAATGTTGGACCCCTCGAGCTGTTCTTTGGTTTGAAATCTAAGAGGGGCTGCAACCGTGAAACCATCTTCGAGAATCTGGCCTCTGACAGATAAGACTGATGCAGCCGGTTCTTTCCTATTTAAGATAAGAAGCAGAGCTAATGGCATCTTAGGGGGACTTTAGCCTCATATTCTTTGTCAGCCCCTGAATCCACCACAAACAGGTTGCATGCTCTGCAAATGCACCTTCAGGGCATATCTAGCTCCTCTTTCAACCAAATAGCCACCTCTCCTGAGCAGATATTCTGGCTCGGCGTTGGTACAGGGTGATTTAAGAGTCAGGATGGAGGACAGATGGAGTTACAAGCATGTAGACCCCTTAAATGGATGGGGGCCGTGGCTGCTGGGGGAGGTGCATGTGCCTGGGGACCAAGGATGTAGCCACAGCCAACAGGTAGTACCTCTAGCATGCTTCTGGGTCCAGGGAAGCTCTTCCGGGCCTTCCAGGGGTGCCCCCAATAGGTAGACAGAGGCCAGGACAGGGGTTCTCTAAGCAGGGAATACTCAGAAGCCCAGGAAGAAATTGGGCAGCAAGGAGGCCACTGACACCAGTGGCCCAGCCACAGAGCTGGGTTTAGGATCTGATTTTCATTTCCAGCACCCTGGTCATGGGAGTAGAATTTCTGGAAGGGCTTCAAGGGAGGCACTCAAGTGCAAGGAACAAATCTCCAGAGCTGGAGTGAGGAGTGGGGATTTGACCCAAGAAAAGGCACAAGCCCCATCCCTAGAACTACAGGGTCAGGTCTGTGTGCAAGTAGGCCTGTGTTAATTTGATGCTAGGTCTCTGTGCACTAGACCAAGAGCCTCCCATCATGCCACATACTCACACTTCTGGCTGCCACTGAGCAAGTCTGTGCTAGAGGATAGGGAGACTGGACAAGGCTTCAGGAGTCCAGTGGAGAGGAGGGCAGGAGAGCAGGGAAGCAGGGAAATTCTGGACTGTAGGAAGCACACAATCCTCTGTACATAATGTCTCCCCATGTGCACATGCATGTGTTTACACACATACATACCCAGAGACACAGGACAGTACTGGCTTTCTGGAGAAGAATTGTTCTCATCATTGCTTTTGCCAGAAGGCTCACACAAGTCAGGCTCCAAACCTGCTAGGGCCACTGTTAACATCAGCAAAGTCACTTTGGAGGTTGCACCCAGCCCTCGCTGCATACCTGGGACAGTGACCTATCTCCTGTCTCATCTTGTAGCCCAGCCTTGTTCCCACCCTCTGAAAAGAAACTCTCCCTTTCTCCCTGTTTCTCCCCAAGGCAGAGCTCACAAATAATCATTTCATGCTGCGTAACCACTCTAAATGGAATCCCCGTGCTCGACTGTATTGGGGAAAATTTATTTAGTAAGGGGTTTTTATTATGTAATACGCATGTGACATCTGGTAATGGGAACTGCATTATATTTATTGTTTTATCTCTAAGAAAATATTGAAATAAAAGGAAAATGATCAAAGCCTATTATTCTCCAATGAGAAGGAATTCCAGGGCTCTGCTGGGAGGCAAAATGGAAGGAAGGGAGGAGTCCAACTCTTCTGAGCTACACAGTCCAAAGAGTACTGTAAAAGGTTCAGGAGAGAAGGGGCGTCAGGGGCTCCAAAAGTAATTCAGTGTCAGAACAATTTCACTGGTTTCCATGGAAGTCTTTATAAGCAGAGAGAGTAACACCCAAACCCAGGATACTATGGGACTTAATGAGATAAAACCATGTACCATATCTTTTTTGCATTCGTTGTGGTGTCAGCATCTATATTAAATGACAGTCTGAATTCTGTGGCATTTTGAAAATCCAGGTAAACACTATCTCCCTTTTCAGGGCCTGTAATGCTGTTCTGATGAATGGAGAGGGGTCTGGAAGGTGGTGGGTCTCTTCTGGGGGCTGGGCCCATGCTCACAGGGGGTGTTCTGACCATCTTCATGTTTTCCTCCAGTTCCAGCCCTTCTGGAAGAGGTTGCCACCCACCTTCTTTTCTCAGTTCAGAAATGCTATCGAGGGCATAGTTTTTAAAACCAAGAGCAACCTCACAAAGTACTTCAGTCTGAGTACTGGGACCTACGTGGTGGTCACCTCGGCCCACAGTGAAGCAGTTGAGTTTTTGCTCCGAATCTTCCTGAAAATGCCAGATGGTGACAGGTAGAGAAACGCTGGGCTTCTAAATGTTTGATTCCACTTAATTTTATAAAAACACATTGTGTCATCCTGTGCAGCAGGTACTGTGTCAGTAGGGGACATGGCATGGGCCTCACTTGCAAGAAGCTCACCACAAAGGGTGGCGAGAGAGTCCGAACCAACAAGTAGACCATGAACAGGATGGAGCCATTGCTCAACAGAAGTGCAAAGTCACATGGGAGGACAGAGGAGACGGATCCACCTCGGGCAAGAGGGGTTGAGGAAGGCCTCTTGGAGAAAATGGCATTTGAACTAGTCCTTGATGGAAAACATAGTCTAATGCTTAAAGGAAAAGGTAGTGCAGGTAGAAGAAAAAAAGCATGAGGGAAGTGGGTGAGCACGATGTCAGCCATATGCACAGGGAGTATAGATAAGCGATGTCAGCCATATGCCCAGGAAGATCATACATGGCATGCATGGCAGTCGTCTGAAATGTGACCAGGGGGTGGGGTGGGGTACATCAGGGAGACCGAAAGACCAGGGAGACTGAAAGACAGAGGCCAGTCGTGGCGAGTCTTGAGTGCTAAGTCCGTGGTCAAGACTGGGATCAGCAAGTACACATCCTGCTGGGCCCCTGATACCCTGTTGGGCCTGAGGCAGACATCGCTATAATCATGGCATCTTAACAGGTGAGCATGGATGGTGCCTCAGTCCAGCATACCAGATAGCCACGGTACCACCGAGGTTGGAACATAAGACAAAGCTTATCTGCTGCCTTGGCAATGGGGGTCACTGTACATGTGTATCTGGTTGTGAAAGGAACCATTTGCTAAATAGTTTGAAGACCAGATGGTGGCCAGTCAAAAGACTGGACAAGTGGTTATGAGGCTTACCTGTCTGCTGACTGTCATATCACATGAGGTGATATCACCATGTCACATCCCACTGTGCTGAGGGCCCTTCACTCAGATCCTTGGTGTAAATGTCCAGTGCCACCTAGGGTGTCCTCCATATACAGGCTTCCTTTAAATAGTGAGCCATTCATCCTTGTCACACTGTTTCCCTGTTTTTCTAGGAATCTGGGCAGCAATTTCAGCCTTACAGCTCCAAAGGTAGGTATGTGAAGGCTTGATTGGCCAGCTTCATTGGCCACATCCTATCCCCAAGAACTTCTGTCTCCTTCTTACCTCAGCACTGACCAATGAAAACAGAGACACCATAATGGGCTGATGATGGCTCAAAGGGGCAGGGCAGGGAGGAAAAGACCAAGCCTCCAAGGTCAGGCTGGAACCAGTCATCTTCCTTCCACAAACCTTGGTGCTCTCATTCCCCTACAAGTTTTATCCAATTGCTGGGTGAAGCCTCTGACTCAGATCCAGGTGCGGGGAGTGGTTCTTGTGCCTTCGCTGTACCAGACAGATAGCTTCTTTCCGCAGAAATTTGATATTGACTCTTTTCCTTTGATCCAGGCAAGTCTTCTGGAAAATGGCTCCCAAGAAAGCATCTTCCACAGATATGCTCAACAGGTAGAGTACTTAGCACGGGGATGAGTGATGGAGCCACCAGGCCCTTATCAGGATACAGAGAAGAAAAGTGACTTGGTGGGTCATTTTGTCAACCTCTCTCCTTGGATGTCTCCAGAACGGATCTGGTTACCAAGCCCTGGATAGGAGTGGCACCCTAACTGGGTGACATCTGGGCTGGAATGCAGAGCTTGGTGAGGGAGGGGCTAATGATGGAGGTGGGGGGTATTTTAAATCTTTAAACAAATAACTGGCAATATCCCCTGAAATCTTTCCTTCTGCTCTGCCACCTCCTTGGCATCCTTCCTCCTGGGAGCCAGCCAGCTTCAGAAAACACCAGCGGTGTTTTTCCTGCCAAGCCACCTATGTGCACAAAGGATTTTCTTAATGGTTTAATAAACCGTTATAAAGAACTCCTTGACTTGCCAGGATAAAAACAGCTGCCAAGTGCTCTGCACAATGGGCCTTTTGCCATTAATAGTCATGTTGGTTTGGGAAGGGCAAAGTGATAGATAGATATGACCATGTGGACCATGCCAGTCTTGGGCCAGGCAGAGGCCAAGGACAGGAAGGATGTCAGGCATTCAGAGGGCTAATGGGGTAACTAGGAGGCAGCTTAAAAGGAAATTATTCAGGCAGCCTGGTCCCAGAGGGAAAAGCAAGGAGAAATGAAGAATGTGCCTGTCGTGAGGGGAATATGTTTTAAGGAGCCACTCAATATGGACCTCCTTGAAATCAACATGGGCCCAGGATTCAGGTCCACATCTGGGCTGATTCAGAAGGCACTTCACTTGATGCAAGACAAGGTCTGCCCAGATGATTATCCCCAGTCTGTGAGCTCCCAAAGGCAGGGATGGCATTATATGCATTCCTTGTCCCCAATATCTATCACTGTCCTTGGCCCAGAGAAGGTGCTCAGTCAATCTGCATTGAATTAAAACACATTAGCTTCCCCAGAGCAGATGTCCAAACTAAGTTTACTGCCCCGAGGCAATCAGCAGGACCTAATGAGGATACCTGAGACCTGGCTTCCTTCAGGGGCAGATGGCAAAATCCGCAACATAGTTCATGCACCTGCACATCTGAAATAAAAATTATAATTTGTCATTTGACAAATGGTAGATTCCCTCTAATCAGGGTTTTTCCAAACAACCACCAAATGTCTCCTCATAGAGGGTAACTGGTAGCCTAGATGGGGCCTTTGTAGGAATTAAAAGACACATGCAGCTCTGTGCGAAGGTGCACAGTTCTGAAGTGGAACAGACTGGACTGCACCCCCCTTTCACCCCCTGGCTGAGCACCCTTGAACAGGGCCAACCTGGCATCATTTTGCACAACCTGTGAACTGTCCTCAAAGGCTGTATCCTCAAAGGAAAGTTGAAAGCAAAATGTTTGTGCACGCACTCACTGAGTCCTCTCTCATGATCTCTTGTATCTGTTTAACTAGCCTTAAGTGAACTCAATGACACGCTACTACTACCGTGACTTACCTACATCAGCCGTGACAGTGGTGATGGTACTGTAACCCAGGGTCTGCCTGGGAGAAAGGAAGGACGTGCTCAGCCTCTGAGTCAGGTCATGGCCATCTATCCATTTATTCAATTGGCAAACATGTACCAAATATTCCAAGCACCACACTAAGCTTTGGGAATGCAAAGCATCGGTCCTCATGGAATCTTATGTTGAGGTGGTAGAGACAGACGTGCAATTCTTTGGGTATTTGTTTAAGGCAATCTTCATCTCCATTCCTATCCTCATTTCCTCAAACATTGTGGTCCAGGTCAGGGACTGTCCTAGGGTGGAGAGACATGCAGAAGGGAGACATGGTCCATGTCCCAAAGCTACTTATATTCTAGTTGGTGACTCCACATAAGTTAGAGTTCCTTGCCAACTGCTCTGCAAGTTAGGTGCCATGATTCTTTTGAGGAAAAAACTCTGTTGATAGTGGGCACACAGTGTGACTGTCCTGATGTAACCCAGCCAATGAGATGTTGGAGGGATGGCCTGAGGGCCAATTTCAAACACTGGCAGCATGTTTTTCTCAGGGGCAATAAAAGGGGTTCTCCCCTGAGGACAGGCTGTGGGGCTGCTTTTGCCGTCAGTTAGATGGTGAGGCCAACCAACCCCGAGGACAGCATGTCTGTGGGTCTGTGGGGTGCCTATTCTCAGAAGGACCCAAAGAGAGACCTTCTTCCTCCTGACCCAGTCCCACTCTGCAAAGCCACCTGCTGAGGGACCTCACTCTGGCTCCTTTCCCCACGTGAAGCTCTCCCAGAGTGCTGATGTCACATCACCCCCTCAGCTTTTACCAGCCTGCATGTGAGAAATGGCCACGCGCAGCACAACTCTGCTTCTCTGTGGAATCATCATGGAAGATGCCCCCCCATAAAGCTGCTCAATGTCCCTGGGGGGAAACTGAATGCAGTTAACAACTTCAGAAGTTCAGGCTCGGAGAAGTTTCTCTCCCCTCAACCTCCATTGCTTCCCATTTTTAATCCAAGGGAAACCTTGTCTTCCTTTATGCTTCAGTGGCTAGGAAGACTAATGCTAAGTAATGTGCTCAATTAGATCAGCTTCTCTTAGCCTAGATTCCTGGCACTTTCATCTCCTCTGTGCACACACACATGCTCATGCTCACACACACACTCTCGATAGTCCTATATTCTCTCCATCCTTTTCTGGAAGCAGATGGGAAAACACACCTACAGGGCTGAGTCAATTCATTCAACACTTCTCCCGAGGGGTTCCCGAGTGCTAGGTATGGTGGAGAGGAAGCAACTACTGCTTTCTGTCCAATAATAAAGGAAGAGAGAAATGCAAGGCAACCCACACGTGGTATCAAATGTCAGGAGTGATAAGCACTACAGACGTTCAGGGAGGGAGCATCGCCATGACCTGGAGCAATTGGGAAAGGCTTCATGACAGGCTAGATGGGCACTGGGTGGGAACCGAGGGCTTGGAAGTCTGAGCACTTCTACAGAGGAAGGCAGGTGTGCCCCTCAGCTCCTGAGCACTGATGGGATTTCTGCGTTCCTCCCTTGTTTGGATCAGGGACTGAACATGGATGCCACCCAGCTTCAGAGCCTTCTCAACCAGGAGTTCCTGAAAGGTAAGGTCAGACCCCACAGGCCTACTGGCCCCACCCTCATCCCCACTGCTGAGCCAGTCTAGTGTCACCCCCACGCCCAACATTTCCATCCTTCCCATTCTCCACCCCCAGGAACTCCAGGGGACACGTTCTCTTTGGATGAGTGCCGGAGCATCGTGGCTCTGATGGATGTATCCTTTGTAGTCCTCCCTCCCCTCCTCTGGCAGCTCTATGAGCCCGTCTGCTCTTTGAGCTTCCCTGGCGGTCTCATTAGGACGTTAGGAACGCTTTTCACTCGCAGTGTTTTCTCTTCTTTGGTTCTAAGGGCTCACCCAAGAGCCTGGGTTCCTGTGGATTCTATGCTAACTCACTACCTCTCCCGAACAACCATAGCAACAATGCCAATGGTTATCATTTATCAAGCATCTTGGCATGCCAAGAATTGTACTGGGATATATACTTTCCTTGTAGTCCTTGCAATGACCCCTATGATGTAAGAAGTATGATCCATCACATGGTGAGAGAGGAGTTCAGAGAGGCTAGGCAGCTTATTAAGTAATCCCACAGCCAGTCCAAAGTTGTGCCTGGATTTGAAGAGTTTGCAGCCTCCAAATCTGTGTCCTAACATCATTCTGCCCTGCCTCCTGGCAGCGCCAGTGGGGGCTGTTTTCCTCTCACCCTCCCCTTACCCTGGATGAGTCTTCCCTAAATCCCTCGTTCAACAAGCCCCAATTCAGTAAAGAGAACAACCACTGGAACTTGGAGAAAATGCCCGGGTCTACAGAGAGCCGTACCCCATTAGTGCTACCATGCCACGGCGGCAGAGGTCAGGGCAGGAGGGAGCTGTCCATGGGCACCAGTGGCCAGGCTGGGAATCAAACCCAGGGCTCCTGACTCCTGTCCTGACTGCCACCTCCAAGGAGCTATTTCTGCCCTGCCCAGCCCCGGAGAGACTGGTTCCCAGCTGCACCCTGTGACCCTCCCCTCAGTGTATGCAACCTCCCTGGAGTGAGACCGATCATGCTCCTTCACTGTTAACAAGGCCCGATTGGGAATGGGAGGCCCGCCATTGTCGAACAAGAGCTCTTCTTGATGAAATCGTAAATCAAGCCCTGTCTCTGCTGGCCCTGGTTTGGAATCACCTGGAGACACTGCCCATCCCCCACAGATGAATCAGAAGGGCCCCATGGCTCCCCACAACCCCAGGGCGGGTCACCCCGGGGAAGGTGGTGTCTGTCAGAGCCCTGCAAAGCAGACAGGTCTGTTCTACCCTTCCTCCCGCCCACCCACCGCTCCCCTGCAGCAGCTCAGAGATAGATTCTTTTCCTCAAATTAGCTCTCATTAAACCCATTGTACTGCTATGGGGTGACCAGGGCTGGCTGCACCGCCTTCCCTCGACTCAGCTGCACCCACATGCTGCTTCAGGGGTTGCAGTGACCCTTCCTGCTCCTCCCCACTCTTCCCTGCCAGGGGCCCCACTCCACCCGGTGCAGGCTGTGTTCCGGGCCCTCTCTTCCCCTGGATGCACGTGATACTGGCCCCTTTTTCTCAGGGCTTCTTTCCCCTTCTAGTTGCCCATTTTCCTCTGTAAAATGAAGCTAAGCCAGGCCCCTGCAGACACAGCGGACGCCAGTTGTGGTGGGGCCAGGTCCAGGTGAGACTGGACTGATGGTGCTACTAGTTGATGGATGGAACTGCTCCTGGCTCTGTCGGCAGGGCCTCTGCCCCCCGTGCGCTGCATGGTCCACTCTTAACTCCCCTCCAGCTGAAAGTGAATGGGCGGCTTGATCAAGAGGAGTTTGCAAGGCTGTGGGGCCGGCTTGTCCACTGCCAGGTACTGGCATTTTCTCTTTGTGTCCCATTTAGCAAATTTCTACTGGGTGCCCTACCTGCATAGGTTGAGGGGCGTGAAAGAAGAGGAACCCAGCCCTGCCCTCAAGAGGCCTCACATTTTGTTCAGGGAGACTACACGTACTACTAGAAGACATGAGGCAATGCCCAAGCAAGTGGCAGGGTGAAGGGTACTCTAGGAGGTTGAAGGAGAGGGGGGTCACCAAGGACGGTAGCTAAGACCACCAGCCAGCATCAGCCCCCCCAGGCCCCCTTTCCCCCGGCTCCCTGAGACATTCCCCCTTCGCACTTGTTCATTTCATTCCTGTCCTATCTGCCAGGTACAACAAGATCACAGATGTGGCCTGTGGCCTCCCCATTGTTCTCAGGACAAGGTCTAAGCTCATCAGAGCTGTGCACAAGCCCCTGGAGCTGGGACCCTGGTTTGGGGTCCAGGAGGAGCCCTTGGACTCCTTCCACTCTCTCCTTCAGCCCCCAGCTGTGAGACTCGGATCCCCGCCAGGACAAAGCACCCTGATTGTCCAGCCTCAGGAATCTTCCCTGGGAGGCCTCGCCTGCCCCCAGGCCCGGTTACATCCCCCTGAGCCCGCAGTAAAAGATAAGGTGCTCTCGTGGGTCTATCCCAGGATGTATCACCTAGTCCCTGACTTAGCAGTCTCAAAGGGCATTGTAATGGCTGATCTGCCCCCCCCACCCCATTAGATTGCAGAGCAGGGGCACCCTCATGTCCATCTGCTTCCCCCAGCACCTTTCTTAATGTCTCATACACAGCAGGCACTCAAAAAGGCCCAACAAATGACCAAAGTCATGAATTTACCGAATGAATGAGGGACTCCCAATGGAGGGCTTTCTATACACTCACCAAAAGCCAAATGAGGCCGGAAAACATTCTTGGGCTGCTGTTTCACAGTAATCATTGCCCCCAGGAATCGGTGGGTCACACACCTGCTGGGGGTATTTTGCCTTGGAACAATTCCTGTGGGGCGGCTGAGCACAGGCCCAACCAGGGAGCCCCAAGTCCAGTCGTGGGGCAGCTGCATGCTTCCTCCCAGCAAGTCACCTGCCCAAGCTTCTGTTTCTCACCCGGGAAGTGCAGGGCCGATCAGGGCTCGGGTGAGAACCAGGGAGAGCAGGAAAAGTCCGGGGTGCAGGAGAGCCACCCTATACAAGGCTGTGTTAGGGCTGCTACCTCCTGCAGCTGGGCCAGGACCCAGGACGCGGTCCCCACCTGCCTGCTACATGTACTCACTACCGTGCAAGGCACCCTCCTAAGCTCTTCCTAACCATTTGCTCATTGACCCCTAGCAGCAATCCTATGAGGCAGGTACTGTAATTGGCACTGCACTGCAGGTGGGGAAACTGAGGCCTGGAAAGATGAAGTCACTTGCCCATGGTTACACAGCTGGTAAATAGTCAAGCCAGCATTTAAACCCAGTGGTTTGGTTGCAAATTCTGTGCTTTTAACCACCACCCTATGCAAAGTCTTGAGAGAGCTCTACACCTCCCGGACGCAGGAAGCTGCCATGTGTCGGGAGCCCAGTCTAGGAGGTGGGGAAGGACACAAAGGAGATTGGGAGAGAGGAAGGTGCAGGCCTGGGAGAGGAACCCACAGCCCCACAGCGGGCGGCCAGGGTGGTCGGCCTCACCAGGTGGCTCCCACTGCTGCCTCCCTGGGGCCTTAGCTGAGCTGCCTCTCAGCCGGATCCACTCAAGGTTTATTGAAGCAGTTTCCTGGGGTGGAAAAGGGATTTCCAGGGCTTCTCTCCCCAGGACTTCCTCTTTAAGATGGGCGAGGGCACTCACATGGACTTCTTGCTTCCTTCCCCAAATCAGAGTGTTTTCCAGAACACCCAGAATCGCTCTGGAGTTTTCCTGAGTTTGGATTTGTGGAAGGCTATAAAGGATACAGGTAAAGCAGGGGCCCCTCGGAGTTGTCATGACTGGGGCCGTGGTGATGGTGGGGTGTGGGTATGTGAGAGAGAGAGAGGTGCACACCCCTCACATGCAGTAGGCAAGGCTGGTGCAGCAAAGCTGGACGGTCAGGAGAGAGCAGAGCGGTAGGCTCCATGTCCTCCCCGGTGAACACCAGCCTCTTGGGGCCTCCGGGCTCAGAACTCAGACTCCATTCTCCACGACCTGAGTTCTTGTGTGCCAGTCAATTTTCCCAATTGCCTTCTGTCTCCAAACAACTCTAACTGTGTGAAAATAACCTCACATCATTGATAGCCTCCCAGAACTTAAGCTTGCCTTAGAGACACTTCCATCTCAACTTCTGGGCTGTCAGGGTTAAACCCTCATGAGCAGGTGGATGCACTCTCTTCACAGAGGGTTTGTAGCTAAGTGAAATCAAATGTCATCTGTCTGCTTCAAGAAGGCAAGAGCTTTCAGTCCTAGGATGATGATAAGGATACCGTAGGATGCCTAAGAGCTTCAGGGCTCAGGGAGAACTTGGACTCATGTCATCTCATTTGATTGTCTCAACTCCTCTGTGGTCAGGAGTCATGATCTGCCCTATACCGGTGGGGGAAATGGATCACACAAAGGTTAAGTCAGAAAACTGCCGCCTTCCTTGAGAAAATGTGAGATCAGAGTCCCCCCAGGTAACCACGGGAAGGAGATGCTCCACAGTTCTCGCTCCCGCGGGCCCCCAGCCTGGAGAGCAGGGAGAAGCATCTTCCTGCCTTAGTACCTGTCCTCCCCTTAGTTCTTCATGCCAGAGGGCAGTGGTTCTCAAACTTGAATGTGCTCCGGAACCCTCTGGAAGCTTGTTAAAGCACAGCTTGATGAGCCTCACCCCTCACCCAAAACTTCGGACTCAGGAGGGCTTGGGTGGGGCTCAAGAATTTGTATTTCTAAGAGGTTTCTATGTGAGGCCAATGCTCTTTGGACCGCACTTTGAAAGCCCCCAAATAGCTACAGAAAAAACAGAATCTGATAGAAGACCACACTGATGACTCCAGAATAATAAAAGGGAGACAGAGAATAGCTGGAATCCGACTACAAAGTTTTCAAAGACCAAGTAGATAACTGAAAGGGGCCATGGAGCTGACCATAAGAAAAGAGGGTGATTTTTGAATGTGGTGAGCTGGAGAGTGCTTGGCCTATCTAAAGGCATTCGAATTCTTATTTTATTAATGCGGCTGGAGACACCAAATGTCTCTGGTGCATGAGGCCCACAGGTCACCAGGCTCACCCCCTTGATGGATGGTTTGGCTTGCAAGGTCTGCTTGCCCCCCAAAGCTTGCAGGCACAGCCATTTGCCAGTTTGCTCTTGTCTGCTGTGGGGTTGGTGCCTCCTGGACCTCATAACTAGACATGTAGGACAACCAGTCCCAAAGAGAGCAAGGTGCCTGTGTCTCACCCACCTGTGGCCACCTTCTGACTGTGGTCTCCTCTCTGAGGACCAGTCTCTTTCCTAATCCCCCAACTTAGGACTGAATCTCCCACTTCCAGGGACCACACTTGCTCACACTAGCAGCCTTCACACCTAAGACCCACATGCAGTCATGGGGTTAGGAAACAAGGCAGTTTCACAAGGTCACCAATGGAGAGAGGCCTGATGGATGCAGGGCTAGGAGCAAACTCCAGGTGTCCTGGAAGCTCCCTGTTCACATGGAATTATCCGATGATTATGAAGGCTGAAGTATCCCCAGAGCAGTCAGTGTCTTGAGTATCTGGAGTTGGTATCTGGCCAAACTCCACAACAATGTCACTGGGGGCCCAGCAGCCAAGAAGAAGGAGGCAACAAGAGAACCATTAAAAATATGAAGTGGAGTGAACGGGCCCCTGGGCCAGACTAAATAGGAAACAGTGGTGGAAGGCCACCACTGCAGGCGGGTGTGTCAGACTTTGCATGTCAGAGGACCGGACCTGCTACCAGCTTTCTCCTGCTCACTAACCCACTCCTTGGCCCAGACTTCCTTGCAGGGACCTCCATCAGCAGTGAGCTGCTGGATCTCATGACCCTCCGGTACAGTGACAACAGCGGCAGGGTCAGCTTCCCTAGCCTGGTCTGCCTCCTGTTGCGACTTGAAGCCATGGCGAGTAAGTGTCACCTGGGTGACATCCTGGAGACCGTCACAATGACCAAGAAACATAGGAGGGGATCAGGAACACACTCCTGCCCCAGGCCTAGGCAAGGCCTCAGTAGCGGGGTGGGCTGGAGTCTTGCATGAGGAGCCCTTGCTCCAAGAGGCAGAGCCAACCTTAGCCTGTGTAATGGTATAGTCGGCCTAGGTCCCCTGCATCCCTTCTGTACTCTTTCTGTCCAGGACATTCCCCTATCCCAGGTCTCTCATTTCCTCATCACCCTATTTAGTGCATCTTTTAGGATCAAGGTTAATTTAACACACTGTGTCCCCTCTTCATGTTGTTTACCGTTTAAACCTACACTATAGTCTTGCAATGAATGATTAGGGTCTCTGCTGAAGGAATTCACACACAAGTGAATAGGTGGGGGCAGAGGGGGAGCTTTCCCAAGGCTCCAGAAGTTCAACTATGTAGGTCAGACGTTTGGACACTTCTTAGCAGCCTACCCCCCCTTTTTTTTTCCCAGTGAAATCCTATGTGAAACGCCAAGCTATAATATAGCTCAAGTGTTGTGTTGGGGGTAGAAGTGGGGTCTGGCCTCATCCTAAGCCTCATCCCATCCCTGGCGTGAGGTACCTCTGCAAACCCCACAGCTCTGAGCCAGGCAGTTAATACAGACTGAGAGAACAGAGGCCTGGGAGCATAAAAGAGAAGGGTGAGGCATAAACCTCCAGAGAATTCTCAGCTGGACAAGGAGGGGGGTTCCCCAAACTGTGCCCATAGAATACTTGATAAGACAGGCCCATACATCCCCTCAGCTGTATGTGGAAGGGTGCAGAGTGCAAGGCTACGAGAAGAGGGAGAGGCGTGTGTGGGCCAGTGTGGTCACAGAGAACTGTCCCACGGGTGTGGGGTGTGGCTGGGAAGAGACAGGAGGGAGGCTAGGCACACTGTGGAGAGTGACAGAGTACTTTACATAGAATCACTGTATTTGCTTTTATCTTCCTTGACCTGTCCTGATTCCTCTCCTCCTCTTTAGAGACTTTCCGGAACCTCTCCAGGGATGGAAAACGACTCTACCTGACAGAAATGGAGGTGAGGTACTTTCCTCTCCCAGACACAGGACAAAGTCCCAGGCCACCTCTCCTCTTCTGACTCCAGGGGGAATTTTTCTCCTGAGGATATTGGATAGTCTGTCAAAGGCCAGCCAAGCTGCTGCCCCCCGCCTGCCTCCAATTACTGCCTTTATATATTGCTGGCTGCCAAGGCTGCTTTAGGATCTTGGCAGACAGATTTTATTTTTTTTCCAATAGCTTAGTAAAGCAGAGGATTATGTGGGAGTCATAAATCCAAGAGGGAATGAAGAACACCTGCTGAGCTCACTGTACATTAAACTTACTCCTAGTGAGCTTTAGAAAGAGGCTCCTGGCCCAGCCAGCTGGTCAACCTCAGCTATCCCTCTCATTGCCTAGCTACTCAGGGAGTAGCAAAAGATATGCTGTGATGGGGGCTTTGAGACCCCCCCGCTGGGTTGGAATTATCTGGAAGTGTCTGATGAGACTAGACTGAGATCTTTCAAGGAAGGGGGTACCATTTGCCCTGCTCTGTATTAAGCGAACAAATTTTAAGCTATGTCATAATGATGATGCTTATTTCTCAGTGGATGAACCTGGTCATGTACAACTGAAGCGAGGAGTAGAGCAGACCCCAGAGTCCAGGTAAGACATGGCAGTTCTAGAATCATTTCCTTCTAGGAGCACAACTCCTTGTCTCCTTCAGGAACTGCACACAAGACTCTTGCCCTGGGAGCAGCCTCCCTAGAGATCACAGAGCCCTTATCTGTGTGAGCCAGGGCTCAAGGTCTCAGGGCCTCTGAATTTCAAGGCCAATGCTGCAGGCTTCATTCAAACCATGGGTGGAATGACCAGTGGACATTTATGAAAGAGTGTGGCCTGAAAGTCATGAGTGAGGGATTTAGAATTCTTATTTATTAATTCATTTATTTTTTATTGAGCTATAATTGATATTTAACAATGTATTAGTTTTAGGTGTGCAATATAATGATTTGATATATGTATATATTGTGGAGTGATTACCACAATAAGTTTAGGTAACATCCATCACAACACATAGTTACACATTTTTTTCCTTGTGATGAGAACTTTTATAATTTACTCTCTTAGCAACTTTCAAATACAATATAGTATTGTTAACTGTAGCCATAGTGCTGTACGTTACATCCCCAGGACTTAATTATCTTATAGCTGGAAGTTTGTACCTTTGGACCACCTTCACCCATTTTGCCCACCACCCCCACCCCCCACTTCTGGCAACCATCAATGTATTCTCTGTATCTGTGAGTTTCGTTTTGTTTTTAGATTCCACATATAAGTAAGATCATACAGTATTTTTCTTTCTCTGATTTATTTCACTTAGCATAATGCCTTCAAGGTCCCTCCATGTTGTCACAAATGGCGGGATGTCCTTCTTTTCTATGGCTGAGTAATATTCCTTTGTATATAAAATACATTTTCATTATCCATCCATCTACTGATGGATGCTTAGGTTCTTTCCTTGTCTTGGCTGTTGTAAGTAACACTACAGTGAACATGAGGTACACATAACTTTTCAAGTTAGTGCTTTTGTTTCCTTCAGATAAATACCCAGAAGTAGTTGCTGGATCATATGATAGTTCTATTGTTAATTTTTTGCAGAAACTCCATACGATTTGCCAGAGTGGCTGCACCAATTTACATTCCCACCAAGGGTGCACAAGTGTTCCCTTTGCTCTACATCCTTGCCAACACATTAGCTCTCGTCTTTTCTATAACAGCCATTCTAACAGGTGTGAGATGATATCTCATTGTGGTTTCAATTTGTACTTTGCTTATGACTAATGATGTTCCACACCTTTTCATGTACCTGTTAGCCATTTGTATGTATTCTTTGGAAAAATGTCTATCAGTCCTACTTGATTATTTTTGCTTTTGTCGTTTTTGCTTTTGGTGTCAAATCCAAAAAGTCATTGCCAAGATCCATGTCAAGGAGCTTATTCCCGATGTTTTCTTGTAGGAGTTCTTTGGTTTCAGGTCTTACATTCAGGTCTTGAATCCTTTTTCAGTTGATTTTTGTATGTGGTATAAAATAGCAGCCCAGTTTCATTCTAGAATTCCTAATTTGAAATTCCAAAGAGGAAAGGCAATCACTCATCACAAGAAAGGCTAATGTGTGGAGCAACAGAAATGATAAGACCCTGGGGAGATGAGAGCTGGGTCCAGCCTCAGATCTACCATTGCCTCACTATGCAGCTGTTCACACATCTGTAGGCATCAGCATCTATACCTCTAGCATGAGTGTGCTGAAAAATTAATGCCCATGTCACATTTCTTCTATGCGTTTATTTTCAGGGAACAGACCCTAGAGATACATAGTCCACCCCCTACACTACTGTAGCAGAAGCCCCAACAGTCTGCCAGAATCTTCCAGGACTGGGCTGCTCAATATTTGTGCTCCCCATGATTGGACATTTCTAGGTGCTAGGTATTTTTTTTTTGTCTAGAGGCAACAATCTACTTCCCTGAAACTTTCCCCCCATGCTTCAAGTTCTACTCTGGACCACTGTAGAAAAAAAGACTAGACAAGCCAGACCTTCACATTCTTGCAGATAGCTCTGCTGTCTCACCGAGGCCTCTCTTTTTACTTAGTCCTGTTGATTCTCATGTAAAACCTATTGGCGACCATTTCTATATGCCAGTGTCCCTTTGGAATACACAGTTCTGCTATGCAGCGGTCCTGTGATCAGCATATTCAGGGACCCAGTAATTTTTGTAAACAGCATTTGTTTAATCTCCCAACTGTGTACCTCGAAATCAAGAGGCAGACACTCTCTCCATAAAGAAATAATATTTTAGCATAAATATTTCCTGATGAACTCTTGGTGCTTCTTACTGAACACAGGTTAACAAACATTGCAGAGATCAAAGTTAATTAGATTCACCTGTATTTTCTTGAATTCCCCTTTCATTTCTTTTTAAAAATAGGGCATGTGAGTTTTTCCCATTTCCATTCTGCCTGATTCCTATTCCAATCTGCATGATTTCTAATGTCAGGAATGATTCTAAGCTAATTCAACATGCAGGACCTGGAGTTTGAACTTTTGAAATAACTGGACTCTTTCTCATTATCCTTTCTCCTACACAGGGTCCCAATTCCCTCCTAACTAATTTTTCTACACTTCCTTTTCTGAACATTATGTAAGAAGGAAGTATAATAAAAGATGTATGGCTATGTGTGTTTCAGTCTCTTTCACTAATGCCTATCATCATCCCTAAGAGTGCTCCCTTGTCTTCCTCATTAATTACGGCCCTCTGACATCATACTCTTAAAGCAGATCTACTCACTCTTGGCTGATGGGTTGCTGTGCAGAATTGGAGGCAGGACGTAAAGAAGTTCTGCCTCCAAATCTACAAACTCACTTTCATCTATAACCATCTCCCACCTTCTCCTGTTATGCTAGGGGGCATATGTCTCTGAGGATGTTCTGGATCTCATTACCTTCCCCCTTCACAAGGACCCGATAGAATGAGTTCTGTCCTCTGGGTTCTGAATACTAAATCTCTCTCTCTCTCTCTCGCTCGCTCTCTCTCGCTCTCTTCTGGAGTCTTCCAATTCCCATTGAAACATGCTCATCTTTTTAAATTTCCTCCATCTCCTATTCCCTTCCAGCCACAACTCCATCTCCTCCCTTTGTAGCCAAACTTCATACAAGAGCTAATTGTCTCCACATCCTCACCTCCCACATTCCCCTCAAACTTCTTCAATTTGGATTTTTCAGACATCGTCTCTCTCCCTGACTTTTGCATTGGCTCCCTATCTGATTCTCCTATATCCACCCACTTTGCTTGAGTCAATTTCTGCAGTCTAAGCACACTTTTTAAAATTCACATCCAATCACTGTACTCCCCCAGGTTAAAACCCTTCAATGTCTTCCTATGGCTATTTGGGAAAAGTCTGAAGTCATGAACGTGGCCGGTCTCATCTGGCCGCTGCCCCCTTCCCTAACCATACCTTGTATCTCTCCTCTTTCCTTTGCTCTATCCCTACCATGCCAACATTCCCTTTAGTCCCTCCAATGTTTCATTCTTTCCCCAACCTCGTGTCCTTTGGCCCTATTGTCTGCGAAGCCCTGGGGTTAGTTACATAAGTCCTGATCCTTTGTGTCTTAACCCCACTGGGTTCTCGTATTATTTACTCACCATCACAAAACCCTGATCATAACATTCAAAACTCTTTGTTGTTGTTGCCTACTCCTTACATTTTTTTAGGGTCATATTGAAATGTAATTCACACATCATACAGGTTATCCATTTGAGATACAGAGTTCAGTGGTTTTCAGTCTAGTCACAGAGCTGTGCAACCATCACCACAATATAATGTTAGAACATTTTTCATCACCACACAAAGAAAGCCATGCCCAATAGCAGTTAGTTCCTATGTTTGCCCTGCCCCTCTAGTCCTGGGAAACCACTAATCTGCTTTCTGAATCTATAGATTTGCCTATTCTGGACAGTTTACATAATTGGACTCATACAACACGTGGTCTTTTGTAACCAGTTTCTTTTATCCATGTGGTAGTCTGTATCAAGACTTGATTTCTTTTTAGTGTCAAATAATATTTCATTTTGTAAATATACCATCTTTGATTCATTCATCTATTGATGGACATTTATTTAGGTTGTTTCTACTTTCTGCCTATTGGGGATAATTCTGCTGTGAATGTTTGTATACAGGTTTGTTCATGGGTGTGTGCCTTCGTTTCACTTGTGTGTATACCTAGGAGTAGAATTGCCGGGTCATTTGGTAACTGTATGTTAACATTTTCAGGAACTGTTTTCCAGAGCCACTGAACCATTTTACATTCCCACCAGCAGGGAATGAGAGTTCCGACTTGTCCACATCCTTGCCAACACTTACTATTGTCGGTAATTTTTATTATAGCCATCCTAGAGAGTGTGAAGTGATACCTCATTGTGGTTTTGGTTTGCAGTTCCCTGACTGCTCATGATGTTGAGCATCTTTTCAGTGCTTACTGACCATTTGTACATCTTTGGAGAAATGTCTATTCTGGTCCTTTGTTCATTTTTAAATTGGTTTATTTAACTTTGTTACCCACTTGTAAGATATATAGGTAGATAGATAGATGATAGATAGATAGATAGATAGATAGATAGATAGATAGATAGATAGATATGTAAAAATTATATATTCATTCTAGTTACAAGTCCCTTATCACCTATGTGATTTGCACACATTTTCTTCCATTCTATGGGTTGTCTGTTAAGTTTCTTGGTTATATCATTTATAGAACACAAATTTTTAATTTTGATGAAGCTCAATTTACCTACTTTTTTCTTGTGTCACTTACACTTTCAGTGTTGTATACAAGAAATCATGGCCTCATCTAAGATCATGAATATTTACTCCTGTGTTTTTCTCCTAAAGTTTTATAGTGTAGCTTTTATATTTAGGTCTTTGATCCTTTCTGAGGTAATTTTTGTATGTGGTGTGATATAGGAGTCCAACTTCATTCTTTTGCAAGTATATATCCAATTGTCCCAGCACCGCTTGTTGAAAAGACTTTTCTTTGCCCCATTTTATTATCTTAGCAACCTTTTCAAAAGTCCATTTATCATAATGTAAGGATTTATTTCTGAATTTTCTGTTCTGTTTCCGTGATCTATATATCTATCCTTATGCCAGTACCACACTGTGTTGGGTACTATAGTTTTGTAGTAAGTCTTGAAATCAGAAAGCCTGAGTCTTCCAGCTTGGTTTTCTTTTTCAAGATTGCTTTGGTAATTCCGGGTTCCTTGCATTTACATATGAATTTTAGGATCAGCTTGACAAATTCTGCAGAAAAAAAAAAGTAGCTGAGATTTTGTTTTTTATTGTTATGTTAATCATCATATATTATATCATTAGTTTTTGATGTAGTGTTTCATGATTCATTGTTTGTGCATAACACCCAGTGCTCCATGCAGAATGTGCCCTCTTTAATACCCATCACCAGGCTAACCCATCCCCCTACTCTCCTCCCCTCTAGAACCCTCAGTTTGTTTTTCAGAGTCCATCGTCTCTCATGGTTCATCTCCTCCTCTGACTAACTCCCCTTCATTCTTCCCCTCCTGCTATCTTCTTCTTTTTCTTTTTTCTTAACATATGTTGCGTTATTTGTTTCAGAAGTACAGATCTGTGATTCAACAGTCTTGCACAATTCACAGCGCTCACCATAGCACATACCCTACCCAATGTCTATCACCCAGCCACCCCATCCCCCACCACTCCAGCAACACTCATCTTGTTTCCTGAGATTAAGAATTCCTCATATCAGTGAGGTCATATGATACATGTCTTTCTCTGATTGACTTATTTCACTCAGCATAACACCCTCCAGTTCCATCCACGTCGTTGCAAATGGCAAGATCTCATTCCTTTTGATGGCTGCATAATATTCCATTGTGTATATATACCACATCTTCTTTATCCATTCATCTGTCGATGGCCATCTTGGCTCTTTCCACAGTTTGGCTATTGTGGACATTGCTGCTATAAACATTGGGGTGCACGTACCCCTTCAGATCCCTACATTTGTATCTTTGGGGTAAATACCCAGTAGTGCAATTGCTGGATCGTATGGTAGCTCTATTTTCAACTTTTTGAGGAACCTTCATACTGTTTTCCAGAGGGGTTGCACCAGCTCGCATTCCCACCAACAGTGTAGGAGGGTTCCGCTTTCTCCACATCCCCGCCAACATCTGTCGTTTCCTGACTTGTTAATTTTAGCTATTCTGACTGGCGTGAGGTGGTATCTCATTGAGGTTTTGATTTGGATTTCCCTGATGCCGAGCGATGTTGAGCACTTTTTCATGTGTCTGTTGGCCATTTGGATGTCTTCTTTGGAAAAATGTCTGTTCATGTCTTCTGCCCATTTCTTGATTGGATTATTTGTTCTTTGGGTGTTGAGTTTGATAAGTTCTTTATAGATTTTGGATACTAGCCCTTTATCTGATATGTCATTTGCAAATATTTTCTCCCATTCTGTCGGTTGTCTTTTGGTTTTGTGGACTGTTTCTTTTGCTGTGGAAAAAGTAGCTGAGCTTTTGATAGCAATTACATAAATCTGTAGATCAGTTTGGGGAGTATTGCCAACTTCATAATCTAAAGCTTTTTGAGCGATGAACATGAGATTTCTCTCCATTGTTTTCGATCTTCTTTAAATTCTTTGAGCAATGTTTTATTGTTTGTGTCCTGCACTTCCTTTGTTAAATTTATTCCTAAGTATTATATTTTTGATGCTATTATAATTTCATTTTCAGATTTTTCATTGCTAACATATAGAAATAAAAATGATTTTCATACATTGATCTTATATTCTGCCACCATGCTGAACTCAATTATTCTAATGGTTTTTAGGGGATTCCTTAGGATTTTATATCTACAAAGTCATGTTATCTATAGAACTACAAGTACTTTTATTTCTTCCATTCCAATATGGATGGCTTTTTTATTTTTCTTATCTAATTTTCTTGGCTAAAACTTCTAGGACAATGGTGACTAAAGGTGAAGGAAGTAGACCTCCTTGTCTGCTTGGTGTTCCCGATCTTGGGAGAAAATACCAATAAGGATAATGTTAGCTGTGGGATTTTCAGAGATACTATTTGTCAAGCTGAAGAAGTTCCCCTCTGTCTGTAGTTTGCTGATTCAACACACTTTTAATTACCTGCTTGATGTCAGTATTCCCTGCTGGACTGTAAGCTTAAGTATGTCTTTTTGTTGCTATCTCCTTGGCACATAGGAAAAAGCCTGGCATAGAGGAACCACACAATAACAGTTTCCCAAATGACTGAGAGAAACTGCTCTTTCAGCTTCATGTCTTCCTTTGTTTGTTCTTGTCCCAATTTTTGTAAATGTTGTCTTCAACCCAGTTCTTCCTGCTATCCACTATTTGTCTAGTTTCTTGCCCATCAGGATTACTGGAAAGCAGATAATTAACATTATCTTGTTATAATCTCTAGTACATCATGACCTATATTTTTTTATAAAAGGCTTATTGTCTGACCTGTTGATCCTCTCACCCTTTTGAAATCCGCTTTCCTGAGACCAGGGCACAATTGTTTTTCCTTTTTTTTTTATGATTTTATTTATTTATTTATTTGACAGAGTGAGAATGAGAAAGTTAGAGAGAGAGAAAGAGAGCAAGCATGAGCAGGGGCAGGGGGCAGAGGGAGAAACAGATCCACCACTGAGCAAGGGAGCCTGATGCAGGGCTCCATCCCAAGACCCTGGGATCCTGACCTGAGCCGAAGGCAGATGTTTAACCAACTGAGCCACTCAGGCGCCCCCCGCCCAAGGCACATTTCAACTCCGCCCAGCATTCCCTTATTTTGCTACTGCAAAGTCAAAGTTACTTTCTTCCAGGATTTCCGTCATTCCCAGGTTAGCAAAGAGACTCTCACTATTGGCCAACGTCCAACCCAGCAGAAAATTCCCTCCTTGTTCATCTGGCCCTCTGGGCAATGAAGCTGTCCCTGGAACAAGTGAAGGCCTTGTCAGATGAATTAAGTGAGCTTCTCCCCAGAGGCTGGGGTTGCGAAAGCCCCCTCATCAGTCTTCTTGGACCCACCAGGCAAGCTGGCATGTACCCCCATTAGAAGAACACTTCTGTTCCTCTCTCTCTCATCTTCAACCCATCCGTTCTGCTCTCACTTAGTAAACTAGGGTATAGAAATATGCAACCAGACAACTCCTCTTCCTCCCCTCCCATCATACCTATTTTTTTGAATGAAGCATGTACCCCCCATTGTCCTATTGCAGGCAATGTTTATGTTAAAACTGTTTTAAAATATCAAGTTCATACTCAAAAAACGTTAATTGGCATATGGTGCTCAGAGAATTAAGGCTATGTTCATCTTAACTGATTTCAAGTCTAGAGATTTAATGTACTGTAAGTCACACTCTGCTGAGAGTTTGTCTAGCTAATGTCACCTACATTCATGTAGATCTACCCTCAATATGATATCAAAGTGCCTTACTCTAACAAAGTCATTATTTATAACAATTTACCACCATTTGGAAGTAAACTGCCCTGAGGAATGGGCCACTTTCTCCCACTCAGCTTGGAAGGTGACACATGAGCAGCAGTGGTCCTAGTCTCGCTGACCTACCAACAACAGTTTTCTCCCATCCTAGGAAATCCGCCTCTCCTATCCTGCAGACCAAAGACATTCTTTTTGAGAGTTGGGAGTCTGGATTTGCCTCTAGAGGGGCGAAACTCCCTACTTGCTTTAGCCAACATACACCTGGTGACTACTATAGAACCCAGGGTATCCAGCCTTCCAGATATGGCTTTTAAAGAGAACTGTATCCAACTAGAAAAACTGACTTGGGTACTCCAAGGGCATAAACCAAGAAGGAGGAAGAGTTGGCATCCAGGAAACAAGATCCAGCACTGGACCCTTCGCTAGCTAGGGAAGCCCCGCAGAAAGAGGAAGAAGACCAACAGGGAGCAGGAAGAGTAATCTTTGGGAAAAATGGAACCAGTAGTTTATCTGATTGCTTAATCATGGGTAAAATTGTGCTCAGAAGGACTTTAAAATTTTGCTGGAGAGTTTTGGAAGAATTATTAGGATAATGACATAGACTAAGCAGATTTTTTAAATGAGGCAATTATTAACTCCTGGAAGAACAAAGACTTATAGAAGAAAAAAAAGGAGAAGTGATCCTAGAGTATTTTTTCACTCAGCAGTGAACAGTACATATATAATCATAATAAAATAAAAATTGAATATTGATTTAACAAAAAAGCTGTGACATAAATATATCGGAGAAAGGAGGAGAGAAGTGCAGGGATGGAATGTGTTAGGAGCATGCCAGCCTAATCTTCCAGCATAAGAAGTCAGGCATTTAACATTGACAGGTCCAGAGATAACTGTGCAGGCACATCACTTGGAAATATGGGGGTAGACATCAAAAGAAAGAATCTGGAGAGAGGAATTTAGGGCATGAATGGGACAGGAGACTGCTGTTTCTTCTTCCGGCCTTGTTATACTATTCAAGTTTTTAAATTTTATATATTAGGCTGGACTTTTATGAAAAATAAGCAAACTAGTAAACAGAGTAAGACAAGAGTTTAAGACTCAAGAGAAGAGGAGGGAGATAAAGAAGAAGAATTAAGTCTTTACCTCGTGGCCAGGAAAGTTAGCTGATTATAGTTGTAGAAAAAAATGTCCATGCAAGAATATCACTTGAATCCAAGAGATGTGCACTTGAAAAAAGCCACCCTTCTACAGGAATCCACAGCCAGCAGACCAGCACTCTGCTGGAACAGGGGACAGAGCTGTTGTCATTCTAGCTGCTCCTGGTCTCAGCCCTTACAACCTGCCCAGGGAGTCAGAAGAACATCTCCCAAACTTACCCCCTACTTTGCCACAGGCATTCAGGTGCTCAATGGGCTGCAGTTTGGACTAAGGGCAGAGTAAGTGTGTAGGCTGCCTCAGAAGAATTTTGGAGAATGAGGTGGAGATATTCCTGTCCACTGGGGAACAATGGGTGTGATGGAACTGGTCTAGCCTCACCAGCATGGGGTTCATGCTTCCTCTGTTGTCTGCTGGTCCCAAACTGTATGCGTGGGAATGGGTCCAGGTCTCTGTGGTCCCTCAAAGGAAGGAAAGGAAAAGCTTCTTTACTCTCCTCTGGCCTTCTGCATTTGAGCATCTGTGTCTTTCTCTAGGACAAGCTCCCAGTGATCACTCAAGAATCTGGCTCTCCTTGCAACGGGCAGTGCCGCCCCCATGACTGGCATACATTAAAACCTGGCCTGCCTAAAATGTAGTCAAAGCTGCCTTCGAGGAACCTGGGCCAGGTCCTCAGCTGGGTCAGGCTCAAGTAAGCCCAACGTCACAGAGCAAGTCCTCTGACCACTTCGGGACACCAGCCTGGGACGCTTTGGAAGATGAAGCAGGAGATGTTCCACTGTAGGAAAGAAGGGGAGAAGCTTCATCTTGGTCCCCTCCCTCCAATCCAATTCATTTCTAGGAAAAGCCAGAATGAACCAGTCTGCCCACCCACAGGGTGCTGGGGGTGACCTGGGAGCGGTCCTCTGGGTGTTGCAAAATAAGCATACTTCCCACTGTCTGTATCCTGATTGTTTCATAGCCAAATGGCAAAATAAAACATGGTTCCCATAAAGGTCTTGGACTCTGTGATAAGTAGGATCATAGTTCTGGATTTAAAAATATATATATATTTGGGGAAGGAGAAATCCAGCCAGCAAGACAGGTATCTCCCTCCCTCTTTATCCATAAAGGTATCTCCAGAAGAGCATGGTCCCCTACAAGCATAGAAGAGTTTCCAGACAGTGACCAGGCCAGATTTCACTCAGGAGAATTTGTGGTTTCAGAACGCATTCCCGGAAGCATACCCCAGTGGGAGAATCCTTACAAATACGTGTGTCAAGAGGACAGTAGGGTGGAGACTTTCTGAGCGGACCCCATCAGAAGGCAGATGGTATGGGGCGGGGGTACGCCATTGCAAACACCTGTGCTTGGGAACAAGGTCAGCCTTTGGAAGTGGACACATCCTGGCAAGAAGAACAAAGGCAGCCAACTAACCTGTGTCCCACAGGGACTGCTGCGAAGGGTTTATGATAATTCCAGCAACTGGAGCAGGGACAGACCATACAGCAAAGCTTGGGCCAGGTCATTTTGCCTCCGGGCCCTCTGCTTAGTTAACCAGGATGGATGGCCATGATGCTCAGCATGGACTTAGGAGGCAGACACAGAGAATGCCTGAGGACCCGGAGTCCTGGGCTGTCAGCCTGCTCTCTCACGTAAGGTTTTCTGCATGCAAGACACTGGTACCAACAGATCAACACGGACTCTGCTAAAAAAGAAACGGGGTAGGGGGACTGGTGCCCAAAGGAATGAATGAGCCCCCTCTCACAGGAATTCACCTGAACGTCCAGGTGGAAAACCCAACAGACCTGCCTACTTTGCTGGCCCAACTGAATCACTCCAGACTTCTTCCGGAAGGAATTTTGCAGCCCTAGGCTTGGTGGCGAGCAGCCCAGGGGCGGGCGTGGTCCCTCAGCACTGCTGGAGAGCTGTCCACAGGATGCCGAGTAGTCTCCTCCCTCACAGTGCCTTGCTCAAGAATCAGTCTTTAATTTTCTCTTTAACAGGATAGAAGGGGAGCGTTGACTCAATTGATTAATTGAAAAGCTGGCCCTCACGGCCACACCGGGGCTGGAGGGCTTTCATGGCCTCCTTTCTGCGTGGAGCTGGGGGGACTTTGTCCCCATCTCCCCATGGGAGGGAAGGGCCTGGATCCTTAGCCCCGGCCCAGGGCAGACCAGGCTGCTTGTCCCCAGGCTGTACCTTCTCAGGGTCCCCTACATCCTTCAGCCAAGGTCAAGAAAGCCCCCCCCCCGGGGGGGGGGCCCCGGGGTGGCTCAGTCGTTAAGCGTCTGCCTTCAGCTCAGGTCATGATCCCAGGGTCCTGGGATCCAGCACCGCATCGGGCTCCCTGCTCGGCGGGAAGCCTGCTTCTCCCTCTCCCACTCCCCCTGCTTGTGTTCCCTCTTTCTCTGCCTCTCTCTCTGTCAAATAAATAAATAAAATCCTAAAAAAAAAAAAAAAAAAAAAGTCCCCCACCCCCCTCCAAGCAGGGCTGAAGACATCCTGGCTCTGCTAGCTTCTCCCCGTGGGTCCTGGGAGCAGGTTAGGTTGGTTCTGGAGACGCGGCAGTGGGCATGGAGCCCAGCTGGGGCCAGACAGAGGGCCAGGGAGGGGCGGAAGCCCTCAAGGAACGAATGGGGTGGCCTCCCACTCCCAGAGCCTCCACAGTGGCAGCCACTCGGTGAGAGAAGCAGCGTGGCCAGGCTCTCCTTGCCATTCCATAGATGAGACCCCGAGGCCCAGAGAAGAGGTATCCGCCCTGTTGCAGGGGGCAGATACCAGACTGAAACCCTCGTCCCTCCACTCAGCGGCTGTGCCCGCGGCAACAGCTGGGCCAGGGCTGGTCCGGCCTGTCGGGGGAGGACAGCCTGGCTCCTCGGTGCTGGGGCTTAGCCCAGTGAGGGGGCACATTGGACTGTGGATGCATGTGCGTGCACACACACACACACACCAGGGACGCCCAGCCCCAGAAAGCAGCTCCTCACGCACACCCAGTGGCTTGGGGTGGTGTCAACCTTGCTTCTATCTAGAGCAGAAATGGGCCCCTTTGCCGACTTGCTTCTTGCCACCTCCAGGCCCCAGGGGGACAGAGGCAGGATTTAGGGCGGGAACTCACAGGGGACTTGTCATGGCTGTGCTCTGCCTCTTCCCCGCCCTGCTCCTTCCCTGTTGCTCCCTCAAGGGCCCTGAACTCCTCAGATAGAATCCTTGGAGAAGCTCCGATTTCGGCAGCTCAGTTCAGTGGGGAGTTCTCGACCTTGAATGGTCAACTTGCCCATGTTTGACAGTAAGAATGGAAATAATATAACTTATCCAGAACTAAGCATTTTAAACTTTCCATTCCATAGACCTGCCGGTTGGGGGGGGGAAGGGGTGGGACTAGGAAAAGGCGCGAGGCCTGGAATAGAGGTTAAATGGCAAGAACAGAGTGTAACAGGCGGCGTCAGGCAGGAAAAGGGGAACCAGTCTGTTCCTGTTTTAACAGGATTTAACCCAGGGACGGAGGTGCTCACAAAGCTGCTGGAGTGGCCAGAGGAGCAATGACCAGAGAAGGGGGCCAGTGACTCCCAGGCTTACCACTGGCTCTCAGTGCACGGGGACCTGCTGCCGCCCCCGGAGCCAGACACGGCAGGGAACGGCTGCCCACAGCCCTCGGTGGGGGACTTGCCCGACAGAAGCTCACATCTCCCGAAGCCTGCGTGCCTGCCCGCCCTGCTGGAGGCAGAGGAATAAACTTCTGCCCCTCCTCTGCCTTCCAAATGGCACATAAGTGCATCTCACCGGGGGGACTTGACGTGTCTCAGGACTTCTCACGCTTCCAGCCCCTTCCAGACAGGAGAGGATACAGAAGGGGGTGTAAGGAGTGCCGGCACCAACAGAAAAGAGAGATGGGAGGAGAGAAGAAAGACCAGCGGATGGATATGGAGAGCTGGCAGAGGACGGGAGACTCCGGGAGTGGGGCCGACGGCGGGGGCGTGGCAGGAAGCGATAGAGACAGCGGAGTGAGATGGCCGAGGCAGAGGGCAAGACAGAAATCGGGAGGTTAGAACAAAGGACGAGGACCGGGGCGCACGGTTGCGGACGCGGGTGTGGACGGAGGTGTGGACCGATGGAGCCCAGTCACTGGAAGCCGACTACCAGCAGAAAGGACTTGCCTAATACTGATCAGGGTTAGGCCTGTAACTCTCAAACTTTATTGTGCATAGAAATCACCTGGAGTAACTCTGTTTAAAAAAGATTTATTTGCGAGAAAGAGAGAGTGCAAGCAGGGGGAGGGGCAGAGGGAGAGGGAATCTCAAGCAGGCTCTGCGCTGAGCACAGAGCCGGAGGCAGGGCTTGATCCCACGACCCCGAAATCACAACTGAAGGTCACTTAACCGACTGTGCCACCCAGGCGCCCCACCTGGAATAAATTTTTTAAAAAGCTTCAGAGATTCTGATCCAGAAAGTCTGGGGCTAGGCCTGGGAATCTGCTTTTATTGAAAGCTCCCAGAGCGACGATGCCTGTGGTCCTTGGACGACCCTTCAGATGTCACTGCTTTTGTGACAAGTGCTCTTGGCCGCATCATCTGCGGTATAGCTGGGAGATGCCTCATGAATCCCAGCTTCAGAGCTCCCCCCTGCAACACCCCAGCCACACCCTGCGCCCCGGGTATCTGCCGGAGGCCTTCCTCCCCGAGTCCTTCCTCCCCTTCCTCCCCGCTCCCAGAGAACTGAAGTCCTGGATTATTTTTACCTCCAAACAAGCTAATTAAGCAATAATCCTAGAAGAATCCATCACTCTGACAGGGTTGTTGATTAACCATCCCCCAGCCAAGCCAAAAGTGCTTAATATCCCCGCGGAATGGTCAATAATGGTAGGGCAGCCCCGGGCTGCCGCAGAGCAGGTCATGGCTGAATCTGAGAAGACAGAGGCAGACGGGCAATTGGACCCGACTTTGCAGCCTGGAGACGCTCAGAGGAGAGGCAGGGGGACTGGCTTGACGCTCCACAGGCTGGGGCATCGCTAACGAGATTCCATGCCATTCTTTCTGAGACCGCCAAATGCCCCCAGAGGGTGCCTCGGGTTATGAACAACTCTGGACCACGGGAGAAGAGCCTGCGGAAAGGGGGTTGGACCCCCGAGACATAATTCTCACGCTTTAGAGCCGTGTCAAGTGTAAAGTTGCGGGCGTGAGACCAGAGACAGGCAGAACGATGAAATCACTTTGAGAGATCATTTCAAGTCCAGACGATATATCTTACTCTTTTCCACACTTAGACTCTTATTGTAAACACCCCTCTCTTCCCCTAAAAGATTTACTTTCTTCCATCCTGGGAAAATAGGCTCTCTGCCGGCCCAGGAGGTGATGAAACACTGCCCCCTGGCGGCCACAGTGGTCGCAGCGTCTAAGCATCCACCTTCCAAAGGCTCTTTCCCACCCAAGCGACCCCGCCGGGCCTGCAGCCAGCCCCACCCGAGCAGGCATCACCTGCGTGAGCTGCCACAACTGTGGACTGCGTCTGTCCGACTCCGTTTTTGTCTGAATTCTGGTCTCCTTTCGGCCGTGTTTTGCAAAAAGGGTAGATGATGTTGGCAAATTCTCTGGACCAAGGGGAAGGAAACGATCAGCAGCTGGGCCACCCTGCTTTAGTCACTGACATGCCAGGTCATCTTACATCTTTAAGGGTATCCAGTTCTGTTCAGCCACAAAAAAAAAA
>NW_027397072.1:25172792-25423563 GCF_003265705.2 Callorhinus ursinus | reverse complement strand
AGAAAGAAAGAAAGAAGGAAGGAAGGAAGGAAGGAAGGAAGGAAGGAAGGAAATAGCATCTAGTAAGTGCTCAGTAAATGCTAAAGAGAATGAACAAGTGAGCCTATGTAAAGACATGGAGGGTAGTGGAGGGGACAGAGCACTGGAAAAGGAATCCCGAGTGTAAGGCTCCCGGTTCGGCCTCCAGCCAGCTGTGTGTGTATGTGTGCTTCAGGGAATGGCCTTCTCTTTCTGGGCCTCCTTCTCTAAAGTGAAGGACCTGAAGCTGGAGGTCTCTAAGGTCCCTTCCACATCACAGACTCAAGGACCCGGGTCCTAAGGATTCCAATCCATCATCATCTTTCAGGGGGCAGCAAATAGCCAGGAAAAAAGAGGCCCCAGCAGCAACAGCTTTTACTGGGACACACCCTCTGGAGAAAGAAACCCAACAGTGCTCTCCTCCATCGGCCTGGGAGTCACTGCTCTTCTGACAACTTGGTGAGCATGGACATTCAAGAACCCCTTCTCCCACCCCGCGTTGGCCATTGACCTTGGTATTGTTCTGGACAGGTAGAATCAGGCCCCAGTGGGGCCGCTGATGGTGGTGGAATGGTGACACCCGGTGGCCAACTCCAGGACTCACAGCCCGGGTCTGCAGCTCAGCACTTGCCAAATCCCCACCTCTAAATGGGCAGCAGTGACCCCCAGCGTGAGTAGAGCAATGCCCCTGAACTGTCTCTCCATCTGACCTTAGTCAGAAGTTTGGCCTTTACGTCCTTCTTCCAACACCCTTGTCCTCTGAGACTGAGACCCCATGGCTTATGGCTTATACTCAGGGATCCCAGGCCCCCCGTGATGGGCAGGCCATCCCCACTGGCAAGGCACAGCCCAGAGTTCACCACTGGAACCCTGGAGCTCCACCCGCGTGGTCATGCCCAGTCCTGCCACACACCCACCTCCATCCCCAGCCATGAGACAGGACAGCACAACCAGGCTGCAGATGCTCCGTGCCCAGGACTTCTCCATCCCGACCTGCAGCTGCCGAGGTGAGGGATAGTAACAGAACCGGCCAGAAGGAAGCTTCACTGAGCTCACTTTCTTTCCTGTTGGGGGTGGAGGGCAGTCGGGTGCCAGAATCTTGCCCTATTGGTGGGGTCCATAAGGGTCATGTATCCCCAAAGAACAATGCAGATGGTTTTTTTTTTTAACACACCTTCCTCCCTACACTAACTCCACAATCCACAAAGAGCAGGAAGTGCGTTGTGTGCAGAGACACTCCGCAGGGCCCAGGTGTCACCCCATTGGGGCACGGCTGAGGACAATGAGACTGAGCTGGTTGGGTCTTTCCTGAGTCCCATATCATTCTGGTCCTGAAAGAGCTAGGCTCCCTGCCTCTTATGGTCCTTAATCACCCATTTTTGGTCTTTGGTTTATTCATTTTTCTCAAAGTATAATCTTTAAGTGGTACATGATTTCCACAGAAGACCTTGGGTTTTTTTTTTCCGATATGCAAACTGCAAAAATGCTGGACGAGGCTGTCCCTTTACTCCTCGTGGCTTCCCCCATGCCGTCCCCAGGAAGTATAATGTGGTAGCACTCCACAGTCCTTAGAAGAAGGAAGTTCACATTGGGGATGCAATTTCTAGGGTTGTCACAGCTTCTGGTGGTGTGTGGTAATCTTCCCTTGTCACGTGAAAACGCTTTGTTGGAGATGGAGAGCAGGCGAACTGTCATTTTACGACACCTACTACTTGTAGTAGGTCCAGTCAGGAGACAAAAATCACACCAGCTGTTTGCATAGGGAAAACCTAATACAGAGAATTATTAGCTAGTGAAAGGTGGTTAACTACTAACAGGGACCACAGAGCTCTAAGGAAGACAGGTGTCGAAGATGCAGGAATCAGCTGCCCCCTCCAGGGCTGAGGGACAGTACCCAAAGAAGGAACGAACAAGTTGGATGAGATTCAGACCATGTTGGAGAGAGTGCAGCCCATTGGGTGGTGAAGCTCACCGGGGCACCAGCGTGCCGGAGTGGAGCGCAGGAGGCCCCCCTGCTGGGTGGTGGGAAAACTCGGTGGAGAGAGCACCTCTGGGTGTGGGAGCCCAGATGCCACCTGCAGTCATCCCGGAAGGAAGAGAAAGGCAGAAGGGGGAGCGCTTGCTCCGTATGCCTTGCAGTGTCCCTCTATCACCCTCTTCTGGCCATGACTGGCATTGCACCAGCTGACAAGACACCTTTAGAGAGTCCAGAGTTACGAAGTAGGGCCAAGAAGCTGGGATTTGGAGTTAAACACCTACTCTGTGCCAGGCCCCTGTGTTGTGCATTTCCCTCAGGAACTTCATATGCTCTCAAGCATAATTCCTTGAAATAGATATTATCATTCCTATGTTAATGTTGAAGGCACTAAAAGCTAGGAGGAATCTGAGAAGGATAAGCTCCCAGCATAGGTGTGGGAGCTGGTGTTTAACCTGATGTGTGTGTGGTTCTGGAGTCTGTGTTTCTCCACCACGCTAACAGGACCTGTTTCTGTAAAGGGTAACGGACCGTAAGATCCTGTTCTCCTCCTCCATGAGCTCACCTCGCAGCCATTGCTTCTCCGACTGTCTCCTTAGGGAGGCAGGTGCCCAGCGGATGCTCTGAGGCAGAGATTCCCAAACCGGAGACAAGGGGAGGGCTGGTAAGAATGGAGGCTCTAGGACCTACCTCTGCACTTTCCAATTTAATAGACTGGGGGAGGCTGGACTCTACAGCCAGCGAACTCCCCGGAAGTCCGATGCAGTCCAAAAGAGGAGCGCCACCTCCACTGGGCTGGAGGGGGAAAGAGAGGAACTGCCTGGCCTTTGATGGAGTGGGGGGGCCTTCATGCTAACAAGCTCCTCCCAGCCCCAGCACCCCGTGGAGAGATCACTACTGATACCTGGTTTCTGAAATGAAAATCAAATACCGCGCATGGATCCGCGGCATAGGTGATGGAGTTGTCATCGGCTGTAACCAAGACGGAATTGATTCCGATTTGTCAGCTGGATAATTGAAGGCCGGGCTCCGGGCCCCCTTGGCCCCTTTGTCTAGCAGCCGCTTTGGGCATCTTTTCTGGACAGGAGGTATTTCAGAGCTAGAGCTGGCCAGAGGTATCCCATCTGGCTCGGGAATAGGACCACCGGCTTTGGAGCACCTGCCGCCTGCCGGGAACTCTGCGCCACCACCTCCCATCCTTACGCCTGGCTGGGAGGAGCAATGCCACAACAGTCGGCTGGGAGACCGGAACGTGTCGCCCAAGGCCACATGGACACAAGAGGCAGGGCTGAGATTGAGACGCTGGGGGGGTGTCACTCCAGAGCCGTGCTCTTTCCGTGGACTCACCTGGCCTCGGGAGAGGAGGCAGCTCCGGGGTCGGGGTCCTGCGGGGCGGGGCAGGGGGGTGGGGTGAGCCAGGCCAGTCCCAAGAGGGGCCGAGTGTTTGCTGCCCTGGGAAGGCTGGTCCGGGCCACTGCAGGAGGCCCGGAAGTACCCCAGTGGGGAGAAGGGAGGCCTACCCAGACACCCCGGCAGTGAAAGGGGTGGAGAGGAAGCTGGGGAAGGAGGCTCCTTAGGGAACAGTAACTCAGTTCAGCAGAAAGTGGGGCCCATGGATGTTACATCTGGTCGGTCCTTCTGAGTCACTGTAGAAATGGCCACCTGTGGAATCACCTCCAGCAAGGGGGACAATTCAGACACATCTCAGGTGCCAGCCTGTTGAATCCCACAAAAGGGTGAGAACAGCTTAAACCCTACCACGTCACACTGCCCTACCAGTGAGATAAAAGAAACTCAGTATGGGCTGACTGAGGTCTTGTGACTGCAAGGAAGGCTAGCTTTGGTGCCTCTGGGGCTCCCCCCTCCCATCTCCTTCCCCTCCTTCCCTCCCCCACCCCTTCCCCACCAGCTCAGCCTGCTTTGGAGCTCCCCCTGCTCAGGCTTCTCGCCAGTGGCCGGCTCTGCCACACAGCAGCTCTCTGCAAGAAGTCCTGTGGCCCCGTATCGAGTGGGACAGACCAGGCCCAGATTCCTGAGGCCTCTCGTCTATGCGGCCTGACCCTCACTCTCTGGGCCCAGCTGCCCTCCTCTGGAAACAGGTGCTCACAAGTACCACCTCTGGTCCAAACTCAGAATGAACGACACCAAGAGTGGACCCTCATGTCAACCTTGGACCCTGGGGGATGATGACACATCAGGGTAGGTTCCTCGACCGTAACAAAGGTCCCACTCTGGTGGGGGGTGTTGCCGGTGGGGAGGAGGGGCGCACATGGGGCAAGGGTATGGGGGAACTCTCTGTACTTTCCCTTCAATTTTCCTGTGAACCTAAAGCTGCTCAAAAAACTGAAGTCTGTTTGAAAGGGGGGAAAAAAATACTTCCCCTTAAGCCTGTGGTAAGAATGAAGTAAGGTAGTGACGTCGGAGGGTACGGACCGTGGGGCCCACAGTGGGGTGAAGCCTGAAGCCCGGTGCAGACCAGGAGGACCCTGACGCTCATCTCCGTCACCCCCTCAGCTCCCTCGGGGAGCCCTCCGGGGGCTGGGGACAGGTGTAGGAATTGAGAACCAGATTGGGCCAAATGACCTTGTTAATAAATCAGGAAACAGGGCAGCAAGTGTAGCCCAGGGCTGGACCTAATGACAGGCCCGGGCCCTAGGATTTGTAAGATCAGTTCCTCCCTCCCTCTCGCCTGAAAAAGTTTTCTCATAGCCAAATGAAAGAACAGGAAAGGACTTGGCTATCTGGCAAAAGCATAGGTCTGGCTGGCTACTCCCCTGCTCTAAAACCCTCACTTGCTCCCTAGTGCCTTTGCCTGGCACCCCGGCCTTCCCTCCACCTGCTTGACCCTGCATCCACTCTGGGTGCCATTCAGGGGGTGGAAAGAGAACGGGCAGGTATCAGGAGACCCAACTCTGTGGTAGCTCTGTGACCTTGGAAACGTCTCTCTGCGCCTCAGTTTCCCTGGATCCCTTCCTTCCTTCTTTCACTGAACACACTACTGAGTGCTGACTCTCAGCCAGACAATCTCTGAGGTCTTTGCTGGTGGTATTATTTTCCATATGATGCCGTTCACATGCTCTGGGAGAAATATCACACACAGAGAGACACAAAGCATAAACAGGAAAACTAAAAGGTTTCCTTAATCACGGTTCCCGGAGATGTGCATTTCTTTCCAGGCTGTGCCTTGGAATCCACATTTCTGTGCCCACCGTGTGTACTTGGGATGCTTGTTTGGAAACTGCCCCGCTGACTTCGGAGATTGTAGGGCTGTGACCTCGAGCTCAGTCTCTGTCCAGGGCTGATCGCGGACAAAAGCAGATGCTTCCCGACCACAGCTCTTGAATCCCCTTGAGTCTCTATCGTGGTGGGACCTGTCCTCCCTGCCAGACCCCCCGCCTGCCTGGCCTAGAGCCCGCGAGAGGATCAGGAGACTCTCTGGGGAAAGCATGCGGCGCCCAAACAAACATGAGCTTGGCTCCAAACAGAGAATGGTGCTGGTCCTAGCTCTGCCATTTCCTTGCTGTGTGATCTTAGGAAGTTACTTAACATCTCTGAACCTTGCTGCCCTGTCTTTGGTGGAGAGACTAAATCTTTACCCGACAGGGTTGTAGTGAGGATTAAGTAAAAGAACAAGAGTGATGTTTCTGGCCACAAATAGCAGCACTTTATTCGCTATGAGATGTTGGGGGTCTTGTCCTCAGACGAGATGCTCGTGGAAAGCATTATGGGATGGTGTGCAGGGGAGAGCTCCACATCTGATAGCCTTATCATTTCATCCTCTTGGATCACCGTCATGGCCTTCCCTGTGACCACCAGGTGGCAGCATGGGGTCGCGGAACCTTAGGCTGTCCCTTCCCAGAGTGTGTGCGGCAGCCTTGACAACAGTCACGACAGGGCTGTTGATTGAGCTCTTACCGTGCTGGGCGCAGGGGAGCCGAAGGGACACATGGAGGGGCACAGGTGTCTGCCTCGCGCAGAGAGGGGACAGTGGGCGCAGATGGGGGGGTCTGCAATGGGGGCCGAGCTGGGGGCAGACGAGCACTGTGAGGCTCAAGGAGGGAAGGGAAGAGGAGCCAGGGCCCCGACACCCCGAAGGTGCCCTGTGCGCAGAGCCCAGTCTCCAGCAAGTGTCAAGGGTCCCACTGCCCTGAGGCCCAGCCTGGGCCCCGTGAGGGGTGCTGAGGACCCCAGGAAAGCAATGTCCTCTTGTCTCTGCCCCATCCAACAAGACCTCTTCCGATCCCCGAGTCATCTTTGCCACCGGCAGCCACAGTGATTTGTGGGAAACTTCCTCCCAATCCCCAGCTAATCCTCCTTTGACTGAACTCCTTTAGCAATTACATTTGGGCTGGGCTGCCTCTAATCCCTTCGTCCCCAAATGTCCCCGGGAAGGCACGTGTGCAGACGTGTGTCCTGCTGGGGCCTGGCGGCCAGTGGGTCTGGGCCAGAGCATGCCTGGGGCCACCAGCTTGCCCCCCACAGAGTCTACTTTCTTTCCTCCCTCCTGTGGCCCAGTTGACAGCAGACTGAGGAGAAGCCGCATGTGCCTGTGGTGTCTGGACTGGGCAGCAGCCGAGAAGCCGGGCCCCCCACCCTCCACGGTGAGCGACTGTCAGGGAGATGCTCTTGTTTGAAGTTAGGGCCTCGGTTTCCTCCTCTCTGACATGGGGCTGAAAACAGTCCTGCCTCGTAGGGATGCTTATGACGACTTACTAAGGTCATTTATGTAATGAGCTTAAATCAGAGCCTGGAGCCCAATGGACGATCAGAACTAGTTAGCTCTGGTTGACCCGGGTGTCCACCTGCCACCCCACCCCCTTCAGGGACGACCCCGGCCCTTGTCTCTTCCCCGCCGCTGGAGATGTGGACCCCAGAGGGACAGCAGGTCTTCACAGAGCCACCAACATGAGAAACCTCTTTCCGTTGATCAGGAAAAAGTCTCTGAAACATATATTGCCAGGTGCAAACAGCAAAACAATAGAGCGGTATTGCAGAATGCATTATCACTTGTGCAACAACGAGCAGGGAAAGAGTAGAGTCATTCTCTTGGGGTCACATAAAATACTCCTGAAAGGTTGTAACACTGGCTTCCTAGAGAGAGAATTTGAGTGGGGGCAAGGGGGATAGGGAAGGGAGGGAGACTTGTTATTGTCTGCTACTGAAGAGTGACCCACAGGGTAGTGTATCCTATTCAGAACTGAAATTAAGTAGATATACAAGAACAAAGAACAAAACGAAAACAGTCGCATGAGATAAAAGCTAAGACCTGTACTGGTTTATTGCTTTAACGACACAGAGAGAGATTTGTACTCTTGAAGAACACAAAACATCCAGTCATCCATTCCATTTTTAAAAGATCTCCCCACGTCACTCAACAAATTAAACTTCTAGCCTCTTAATCTCAAAAGGCTGGAGGAGTGCTGGCTTTTGCTTAGGGTCAGAATTCTGCAAAGCGCATCGGTCTGACCCTTATCAAAAGAAAGGCCAGATACTCTCTAAGATGACCCCTTTCCTTGAACTCGTCCAGGAGCTGAGGTGGAGGACAATACACTAAGCTGGAACCTTAGGGAAAGCACGTCCCTCTGAGAGACGACACGGGTGCTCGCTTACCTGGTACAGGTGTTGGACACCACACGAGTGGGAAAGAAGAATCCAACCAAACTTCTGAGCAGATTGCTAAAGGCCGAGTGTGGGGCCTGCAGGAGGATGCAGCCCCGTTGGGCGGTGCAGACAGGAAGCCAGTACAGAGCTGCAGGCACTTCCTTCGCCCTGGACCACCCCGGGCGCCACAAGAAGAACTGGGGGGAGCGGGGGGAGGGGGCGGCAAGCAAACCTCCTGCCCCATCTGGGGCAGGAATGGTTCCTTTAGGAAAAGCACAAAGCCTGCCCAGATCCTTCTCCCTGTCTCCCTTAGAGGAAGAATATAGGCCATTGGGAAAAGGACAGCAAGCACTGTTGCCCTTGGGGCACAGGTGAGGACCTCCTGCAGCTGGGAGAAGGGAAAGTAAACCCTGGGGAGGGGGTGGAAACACAGGGACCAGTAATCTCTGCTGGGGGACGGGCAGGGTCACGGAAGCAGCCCCCTTCCAAGACAGGGATGCGGCACCTGCCTAAGGCTGAGCTGAGCAGAGCAGAGAACATCTCCCCATCTCCACCGGCAGCCTTAGAAGTGGTGAATACCAACCAACAGCAAGCAATTGTGAGGGGGGATCAAGAGCAGGAAGAGAAACTTTCTCTGAGATACAGGCAGGAGGAGAAGTCCAAAGGTGGGGGTTTGTGAAGATGGTGGATCATCACCCCAAGACGATGTGTAGGTTTAATGCAGTTTCAGTAAGACCCCCCCCTGCAAAATTGTGACTATAGATGGACAAGCTAATGCTAACACTTCTATGGGAACACAAAGGAACTTGAATGGCCAAACCAATTTTGAACAAGAAAAGCAAAGTTGGGGAAAACACATGATCTGGTTTCAAGGCTTCCTAGACTTACCGTAAAGCTACAGCAATGGGAAATAGGATATCCTGTTGAATGCATGAGGCTGAAACAATGGAATATCCATATGCAGGAAAAAAAAAAAGAGCAAACCTCAAGCCAAAGCTCCCACTTTATGCAAAAATCCCCTCAAAATGGATCAGAGACCTAAGTGTAAAACCAAAAATTTTAAGACTTCTAGAAGGAACGGAGAAGAAAACCTCGTGACTTCGCTCCCCGGAGACAGCACCCCGGACCAGTCCACGATGTAGCTACAGAAGCTGGATCATGTGTCCAGGCTCCTACCTCCCTGATTTACTTCCTGGTTGTTGGTTATTTGAATTTAAAAGCAGAACTGAAGGTGTCACCCTTATAACAGGGCAACATTGTATTTCTCAAGCTAGCTGGGCCATCCTGGGTCTTCCTGCAGATTTCTCACTCAGTGCTTGGCTTTGGGTCAGCTGCAAGCGTGGGACATCCGTCTGCTCAGCAGCCTCACCGAAGCCAGAAAGCGAATTGCTCACTGAGACCTGATGCCTCCTGCCTGCCCTACCCCATCCCCTACCCCCCAGCCTGACAGGTGGCTCTCGGGGCCTTCTCTCCTGCCCTTGGCCCATTTCCCTCATCCTGAGTGAGTGTGCAGTCAAGTTGGAAGAAACAAATAAATTAATGATCAAACCCACAATTTTTCCCATGCTTTTCTCTCCATTCCGTCTCTCTGCCTTTCTGTCTGTCATGCTAGATAGGCATGAGTCAACCACAGAGAGTCCTGGGATAGTAGTTGTTGAACCAAGGGTCTGCCTTTCTCGTGTGTGTGTGTGTGTGTGTGTGTGTGTGTGCGCGCACACGCGTGTGTGTCTGGGGGCAAGCATATCCGTGTGTGCATGTATGTGTTTATACAGAAATGTGCGAGAAGCAGAGGCAGAGAGAGATGAATAGGAATGAGACCTTTCTTTTTGAGGGAAAGAGCCAGAAATGACATCCACTCAAAAACATCCCGTCTCTCTCACCGATAAATGTAGCCCCACGAGTCGATGTGTCACCAGACGCAACTTTCCGAACAGATCCTTGAAGAGACTACCAGGGCTGGCTGCCCGCTCCTTGCCCAGGGCTTCCTGGGGGCAGGGACACCTGTGCCCGGCCTCCCCGAGCGTTCTGGCAAAGTGGAGGAGCAGGAACAATGTGCTCTTTTCTAAAGGGCTGCTGGCCAGAGGTCCCCACGGCGAGGAACCTCTCGAGAGGCTACGTCTCTTGTTGGAGGGGGATGGAGGCTCAGCACGGCAGGGAAGGCCCACGGAGGCACATGTACCAGCTGTTGTGGCTGGAGCAGGTAATTGGAGCTAAGATCATGTGACTTGGACCCTCCACTTGGGTGCCATCAAGATCATTTGGCCACCGGTACAACAGAGGCACCAACCAGCCCGAAGGGACTCCGGCGCCTGACAAAAGGAGGCCCAAGGCCACAGGACTGCACACCAGCTGCGACTCGGCTCCCCTTCGACCCACGTGCAACCGGCCCTTCCGGCAGCCCTGGGTACACATTGTCTTCCCGTTTTTCCGACCAGGAAACTGAGGACAGGCGCCCCTGGGTGATTTATCCCAGGTCCCGTGGTTGGCCACGCAGAGCCGGGCTTTGCTCTTCGGAGAGTGTCAGGGAGGGCCACCGTGCTCCTCGGCTGTTCCAGAAGCCGTGCTGTTGGCCCCTGCAGCCAGCACTGGGCACGGTGGGGCAGCACCTGGGTCCTAATCCCTGTGGGAACACAGAGTTGCAAGTCCCCTAGGAGGGCGCTACTGGAAGTTGGGAGCGTCTCTGGTCTAACAGCGTCTCACGTCCTGACTCAGCCTGGAGCCCCCTCCAGGGCCTCAAGCATCTGTCCCTCCACCTCGGCTACAGGCCCGGCCGCCTCCCTGACCTGGCCAAGCAAGAGCCCCTTCGGCTCCTGGGCTCCAGCCTGTGATGAAGAGTTTCTTGGCATCTTTTGAACCTGCGGAGACAGACAGACCTGGGTTCAAATGCCACCTCTGCCACTTCCGGTTCTGTGGCCTGGGGGAAGGCAATGCCTTGTAGGTTCTCGTTTTTTATTGCTACTGAAACAAATGACCTCAAACTTTGTGCCTTCAACAACACAAACGTATCACCTTACAGTTCTAGAGGAAAGGCATCAAAATCAGTCTCAATGGGCTAAGATCAAGGTGTCTGCAGGGCTGTGGTCCTTCTGGCCTTAGGGGACGATCCATTTCCGTGTCTTCTCCAGCTTCTAGAGGCTGCCCATGTTCCCTGGCTGGTGGCCTGGCATCACGGGGACATCCGTTTCCATCACTGAGCCTCTCCCTCTGACTCTGGCCTCCTGCCTCCCTCTTATAAGGATGCCTGTGATGCCATGGGGTCCATCTGTATAATCCGGGATAATCTCCCCATCCCGAAATCCTTCATCACGGACGCAAAGCACCTTTTGCTAAGTATGGGAAACTATTCACAGGTTTCGTGGATTAAGACATGGACATCTTTGGGGGGAGGGAGCATTATTCAGCCTTCTGCACCTCAGCTTCTTCATTTGTAAAACAGGGCGACGATCTGTACCTTCGAGGGTCTGCTGGAGGACCAGTCGCGTTGCAAAGTGTCAGCTCCATCCCTGACAGCAAGGGTGGCCTCTGCCCTTCCCGCCGGAGTGTCGGCTTTCTGTGGGACCCCCGGTGTCTGTCCCCAGGCCTGGCTCTCAGTGGGGACTCAAAGAATCCCTGTTGAAATAAACCCCCTGTCGGTGGATGGCTCTGACCTCCCCGATGCTGGGCAGGGCAGCTTGCAGAGATAGAGGCTTCAGGCAGCCGGAGAAGGATTTGAGCAGAGACATGGAACCGTATGTTCAGGGACATAAATTCCAAGTGGTTTTTGTTGGGAAAGCTGAACTGAAAACCATTCCATCTGCTCTCACCGTCAACTGCTGTCCCGCATTGGCTCGTCTGAGACCCCTTCCGGCCACCGAGCTCCTCTCCCTGGGGGCTGAGTGAGGCTCTCCTCGAGGGAGCGGGCTAGCCTGAGAGCTCCGTGCCCACTCACCGCCCGGGCCTGGGAGGGCGACGGCTCTGCTGACAGGGGCTGGAGCCCAGACTGAGCGTCCCCATCTTCTGGGAAGGCAGTCAGAGCACGGGGGAGGGGGCTGTGTCCTTCACGGGAAAGGCGTGAGGCAGGGAGGGGGGCAGATGCCCGGGAAGCCCTCCTAGCATTCCCTCCAGCAGGAGGCTGTCACTCAGCGCAGTTTAAACCCATCTTCATTCAATACTCTCATTCCTGAAACATCTTGCAGCATGCCCTCCCATAAATGCATATTTATTTCTAAATTAGATGGCATAAATTCCTGTACAAATCACTTATGCACATCCAAACTTCCAGGAAATAGAAACAGTGAAGTAAAAGGCTATAAATACACATAAATGGAAAAGCAACATTTTGCTCCCACATCGTAGAACAAACGAACAGGTGGACACACGTGCTCTGGAGGCTGCCAGTAACAGAGAGGACACTCCCACGAGCTGCTCTTCTTTCTTTTTAAATCTTGTTTATTCATGTGTCTGATTCAGTGAGCACATCCCCTGCCAGGCAGGGCTGGTATCCTGCTTCTCTACCTGGCTTATAGAGCTGCCAAAGACAGGACATTTATGCTTTAGACGGTGCAGAGTGCATGGTACACAGCTGGTGTGTAATAAAGTCATCCAATCAATATTTTCTTAACACCTACTTTGAGCCCAGCTCTGTGGCATGTGCAGGGGGTTCAAAGAGCCGGACGGGGTCCCGCCCTCGTGGAGGGAGCCCAACAGAGTAGCCGGTGTTTGAACCAGGCTGGGGATGGCTAGGCCATTTGAGGCAGATGAGCAAAGGAACAGCATTGAGCCGGGGAGGCGTGTGTGTGAAGGCCCACAGTCCTGCAGGGGCCTGGTGTGCCATTGGGGGGGGGGGCTGTCGCTGGGCAGCTATGGCCAGAACCCCTGAGGGAACGAATGGAATGGTGAGTGAAGAGGCGAGGAACTGGGAGGAGGTGGGTCTGGAAGCTTCTAGGTGGGAAGTGTGCGGTCAGCCTTGCCTCTCTGGCCTTCCCACCTGGGGGCCCACTCGAAGCACACTTTCTGCCATGTATCTCCAGCCCAAGAGGAAGAGGACCGGATGGCTGGTGCGGAGGCGTCTGGAACCACATAGGAAGGGAGAGGGCCAACCCTCTGTCCTCACCCAGTGCAAAGGCAGGCGTGGACCCAGGCCAAGGCCGGAGGATCTGGAGGTCGGGGCTTCATTCGGAGCCTGGCCCACAGCCTCCACAAAGCCTCCACTCACGACCCTGTTGAAGCCGCCAGGCCTCTAGGTTTGAACGAGGGGCTTTGCGTGGCTCTAGTAGGGGTTTCCTTCATGGAAGGCCTGCTTCAGGGCCAGTAAGCCCCACCCCCCACCCTCTGGTGAGTCCATGGCTCCAAACCCCTTCCCTGCTCCCCAAGGTTGGGGGCTTATGTTCTTTCCATTTTCCTCAGACCCCTGGGCAGCCTCCCAGAGCCGGGGGAGCTCCGAGCACAGCTGGTCATGTCTGCTTTGGACGAGGGAGCTTTAAATGCTTTCCTGGGAACAAATCTCACAGGCCGGGGTGCAGTGTGTAGATACTGGACGTCTAGAGTTGGGGGTTGGGGGATGCATAAGGGAAAGATCCATAAAGAGGGAGTCAGGGGCGTCACACAATCCTCCCTGACACAGTACATGGCCTTGGGCCTGGAGAACTTGTGTGACCACCCGCCGCAGGCCCCACACCTCAGTGGTTTCAGGCCTCAGAGTCCGGACGTGTGGCCGGAAGTGGACATGAGGCGTCAGACTGAGCCTCACTCCAGAGGCTGGGGGGAGTTGGGAGAAAGGTGGTTTACTCTCTACTCCCACGTGTCCATGCAGAGTCTGGAGGAGCATGGAGAGGGCAGGAGAGGAGGTCTGGAGGAGCCGCCAGGGTGGTCAGTATAAGCAGCCGGTTCTGGTCTCAGGGAGCTGAGCAGACTTGCAGACATTTGCAGGTGGCCCAAAATGGAGGGCTGGGGAAGGAGGTCTTGTTTGAGAGCCATCTGGAGCCAGGGTCGGTATGATCCACGCAAACTCAAAGAACACAGGACGGAGGGGCCCATGCTGGACACCCCCAAACTATAAAGCCCCCGGGCAAAGTCACCTTGGCAGTGGGGGTGGTTTGGGCACTGGCTCTGGCCGGTGCTGGGACAGGGTGGGAGCGCCTCTGGCATGACCACAGGAAGACCGTTGCTCCAACACCGGCCCCGGCACCTGAGGCAGGGAGAGCTGAGGGCTAGAGGTCTATGGTCCCCGTACTGAGAGCCTCAGGGTGGGCGGGAGCTACTACGCAGCCCAGAGGGTTCTCACAGCCCTCGGGGGTGGGAGCCACCAGACGATCGGGCCAGGTCAGGCCAGAGGAGAGGGGGTCAAGGCTGCCAGTGTTGGCTCTGCCCGTGACCCACCGGCACCCAGCTTCCGACTTATCTGGTCAACGAGGAGAGTGCAGCCCTCTGGGATTCCTTCCAAGTCTGCCATTCTTGACACCAGCTGGGCTTCTCCAGGCCCTGCTCGGCCCTTTTCCATCTTCCAGCCTGAGCCACAGCCCGTCGAATGGTGGGCCACCCTCCGGTGTATGCGGCACTACCGTGGGTTTTCCAAGAAACTGCTAACAACTGGCAGTTTCCTTCCTGAGAAGTAGGGGAAACATGCGGAACCCTGTTCCCCTACCTCACCCTACCACGGGCCCTGGGGAGGAGGCACCACCCCTCCTTGACTTCTGAGGCCCCTGTGGCGTTCTGTGAATGAGCCTGGAAACAAACCGTCAGAGGAGAGAAAATAAGCCACTCATCCCAAAATAGCTCCCCGAAGCTCTGCCGGCTGTCTAACCCCACGCCTTTGCAGCAGAGGTGTTCTGGTATTTTGATAGAGCAGAGAGGGCCCACCTGATGGATCCTTCTGGAGTCTCTCTCTCATGGGGAATGAGTTTGCGGTGTGTGCGTGAAAACAGGCTAGGGCAGGAGTGAGTGTTCTGGTCTCGGGGCGATGGGTCAAGTTCCGCAGACCTCTCGCAGCTTTCCCTGGTGGAGAGACGGATTAAGGGGCAGGCTCAGGGCCAGAGGCACGCGGATCAGAATCCAGGGAGGAAAAGTTGGAGAAATGTTCCTCCGCACTGGTCACCAGGGCTTTGAGCACAGAGTAAGCACTAAGGGCCCAGCTGAGCCAGAAGAAAATACCAACCCCCCCACACCCCATAATTAGGGGTAAGAATTTGAATAGCTAACATATCCTGTGCTGACAGGTTTACTTCAGGGCCCATGGGCAGAATTCAAAGAGTCGGTGAATTTGGGTGGGAAAGGTTTTTACATCTTTATTTTCACTAACTCAGCCAAAATGTAGCTTTCCCTGCTGTTATGAAGGTTCGCAAGGGACCTCAGACATTTTAGCAGCGTCTATGATTTGTCACCAGTAGAAATCCCAGAGACAAGTACCCTTGTTGCAGATAGCTGAAATGATTGTTTAAGCTCATCACAGCTTCAGAATTACGGCGGTTGCTAGACCTGTCACTCAATCTTGCTGACGTGTTAACAAAAAAGCACGTGTGATACGGTATCACAAATTTGAGGTTTTAAAAAATATTTTGATAACTGCATTTCAATATAATCGGTTTCCTTTGTAATCTGATGTATTCTCTTCTATGCATTTAAAAATTTGACTCTGCAGAGAGGTTCATAAACTTCACCAGATTGCCTTAAGAAAGAAGCTAAGGACCTACTTCCCCCAGATAACCTGGCATCACCCTCCCACCCAACCAGCCAGTGTGGTGGGTGCAGGGCTGATAGGACCCACATGGATGTACAAATGTTTTGGGGGCACAGAACCCTCTATTCAAACTAAAGTGTGTCAGAAAACCCAGGCCATCCTGTGAGGGTGGAGCTAGCTGCTGGATTGGATTGGAGGGAGGTTTCTTGAGCTGCCTTCCATCCACCCCTCATCGGCATGTGTCCTTCCTTTCCTTTCCCTGTTCCAGAAAGCTCCTTGGACATCCTAGGTTTGCACAGAGCACACCTGCAAACCATCACCCTCATGCAACCTCTCTCTGGAGGCCAGAAGAACATCACTACGGTGTCGTCTTGTGGGTGGCATGCGCACCTCGTCCTGCCATACTGCCCTGCCCAATGGAGGTCCTGCCTGAAGGCAAGTCTGGGGTGCAGTCGGGGGGTGTCATTTATCAATGCCAAGTGAGGACTCTGCGCGCATGCGTGCATGAAAGAAACAGGAGAGAGAGGGCATCCTATCCCAGGGCGCTCTGGGATGGAACACAGGCTCCACCCCTTACTAGCCGTGGGATCGCAGTATTCACGTGGTAATCAGTAATAATAACCCCCACTTTATTTTTTAATTGTTTTTTAAAGATTTTATTTATTTATTTGACAGAGAGACACAGCGAGAGAGGGAACACAAGCAGGGGGAGTGGGAGAGGGAGAAGCAGGCTTCCTGCTGAGCGGGGAGCCCCATGCAGGGCTCAATCCCAGGACCCTGGGATCATGACCTGAGCCGAAGGCAGACGCCTAACAACTGAGCCACCCACGTGCCCCAATAACCCTCACTTTAAAAGGTTGTTTGGGGATTAGAGGAAGCAATGCATGCAAAGAGCTGAGCTGGCTCCATAAACTCCCACCGCTATGCTTTCTCTGGGGAAGAGGTCTGTACCTGCCCTGGTCTCCTCCAGCCATGGCCACAGCCTCCTCCAGCCATGGCCACGGCCTCCTCTGGCCACAGCCACAGCCTCCCTCCCTTCCTCTGCCTCTGAGGCAGCTCCCTGACCATAGTGAGCTCAGAGCTGGTTTTTACTATCCAGGCCCGAAACCCTTCGTTCTCCCCCTCTTTGCACGCCCGTCCCTTGGCCTCCCCGGGTGTTCTGGCGGTGGCCAGGCTCACCCAAAGAGCACACACTGGGGCCACTGTCTTATCATCTAATAATTGGCTTGACATGTAGAATGGTCCTTGAGGGCTCTGGGATGATGGTGCTGTTTTCAAATGCAAAGATACTGTAATTTTGCATCTGTGCTAGGCAAGATGCAAGCAGAAAGGTAAAGGGAGACAATGAAGTCTCATCGCAGGGGACCACATCGCAGTCCCCTGTTTTCTGTGAAATTTGCAAGAGTAATACATGTTTTCCATAAAGACACTCTTCAAAATTGTATAAATTTCAGGCTCCACAAAACCTAACCCAGCCCTGGGTTCTCCCCTGGGTCTGTCCTGCCTGGAAGTGGACCCCTCCTACTGTTGCCATTCGGGACTGGCAGATAGATTTGGGGGTGAAAGTCACAGAGAGCATTGCACTTTGGGTTAAGGAATTTGATGATTTGCTGGAGCAGAAGGGGGCGCCATCCTCAGGGGAGCAGAGTTTCCCTCCCTGCTCTGCCTGTGGCTCTGAGCCTAGGAGTACCCCCTCTGTAGAATGCCGCTGAGAAGCCTGACCCACCCACAGCGCACAAGATGGGTAGAAAGAGCAAAATGTACCCATTATCTGTCAGTGTGCTGAGGTGCCAATGTCCGTGATGATTGCAAAAACACACAAGACATTAATTTAAGGATGAAAAGGCCAGAGGTGAATCCCCCACCTCAGCCCCTGACAAATCATGGAACAAGGTGCACAGCCTGTGTGTGCTTAAGAAATAAAACGGGGAAACGTGCAACAGGTCCCTCATGGTTATCAGTGGGAGTCCAGGGGCTGGGAGGGGAAAACAGTCATCTCCCGTTTCTGCAGGCTCAGACCTCTTGGAGTAGCGCCTGGAACAGATGACCAGGGAAAAGCATGTGGGCTCAGGCAGGACATGGAGGAGAAAGGTGAGAAGTGAAGGACAGCTCCCTCAGCAACAAGGCTGGGCTTTGTCATTACTTCTGTCCGTGGCCCAATGTCCCATCTGGGCTCACACCCCACAGCCCTCTGACACATTCCCTTCTTTGTTCCACACATCTAATCAGTTGTTAAAATCGAAAATCCCTACCCTCGATCTGCTCTGCGTGGTCCCCTGCTCCTACATCCTACAGGCCACCATTCTTTCTTATCTGGACAAGCGCCACAGACATCTCATGCAGGGCTTCCAAACAAACGGGCCACGGGTATGCTGTGAGTTCCATCTCCTCAGCCCTCAGGGTGCCCGACCAGGGCTGGGAAGACCAGAGCCTCCAGACCAGTACTTTGCAGCCACAGGAAATCTCATTTGTTAATCTCACTGTGCAATTCGAATGTTGTCGTTTTTTTGTGTGTGTTGCTTCCATGGGGGGAAACCGGGGGAAGCATCCATCTCCCAAGGGCTTCCCTCTGCCCACTCAGACCCATGCTTGGCACTGTGGTCAGATTCATTCATCTCCGTGGGGTCCAACTTCAATAGCGTAGCTTGCCTTCAGCGTGGCCATCAAGATTCTGAACGATATGAAAGTTATTGAAAGCTACAAGAGCGGGCCAGAAGACCCAACTCCAGCTTGAGATGTGTGGAGAAAGGCAGCCTGGGAGGACATTTGGAGATGTCACACCTGCTTCTTCAACTGGGATGGTAGTTCTCAGACTCCACAGTGTACAGGTATCGCCTGCTCTACCTGTGAAAAATGCAGATTGCAAGGCCTCCTCCTGCCCCACCAGAATTTTCATTCATTGTATTTGCAACCAGACCCAGAGGTCTGCATTTTTAGAAAGCACGCTGATTGTGCACACAGGGGTTGCACAGACCTTACTTTGAGAAACCGAATGGTCTCAGCTAACTGACACACTTCACCCAGTCAGCTCATATGTAAGATAAAACAATAGCATATGGGCAGGAATTCGTAGTAAAAAAAAAAAAAAAAAAAAAATTCAGCCTAAAACCCCAAATCAAATGTATCACTTTGAAAAAAAAAAAAAATATATATATATATATATCTACGAATAAGGGATCATTAAAATATGGAAAGCAGTTGAAAGGAAGACCATCTGGGCAAACCAAAGTTACTCATCCCTGAGAACATTCTCCCAGAAAGGCAAACTGCATGGAAAAGATTAAATGTAAACCCAAAGAAAAAAGAAAGTCTTGCAATTCTGGAAAGAAATTTTTTATCATCTATAACTCAGGCACCCATCAGGCAGATGAACACCGTAAAGTGCTCTCTAAAAGGTACCAACACGGAAGCTGTACCAAAGACAAGGAGTATGTATGTGGCTGAAAGCTGGCTTGGGGGACGTGCACATGTTCCTTTAGGTTTCCAGAACGGAGAGAACTTTCTTCATGGCATCATTATCTTCAGCGTGGGTGGTGCCGCAGGAACAGTTCCAGCCAGCTCAGGAACCTGTCCCCTTACTCAGCTGGATGGTTCTACAGGTCGTCATGACTTTTTCTGATTCCCAGATGGAGGCATGGTAAGGCTTATAAGCATGCCAGGAACTCATCAGGCAAGTGGCACCGAATGTTTGAAATCCAGACGGACTTGAAAACATAACTTGCCTTGTCACCATGATTTTGGAGAGAGGTTTGGATTTTTCCACCCCTGCTGCCTCCTCTGCCTCCTTGGCACACCTCTAAAACCATTTCCTGACAGGTCAAGACTCTGCTTAGAGTATGGAGTGGAGCGGAAGACTCAGGAACTATTCTGAGTTGCTGATAGGTGATGGTAAAATCAAGAGTCACTGCTGGCTTCCTTCACCCAGGACAAGAGGTGTGGTCCTTCCTCTTTGCTGGAGGAAGACAAGGAGGTGGTTCTGGACGGGGCAGCATCATCTGGCTTCATAGACCTGATTTGGGCTGGCTGGACAGCAATGGAACAGGCACCCGCGACTGTTTCCCCAGAGGAAGCGTGGGATTTCTTGGCTTGCCTCTCCAAGAGATCTCGGTGAACTGGCTCAGGGATGATGATTCAGGAGGAGGCTGAGAACCAGCGTGAGGAAGTGCTCAGAGAAGAAGCCTGTTCTCAGCTCTTGTGTGAAGAGCTATTTTTAACTGGGGTAAAATATCTGTCAAGGAAAGAAACACAAAAGCCTCAATTAGATCCTTTTAGAGGTGCCCCGCATCCTCATCTTAGCCAAATGCAGAATGGCCAAGTATTAAAAACATTGAGCTGGGGCCAAGTGTTGCCATTATAAATACCCTGTGGGATACAATCACAAATAGGAAATGTTATTTTAAATGTGTAATTGGTGCTGTGCTTTTGTTACAAAAACGTTTAATGTCCAGATTTCTAGTTTGACTCTAGAGGGCAGGAACAGCAATGCGGCCGCGCCGTCTGCTGCAAGATGACTCTGACCTTCACACTGTGATGCACACTTAAAACCCTCAGCAGACACACTCGTCGGAGCCCATGATGGCCATGTCGGCCGGCCTGCCGAGCTAGCCTTTTTCTTCACCTTTAACTGGTGAAGAACAATTCCTCTTCCAACTCCTGGATGTAAAGAAGTCTCAACCAGGACTTCTTGAAAAATTCATGGTACATACAAAATTAAATATCAAAAATTTAATTAATGGAGCTTTTAAGGGCTAATTTGTTTATTATTTTACCAAAGAATTCTACCAGGATTAGAATTGTAATCTAATCTACTATTCTGCCTTGTGTTGTTAGTGTATTTGTTCAAAGGGCTCTACGGGTGGCCACAATCAGATCCACCAGTCAAGATCATTTCACCACGTGGGGACTCAGGGAGGGGCAGAGGGTGAGGCCTCAGGGGTCAGTCCTGCGAGGGCTTGGAGCACAGAGCCCAGCCCCCAGGGGGCTGCCTGCCGCTGAGCGGGCCTTCGGCACCCATTTGCTGAATGGCTCACTGGCTAAGTGAATGAATAAGTTAAGGAATGGAAAGAGATACGAGCAGGGGCCAAGGGAAGAGGGGTCTGCACGTGAAGGCTATGCATGCACTAGGTAAGGTGAAGTCAAGGGGCAGACTAGAGCCGGCAGCAGGATAAGGTCAATGCTGTTGGGAAGCCAGGATGCATACGGAGAAGACAGGACAGGAGGGAGGCTGTGACAGGGCAGTGTGGCCACAGGTGGGGGGTGAGTCAGCGTCCTGGTAGGCAGGTCAGTAGGCATCCCGAGAGCAGGAGACATGGGCCTCGGGAGCAGTACTCCAGGCCCCAGCCAGGGTGAGTTGTAGAAGGAACAGAACTTGGGCCAGCTGTCAAGACCCAGAGCCCCCAGATGGCACCTAGACCAGGAGCTGGAGGCAGGGCTTGGCCACGGGAAGACAGCCTGTTAGTAGACCTGAGACCCAGGTCAGCAGAGGAACCTGGCCAGGCCAGCTCCAGGGCAAATCCCCTGAGCCACTCAGCTTTCATTTCTCCCCAACTTAGGAAAGAATCCACCAAGGGAGCACCGCAGGGATGGGCCCACACAAAGGTGATCCAGCGTTCCCGGGGAAGGAGTCTGGGAGGCTAGAAAAGCAAGGAGCCAACAGGTCATGGCACTCCGCAGAGAAGGTAAGCCTAAGCTTTGCAAGTTACTTTAGGCTTTGATTTGAACATGTGACCGGCTGTCCTGAGCCCTGAATGCTTTAACTGATAATCAACGGACCAACAATGATTTGGTGAGACCTGCAAGGTGGCTAGCTTTGTGCTTCCCCTGTTAGGGGACTGGAGGCGTGAAACAGTCATGGAACGGATGAGTGTATACTAAGTAGGCATAGTATGTCGCCATACACAGAGAAGGAAACAAGGGTGCAAGAGGGTTACAAAAAATGCCGCAGATGAGCATGATCAGGGAGAGCTTTCGGGAGGAGGTGCTGGTGCCTTGGGCCTGCACTGGCTGAATTCCATTTTGCAGGTGAAAACCCTGAGGCACAACAAGGTCAGGGCTAGGAGCATCCAATGAGCGAGGGCAAGCCAATCCTGGAGGCCCCAGGATCTTTCCTAACACAAAAGAGCTGCATTCCTTTCTCCTGCTAATTGGAGAGCTGGCTTTGGCTTTAGGGTGAAGGTTTTAGTTAGTTGGGTTTGTTTGGGCTTTTCCTTTGTTTTGTTTTGTAGGGGTTACAGAAGGAAGGAAAGGGGAGGAGATGACTTTTCTTCCTTCAGTGGCAGGACCGGTTCTGTGCTTAGGCACTGCATGAGAAGGCCCGGCTCTGGGCCATGCCAGTGAGCAGGGCGAGACAGGTAGCCTCTGGCTGTGCCCCTCCCCACAGGCCAACACGGCGTGACGGTGGTACCGGTTTCCTGTGGCTCTAGCCCGTGGTGGCAACTCAGTGCCTGCAACTGACGCAGATTTATCGTCTTAGATCCTAGGCCAGAGTCTGACTGGGTGTCGACAGGGCTGTGTTCCTTTCTGGAGGCTCACAGGGAGAATCTGTTTCCTTGCCTTCTCCAGCTTCTAAGGGCCACCGACGTCCCCAGAGCCAATAGCAGCCGGTCAGGTGTTTCTCACGTGGCACCACTCTGCCTTTCCCTTCTGAGGATCCTGTGACCCCACGGGGCCCACCAGATCATCTATCCTACAGTCTCCCTGTCCTAAAGTCAGCTCGTGAGCAACCTTAACTCTGTCTGCAACACTGATGCAACTAACCTGTTCCCCGGTTTCTGGGATTCAAACGTGGGCCTCTTCGGAGAGCCACTGTTCCGCCTCCACCTTGCCAAGGTCAGAGGATCGAATATATTCTATTTCACAATCTGCTGGCTGGGCTTATAATTGTCAGTATCTGGAGATCTGGTGTGTGTCGGCTTCTGTTCGTGCTCTTCTCCTGGCCCCAAACACCAGTCCTGCTCTGGGGGAAGCGGTAGCTGTCTGAGGCCCTCAGCGCCCAGGGGAAGCACCCAGTACACCCAGTACTCGCCTCTGGCCAGCAGCCGGCAGCCGCCCCCCTCCCCCAGGGGCACAGCGTCCCAGCCCCCCCCCCCAGCCTGTGAGTCTCCAGGGAAATGCGTCACCTTCCTCATCTTACCTCTGAATCCCAACACTGCTCTCCTTACAAAAGCATTCCTCCCAGCACAGCTCAATCTCCAGCTCTTTCTGCCTTTTACATAAGAAGGGCAGAAGCAAGGGAAGCAACCTCCTAATCATCTGGGCTCCAGGAGCAGACACATCAAAGGACTCCAAGCCCTCAGGAAACAGGAGCGGAGCCCCGCTTACATCATCCTGCAGCACATCGCTAAGCAACTGTGGGATCCACACCGGTTTCCATGGAGATGTCACTTCATCGCCATTCTCCAGGCCAAGCGGAGAAGTGCATCCAGGGGGAATGAGTATGCTGGGCTGGACCAGAGAAGGACAAAATCTGGTAGCACAAACCTATCAAGGTGGAAGGTTGATGCGAGAGAGCTCTTCAATGAGAAGAGGAAGGAGGATGAGCACCAGATGGGTCCTGGAATCAGCCCCCGGTGCACCTCACCTGGCCCACCCCTCTCAGCACAGGCAGCAGCCGAGAGAGGCCCCAGACTCCTGCCCAGTCCTGCACAGTGGTTCAGAGGCCAAGCTGAGGCCAGAACCCAAGCCTCCCCGTGCAGGGCCCAGCCTCCATGAAGGAAGGCACCAGGGAACAGGAATAGCCTTTCTCTTGTTGGCTCAGGCAAGCAAAGATGGTCTTGCCCCTTCTGCTTCCTGTCTAGCTCTGGCCTGCCTAGCACCGACCGTGGCTTCCAGGGACACGGCCCCCCTCAGCAAACCCTAAGGCTACGAGGGGTGGCCGTGGGAAATGACCACAGTGGAGGGGAGCGGGAGGGAATTCATGTTGACTGAGCGCTCGCCATGCGCCAGGCTTGTGCCTCGTGCTTCTTCTGGGCAACCCCCGCTAATGCTCAGATTCCATCCATGGAGCGGGAGAGCCGCCTTCACAGTTCGGGGCGGTGGGGTGGCTTATTCAATGTGATGATAAGAGCAGACTTTCAGAAGCCACTTACTGCGTGCCAGGCATTGTTTTAAGTTCTTTGTAAATATTAACTCATTTTGTCCTCATACCAAACCTAGGGGGGGCGGGGGCAGCTGATTATCTACCGGCTAATAAGTGACAGAGCCAGGCTCTGAAGCCTGGGGTGGCATTTCCACTGCGTATGTGACCCCACTATTGACACTAAAGGTAACAGTTCAGGAGGTGCAGGGGCAAGCACGCAGAGATGAGCCGGCCATAGATGGGTTGCTGAAACAGGATGCCCAGTGGGATTTGTCTTCATGTTCCAGAATTGCAGCCGAAGGCCAATGCCAAGGGTAAAAGGCACTAAGGATCCCATGTTCTCGGGTCAGAAATCCACCTGCAGTGGTGCCAACCCCTCCCTCAGACTCGGGGACAGAACTGTCTCCCACCAAACACCAAGTGCTCTGCCCACCCAACCTGCTGGAGGTTCCAGAAGGTGTAGGAAGAGGCCTGGGGGAGGACAGGGGAGGCAGGGCCTCTGGGGGTGGGCGGAGGAACCTCATGGTGAGAGTTTCCTCTCCTGCAACCTGGCGAGAGGATTGTCAGACACTCCCTGGTTCCTTGAGTGTCTGCGTCAAGGGGAGGATGCTGGCCTGTTCCGAGGCTGGGCTGATGTTCGCTGAGCTGCAGATCCCAGCCATCCCTGACTCTGCTGCTGGAGTCCTGCAACAAGAGGAGTGTTGGGCTGTGTTCTGGGAACACTGGTCCGATGTAGATCCTCCCCTACTGTGGGGGAGCAGGAGGGTGCATGGCAGGTTACTCTTACCCCAAGATTAGTGCCAACCTTTGTCAAGATTTCCAAAGGCAGAGTCCTTGTAACTTTCAAAGTTTCCCCATTCTACTTTGTAATTCCTCCTTCCTGCCTTCCCTAATTCCTATCTCCAAGAACATTTCCCCATTGATCTGTTTTTTTAATCACTATACATTAGCTTGTGCTTTCTAGAATTTTTTGTAAATGTAGTCATAGATTGTATACTTGATATTGTTTAGCTTCTTTCATTCCACATAATTATTTTGAGATACACTCATATCTGTTCCTTTTCCTTGTGGAGTAGTAGTCCATCATGTGGATATACTTTCCTTATCCATTCACTTGTTGATGGGCATTTATTACAAATAAAGCCACTGTACATATTTGTATACAAGTCTTTGTTGTGGACATATGTCTTAATTTCTCTTGCTAAGCACCTGAAAGTAAAATGGTTGAATCACATAGTAACTGTAGGTTTAACATCCTAAGAAACTGTCAAACTGTTTTCCAAAGTAGTTATACTCTCTTATATTCCTACTACTAGTATCCCAGTTTCTCCGTATTTTCACCAAAACTTGATATGATCAGTCTTTTTTTCTTTTCAGCCGTTTGAATAGATGTGTAGTAGTTTCTTGGTGTAGTGGTTTTCATTTCCATTTTAATGTAGTTTTAATTTTCATTTACCTAATGACTTATGATGTTGAACACGTCTTCATGTGTTTATTTGCCCTCCATGTGTCTTCTTTGTTGAAGTGTGCAAGTCTCTAGCCCATTTTTAAATTAGGTTGTTTGTTTTCTTATTACTGGTTTTGAGAGTTCTTTTCATATTCTGTATACAAGTCCTTTATCAGATCTATGCTTTGCAAATATTTTCTCCCAGTCTTTGGTTTGCCTTTTTAGTCTCTTAACAGTATTTGATTTTGATGAAGTCAAATGTATCAATTCTTTTGTTCATGGGTCGTGTTTTTAGTGTCATATTTTTAAAAATTTTTGCCAAGGGCGCCTGGGTGGCTCAGTCATTAAGCGTCTGCCTTCGGCTCAGGTCATGATCCCAGGTTCCTGGGATCGAGTCCCATATCGGGCTCCCTGCTCCGTGGGAAGCCTGCTTCTCCCTCTCCCACTCCCCCTGCTTGTGTTCCTGCTCTCGCTATCTCTCTCTGTCAAATAAATAAAATCTTTAAAAAAAAAAAATTTTGCCAAACCCAAATTTACAAAGATTTCCTCCTGTTTTCCTCTAGAAACACAACAGTTTTAGGTTTTAGTTTAGTTCTATGATCTATTTTGAGTTAATTTTCAGATACGGTATGGATTAGAGTTTGTTTTCTGCATATGGATATCTGATTATTCCAACACCATTGAAAAACAGAGTCTTTATTCTGTATTTAATCTTGTATACTTTCTATTGCTAAGTCTTGAAGTACTCACATGCTCTTTACCATGACCCTCCACTGGCTGCTTTCAGAAAGACTGGGGGGCAGGCAGAAGACCTTATGTTGGTAGCAATAGGCTTGAAACCCAGGTAATCTGCTGATGCCATAGAGGACTGGCACGAAACCCCACTCTTATCCTGGACTCTTTTACAAGGAGAGAGCCTTAAGCCACTGGAAGGGCAGGTAACTAAATATTCTAGGCAAAAAATCCATGACCTTTGGAAGAAGATAGAAACAAAACCATTTGACATTGGAGAAAGGGTAGGAAACCTGTCTGTCCCCTGTCTAGTGCTGGTGAGTGGCAAGAGACCACTGAGTTCCAGGACCCTGCTGTCAGTGGGGGTGGGGCAAGGGGTGGGTGACGCAGGAAGCCCTTCCCTGCCCAAGATGTCCCACAAGTACAGGTAGGGTTTGGTTTCTACAAATGTGAGAGGCAGCAATACTGAGGGCCAAAGGCACACAGTCTGCCAAGGACAAAGGCAAGATCAGAAACCTGGGAATGCCATCTGCCCCAACAGGAGCCTCACACCCAGCACTGAGGAATTACCGTCTATAGCTGGGGAAGAATATAGAGAGTCTCCCTCTATGATTCAGGCATGCAGGACCCCCTGAGATATTGGCTGGTAGGAACACTGAGAAAAAGTTTATAGCACACAGACATCCTACTAAATGCAAGGTAGCAGGTGGTCCACCACTGGAGGAATTTGAAGTCTGTGCTGCAATGAGGTAAACTATAACAATTACAAAACTAAAACTCAACACAACTGCTGATTATAATTGGTTCACCCTCCCACACACACTAACAGCCTGACAGAAAAAGAGGGACACCTACTTCCTGTCATAAATTCTGTTTACCTTGGTCTTTACTGTTACTCGATACAGTGTTTGAAATACATTTAAAAATTATAAATGCACACACACATAATTATGAGACACAAAAGCCAGAAAAAGATACCAGCCTATTATCAAGAGGTAATAATAATAATTCACAGAAGCAGACTCTAAGATGACACTAAAGTTGGGGCTATCAGAGGCTTTAAAGTAATTATGATTATTTTGTGGAAAAGTATCTAGTAGAAAAGGTGGATAACATATGTGAACAAATGGAGAATTCCAGGAGAAAGATATAAATTATAAATAGAGTCCAACAGAAATATTAAAAAAAAGATGAAGAATTCCTCTGGTAGCTTATAATGGGACTATATATGATAAAGGAAAGAAACAGTGAACTTAAAGAACTTAAAGATGGCTCAATCAATAGATATTATCCAAACTGAAACACAAATTAGCAAAATAATGGAAACAACAAATGAGGAAAGCATCCAACAGCTGTGGGCAATGTCAATATCAATGATTCAAAATCGGTGTTTCAGAAGAGAGAGAAAATGGGGCAGAAGAGGTATTTGAATATATAATGTCCAAGGATTTTCCTAAATTAGTTAAAAGCAACAAACCATAGTTCATAATTCTGTGAAACTCAGAGAACAAATGGATAAATTTAAAAACAAAACAAAATGAACAACAACAACAACAACAAAAAACACCTAAGCCCATCAGTCAAACTGCTGAAACCCAAAGATAAAGAGAAAATGGTGTAGGCAAACACAGGGGAGAGATACAACACATACAGGAGGGGAAGATTCAAATTACAGCTAACTTGTCTTCATAAATTCTGCAAAACCAGAAGCTGGTAAACCATCTTTAAAGTAGTGGGTCGGCGGGCGGGGGGTGGGCACCTGAGTGGCTCAGTCAATTGAGCCTCCGGCTCTTGGTTTCAGCTCAGGTCATGATCTCAGGGTTGTGAGATGGAGTCCCACATCAGACTCTGTGCTGGGCATAGAGCGTGATTAAGATTCTCTCCCTTCCTCTCCCTCCGCTCCTCCCCCATCTCTCTCTAAAAAGAAAAAAATAATAAAGTACTGGGTGGGGAACAGAAACTGTCAACTCATAATTTTATTATCAGTGAAAATATCTTTTGAAAACTAAGGCAAAATAAAGACTCTTTGAGGCAAACTTGAGCAAGTTAATTATCAGCAGATCTACACTATAAAAAATGTTTAAGGAAGATTCACAGATCGAAGAAATATGATATCAGATGGAAGTTTACATCTCAATAAATAAATGAAGATTCCTGGAAGTGGTGAAAACAAGGGTAAATATAAAAGACTTTTAGTTCTTATTTTTAATATCTTCACAACAAGTAACATGCATGAGAACAATAGCACAAGGATGGGAAAGGGGAAAGAAAGTATCCTGTGACCCTCGTACACTCTATGTGTAATGCTGTATTACTTGAAAGCTATTTATGATAAACCCTAGAGCAATCGCTATTTCAAAAAATTGGAGATATGAGTCAAAAATCAAAATTTAAGTAATACATACCCAATATACAGCTGATATGATTATTTTAAGTAAAGGGGAAGGGTTCAAAAGACTGAAAGAGTGAGTTTGCTCATAGCCTCCTCTGTCACCTGTGGTCAGTAGAAGTCTGTGCATAATTAACGTGGCAAAGATAAATTCAAAAAGATACTTTTAAAACTCCACTCCTGGGGATATACTCAAAGGAAACAAAAACACCAACTTAAAGAGAAATCTGCACCCCCGTGTTCATAGCAGCATTATTTACAAGAGCCAAGACGTGTGGAACAACCTAGGTGTCCATTGATGGATGAATGGATAAAGAAGTTGTGGTTTATAAATACAATGAGGGGCACCTGGGTGGCTCAGTCGGTGAAGAGTCTGTCTTCGGCTCAAGTCGTGATCCCAGGGTCCTGGGATCGAGCCCCAAGATGGGCTTCCTGCTCAGTGGGGAGTCTGCTTTTCCTTCTCCCTCTGCCCCTTCCCCTGCCCGTGCTGTCTCTTCTCTCGCTTGCTCTCAAATAAATAAATAAAATCTTCAAAAAAAAGAAAAAAGAAATACAATGAAATATTATTCAGACTTTAAAAAACAAGGACATCTTACCATTTGCAACAACATGGATGCACCTTGAAGGCATTACACGAAGTAAAATAAGTCAAACAGAAAAAGACAAATCCCATACAGTCACTATTATATATGGAACCTAATTAAAGAAAAAAGACCAGACTTGGGATTCCTGGAGGTGGAGGTTGGGAAAAGAGGAAACTGGAGGAAGGTGGCCCAAAGGAACACGCTTCCAGTTACAAGACGAAGAAGCATCAGGGCTAAGACGTAGCACCCGATGAGCGCTAGACACCACAGCTGTTAAGAGATTCAATCCTAAGAGTTCTCATCATGAGGAGAACTTTATTTACTTATTTTTTCTTTCTATTGCATCTATATGAGATGATGGATGCTAATTAACTAAACCCATTGTGGCATCATTTCACAATATGTGTAAATTAAACCATCATGCTGTACGCCTTCTCCAATGATGTGTGTCAGTCATTTCTCAATAAAACTGGGGGGGGGATGCTCTTTTTAAAGATTTTATTTTATTTATTTGTCAGAGAGAGAGAGAGCATAAGCAGGAGGGAGCTGTGGGCAGAGGGAGAAGCAGGCTCCTCGCTGAACAAGGAGCCCGACACACGACTCGATCCCAGGACCCTGTGATCATGATCTGAGCCGAAGGAAGACACTTAACCGACTGAGCCACCCAAGTGCCCCAGGGAGATGCTCTTATTAACCAATGCAGTGTGGCAGAGGAAAGGGGGGGTGGGAAGGAAGAGGAAGCCTGATGGTTTTGTTCTTGTTTATAGAAGTAGATTAATATATTCTGTCTAAAGAAAGCTAAGGAAGTTATATAAAGTTTTAATCATAAAGATAAACACTAGAGAAACAAATCACCTTTCTTACGTGAGAAGAATGACACAGAAAAAAAACAAGGCCAAGAAAAGAAAGGAAGCTAGTGTGTGAAAGACCAGAAGATAGATAAATAAAATGGAAAAGAAAAAATAAGAAATATGACATAAAATTGCATGACAAAACTTGGAGCAATTATATTGTCATGTCCATAAAAGCAAACACACTAAATTCACCTCTTAAAAATATTTTCAAATAGGTGCACAAAACAAAACCCAATTCGGTGCCACATACAGAAGACACACCTAAAACAAAGTGGTTCCGGAAGGCTGAAAACAAAAAAATGGGTGATGTTATGCCAGGCACATGCCAATAAGAAGAAATCAAGAGTCACAAAGCCAAAACAAAGGTCAAACAAATCATCAAATAAGTCAAGAAAGCCAGTTCATAATGCTAAAGGTTATAATTCACTCAGATTAATTATGAATATTTATATGCTAGTCCACATACCAGAAAATTTCATACAAAAAAACTCACAGAGACTAGGAGAAATTGACAACAACACAGGAGGATATTTTTATCTCAATCCTGGGGAGATTAAGAAAACAATGAAAAGAAATAGATCCAGTTACAGTCAACCTTAGGTAAATAATAGGGCAAACTCTGTACCCTGATAATAGAGAACAGACCTTCTTTTCCGATACCCAAGCAACTATGAACACTCATGAAAATCTTACATAAAGCCACAAACATCAATATATAGAATAGGTGATATTCTCTAATCCCAGTGTAACAAAACTAAGAATTTATAGCAATATCAGGAAAAAAATCCTTTTCATCTGGAAATTCACAAACTCCTTTTAAAACTACTCGGAGGTTAAAGGTGAAAATACAAATGGAATTTCTAAAAAAGCCATGAAAAAGCACATTTATTAAAGCCAATGGAGTCACAAATAGAGCAGATCTCTGGGGAAAATGAATAATGTTTGATCGATATACCAGTTAAAAATAATTAAAATAGATGAATTAAGAGCCAACTCAGAAAGAGAAAAAGAATAAAAGATAAAGCAGAAGAAAGGAAAATCTAAAAACCTGCAAGTAATTTGATGACAGAGAAACATAGAACTCATCCATGAATCCAAAAGTTGGTGTTTTGAAAAGAACAAATGAAATACATAAGTATTAGCTAACCTAACTGCAAAATTAAGAAGAAGGCACAAAAAAGCAAAAAAGAAAGATGGTAATAAATATAGAAGAGAATATTAAAACAATCATGTGAAACTGCTTTGCATAACTATTAAGTAAATATGTCTTAAAACTTTGTAAAATGGAAGTCGGCTCTGGCTTGGAGGGATTGCGTGAGTAACGGGTAGAGCGAAAACGGTCCCCCAGTCTTGTGACTCCCAAGTCAGGGCTTTGTTAACACATCCACTGCCCCCTGCCTCCTACTTGGAACTCTTGGGCCAGAGGCTGTCCAGCCTCTGCAGGAGGGACGATTGGCAGGAAGGGGTGGCTCTGGATTTGTAGAGCCAGTGAAATAAAATCATGCATTATTGTCCCAGGGGACCCAAAGACCCAGCCAGGCAGAGTCCCCCTTCTTTATGGCAGCCCCAGTCCTGTCCACTAGGATCAGCCAGCTCCCTGGCAATAGAAGACGCCACGGGTCACAGTGCACCCTGTCTGACAGCCTTCACTGCATCCTCCCTCTGCCTGGGGTCCTCCCTCAGGCACAGCCCTCACCCTGCTACTTCCTCCAGCCTCCCACTTCGAGGGTTAGGTCCCAGCTGGCTGCCAGGCAGACCTTGGTCTCCCCCAAGAACCGGACCCAATAGGTGAGGGGTGAGGGGTCCCACCAGCATTCCCAAATCCAGTGTGGAGTCCACCCCACAGACAGCAGGCTCCAAGAGAGCCTGGATCAAGTCTGTGTAGACAGACACCAAACATGTTCCCCATATGTTACTCCGTGGAAGGGAAAGCTGGAATAATGTGATTAAGATGACCCGCTTTGTAAACTCTTCTCCCGCTCCTTGTAAAAGCAAAATGGGGAGAGAGACACTGAGGAGGGAGAGAAATAAAAGTATAAAGTGAAAATGAATTTTCTTATCACCCCAGGTTCCTATCCCCAGCCCGTGTGTCCAGGAAGCAAGCTCTTGTATGAATGTCGCATGTGTCCTCACTTTTTCCAAAGATATTCCATACATAAAACAGCATGTACACTTATATCAACAGGTTACACACAGAGAGACACATTCTATTAAGTGTTAACACCAAATGGAGCCATTCATTCATTCATTCATTCATTCATTCATTCATTTCAAACAGACGAGATGCTAAGGATACTGCGTGCCCAAAACCAGCCCAGCCCCTGGCTGTCACAGAGTCCAGGCGCTAATGCACACAATCCCCAAATAACCATGCAAATAAAGGCATGATTAGGAACTAAGACCCAACGAGGAAATGCACATGATGACTGAACTGAGAAGCCCCGCAGGTGACAGCCACGGCTGTCATTGTTTAAGGGACGGTCACCAGCGAGCTGGACGCCCGGACCTGGCCGCGGGCACATTCTCTTCAGGGCTCTACTACGCTTCCGATTAAGAAGCAGAGCTGTGACTCACTGCCCTTGGCCATCTGCTGCGCAGGACTCACATGACTCATGCCCCTGTCCCACCCTGTCCCCCAGGAGTGCTGCAGAGGGGACAAGAGACAGAATTATTCCATGTGACTCAGGCAGAGAAAGGCACAGCCTGGCCTGGCTCCCGCCCACTGCTCCCTCCCTGCCTGGGATAAAACAAAAAAACAAAAAAACTGGGCAGTGGGCATTGCTCTGCCTGGGCCTCCCAGTGACACGTTTTCCGCATGGTGCTGATGGAGGGACCGTCCCCTCCCAGCAGGGGTCCTCAGAACGCAGGTCGTGATGAGTTTTCCAGCCCTGGAGCTGATCCTTCTGGGAGAGAAGGGAGGGATCCTGGCTCCCGGCCACCTCCTGCCTCTGCAGGACCTTCCCTGGACCACGCCCTTCAGCCGAGAGTCCCCCATCTGGGGCTCGGCTCTGCTGGCCCGCCAGGCCCAGGCTGGTGCAGCCGTGCGTTTTCACCGGGCTGCCCCTGCCCCAGCACCTCAAACTCCAGACACCCCAGCAGAGCTCACCATCCTCTCCTCTGCCTCCTGACTCACTCCACCTTCCGTCCCGGATCCTGGGTCCTGCACGAACCTCCTCACTCCCTCACTCCCGGTCAGCCCTTCCTCCCATTCTCCTGCTTCTGCCCTCGTTCGTGCCCTGCCCTCTCCAGGGGCTCTTTCAGGAACCCCCTCACTGACTCCAGGCTACAGACTTCTCTTTGCTGGCCTCAACAGACTTTCCTGAACACATTCGGTGGCAATCCCCCACCCTCCACTGGCAGGCAGGTCACACGGGAGGGAAGCGGACAAAGGGCCACACGGTAGGGAGTGGTGAGGACTGGGGCAGACAGGAGAATGCTTGTCCTGGTGAGGGGCAGCCACCACCCAGTCATAGGTAAATGTGGCCACAAGAGAGCCAAGGTTTCAAGATACCAGACCTTCCAGGCTTTCATGAGAACCCAGATTTGCTCATGAAATCCCTGGATTTATCAAAGTTGGTACCTAAATAACATTTGAAACACTCTTAATGATTTGCCTATTCCTGTACTTCAGACCTTCCTCTGTCTTGGTCCCACCTACTCGTCCAGAACCATCTCCCATGGCGGCTGTCCTCCCTGCTCATGGCACAACCATACCGTGCTCCAAGACGCGCCTTGCCCGTCACACCAACGCTGTTCCTCACGTTGTCGTCTGCTTCCCCTTTGCTGTCCATCCTAAACCTCTCCACCTAGGAAGGCCAGCTTGTTGCCACCCCTTAGCAGAGTCTGATGACTCTGTCCCTCTCTGCTTTGGTGTCTCCCTTGCGTGTTATAGCTCCGTCCTTGCACAAGACAAGTGTTACCTGTGTTACCAGCTGTGTGTACATCCATCGTCCACCAGATTCACAATTTTCCGATATAGACACGGTCCCAGTCACAGAACCGGTACGCGTCAGGTGCAGAGAGACGTTTCAGGAACTGTGACAATTACAAGTGACGGACAACATAATGTGGGTCTGGGCATTTGGGGATTCAGTGTCCCAAACCCATTGCACACCCAGGGTCTCCTTCCTTGGCACAACGTCCTGGGCACACACCCAGTTTCTCTGAGGCCTCGGGGCCTTAGCCCCAGCCTTGAGCTTAAGCGTGGAGGCCTTGTCATTAGTAACCTGTGCACACCTTGCTTTGCCATCCCCCGAGTTTATGGCGAAAAACATCTTATGAAAACGGGCCTCGCCAGAGTGTTTGCTCCTGCTCCCCACCCCTCCTCCTGCACCGGAAGTCCCAGTCCCCTTCGGGCTGTTTATGACTGCTTGCTGTGGCCCAGGAGGGAGCAGGTGCAGAGGAACAGGGAGAGCACGTGAGTCCCTGCAAGTCAAAGAGCCTACTTCTTGTTCTGACCCTGAGGAGGAGCGGAGAACGTGGGCCCGAGCAGCCAAGGGAGGATGTGGAACACAATAAAATGTGGGCTGGTTTACCGGGAGGTGTGAGCTGGATGTGAAATGGCCTCCAGATGTGGGTCTGAGAGGTCCCCTGAAGTTTGCAGCAGGGCTTTCAGCAGTCTCCCTTCGGGGAACCAGAGAGCCCTCAAGAAGCAGCAGCTTTGTTTCTTTGTGCACAGACCAGGTGCCACGCTCTCCGCTGTTGTGTGCCGCTGCCGGGCCCTGAGTCCTCGCCATTCACACAGGCCTTGGTCTTTGAGACACTGGCATCTAGAAGGACACAGAGACGTCCCACTCCCCCCCATCAGCTCCCCTGCAGGGGTCCCTTTTGCCCCTGGGTTTGGTTCACATTGACATTAGAGAAAAGATGGTGTGGGGACCAAGTGAAAGGCTTGATGGGCACTGGGGGCCACTGTTTCTTTTCTTTTCTTTTCTTTTCTTTTCTTTCCTTTTTTCTTTTTTTAGGTGTATAAACTATTTTATTAACAGACAAGGCCTACAAATTTATTTCTTCTTGGACACACCCACGGTGCGGCCATGGCGCCCTGTGGTCTTGGTGTGCTGGCCTCGGACACGAAGTCCCCAGAAGTGGTGCAGCCCTCTGTGGGCCCTAATTTTCTTCAGTCTCTCCAGGTCTTCACGAAGTTTGTTGTCCAGACCATTGGCCAGGACCTGGCTGTACTTTCCATCCTTCACGTCCTTTTGTCTGTTCAAAAACCAGTCTGGGATCTTATACTGGCAAGGATTCCGCATAATGGTGATCACACGTTCCTCCTCATCGTCAGTGAGCTCTCTGGCCCTTTTGGTGAGATCGATGTCTGCTTTCCTCAACACTACATGAGCATATCTTCACCCCACACCCTTAATTGCAGTGATGGCAAAGGCTATTTTCTGCCGCCCATCGATATTGGTGTTGAGTAGTCGCAAAATGTGCTGGAACTTCTCAGGGATCACTAGGGACACGGCGGCGGCCCCAGCGGCGGCGTGTAGGCCTCCTATGGAAGAGAGCTTCTTTGCTTTTTTTTAAAGATTTTATTTATTTGTTTATTTAATTGACAGAGAGAGAGAGAGAGAGAGAGACAGTGAGAGGGAACACAAGCAGGAGGAGGGTCAGAGGGAGAAGCAGGCTTCCCGCTGAGCAGGAAGTCCGATGCGGGGCTCGATCCCAGGACCCTGAGATCATGACCTGAGCTGAAGGCAGCCGCTTAACCAACTGAGCCACCCAGGTGCCCCTGGGGCCACTGTTTCTTATTGGTGGTGTTATTCATAGGCCAAGGAGCTACCAAGGAGAGAAAGGGACCAGGGCCCACTAGCAAACGCTCTTATTCCAAGTAGTATTCAGATCTTTCACTCAACAGGCTCTTTTCAAGTTGTTCCTGCGTGCTAAGCCCAGTACTAAGCTCTGCAGGAGACAAGGTACCAGCCAGGGTCCTCATCCTAGGTGCTTACAATCCCTTAGGGGAGATAAACCGGACACATCACTGCAAGTGCTGCAGGCCCTAAAAGAACTCAGGGTGGGGAGGAGAGTATCTACAAGGATGGCAGACACAGAGTTGGAGCCTCATGTGCAGGTGCTGGGCAGGGGTGCCAGCAAGCAGGGTGCCCAATGGCAGGGGGTAGGATGGGAGCAGAGGTTGAGCACATGAAAAAGGCCCTGAGAAGTCTGCCTTTTCAAGCCCACCTGGCCAGTGGCTTTGTGTCTTTGGGAACTGGGAGGAGTCCTGCTTTGTGGGGTTCCCTGAATAGTCACAGGAGCTTGGGGTCAGTAGAGTTGGTTGATGAAAATGGGGGTCTCCTTCTTTCGGGCCCGTTTCATTGTTACCATGAAATCACAACCCAGTCATGGGCAAACGAAGGACTCCAGTCCCACCAGGAATATCTGCTCTGGGACTCCAACACTATCAGTCCCTTGAGACCAGGGCACCGAGATCAAGGCAAGGCCCTGCAGCTTTCTCCTTAAGGAAATGCTCAGCTGCCAGGCTCCACTTCCATGACTTTGGCCCCAACATTGCCGGTTCTTTCTGCTTTAAGAGGAAGGTTTTCCCTCCAAGCAAATAATCCCCTGGTCTCCATAGTTAGAGCCTCTGTAACTTCACAGAGTCATACCCTTCCTATATGGGAACTGCGCATCTGCCTGGATTGTTTCAAGGTCAAGGCTTTAGTTACACAATAAGGACTTAATCAATTTCTTATTGGTAGTTAGGAGTCATTACCTTGAACAAGGGGAGACACTTGTCTTTAGCTATGCCCCACTCCCCACACCCTCACACCTTCATGGTAAGTTCCTTGTCTTTTCTGAAGTACTCTTTCCCCAGATGTTGAGGGGCTAACTTCTGTTGGGGGTAGGTGGGGATTCCTAATCATGACATTAGAGGGCTTGATTACTGCTTCAAAGACTCCTTACCATGAGTTCCCATAAGGCCTAGGAGGTTTATGCAAATTTGCTCTCCCTCCAATTCCCAGCCCTCACCACATGCCAGAGTCCTCAGGCAGGTTGGCAGATCAGGTGTGACTCTGACCCAAGGCCACATGTCTAAGGAGGAGTAGCTTCATGATTCAAACAGCATTTGTATTCCTTGACTTAATGTCTCCCAGCCAGGCTAATAAAAGCTCTACCCAAAGAGGAGCCTCACGTGTCCTGAACTCACTCACCCAGCACAACAACTATCAGGTCAGAGGAAGACGATATTCTATGCAGATTTCTTACTTCAAGCTAATAATATTCTAGATCTTGATTAGCTGCTTTTGTTATCAACTGCATACTTTAGCGCAAGCTCTCAGTGGGAGTGATTAACTGCATGGAGCGTTCACATCAGAGGGAAGCCAGGTGTTTTTCAGAACAATCCCTCCTACCTTCAGGGAGGTGAGTAACATTAAGGTCTGTGCCCCACATAGAGCTGTGAATGACCAAGATTCTGGGAGGGTCAGCATGCCGCCCATGACCATTGCATGAGCCAAAGGAGTCATGGACATCATCAGCCACACCTCTCCGCCTTCTTGCCATTTCGTATTCTTTGCCAGGTGCCCTTTTTCAGATCTGGAGCTGTACTACAATTCCGTTAAACCAGGACCATAGATTAAAAGAACTGCAGGCCTGGGCTGGACCTTTCTTTGGAAGGATACCAAAGGATGATTGTCAAACACCGTGGGGCCTCAAATAAAAGGAGTTGTTCCTCATTTCTTTTCATAAAAAGCCAACATTCTCTTTCTGGGAGCACTCAGAGTTGGAGCCTCGTTGACCAGATGGTATAATGGGCTCCATAATTTTATTTCCCAGACATGGAAAAGAGCCTTTTGTTTTCTCTCCCTCCTACTTTCCAGGCTCTACTGGTGAGCAAGTTCACATCCACCCTATCCAACCATACCTTTCATGATTTTTTGTGCACCTTAACCATCTTCCCCCTCGTCCTTCATCTTCTTGTCACTAAGGCCCTGCCTTCTCGAGCTCAGAAGGTACCAGCAGGAAATGCTGAGTATACGCTGCCAGCCTCCCTACCAAGGCATGCTGAGCTCAGAGTGGCTGGGTTAGGAATCGTCTCTACGGCTTGATGCAATGGATGCCTTCCTGCCATTGAGGCCTAACTGATTCTTCCTGGGTTTCTGGAAGTCCTCCAACTCCAAGGAGACATTGGCTACTGTCTTCTGGCTCTGTGCCTTGTCCCTTCCTGGAGGATGATGCCAGAACCTGGGGTCCCCAGTTCACGCCAGTCTGACCTGGGGGAAGCAGGATGGATGTGCCCGGGCCATGACTCTTGGGAATCCACGTGAGCCCAGTCGGCACATCCCTTCGGGAGCCTGGCTTCCATCTTCCAGCCTCTCTTCCACCCTGGCTTTGGGGAGTTTGTTGCCCTGTTGCTCCGGGGGCTTTTGCACTGGGCCCCCAGAGGTCTGGGCTTCAGCACAGGGGCTTTCTCCTCTGCTACGGAGGCAGGGCTGAAGGCCCCGGGGCTTTGGGTCATTATGAAACCAAAGTTTCTTCCAGAGGTGATCCCATGCCACAACCTAAAATATAATGATCACAGTGTGCACCCTTGCATTTCCCCTGTGGCAGTGGTTAGCGAGGCACCTTAACTCCTCTGAGGTCTCTGAGCCTCCCAGAAGGCCTTTCGAGTGATATTCGTGTCTTCGCAGGCTTATTCTTTCCTCTCCCTGAATCCTGTCTCTACCCCTTCAACTCTACCTCCTCCCCAACACTCCTCCACCCGGAAAACGCCTCCTCACCTTTCAAGACCCAACTGGAATCTGTCACCACATCTTCTGCCTCCAGAAGGCATGAGCAGTGACCGCCTCCTCTGTGGTCCCTCGGGGGTCTGTGCCCACCCTCTCCAAAAACCCTTACCATGCACTGATCAGTGTGTGTGGCAGCCGGGCTCCAAAGATGGCCACAAACAATCCTGCCTCTTCCTGCACACACTTTCCCTTGCCCCCACCAAGAACTAGGGCCTATGTCCTCTCTCCTTGAATTGTGGCTAGGCCTGTGGCCACCTTGAGGAAAAGACCCATTCCAGGATGGGCACCTTCTCCTCCTTCCCTCTTGGCACATTTGCTGTGGGGGCGCTTCTTGGAACCCAGCCACCATGCCTCAAGAAGCCCAAACTGTGGAGCAGGCCACAAGTGGGCCCTCTAGTTGACCGTCCCTGTCCCATTCTCTGCTGCCAGCCATGCGAGCGAGTATCTCGGACTTCCCCAGTCTGGCCCCCAGAGGACCAAAGACCCAGCCAACATCATGTTGGAGCAAAAGAGGGACGGGGCTGAGCCCAGGCAATCCACACAATCATGAGAGATAATAAAACAATTGTTCACACCCACTGAGTCTGGGGTGGTTTGTCATGGGCCATGGATAAGTGAGGCATTGTGTCTCTATCATCTATGAGATTGTAAACCCCGTGAGGACAGGAGCTGGGGTCTTGGTCATATCCGTATGCCCAGCACCCAGAACAGTGGTCTAGCTGAATGGTTAGGAGCTCAGAATCCATGTTCAAGGGGCCTGCGGTTGAACCCCTTCTCCAGCCCTTACCGGTTAGAAGGCTGTTATCAGTCAGGGTTCAGGTGGGGCAGCAGAGCCACTAACATGATTAGAGGACAAAGGGACTTATTATAGGGATTGGGCCTGAAACGAACACGAACTGGTGAGACGGAGGTCTGGAAGGCAGTCAGAGATCAGAATAACTACCCCGTCTGCCTGAGGGGCCAGCCAGGACTTCCCAGGAAACCCGCGCCGCCCCACACACCCAGCCCCTACGCTGGATGCCGACATACGCAGAGGTCTGTTGAAAACTGCCTCCTCTGTCTAGCTGCCACCTCTGGTTGAGAGGGTGGGGCCTCTCTTGGTCAGGAGGGTCCGAAGCCAGAGTGACAAGCCTGATAGGAAGCCGAGGAGAATGAGAACAAGCTGGGACCTGCTAGATAGCTTTGCATCGGTCCAACACCACAGGCATCATGACAGCCTTCAGAGATCAGTGGCCACTGCCCCCCTTCCGCCTTCCAAATCTCACACAGGTTGCTCTTCTGGTCAACTCTCTCTGGCTCCTCTAAGCTAGAGCCGTACAGGGAACGGAATTCACCTGACACAGCACCAGGCTGCACAATTGCCTTCAGCAAATGACGTTCCTCTGAGCTTTGATTCCTTGTCTCAACAGAATAGGGAAATTAACACTTCCCAAATTCAGATTGTTGGAAAGATTAAATGAGAAATAGAGGCATGGTTCATCAGATTCTAAATTCTCAACGCATGTTAGCTATGCTGCTTGTCATGGAAGGGTGCGTTCGTGCTGATGCTTGTCAGAGGAATGAATCGGAACTCTGTGGAGGCGCACAGGGGGCAGGAAACACGGCATGGCCCAGAACTTCAAGGCCAAGCTGAAGAAGTCTGGACCTCTCCTGGGAAGCTTCACTTTGTATCTTTAGTGGCTTGAGGAAGGAGAAGGGGGAAGAAGGTAAGCACTGAGGTGGCTTTGTGGTCCCCCCAGGGCTGTCCTGCAGGCTTTGCTCTATCATGGGAAGTTTGGCCAATATGGAATACATCCTCCCCTGTAATGCTCCAAGCCTGCCCAGAGTTTCCGACATGCTGGCTACGGTGTGTCACCCCCAGGGTATCTACCAGCAATGGATGAGGTGGAGGACAGCTGTGGGTGTGAAGGCAGGGGCTCTGCCTTTGCCTGGGTCTGCACAAAGCTGATGTTTGCCACATAGCAGGGAGTTATCTGGGTGGCTGGGAGAATGGGTGAAGTCACCAGGCCACAGACTATCTAAGGGTGAGAGCTCAGAGCACGTTTGGCAGGGGATGGGGGGATGTGGGATGCTGGTGCTCCTTTTTATATGGAAAAGAGATGCCTTAGCCCAGTGGCCTCCCCTGAATTGATAAGCTGCTCACCCTAGTTCTACTCTTAACCCCTAGAACCCATCCTTCATAGAGGGCTAATGTGAGCTCTCTATTTAAAACATAAGCCAGAGGTGCCTGGGTGGCTCGGTTGTTAAGCGTCTGCCTTCGGCTCAGGTCATGGTCCCAAGGTCCTGGGATCGAGCCCGGCATCGGGCTCCCTGCTCGGCTGGAGGCCTGCTTCTCCCTCTCCCACTCCCCCTGCCTGTGTTGCCTCTCTCGCTGTGTCTCTCTCTGTCAAATAAATAAATAAAATCTTAAAAAAAAAAAAGCCAGACCATGTTACTCGCCATGCCAACTCTCCAATGCACATACGACATACCATGGGCAGCCTATGCGGTGGCCTGCAAATCCTGTGTGAAGTGGCCTTACCCCCCTTGCCTCCTACTACGCTACACCTCAGTTTCGTGCTGCAGAGCTGCTGCCCCTGCTCCCCCGTCCCCCAGCCCAGAGTAGACTATACAAATGCAGGTGGAAGGAGGGAGTGAGCACGCACACCTGAGCTGCTGACTGGATCCACGTCTGCCCCCCTCCTTTTCTTTTCTTCTGGCTCTACTGGAATATGATTAACATACAAAACATGTAAGTTTAAGGTGTACAACACAATGATTAGACACATGTATATATCACGGAACGATTGCCACAGTAGGTGAGTTAACACCTCCATCCCTTCGGGGCAGCCCCGGGGGGACCACAAAGCCGCCTCAGTGCTTACCTTCTTCCCCCTTCTCCTTCCTCGATTTTGTGTGATGTATATTTACCATCTACTCTCTTAACAGTTACTAAGTATATAAGGCAATGCTGTTCCTTATAGTCACCACACTGCACATTAGATCCCCGAAGTTATTTATCTTATAGCTGGGAGTTTGTACCCTTTGAACCAACGTCCCCCTATGTCCCCCAGCCCCAGCCTCTGGCAACCACCAGTCGAGTCTCTATTTCAATGAGTTCAGCTTTTAGATTTTCATATAAGTGAGATCATACTGTATTTGTCTTTCTCTGTCTGACTTACTTCACTTCGCATAATGGCCTTAAGTTGCATCCATGTTGAAAATGGCAGGATTTCCTTCTTTCTGATGGCCGGGTAAATTCCACTGTAGATATACCACATGTCCTGTATCCATTCATCCATTGATGGACACTTGGGTTGCTCTCACCTCTTGGCTATTGTGAATAATGCTGCCGTGAAGAGTAGAAAGTATCCATCTATGTGGGAGTGTGGATATCTATTCGAGGTGGTGTTTTTATTTCCTTTGGATATATATCTAAAAGTGAGAATGCAAATTCAGATGGCAATTCTATTTTAAATTTCTTGAAGATTCTCCCCCATACTGTTTTACACGGTGGCTGCACCAACTTACACGCCCAGCAAGGGGTCCCTTTCCTCCACCTCCTCACCAGTACTTGTCAGCTCTTGTCTTCTTGGTGACAGCTGTTCTGACAGGTGTGAGGTGATATCTCACTGTGGTTTTGATTTGCATTTCCCTGATGAGGAGTGAGATCAAGCATCTTTTCCTTACCTGTGAGCCATCTGTGTGTGTTCTGTGGAAAAAATGTCTATTCAGGTCCTCTGCCCATTTTTAGTCAGATTGGTGGGGGGTTTGTTCGGTTTTGCGGTTTGTGTTGAATGAGTTCCTTGTGTGTTTTGCTTATTAAGCCCTTGTCAGGTAGGTAGTTTATTTTCTCCCATTTGGGAGGTTGCCTTTTTATTTTGCTGATTTCCTTTTGCAGGAGCTCCTCAATCTTTTCCATCCCCTTCCTTCTGAGCAAAGGGACCTGACCTTGGGGATGTCCGGTTCTCCGCTATTCTCTGACTAGGTTTGACCAAACTCCCACTCACTCCTCCCAGCACCTAGAAGTTCTTAGAGAGGCTCATCCAGCCCAATCTCTGTCACAATACACTGAGCGTTTGAGTGCTAGAGCCGGAAAGTGAATTGGCCAGGGTTAGGGAGAGGCAACGCTGCCCCTGGTCCTGGCTGCCGCCTGGAGGGCCATGCCCCCCTGCCGCCCCCTGGGCTTTAGGGCCTGGGCTGCAAGATCCGGGGAACAGCTCCTCGTCATTCCTCGGGCCCCCTGGCAGGCCATGACCCCGCCTGGGCTGCAGTCTGGCCTCTGCATGGCCTGGTTGCTGCAAGACTGCCTCTTGGCTGACCCTGAACCCCTGCTGCCACGTGGGGCTTCTGGGAACATCTCGAGTCAGCCCCAAGCAGGATGGCCTTACTGTTCGAGGAGCAAGAGGGCAGCAGGAAGGAAGCTGAGGAGGATGCTGGTGAGGGGAGGGCAGCTGAGCTCCCTGTGAAGGGGGAGAGAAAGTGGTTCCAGCGGGAGCATTTCACAGCCAACCGGAGAGAGGGTGTGGGGTGCGGGGTGAGGGAAGGGGATGCAGCCGCAGAACGGAAGCTTGCAGGCAGCACACTATTCACACCCCACCAGTCCAGATATGAGGGGGTAAAGCGGGGCCCTGGAGCCAGATCTGCCAAGGCTTCCAGCCTCAGTGAGTAAGTCAGGGATCTTGGCCAAGTCACTTGGCCCCTCTCAACTCCTTTCCTCCCTGGAAATGGTACCTAGACTGGAAAGTCAGCGCGGCAGTGGTAACCGGGGCTAGAGCAGACCGTTATTCGGTGAGCCGGGCTCCTCCCCTGGTGAAATCCCCTTCCATGCTGACTCGGGGGTGGCTCTGTGGGGAGCTCTGTCCAAAGGCGCTGCCACGGGGCATTGCACATGGAGGTCGGCCGAGCTCCTGCACATCGGAGCTCATCCCCTTGGAACAGTTCTCCGTAGGGCCCAACGGCCAGGCCGGGAGGGAGCTCAGGCAGGCATGCCGAGAGGCCCACGTGCCGGAGAGGCACGATCCTGACCGACAGCCCCACTGGGCTCCCAGCCGGCGGCCAGCACCACCTGCCAGCCCTGTGACCACGCCCCACTGAACAGCACGTGAGGCAGAAGAAACGCCTCGGCAGCCTACGAAACCATGAGAGCCTGTGCATGTCGTGTCTAGGGCTGGGGAGGTTTGTTACACAGCACTGGAAACCCAAACACCATCTTGTGGAGTTACAGTGCGGACAGCAAGTACGCAGCAAGCACTCCATAAATGTCACTGTTACTGGTCCCGGGGCCTACGCTCTTCCTAGCAAGCCATGAAGTGTGAACCCTTGCTGCTGTCCACACACACACACTAATAAGTAGCGGGCGTCATAGTTTGCAGTTTGCAAAGCACTTTCTCAGACTTGATCCCCATTATGACAACATGAGCCCCAGCGGGGTGAAGGGCCATGCCCAGAATGACTCAGCTCCTGAAGGGCTGAGCCGGGACCAAAACGCAATCCCCACATTCCAAGTACAGCGCCACTTAACACAGGAACTTCCTCACAGGCGGCAACAACAGGTCTTGGCAAGAGATACGACAGCGCAGAGACTTAGCAGTTCCCTAGAAAAAGTGGACCTGGGACCACTTCCCACCTGTGTGGTCTTAAGCAAAATACTTAAGGCCAGGTTAGGTCCCACATCTGGGAGATGGAGGTAATCCCATGGTCTGGCTTTGCCCCACCAAGGAACGCCATGAGAATCACAGCAAAGAATGGGTGAGAAGGGGCGATGGGTTTTCTGCAGTTTCTGTAGAATTCTTTGACAGGTTCCGGTCCCCTCCCATCCCTTCAGTGGTCATGCATCTCTCACAGGACAGTTTGGGGTGCACAGTACACCGTGCCCTCTGAGCGCTTGGAGCCTGGGAACTTCTGACCCCTGCTGGTGGCAGGGGAAGGGTGCTGTTGGCCTCAGTCACTGACCGGGCCTGCTTCTGGCCCTGGGCCCTGAGCAGGAGGAGTGATGAGCAGAAGCTGCCCTCTGTTCCGCCTGATAACACCCCGTTTGGACATTTGCAGGCCGCACTCAAGACTACTAACCCTTGACCTTCTTTTTATCCAGTCAAGAAAGATGACGCCCTGGCCCAGCCTCTCCCACCCTTGATACTTTCCTTCCCTGTCTCAGTAGGAAGATTGTGGGGATGTTTCCTGAAAAGTGGATGGGGCGCTCATGGCTTGGTTGAATGGCACTCTCCCACGGTGCAAATCTGATGACATCTCGAGCCTCGGCCTGTCTGCGTCAAGACCAGAAGGGCATGAATGGACAGGCCATGTGGCTATCAGGGGAAAGAGCTGTCTCGGCAGAAGGAACCACGAGAAGGATCCAGGCCTCCTCCAGCTAACCACCCCCCCGCCCCAGCTTACCATCTCACATGACCAGGGCACAGGCATTGAACCTAGGAACTGAACATGGCTGCGAGGATGTTAATGGATTCACCGCACATATTCAGAATTGGCCGGGATCCAATCCATGATCCCACCTTGTGTTTAGTTGTCTCCAGTTCCCCAACCTGCAGCCGCTTTCAGTCTTGCCTCTCATGACCTTGACACTGGCCGGTTAGTTTGTAAAATGTCTCTCAACCTGAGGTGGTCTCCAGTTTGCTCATGATTAGATTAAGGTGGTGCATTTGTGGCAAAAACGACGCGCTGCCCTTCTCAGGGGGCGCATGATGTCGGTATGTCTTATAGTACCCTAGACCACCTGGCTAAGGTGAGGTTTTCTGGACTTCTCTGCTACAAAGTCAGTATTTTTCCCCCTGTAATTACTGTCTTATGGGGAGAGACTGTGAGGCTCTATGGATTTTCCATTTCTCATCACTTATGTTTTACTCAGTGCATTTAGTATCCATCAGTGATCCTCACCTGCTTAGGGGCTGTGGTGTTTGCCGGATGGTGATTTGCTCTTCCCATCATTTCTTCCACATTTACTCACTGGAGTGCCACCCTAAGGGAGCGAGGCCCGCTCTCCTATTTATGTGCATATTCAATTATTTATTTATACCAGGATGAACTTGGGAGCAAACCTTGACTCTGTGGGTTATCACCCATTTCTATCGGTTTCTTTGTTGCTCAAATCATTCCAGCTTTGACATCTGGGCGCTCCAGGAGGCCGGCTCCTGTGTGCTTTCCCCTGCCATGTGGGAATGTGTGGCAGACCTCCTGGTGTCATGGTTCTGGAGTGGGGCCTGTCTGTCCGATGTTCTTGCTGCTCTCCAGGCGGCCCTACCGTGCAGCCTGGGTTGAGATCCGCTGATGGAGGGCAAGGCGTCATTCACAGACGAGGAAGCTAAGGCTCAGAGTGGGGAAAGCACTTGCTCCGAGTTAAGCGGTTGAGTCAGGGGGCCCCTGGGACCACAGGCCTGGGTCTGCCCACTCCTCCCTGGCTGCCGAATCACATGCCAGAGCAATCAGACGTTCTGGGCAGTGGTGCCTATATCCGGAGACCCCGTCAGTCATTTCAGAGAGTCCATCAGGTCAAGGCGGTGTTGCTCCGTGAATGCCCCGCCCCCGATCGGGTGCCATCTTGGAACAGCGCTAAGCCGCTCTTCATCGTTTTCGCTCCCCCTCTTGCTCACACACGCAAGTGTACAGTGGGGTTTCCCAGAGACTACATGACAGGTGATATTCAACAGACTGGCTACAGCAGCAGATAGGGAAATTCAGACGTGAAAGGGATTCGAACAATAAAACAACACCATGCTTCTCACTGATTTCTGTTTTGGAAAATACAGTTATCTGTCATAAGAAATGCATTATATAGGTTTATTATTTTAATGAATGAATATGTGAACATCTTAAGTATCTGTCACAGTAAATATAGATAGAGCCCATACAAAGTACTTTGGGCTTATCAATTTTTAAAGAGTGTAGAGGTCTCAAGACCAAAATGGTGTTCTAGAGTATTCTAGAAAGGGTTTTCTACTTTTCTAGAATATTCCAATCAAATCGGCTATAACATTAAAAAAAGGTGGTACCCTCTACCACCATCAAATTCTCTAAGCACTGGTGGAATGTCAAGGGCTTTCTTGTCACCTGCCTCACCACATTGTCAGGGATGTAGGCTCCTTCTCTGTGACTTCCACAGAAATAAACATAGAACTTCCCAGAACACACCCAAGCAAAGGGCAGCATGCCTCATGCATTGTGAAAATAATGGAGATTTCAAGAATAAATGACAATTTTTACGAAAAATAGTAGGATAACTAAAATATCTGCTAAGGAGTTAGTCTTTGAAGGGACCGTGATGCAGATGGAATTCCAGAGTTGTAGCTGGATCCCAGGGAGAATGGAGAAATCCAGCCAGAAGCCGGAGGCCTCCTTTATTGCCCTGTACTCTGGAGGCAGGAGCAGCATGCACCGGGGAGTCTGTGGTGTCTTAGCCCCAAGGTTTCAAGAGGCAGTGATCACAGTGGAGATGGCATGTGGATTCTTAGTTCAAAGGATTTCAGGGGAAGAGGTGTTTGAGCACCAGCTGTGGTCAGTGCAAAGATTAACGAGACCCAGTCTCTGCCTTCAGGTATGTGTGGTGTCCGGAGAGACGGAAAGGGTGAGGCTTTCATCGTGTGGTGATGCTGCAGGGCTGCAGAGACCCTCCATGAGAGGAGGTGCTCACGTCTCAGCTGGGACTTCCTAGGGGCTGCGGGCCTGGGTGAGCTGTCCTCCCGGTCTGCCTTCTGGGTCGCCTGGCTGTGCATGAAAACCACCCAGTGAATCCAATGCTGATGCCCGTGCCATGCCCATTCTGGGGAGGACTGGCTGCCTGTAGTTTTTAAAAAGCATCTGGTGCTTTCTATGTGCAGCCAGGGCTGAGGACCATGATTCGGACTTTCCCGGGTCTGCTTATGGCCTCCAGCAAGGACTGGCCGCAACATTCATGGGGCCCAGTGCAAAAGGAAAATGTGAGGCCCCTTGTTCAAGAAACTAGTAAGAGCTTCCAGAGGGTGACAGCAGAGCACTGAACCAAGTGTGGGACCCTCCCAAGTCCAGGATTCCCTGCAAGTGCCCGGGGTGCACGCCTACAAAGCCACACTTGTCTCTGCCTATTGCTTCCCTAGCAACCTCCTTAGAGGGACCCATAGCTGACTTGCCATCCTCAGTGACTGTCCTGAGTAGAATCAGGGGCTGGCTCTTCAAGGCAGCTGGCCCTCCAGTCCTGTGTATCCTCAGAACAGTCACCCCCAAAGCCTGAGGCAGGCGGGGAAGCGCTGGGCTCCGTTGTCCACCCACTCTCTTTCTCAGAATGACCTCATTCTTCCTCAGAGCCCTGTGCACGGTGGCATCTGGCTGCAGCCCCAAGCATGCGTCTGTCACTGTGCCCTCATACCCTCTGAGCAGCCCGGCCCCTTCCTTGGCCCACTCCCTGGACCCAGAGGGGACAACCAAGGGAGCCGAGTCTGCGGCTGGAGTCCCTGGCAAGGGCCGGCCACTAATGGCTATTTCCCAGAGTGCAGAGATTAAGAGAAGATGGGCTCTTTTTCTAGTTAGGCCATAGGATGGAAAGTTCCCATTGTGGGCTGTGGCTGTCACTTCACCAGAGTCTCTGGAAACTGAACTACCAGCTGCTGTGCGAATCACCTGCTGGGGCCTATGCAGTGGACAGAGTGCTCACAGGGCCGGTGCCTTCTGTTTGCCGGCTGTGTTCAGGGAGCCTCCAGGCCCGTGTGTGCCCAAACTTTGGCACCAGGGACAGGGCTATGCCTTGGACAGGGTGCCTTCTCTTATTTACCCTCTTCATTTCTGTCTGGTTGGCTTCACACGTGGAAGGTGGTGCTTCATAAACAGTGGTTTTGGGGAAAGAAAGAAAGCAAACATGCATGTGGTCAGGAAGGGCAAAGAATAAAGTTTATTTATCTTGGCTCCCTCCCCAGTCCTAAGCCTGGGCTCTACATCCAGTAAGTAGTTAATAAATATTTACTGACTTAAATCACCTCGTAAATCATCCCAGATCTCCAGAACATCTAAGACCAAATGCTCATTTTTTGGAGGAGGGCACTGGGGCCTAGAGAGTAGACGCCCTCAGTCTGAGCTCGAAAGGTGGATGCACTCATTTCAGTCACCTGGGGGGCTTTGACAGCTCCTAATGCTCAGGCTGCACCCCTGAACGATTAAATCAGAGTCTCAGGGGGTGGGGCCTGGGTACAAGTATTAAAGCTCTGCAGGGATCCAGGCAGCCTGGTTGGAGAGGCCTGCCCTCAGAGGGAAGCCAAGGCAGAGCCTATGCCTGGGGACCCAGCCAGAGGGAGCACTGTCCATGTACCTGCATGCTCCTAGTGAGCAGGGGTGCCTGGGAAGCCATTGCAAGGGGACTTCCAGGGAGAGTGTGCAGGTAGACATCTTGAGGCAGAAGAGCTGGGTATATTAACGCACGCTCATCCTGTACCTAGCCGGCATTTTGGCTGGAAGGACCAGAACAGGCTGAGGGGCAGCAACTTGCCCTGGCACAGGCCCTGAGCCTTAGAGTAGGGGGTGTGCTGAGAGCCCCCTGCCATGAGGAAGCTTGTACTAGATGGGGCCCCTGCATGCCGCGCCCTGTTTTCTTCTTTAGACTCATGCTGCTTTCTTCGGTCAGCCAAGGAAGCTGAAACAGGTATGGATCTCTTGAGGTGGATTATCTAGCAGCAATTTCTTTTAATCATCTATATTCAAAGTGGACACAATTTAGAGGGACCAGACAGATGCACACTCGTACACCCATCACGAGATACACGACCATCCGCTCAGGACTCTGCTGATCCATTCATCATTAATTCATTCTGATTATTTTCTGTTCAAATTTAGAATTATGGGGATTTCAGTTAAAATTAAAATTTTTATATTTATATATCTTTTTCTTTTACAGTGAAAATTTTGGTTCTGAGCAATAGCATCATAATTATGCATATGATTTATCTTAAAATAAATGCAATAACTTCAGAAAATAGATATCTCATTACTATCAATATGATGATGACAACAATTTGAGATTTCTTTGTAATTCTTTTGTCCTTAAGATATATTCTATTAAGGATATACACCATAATTACCCGAAGTAATTCCTCTCTGCAAAATTAATCCACAAACTTAATATGTTAAGTTCGTTTGCTTCATGTTCCTTTTGATTTTTAGAAATTGCTTTCTTATTTTTTAGTTTAATTCTGTAATTATGTAAGACATCAACTTGGTTCCCAAGTCAAGCACACCGTATCAAATACAATTTAGTCAAAGAAGTCTAGTGTCTACTGCAGTCCTACCCATCATATTTCCTCCTTCCTTCTGTACATTGCCATTTTACTTCCATGATTTATATTTTTAAATTATTTAGTAACTAGTTTTTAACGTAAGCATATGTGTGTATATCTGTGCGGTCTCACTTTCTTCAATAAAAGGCAGCATGACTATACACATTGATCTCTACCTTTCTTTTTTTCACTTAACAGAATATTCTGGAGAAAAGTCCCCTATCAGTGTCTATAGATGTTCATCATGCTGCTGTACAGCTCCACAGAACTCAGTCATATAATCACGCTCTACTCAGTCATTCCCACTATGGGCATATAGGTCGTTTCCAGTATTTTATTCCCACAAATGGAACTACCATGAAAGTTTTGTGCATGCATCTTACCATTCCTTTTGGCCAGTATTTTTGGGATAGATTTCTCAAAGTGGGATTGTGGGACAAGTGTAAATGCGTAATCATTATGTTAGATGTTGGGAAAGTTTCCTCCATAGGTGTAGTTGGAGGAAGATAAGATTAGTTGGACATCTTCTTGAGGATGTTACAAGTTTCTACTTTTAAGAGTTAACATGCTAATATATTTTGGTAAATCATATCCTCAATCAAAATGATTTGATTCTTGTTAAAAAAAAAAAAGAGGTGGACAGGTTTGCATTTCAATTTTTTTGTTATTTTAAGTTTGTAAATTTTTGCACCCAGCTTTAGTTTAGAACAGGATCCTTTCTGAATGACTTCCAAGCAATCACCAGTAAGAATTTACTGTGCAAGAAGAATGGATAAGGTGCTGGGCTAAACGCTGTTTGGGGTAAGAGAAATGTGAAGCATCCTTATCTTGGCTTTCCAGAAGCTTATACTCTGGCTGAGGTGATAAGGCTGAAAAATAACTATAACATAAGACAGACTGTAGTGGAGTCAAGTGCAAGTTGCAGAGAAATGACTCCGTGGCAGGAGGACATGTCAAGCTAGATTGACTGGGAAAAACTTCAGAGAAAAACTGGGATTTGACTGGCTATGGGCTGATGACAGAAGCAGCTCTCACATGGGAGGGCTCTGTGCAAAGCTGGGAGAGGGCAAGGGGCTCCTGAGGTGTGGGCAACCAGCACATTCATGTGGAAAGGTTCATGCCTGGGAACTGGCTGGCTAGGTTGGGAGGAATTGGGAGAGGCTCTTTGGGCAGTCAGCCGGAAGCTACTGGGGGCTGTGTGGAGCAGGTTCCATGATCAAACTGGGTCGGGTGTTCTGAGGTCGGTGTGTGGAGAACTTGGAGCAGGGAAAGCTGGGAGCTGGTCCCTGGATTTGCCCAATCTAATGCCCCAGGAAGGAAGGGCACACACGGAGGCAGGTGAGGGAGGGATGAGTCACTGCAGGGGCAGGTGCAGTGCCGGGAGACAGAGAGATGGGAAGGCTGCAGTGCTGATACTTCAGCAGATCCCGATGGAAAGAAAAACGTTGTCAACACTGTGTTGCTTGAGTCTGGGTACTCTGTGTGGAAGCAGTGACTGGAGAATTCAGATGGACCATTTTTGATGAGATGGTCTATGCACCACTATGGAGAACACCTGGGTTCCCAAATATCCCCTGTGTTGATGGAGAAGGCTCCCATGGTGCGGGGCTCGGAACCCTGTCTGGAAACCACGCTGACCTGCTCCATTTGCACTGGGAGGTGTGGGAGGTTTCACAGTTGGGGTGGACGTCCCACCATCCAGCATCATTCCATCCTAACAGTCCTCTTCAAATCTGTCCTTCCTCAACACTGGTCCCGGGGACCAGGGAACAAACTCCATCCCTGCTCCAGGAAGGAGGTGGCAAACAACCAGGGACACAACCCACATAGTATTTCTGGGCAAGTATGTGGTTCAGGAATGAGCACCGAAACCTGGTTTAGGGTTTTTGTTGAGCCACTGGGGAAACGGTCCCCTTCCTTGGCTCTTTCCCACTGGGGTTGCACCTGAGAAGGTATAGGGATGAAGCAACTGCAGGCATCAAATCATCATGGGGACCCTGTGAACCAAGTCAAACAGCCAGGAGAGCGTAGACTGCCTCTTCGTAATTTATTTTAAAAATGTTTTGGCATGAAGAGTGCATTGCACATGTGTAGATAAGCTTCTGTGCACATCCTAGGGCTTACTAGCTGGCATTCGAAATGCATCAGAAAGCCGCACTTCACAGGGAGTTTCTTAAACCCTTTCTACAATTTATCAGTGACGTGAGCAATGTGGAAGACAAGTGGGCATCTACAGAGACTATGCTCTCCTCGCTCCCCTTTGCATAAACAGAGTATAGAAATCCCACCAGCCTCCTGGCCCAGTCTTTGAAGCCAGCTCTCATGGCCTGGGCTCCTTGGGCCCTGCATGCCCCTTTCCCAGAGAATGACATTGTGGGCTCCCCTCAGAGTGAATCCTTCAAGCAAAGTGCTTGTAGAACCTGAAGACAGAGTGGGGTGGGGGGGGAAGGCAGAGCATACAAAGATAGATTCTGCAGGGGAGGAAAAATAATTTTCCCTCTACCCCTCTGAGTTCTTGTAGCTGAGACCCTGGTAATAAAAGATTAACAAAAGGAAGACAATCAGAAATTTATTAACATGTATTCCTCAGGTATACATAGAGATAGCCAAGGAAAAATGAGTAACTCCCAGAGGTGGTTTAGAATTCAGGATTAGAAAACACCTTCCTTAGGAAGGGAGAGGGGAGGGAGGCCTCTTAGGGGAGAGTAAATGACTTTGAGGAAAGATGAACTGGCCTTTAGAAAAATAGATGGGAAGTATGATGCTTTGTGACATTTATCTGGGTGTGGTGTTGATTTTTATCTTCTCTCCTGGGACAGGAATCTATCCTCACTGATTGATGAAACTTCCAGGGAAGGAATTTATGGTCATTGAGTCTTTTTTTTTTTTAAACTTTTTTTATTTAAATTCAATTAATTAACATATATTATTGGTTTCAGAGGTACAGGCCTGTGACTGATTCATCAGTCTTATATAATACCCAGTGCTCATTATATCACATGCCCTCCTTAATGCCCATCACCCAGTTACCCCATTCCCTCCAGCAACCCTCAGTTTGTTTCCTGTGATTAAGAGTCTCTTATGGTTTGTCTCCCTCTCTGGTTTCATCTTTTTTCCTCTCTTCCCTGATGATCACCTGCTTTGTTTCTTAAACTCCACATATCAATGAGGTCATATGATAATTGTCCTGAATGACTTATTTCGTTTAGCATAATATGGCCATTGAGTCTTTTTGGAGAACTGGTCTTCAGGCAGTTCAGAGAAAGCCTTTCCCTCCAATTGCTGCTTTTCAAGTGCCTACAGCTCAAAACCAATATACCAACGTGGTCTATTTTGGGTGGCACGTGCTTAACTAGTCATATTTTGGGGTGGCATATTCTGCTACCCTTCAGTTCCATGATTTTCATGTGCGTGCGTGTGTATGTATTTGCTAAGCACATTTTCATGCATCTGTCAAGCTTTGCTAGAAGATTTGCTTTCACAGTTACATATCCCTAACAGTGATGGGGGACGCATAGAGTTCCATTTACCTCTTAAATCTGGTGGTGCTGGTATTTGCCATTACAACCCCACAAGTGTGAAATGACCAAATTGCCCTCAGGGCTGAATTGACAGAAATGGAAGAAAACCAAGTTCTCATGACATTCACTGAGGCCTGAATTCAACTGTGGCCCCTAGACTTTTTCAATTATGGAAGCGGTATATTCCCTTTTTGTATGTGCATTTGTTTTTTTTAAACATCTGTGAAAGAGTCCTAACTGATGAGCTCCTCCTTAATACTACATACAGTAAGGCTGTAACAATATGGGAAAACACAGGAGCACACAATCATTCGGGCAAAACCAGAAACAGGATACATGGGCAAACTCGATCTGATTCATACCACTTTATTCTGGGATGTAAATTACAGATAACACGACTCTTAAACATACTAGTGGACATTGAAAACTAAGGCCATTCTGTGAGTTATTTTTAAAATTTGTTTTGTACATAATCTTTTAAAAAATAAATTACCAAAACCGAGATTCTCTTCTGAAATAAAAGCTTAAGGTTGGTACAAGACAACTTTTGGGCCATCTCCAATCTGAAGCTCATCGTGTGACAAGACCGTGTTTGTTTCCTACAGCATAAATAATAGCTCTAAGGCAAAGGCTACCTCAGCATCAAGCTCTCCTCTCCAGATGTCCCCACAAAGTAGTGTTTACCACAGTGACCAGTGTTTACAAACCATTTTCCTCCCAGTCAATAGCAAAAAGACTTTTACCTAAGAAACACATTGTAGAATTCTTGGAACAAGAAAAAGAAAGGGACCCATAACTAAGGCACTGAAAGCACGTTATTTATACAAAGAAATGTAAACAATTTAATACCAACAGGCTCCCTCCATTTGAGTCTCTATTATAAAAGTGCACAGGGGCATCACGGTTGGGCCCAGAGCCTGCAGGCCAGGTGCAATGGGCATGTCACCCTTTCTGCAGAATTCAGTCTTGGCCTCCAACGTCCAGCTCCTGATGTGGTGCTGGGAAGTGACTAATGTCAAAGTGATGTGAGTGGAAGCTGGTATTTCTCCCTAATCTGTGTGTTAGTAGTGTTACAAACAAGGAAGGATTTTAATAGGAGTTTGAAATTATGGGCTCTGCTTAACATTTTCCTCTGGTCCTTTACCACGTTCGTCTACTGATTTGGGCCTCTCATCAGAGCTTTCTGGTGGAAGAACCTGTGACCACATCAGCGCCCTTCCCCATAGTTTCCTATTTTAAGCATAATGGTTCACATCCCATACAAACCACATTTGCTTTGTTTACGTTTCTGAATGGTAAAGACTGAACAGTTGGAGAGATGGTACTGTAAACGTTTTGCAGCCCACTGAGCTGATCTTCAAAGGACTGAAAGAGCATCCAGTGGGAAGCGTGGGCTAGACTCAGCAGCACACGCAGCTGCTCTGAGTGCAGAGAGATGAGGTGGGAGGGGGTGGAGGTCTCATTCCTGAAGCAGATCACGACATGAAAGTTAATTTCTACTTAACATTTTTTTTTTACCAATTTTACAAAGCTCTAAGTTCCAAATCATTCGCTGAATATTTCTTTAAAATTTTTTAAAAGAAAAAGGCAAATATGTAGGAACATAAAGAATTACGACTTTAAAAGAAGCCTTACTGCAAAAACACAAGACCCCAAAAAACAAAACCAGAAGAAAAAAACAAAAAGAAGCAACTTTTTTCTCTTTGAAGTTATCACTTTTGATTCTGAAAGCAGGTACGATGTCTGTATTCCCAAGTTTGGGTACATATGAATTCTGGGTAGTAAAACTAAGTTTGCATTTTATCTTAAACATGTCTTTTATGATCCAAAGAAAACATTTTTTTAAAAAGGAAAGAAAAGAGCTTTCCTCTTGTACAGGTTTCACGCCATCCTATGGAGGTTACCTCGAACAAGGAGTCGAGAAGCGGCCAGGTGGGCTCCAGTATAAACACGTGTGGGGGTAGAAGATGCGGCTTTTCTCCATTGCCCAGGACAAATGCAGGGCTGACTGTAAAACTCTGTGTGTTTCCAGATATAACCAAAAGGCGGTCTGAGAGAGACCTCAATTAGAAACCTCTTTTATTCAGGAAAAAAAAAAAGGTTAAAAAAGAAAAACACCTTAAAAACCACGGGATTAGCCCACTGGGTCCGGAGCAGATGTGCGTAATAACTACTGAATAGCTCCTGGCAGGCGTGGAAACGGCCTGGGGGGAGCGGTTAAATACAGGCCGGTGCCTGCCCGCGCGCGCGCGCGCGCGCGCTCATTAGTGACGTGTCAACAGTGTTTTGCGCGCAACCTGGACCTTCTCTGTAAGTTCGGCTCACAGTGTGCTTACCTCTCCTGGCAATGCACGTTTCAACTGTTGGGTAAAAGTCACCGTTGAGCAAAAATGGGTTGTAATTAAGGAGAAGGCATTCATGCCAAAAGGGTACATATAGCAATAGCTTTTGAGGCCATTTGAAGGCAGGAATAAAGCAGACAGGTCTGCGAACAGCTCAAGACTTTTAACTGCTTCGTGTTTCCTGCCGCTCTGACCAGCGTCCCCATCATAGGACAGAAACATTAGTGCACAGCTCCAGCAGGGTGGAAACCATGACCACGCATTTCTTCCACCTCAGAAGGAGACTGGTGCTGTTGGTTTGCTGGATTTTCCATGGACTCCAAATGCCGGGAATATTTAGGCAAACAATTGGTCAAAGGTGGATTTAAATTTTAGTACTGAAACAGGAAGGCTGGAACTAAAAAGAGAGAGCGAGAGCCCTCATTATCATTAAAAAGGCGTTCATTTTCCTGTTATCAAATCTGTGAGGCTGCGAGGGCCAAGTGCTGCCAGTGTTGCTTTAACACAGATGTTAGATACCCATGCACCTACAGAAAATACAATAACCTTCCTTTTGGGGCAGGTTTTAAAGAACTATTTCAAAGGACACCACTTCAAGAATTTCTGACTGCAGTAACAGGACCTTCCACGCATTCCTTTAGAAAGGTAAGTGACATGATGTCACGCGGAAAAAGCTACCCCTGCCAACGAGCGGTAAGGAAACCAGCTGGGAGCATGCAAGAGTAAGTAGAAGTGAACTAAACTCTCTGCGTTCCTATCTGTACAAATCCAAACTAAGGTTTCCACTGGAGAGCCTGTGGTTGCTCCCTGAGAAATGTCCAGGTCTTACTATCCATGGGAAGAAAGGGCACAGGTGGTCTTCTGATGTCTCGGTGAGTGCAAGGCTGAATGCCAAGGTTTTATGAATAATGAAGGGCTTCCTATCAAAATGGGTGGTTGGTTGAAGGACAGGGATTTCTGTTTCCTGGCCTTAATGCAGGATGCAGTGGTTTGATTGGCAGAGAAATGAGCCTGGGGAGGGAACCGGGAGGAAGGGCTCTCACCTCCACAGTCAAGTGCCAGCACTTGATCTGAGCCCGTGCTCCCAAGCCCCGGATCTGCCTCTTGTCTGGGGAGTTTGTTAGGAAATAGGATTGGGCCTCTAGGAAAATCTTGTGTGTCCCTTGTCTGCTAACAGCCTGGTGGTTGCTTAGGAATACTCTGGCCCGAGTTATTTTACAGCGATCGCTCCCTGCTATGCGTATTGAAATTACATTCAGAGATTAAAAAAAAAAAAATCGTGTGTAGCAATATTTTCCCACAAAACTAAGTGCAAAATATCTTTAACAAATAATGATGGTAGTAGAAATATTTGACATGGTCATGCAAAAATGCATCTCTGTTTACAAAGGCTTGACACATTTCCAAAGCATCCCCTTGGTTGTTACACTGTGAACCTTATGATCTCACTCATTTTTCCGTATATTTAAGTGTGACTGTTTGTGCAAAAACCGGTAACATGCAAGTTCAACGATCTCCAGTCCACCAAATATTCTCTCTAACAGCACAAAGATAACCATGGTGATTATAAAATACCACCGAACAGGACTGTACAGATATAGGAGTAGGCACATTGCAGGGCTGAACAGGGTCCAGTAAAGTATGGAGAGCAATTTGAGCACAAGGACCCTGAGCTCAGACTTGCAAGGTGGAATTACAGTCTGTCCCGTAAACTGAAAATTCTTCTCCCCTTGGTAGAAGGAGCGCAGCCTCTCTTCCTTTTCCTCCCAGCGCCTGTGGCACCAGAGCTGGAGGTCCTCCCTGGACTCAGGGAGGGTGTCTACTGGGTACCGGTGCACGTGGAAGTGGATCTCCTTGGGGAAGTCCCCGAGGAGGAGGTGCTTCTCTGTCTGAGGAATATTGTGCGGGTACGCCACCGTGATGTCGTGGACAGCGTCGAGGTTCTTACCTAGGTTTTGGAAAAGATAAAAATATGGACTAAGGATCAATGGGGGCAATAAGGCTGATTCAAACGACAAGGCAGAACCAAAACCAGGAAAAAAATCAGGACAGAGTGAGCCACAGTGAACAAGGGCTATACATACTGGTGTTCCTAGGCATTTGAGTCAATATTTTCCAGTTATTTTTAGTTTTTTATTTGCTTGCTAATTAGCGCAAAGACCTTTAGAAAGAAATTATCTTCATTCATAGAAACAGTAACTTGCCATTCTAGGACTGATAAGCACATTAAGTCAGGTTTGAGATAGAAATAAATTTTAATTTAAATTCAATTTAACATATAGTGTACAATTAGTTTCTGAGGTAGAACTTAAAGATTCATTAGTTGCATATAACACCCAGTGCTCATTCCACCAAGTGCCCTCCTTAATGCCCATTACCCACCTCCCCTCCAGCAACCCTCAGTTTGTTTCCTAGAGTTAAGAGTCTGTTTTTTTTATTTTTCCTTCCCTTTCTTAATTCCATATGAATGAAATCATATGATATTTGTCTTTCTCTGACTTAGTTCACTTAGCATAATACCTCTAGTTCCATCCACGTCGTTGCAAATGGCAAGATTTCATTCTTTTTGATGGCCGAGTAATATTCCATTGTATATCTATACCACATCTTCTTTATCCATTCATCTGTCAATGGACATCTGGGCTCTTTCCATAGTTTGGCTCTTGTGAACATTGCTGCTATAAACATTGGGGTGCATGTGCCCCTTCGAATCACTGTGTTTGTATCCTCTGGATAAATACCTAGTAGTACAATCGCTGGGTCGTAGGATAATTCTATTTTTAACTTTTTGAGGAACCTCCATACTGTTTCCCAGAGTGGCTGCACCAGTTTGCATTCCCACCAGTGGCATAAAAGGGTTCCCCTTTCTCTGCATCCTGGCCAACATCTGTTGCTTCCTGAGTTAATTTTAGCCATTCTGACTGGTGTGAGGTGCTATCTCACTGTGGTTTTGATTTGTATTTCCCTGATGCTGAGTGATATAGAACATTTTTTTTTTTTCATGTGTCTGGTGGCCATTTGTATATCTTCTTTGGAGAAATGTCTGTTCATGTCTTCTGCCTATTTCTTGCTGGATTTTTTTGTTCTTGGGTGTTGAGTTTGATATTTTTTTAATAGATTTTTGGATACTAACCCTTTATCTGATAAGACATTTGCAAATATCTTCTCCCATTCTGTTGGTTGTCTTTTAGTTTTGTCGACTGTTTCCTTTGCTGTGCAAAAGCTTTTTATCTTGATGAAGTCCCAATAGTTCATTTTTGCTTTTGTTTCCCTTGCCTTTGGAGACGTATCTACCAAGAAGTTGCTGTGGCTGAGGTCACAGGGGTTGTTGCCTGTGTTTTCCCCTAGGATTTTGATGGATTCCTGTCTCACATTTAGGTCTTTTATCCATTCTGAGTTTATTTTTGTGTATGGTGTAAGAAAGTCCAGTTTCATTCTTCTGCATGTGGCTGTCCAATTTTCCCAACACCATCGGTTGAAGAGACTGTCTTTTTTCCATTGGATATTCTTTCCTGCTTTGTTGAAGATTCGTTGACCGTAGAGCTGAGGATCCATTTTTGGCTTCTCTATTTCGTTCCATTGATCTGTGTGTGTGTGTTTGTGCCAGTACCATATTGTCTTGATGATTATAGCTTTATAATAGAGCTTGAAGTCCGGAATTGTGATGCCACCAGCTTTGGTTTTCTTTTTCAACATTCCTTTGGCTATTTGGGATCTCTTCTGGTTCCATATAAATTTAGGATTGTTTGTTCTAGCTCTGTGGAAAAACGTTGATGGATTTTTAAAGAGATTGCATTGAATGTGTAGATTGTGCTGGGTAGCATAGATATTTTCACAATATTTGTTCTTCCAATCCATGAACATGGAATGTTTTTTCCATTTCTTTGTGTCTTCCTCAATTTCTTTCATAAGTGTTCTACAGTTTTCAGAGTACAGATCCTTTGCCTCTTTGGTTAGGTTGGTTGTGCTCCTTTTTTAATGATTTTAAGTCTTCTGCAAATGTCCACTGCTTGTCTCCTTTACTCTGTGATTTACTTCAGTCCAGGTTTCAATTTGTTTTCATAACTATCTTATAAATATAATCAGCTCTTGATGAGGACTGTAGTCTGAAAAATGAAAGTACCTATGTCAACAAGGCTTAGATTCAGAATTGGAGGGACAGTCTGGTTGGGATGCTGAGCCTTGTTTACATGAGAGTGGAGGTAGACAAAAGGTCCATGTGGGACGGCTGTAGTGGAGGTGGATCCGAAGCCCTCGAGGAAAGGTGAGGCTGGACCTCTCGGACTCGAGCAGGGAGTCCACTTTGTCTCACAGTGGAGGAAATGTCACTTCCTGTCACTTGTCATGCCGCTTAGCCTCTTATTCAGAACTGAGTGCTCGTTTCATTTACTTTCAAAACTCCCCTGCAGTCAACATTTCTGCTTCACCTTCTGCCTGGACCCTTCTCCGAAAGGGCTGCGGGTCTCCTCAGACTTGCTGGTCCACAGCCTGGAATCAACCCCTTCCCCAGGCAGCTCCCACCATCCTCCTCAGTCACAGCACCTTCACACAGCTCCTCCTCAGCAGCTGCTCATGGGAGCCAGCCTTCTTCCACAGGTGGTTCTTAATGTTCACAAACTGCTATCAAAAAGGTTAGGGCTGTTCTAGTAAGAAACCAAACTGCTTTTGCTTTCCACTTTCTTCTGGACAACCCATAGGGGAGAGCGGTATGCATAAACACGTGTCTGTTCACGATAGAAATGGCAAGTTTTGAGACTGTGTCAGTACCACTTAGGAACATTTCTTTAAGTGAAAAATTCTAGAAACATTGCTGTGTGGAGCATGGAGGGCTGTGGAAGCAGACTGCCCACGTTCAAATCCTAGCTTCTGCCTCTTACTGACTGACTTGTCTCTGTCACTTGCTTGGTTCCTGTACCTATAAACTACCTCACAGAGTTGTTGTGAACATTCAATGAAATAGTATGTATAAAAACACATGAAATAGGGTCTGATATATAGTAAATACTCAATAAATGTTAGCTGCTAACATTGCTTACTGAATCATAATACTAGCATGTTGGGTTCTAATCTGTCCCTCTAACTTTAGCTCATATTAGCCCACCGATGTGAGCATGGTATTTGCGGAGGGGGGAGGGATGGGAACAACGTTAACTGCATTCACATACCATCTCTGTACTACTATCCAGAGTGTTATAAGCCTGAGCCCCGATGACGCCAATGAGGGACCTCATGCCTTCTACATGAGACAACTATTCAAATTGCTATTTCACAAAATTGCCAAGAATATTCCCTTTGCTTTAAATATACAGGCTGTTTCCCTGATATCTTTTCTCTCCACTCTCTTCAAAGTCTAAGTCCAATCTCGAGGAGACTGCATTCTAAGAACAGCTTTCTTTGAGTATCCAGCGCATAGCGGTCTTGCCCCCTGACATGCTCAGGACACATGGTGTGTGTGTTTGGGTACTCATCTGCCACCCTGTCCTCTATTACTGTAAGCTCACGGAAACCCAGTCTCCCAGGGCATCATAAGTACCTGAAAGGGAAAGGATCATGTTTCTGCTTTAGATCCTTAGTAGCTAGCACAATGCCCTGCACTTAAAAGTCTCCAGAAATGCTTGCTTGACCAATACTTTTACAGTCTGATATCCTCTCACCTAAAAATATGGGAGGGAATTATAATGCCTTCTACATGAGGTTGTCATAAAGCAGTGAACTAACGTACGTAAAGCTCTTTGCATAGTGCTGGGCAAAAAGAAAGTTCTTAACGTTAGCATGACTACAACTTCTATATTGGGTTAATGAGACCTACCTACTGCATGGGATTTTTTTTTTTTTTTTAATTTGTATGCTATAGATTCTTGTTCTGAAAGATATACAACAATCTTGGGTAGTGGGGTGTCACCTTACAAAAAGGCAGTATTCCAAAAAATTTCCAATAGATTGCCTTTTTGTTTTTTTGTGGTTTTTTTTTTTTTGGAATTTACAACTTGGGAATGACAGAACTCAACATAACTAAAATACTATTTATATCACAAACAAGAGCAATACTGTAATGTGAGAAACTAAAGGCAATGAAGTGTGAAAGAACGAACAGGGGAGGGGGAAGGAGACACAGCTTACACCTTGTTTCTCACTGCCCTGAGCTGTACTGAATCCTTAAGCATTAGAGGGACTCAGAAATGCATTCAAACCAGAGCAAGAGAGGAGGAAAGGGACAAAGGCTTTTATGCCCTGAGGTATCTTGAAACTTGTAAACTTTATATTGTTTGTCTCCCGACAACCCAAGGCCACACAGAACTCTTTATTGCTAAGAGAGGAGCTGACTTTTCACATCACCCTCTCAAGACTTCCTGGCTTCATGGCCTCTAGCCTAGAGGAGCCGTTCCTACCAGAAAGTTAGTTTGCTCTTAGAAGGTAACAGGAAAGGGTGAGCAGGGCTTGCTTCATTCCCAAGTGACGGTAATGAAATGGATATTCAGAAGTTGAAATGTGCCTTTATTTTCACTTACCAGCTTGTAAGAGGGCTAAAATAATGCAACAGAATTAGAATAAGAATAAGAGAAGTTCCTTCAAGGACACAGGAGTTGTAGTCTTGAAATCTTTTGGTATGAAAACAACATCCTCTTAAACATGCAAAGTAAGATGGCTGCCATCAGTAAAAGCCATTTTTAAAAGATCTCATTGCTTTTTAGATAGTTGAGATTACAAATCTAGATGCTATCTAGCCACCTGTCATCTGCCTGTATGGTGCTTAGAAAATGATCTGTTCCCAATTCTGTGTCTTCTGGAAAGTTTCAAACTTTATTATGTTAAGCTACCAGTATGTTATTTATTTATTTATTATGCTAGTCACCATACAGTACATCATTAGTTTTTGACGTAGTGCTCCATGCAATACATGCCCTCCTTAATACCCATCACTGGGCTAACCCATCCCCCAACCCCCTCCCCTCTAAAACCCTCAGTTTGTTTCTCGGAGTCCAGTCTCTCACAGTTCCTCTCCCCCTCCAATTTCCCCCCCTTCTCTTAATGTCCTCCGTGCTCTTCCTTATGTTCCACAAATAAGCGAAATCATGATAATTGACTTTCTCTGCTGGACTTATTTCACTTAGCATAATCTCTTCCAGTCCCATCCATGTTGATGCAAAAGTTGGGTATTCCACTATGTTAGAACAACCACACTCATGTGGGCCCATAAATGTTTCTTTTTTTCCCCCTGGAAGAAGAGGACAAAAACTTATTATGTCACATCTTAATTTTTAGTCTAAGATTGAGACAAAGGGAATTTTTAATACTTCTGTCAGGTTTAAGTAACCAACAGAGGCTTAAAAGATACTGGAATTTACAAATGTAATATGCAGAAGGGAGTGTCTCCAAGCACAAGTTGAGCCCATGATTATTACAAGAGGCCTAGTCAATATGAAAAGCTCACTGGGAGTGGGAGAGAACCAATTCTTTACACATTTGTATGTTTCAAATGAAAGAACTGCATGAAGAAATCCTGGTTTGCCCAAAGCTGCTAAAGAACACACATCCAATTATACAGTTCAGTGGCAGAAAAACAGAAACACAAACTTTTTCTATTTCACCCAAAGTGGTCTTAAATTTCAATTATCAACTCTATTATTTTCTTTCCCCATTCTACAGTAAGACATATGCAAATACACAAATATAATTTATTTTGATTTCAACTTTAATACTTTAAAAAAATTAAAAATACACATAAGCCTATTTTCTGTTAGCCAGATCTAAATCCATAAATCTACATATATTGGAGGGTTTTAAATAAAGTAGCTTGTCATCTAAGATGCATTTGTGTTAAAAGGAAATGCTGAGGCGGCCGGATTTGTGCACTGTTTCTCAGATTAAAAAAAAAATTACCCCGAAGTGATAAAAGTTGGATTTAGTAACTCAACAATCACTCACTGTGTCACTTTAACACTGACCTATACTAGTACATGGCTAATAATAAGCATGACAAATTGGCACTCGTCAGCACACTTTGAAGAATGATTCGGAATGGACAGATTTAGATAGACCAAAAACCAATGAATAAGAAACCTTTCAGCTCCAAAATAAAAGGGTATGCATGAACCACTTAAAATCAGCTGGTATTAGGACTCAGAACCATTTTCTTAGGGGAAAAAACTGCTTCCTACTGAGAACATTATTCATTTGTCCCTCCGTATAAGAAACAAAGTAGAGGCAGACCACTGCTGGTCCTGCCCCGCATCAGCTCTCTGACGTTAGCATGTTCACCATAAGCCTCATTTATAAATGCAGATAATAACACTACCTACCCTCCTAGGGTTTTGTAAAGATCAACTAGGAGAAGGGCTGTAAAATGCTCGGAAAGTGCCTGGCATATGGTATGTGCTCTGATTCTTGTTCTTATTCCTCCAGGTGGGTGATCACCTATAGCGCCTGTAGGGAGTTGAGGTTTGACCTTCCTTCCTTCTGTCTCTGGACTTGCTCTTCCTCTGGGGGAGACTCCGTCTGCTGTGGCACACCTTGTGGTTCATTCTCTGACTGCACTCACGCCTCTCCCATAGCACAGAAGCATAACGTTGAGGAGACTGGCCTTGGCTCTAGGGGTAGGCTCTAATTCATCACCTGATACACATTTCTCTCCACCCCTACCAACTCATCCTCAGGCATTTTCAGCTAAATGTAGATATTAATCCTTTGATGGCATTCAGAATTAGAAGGTGATGATCTGTGCTCTCAGACTGTTGGCCTCCTGCCCCATCTTGCTTTTATTTTTTTAAAAGTCAAAATTAGTACCTCCTCTTTTTCTAAGAAAGAACCATCCATCCTGCACTTAAAAATCAACTTTCAGCTGGAAAGGTGAAACTAAAAATGGCATATTTGTGAACAGTCTTGCTTATCCAACCTGAATTTGGTTCTTACAGGTAATTTCAGGGACATACATTTTCACATTCCTATCTTAAATCTGTTGAACTTTTGGTGTTTTATATAATTTCATGAATCTTTTCAGTTCTGAAAATCTCTCCTGATGGGCATCAATTCTCTGAGTCTTGAAAATAATTTTCTAGATAGAATGAAAACATGTTGACGTTTCCCACAATTTACAATATTGGTGTATTAATAGATCATCAAAGGCAGGATCAGAATAGTATATACTTGTTGAGGCCAGATTCACATATATATACACACACACATATGCATATAAAACATGTCTAGAAAAAGAGATCTATAAACTTTTAACAAATTAGACCACACTATACGTACTCTTTGATAACTTGTTTTTTCATGCATCTTTCCATACATGCCATTAAAGATTTTCTAAAATGTCACTTTATGGATGCATAATATTTGCCTATATAGAACTCTTAAAAATTCCTTTGTTTTGAGATTAAGTTGTTTCCATATAAACAACATTTGATCTATTTGTAACTAATCATAGTGATTTTTCTAGGATAAATTCCAATAAATTGAATTGCTGGATCCAAAGATATGAACACTGTAACAGACTTTTTGCTACATAAAGAAAACTGCCCCCTGGAATGTTCAATTTAAACACAAGAAATGTATGACAGGGGCGCCTGGGTGGCTCAGTCGTTAAGCGTCTGCCTTCGGCTCAGGTCATGATCCCAGGGTCCTGGGATCAAGCCGGCATCAGCATCGGGCTCCCTGCTCAGCGGGAAGCCTGCTTCTCCCTCTCCCACTCCACCTGCTTGTGTTCTCTCTCTCGCTGTCTCTCTCTGTCAAATAAATAAAATCTTAAAAAAAAAAAAAAAAGGTGTGGAAGGGCTTTCCTTTCACACTTACTAATGCTTGGTGTTATAATTTTTATTAAGTTGCCAAAGTATACCATTTTTGTCTTAATTTGTAGGTCTTTGATTAACTAAACAAGTCCACTCGAAATATATACTGGTAGATTGCCTCGCCTGGTTTGAAAATTCAGCTTTTTACCTTATGGTTTGTAAAAACTCTACCATATGGTATACATCTCCCCCAGTGATTTTTTTTATCAGCTGGTCACTAGTGTTTCCCTGGCCACAGTGAACTGATTTTGTTGGATTTGCTGCTTTATGAAAGCAGCCTTATTCTATCCAGTCCCTATGTGCTGTTTCTTTTTAGTCAATTTGCAAAGCTCCTTTATCATGAATTATTAATCCTCTATATTTTTTGTTGCAAATATGTTTACAAATCCATGACCTATTGCCTTTATATATGGCATCTTTTCCAATACTTGCATGTGTGTCTCTGTGTCTGTACAAGGTTCATTTCTTTTTCCATTATAGCTTTTGGATGCCTATTTTTATCTCCCCCGCCTCTAGATTGTATGTATAGTTTTTATTTTTCTGCAAGATGAAAAACGCTTTTCCATTTAATTTTATAATTTTATTTTCTTTCGGTGGATGTCAGTTTTTCTAGTATCCTTTATTAAATGACTCCTCTTTTCGCCACAGTTTTGAAACATCAACTTGATCATACATTAAATTCTCAAATATGGAAACCTCTAATTTCCCTTCTCCTGTCTGTCCCACTTATCTGTGTTGATTTCTGCTCCAAGATCAAACTGATGTCCTTAGTGACTTATATCTGGTAAAGCAAATCTGCCTCTTTTCTTTTTCATACTATACTTGATTCCTGCTGGCAACTATTTTTGCAAGATAAACTTAACATTTTTTATTTTTTATTTTTTTAAAGATTTTATTTATTTATTTGAGAGAGAGAATGAGAGAGAAAGCACATGAGATGGGGGGAGGGTCAGAGGGAGAAGCAGACTCCCTGGTGAGCAGGGAGCCCGATGCGGGACTCGATCCCGGGACTCCAGGATCATGACCTGAGCCGAAGGCAGTCGCTCAACCAACTGAGCCACCCAGGCGCCCCTAAACTTAACATTTAATTCAATTCTAAAATAACCACCCCCCCAACTTATCCTGAAATTGCATTTGCATTATATTTACATTATAACTTTGAAAGAATGGACGCTTTTATATTGTCTTTTCCTCTAAGAAAAAAGTATGCTTTTCCATTTGCTCAAATCTTATTTTAGGTCTTTCAATAAGATTTCAGTTTTCTTCACACAGCTTCTGTGACTTCCTTTTAAAATTTATTCCTAAATAATTTAAGAATTTTTGCCATTGTGAATGGAGTATGTATTCTTCTGCTTTTAGGCAATCACTGCTTCAGTAGAGAAAAATCTGTTTACTGAATATTTATATGTAGCCATCTTAACACACTTTCTTATCTGGTGGTTTCTTTTTGACTTTTTAGGTTTTACATCAGCAACAAAAATTTTATGTTCAATGTTCTCTTCAAGGTAGTCTTGGTGCTTTCACTAGCATTTACTTTTAATAAAAAGGACAGTGGGTTTAGGTCTTGAGTAGGGGATCCTTGTTGTTGAGTTTTGGTTAAAACAGTAGTCTGTTTTATTAGTTAATTTCTATTAGGAATTAGCCAGGCTTAAAGTTTATCAGACATCTTTTCAGCATCTACGGATAAGATCAAACTTCTTCTTTGTTAAAGAAAATACTGGTCAAACATCTCTATGAACCAAAGTCATAGATATTATTAAGAGGAAAAATAGAAATGCAAAGAGAATTTAAAATTATTGTGTAGGCTTCTGTGCCTTTCATAATAGGTCATCAGTAATAAAAATCAATTACATAAAATAATTGAATAACTATTGATAAATGTGATTTAATAAGATTATATAGATCTATGTCTTTCAAAAATATTTGAGGAGGGTAGTATCCATGGAACACTAATAAATATTTGATTATTGGTGACAAGATTTAGACACATTTTGTAAAAGTTGAGATATAATCTACATTCTCACATCAAAATCCCAAAAATGTGTCTGTATAAAAATAAGTGTCCCCCTTTAGGAGAACACTTTTAGATAACCCTTGAAAGGTGAAATCAATAAGAAAATTATGAACTACTTTTAAAAGAATGAAAAATGGAATCAATGGGATAGAGTGAAGGCTATACTCAATAATAAATGCTTCCTTATTAAAGAGGAAAAGTGAAAACGAAAAAGAAATTACTGATCTTGGAAATGGCAGGGGGCCGGTGCAGGGGGGTGTGCCACAGGGAGAATCCAGAGGGAAATATAGGGAAAAAAATTATTACAGATAAAAAGCAATAGTTAATGAAACAAAACTAAGAAATAGTGAAAATAAATAAGTACAAAAGCTAGTTATTTGAGATCAATAAAATACTAAACTCTATGTGATTAAGGGGGGAAAAGAGCACACATATTTAAGCTTACAGATAGCAAAGGAAACAGAATCATAATACAGAAGAGATTAAAAGTGATGTGAATCGACACATGACAAAACTGCATAGATTTGCCTACTATATACACACAAACTAGAGTATGCATGTGTGAATGTACTGTGCTTGATATATAGTATAGTGCTTGATAAAATTTTGTGTTCAATGAAAATTATCAAATATCACTATCAAGTCTACTTTCACCAGAACTGCAAATATTATGTCATTATTGTGTAAGAGGGACAAAGGGCACAGGTGCTAGATTTATAGGCAGGCCAACCTAGCAGCTGTCCTCATGTGCCACGCCTCCTCAAGCACAAGGATTTTAGTGCAGAAATTACAAAGCAAAAATAGCAAGGAACAAAACAATCTGCTATGAAGTAAAGGAACAAGAATCCTAGTTCCAAGTTCATTCCAGGACCTATTAAGCATGACTGCCACTTACACTTGTGCATCTGTAAATTGTGTTATTGATGACATGAACTTATTTTGACTATTCTTTGAAAAATTCATGCTGTTCATTACTCTTCAAAAGAAAAATATGTGCTAAAATGATGAGAGAAACCATTCAAAATGCAATGGGAAAAACGAGCAATAACAAAATAAAATTTGTCATTGCTGAACTCAACAAATTTTAGATGTTCCAAAACCACAGGACAGTAACAGATTAAAAGATCCAAAGTGTCAGCACATGCACACTCTATTAATTTGCTGGTCTTCAAATTAAATGAGACCAAAGACCACACATTATTAGTCTCCACGCTCTGATATTAGGGTTGAAGAGGACTGATAATGCACGTGGATGTTACTATTTATTGAGTGCCTTTTAAGTGCCAGGCATTTTTAATTCAACAACTTCTCTTTTGAGCACATACTCACTATACCAGACACAGCTGTAGGCTTTGGGGTTACACTGGTGAACAAAAACGAAGATCTCTGCCCTTGTGGAGCTTATCAGGATACAGTCACTTTAAAATATCATGATCTTTAACAACCCTTGTGATATTATCCCTCTTTTATAGCTGTAGAGACTGAGGCATAGAAAAGTTCAGTCACTTGCTGAAGATCACATTTAATCAGCAATCAGTTGTGTTTGACTCAAAGCCTTTCCATTATCCTACTCTACCTTCTAAGAACTGCATTTTATTTTCTTTTTAAGATTTTTTTTATTTATTTGACAGAGACACAGCGAGAGAGGGAACAGAAGCAGGGGGAGTGGGAGAGGGAGAAGCAGGCCTCCAGCCGTGCAGGGCGCCCGATGCAGGGCTCGATCCCAGGACCCTGGGATCATGACCTGAGCCAAAGACAGATGCTTAATGACTGAGCCACCCAGGTGCCCCTAAGAACTGCATTTTAAAAACAGGAGCTACAGACCTGGTTTTATACCTAGGCACGGTGACTTATTAACCATGTGACCTTAGGGAAGTTATTTAACCTCCCTGGGCCCTCAGGCTCCTCATCTTCAATCTGGGAATAAGACCTCCCTTGGAGAGCTAACAGAAGTAAGAGAAGGTGTGTCGGTCAGCAGTTTATAAAGGCAGTCTACTGTACTCAGTAATGAAATCAATATTAAGCAAATGAAATCTTCAAGTTTTTATTTAAGTTTCTTTGAATATTGCACTATTTTCATCTTTTAAGCACATCATATACATGTTTTGATGAAGAGTTTTGCTATGGTTTTATTCAAAGTAGAAACAATTGGATCTTATGTGAAATTCTGTTATGTACTCCTGGAATAAGTTCAATTGACTGATCCACCCAATCACAGGCCAGGCCCTACCCCCCACTCTGTGGCAGCTAGCGAAACTACAGTGGAGTACCTAAGTTACAATCTTGTAAATCTTTAAACATTTATGATAACAATACAGCTCAACTTGGGGGAAAAAAAGATGCCCATAAAGCAAAGGCTAATGTTACTACTCTCCCTATGTCTTCATTGTGTAGGTGATTTTGCATAGAACAGAGTCTTCTCTGCAATTTCATACTTCTCTGAGAGAAAAGTTTGGCTAAGGATGGGGTATTATTAATGGGGTGTAGGGCAAGTTGCTGTCTTCAAGAGCAAGACAAATCTTAGAGTAGAAGGTGAAGGTCTCTGGTTGCAGATGAGTTCTGTACTTTCCCTGGCCCTGGGCTCTGCGTCTGGAGTCACACTGGTCTGTCAGAGGTGTCTGGGAAAGTACCTTAGCCTTGCGCCACACCTCCTGTGTCACACCTTCTCCTTAGATGAGCCAAGAACTAAATTACCTTGTTTTTAATCCCTGAGGAATCTGAATTCCCATTCAGTGAGCTTGACTTCAGTCTAAGGTTTAGGGATCTCAGTAAAACAAGGCTTCCCTGATCAACCAGGAGTGATCCAACCACAGCTGTCTGCATGCCACAGTAGGGGCTTATTAAACCACAAGACCCCTGGCTGATGGAAGGCATGTGGGGAGAGATTTCTGAGCACAGGGCTATGCCTGTGCCTGTTCTGAAAGCTGTTTCCCACTTCTTCACTCCACCACAGACTGCTCATACTGTGTTCTCCCAAATTAAATATTACACCAAGGAATATATTTTATGGTCTTGTGCTTTTCAGTAGAAATAGTCATAATTTGTTCTTTCTTGTCTTTGTACTTTAAGTCCTGTAAGGTAAAGTATAAAGCAAGGTGGTGGTGGTGGTGGTGGTGGTGAAGAAAATGGATTAATATGGGGAATACCTGGGGCACTTGGGTGGCTTAATTGGTTAAGCATCTGACTCTTGGTTTCAGCTCAGGTCCTGATCGCAGGGTTGTGAGATCGAGTCCTGTGTCGGGCTCTGGGCTGGGTGTGGAGCCTACTTAAGATTCTCTCTCCTCCCCCCACTCCCGCCTCTCGCCCTCTACCCCCCTCAAAAAAAAAAAAATGGAATACTCAAAACTTCAAAAAGATGAATTCTCAACTATAGGTCTTCTGTATGCCCAGTTCCTCACTTGTGCAAAGGGTACCACTACTGGGATGCAGGGGTAATCTGACAGGACTGTAACCTCCTTTCTACTGAGAGGATAAAGAATCAGGCTGTGTGTAGCTCAACCAAAGAACAAAAGTCTCAGGTTCTTCCAAGATGGCAAAAGAACAGGAGGCTCTATTCTTACACAGTATATGGAGTATCTTTTGAAGTTTAAAACAAAATAAAAAGTCAGTAGATTTTTATGTAGTTCAGAAGGATGTGTTTCAAAGGAGAGCTGACCTACTGATAACATTGTATACCATTTTGATACTTCTGGCCAAAAGAGATTAAATTTTTCTCTTTGGCATATGCTGTCTTCCTTTTTGTACTTTCTTTTTTAATTATATGTGGATAAAGCTCAAAGACAGATGGTAACATTACACAGAATTGCACACTAACCCAAGTACTCTACGCCTTTTTAAATGATCAGAATACCATATAGGTGGCAGTCTACATCTGTAGACTTACATTCTTGGTTTTGAATAACTATGGCTTGCTATGTGCTCTGCCAGGCAGAAAACTCATTTGCTTGCATCCCATGGAGTCTGCTAGAATCAAGTGCTGATTGGGGAAGGGAATATTCCATGTAACAATGTTCTTTCTCTGGATTTCATGCCTTAGATGAGACAGGATCAAAGATTCTTCTAAATATTCCCCAAACTTCAACCAGAACTTCCTTAGTGTTGACCAAATTCTCAAAGCAATATTCTCCAAAGCATCAATGAGGACTGGGGGTAGGGAAGAGATATTAAGGGCAAATTTATTTTCTAGTAAACTTTGTTGAGTTTCATCAGAAAGCAGAGGTCAGGGCTGATAATCAAGCCCAGTTGTGAGACAAATCTATTACATTTGAGCAGCAGAGGGCGGAAATCAAGACTGGGGGCCAACAAGGTAAACCAAGTATTAAGAAGCACATGCTTTCTTTGGAAACAGTCATCAGGAGACAGGAATTAGAGGGAGAAAAGGGTTTCTACTTGGGATCAATTCCTATGAATCAGCATAAAAACAGTCACTGGAATAATAACTGGACTTTCTGTTTAAGTCAGTTATAAGCACAATCATCACCAGGGAATTTAAGTCAAAACTACAATGAGATCACCTCACACCTGTGGAAATGACTAAAATAAAAAAATACCAGAAACACCAAGTGTTAGCGAGGATGTGGAGTAAAGGAACCCTCATGCTCTGATGGTGGGAATGTAAATTGGTGCAGCCACTGTGAAAAACAGTATGAAGGTTCCTCAAAACAATCAAAAATAGAAATATCGTATGACCCAGTAATTCCACTACTGGATATTTACCCAGAAAAAGTGAAAACACTAATTCAAAAGGTTATATGCATCTCTGTTTATTGCAGTATTATATACAAGAGTCAAGATATGGAAGCAACCTAAGTGTCCATCGATAGATGAATGCATAAAGATGTAGTGTATTTATATACACAATGGAATATTATTCAGCCACAAAAAATGAGAACTTGCCATTCATGATAACATGGATGGACCTAGAGCATATTATGCTAAGTGAAATAAATCAAAGACAAATATCATATGATTTCACTTTTATGTGGAATCTAAAAACAAAGAAGAAACAGACCCATAAATATAGAACTAGTGATTACCAGAGGGGAGAGGGATGGAGGATGGGCAAAATGGGTGAAGGGTAATTGGATGATACAGACTTCTAGGTAGGAAATGAATCAAGTCATGGGAATAAAAGGTGCAGCATGGGGAATATGGTCAATGGTACTGTAACAGAATTATATGGTGACAAATGTCAGCTACACCTGTGGTGAACACACCATAAGGTAGAGAGCTATCAACTCACTGCTGTACACCTGAAACTGATATAACATTGTGTGTCGACCATACTTCAATAAAGTTGAAGAGTCAATATCTGGATAAATAGCTACCAATCCTGAAATTTAAACTGGGAGAATAACAATATATTAGGGAAGCAAATAAATATATGTAGTGGGATGAATAGTGTCTCCCTGAAAACTCACATCCACCAGAACTTCAAACATTCTTATTTAGAAATAGGGTCTTGGCATCTTGGCAGACATAATTAAGGACTGAGATGAGATCATGCTGGATTCATTTTTTTTTTAAAGATTTATTTATTTGAGAGAGAGGGAATGAGAGATAGAGAGCACGAGAGGGAAGAGGATCAGAGGGAGAAGCAGACTCCGCGCTGAGCAGGGAGCCTGACGCGGGACTCGATCCCGGGACTCCAGGATCATGACCTGAGCCGAAGGCAGTCGCTTAACCAACTGAGCCACCCATGCTGGATTCAGATGAGACTTAAATTCCAATGGGAATGTCCTTAGAGACAGAAAAGGACACAGAGATATGGAGAAGATTTTCATGTGAAGATGGAGTTATGTAGCCACAGGCTAAGGAACACCAGGCATTTAGAAAGTTGGCAGATGGAAGGAAGAATTCTCCTATGGAGCTCTGGGAGAGGGGTGGTCCTGCCAGCATTTGATTCCGGGCTTCTGGCCTCCAGAACTGTGAGACAATAAAGTTTCAGGGTTTTTTTTAAGCCACCAAGTTTGTGGTGATTTTATTAATGGCAGCCTAGGAAACTAACATAGTATACATTAAGCAATATCAAATGTCAAGGGTTATTTTTTCATTTAAAGTTTTATTTTTATTTAAGTAATCTCTATACCTACTGACCCCAGATCAAGAGTCATATGCTCCTCTGCCTGAGCCAGACAGGTGCCCTTGTTTTTTTTTTTTTTTTTTTTTTTTTAAGTCTTCATTTTGGGGAGGAAAAAATTTTTGTCTAAAGTTTCATTCGCGTTCTGAGTTATGAAGTAGCATTTTGAGAATAAAGAGCAAAGTCACCTAACTGTTAGAAACAGATGCACAGAAAAGGAAGACTTTCTTTTCTAAATTTATCTGAATAGGTTGACTGCAGGTTCCTATGGAGAATGCAGAGTTAAAATTTTATGGCAGTTCTTATAAACTGCAGAGACGCATTCCTTAGTCAAGGAAGAGAGGCCATGACAGTGGTTCTCTACCTTCAGTGGTCTAAGAATCACCTGGGAAACTAGGTGAAAATGAAGAGTCCTGGGCTTCATTCCCAAAGATTCTCATTTAGCATGTATGGGTGAGATGAAGAAATCCACATTTTACCAGGCACCCCAGGAGTCTGGCCTGACGGAGAGGGTTGGAGGACCACACTCTGGAAAACACTGGGTTATAGGGATGGTTCTAAGCAGAGGAGGCCATGGGGAATTGTATTTAAGAGCTGGGTTCTAGAATCAGATAAGACTGTGGGTTCTTGGTCTAATTACACTCCTTGTTAAACATGTGGCCTTTGAAACATACACTACCTCTGGGAGGATTAGTTGAGGCCATCCTTAGTGATCAGTGAATGTTGTTTATTAGTTATTTTTAAGTTTACTTAGGATGAAACAGTTTACTCTAATTCACATTACACAGTGACTGACTTATAACAGTAACTGCCTTAAGTTGTGTCCCTAAAGGAGATTTAATTAGGGTACTGAGAAGAGTTTATTCCTCCTTTGGGGCACTGGAGAAAGATCTTGCTTGATTAGGGGACAGTGAGAGTGCACAAAATGACTGGGACTGGGCAGAAAGAATTTTGAAGGGAAGAAGGCAAAGACCAGCTCTGCCCAACATTGCAATTTTGCCTAAAAACTCTGGTGGCTCCTAAATTTACCACAGAAAATCCTTTCTCACTGCAGTTGACCCAGTGAGGCAGTTATGAACCTGGCTGGACTGGAGAGAGTGGCCTGCCTGAACTCTAATTCAACCGAGTTTCTCAGTCAATCCCAATACCTTCACATACCAGGAAAAGAACAGGAATTTTTTTAAACAGGTGCCTGAGAAAAGTCCTTTTCATTAGTAGAACACCTAAGTCTATTTGTAGAAATCAGCAGTGGGATAATGGGGGCTAGGGGGCGCTCGCTGCTGAACTTGAGTGAGAATGCAGAGGCCTAATAGAGGCTTCCTGATTATGGCACGGGGCACTGAACTGCTGCTGGTCTGCACCCTCAGGCTAAGCAGAAAGCTGTGGCCCGAGTCTTAGAGCCATGAGCTAGACTAACAGATTACCACTTTCCAACACCAGTATTCACTCAGGTGACGCTATACTTAATAGCGGGGTCTGGCTTTTTTACATTCCAGTGCTTTTAAGTAGTATGTAAAGACCTAAAGTTTTAACGTATGATAAAAACCAGTGGTTCTCACCTGTTTTCCTAGACCTAGCTAGAAGCTCACCAGCACAAAGAGGCTCAACAAGGGGTTAGGTAGGGAGGGCTGTTTGAAAAATCAACCCAAGTTATTAGAATATTCCTGGTCTCTCAACTGCACATACCTAAAATAATACTAAGTAGGTACATATCTGTACTTCGTTCATATGATAGCACTTATTACCACACATGTGGTATTAGAGGTCCTAATCATTGCAATAGGCAAAAAAGAAAAGGCATACAGCTTGAAAAGAAAAAAAAAAAACCCTATAGGCAATAGAAAAGACTGTAGAATATCTTTAGGAATCTACAAAACTACTGGAATAAGTGGATTTAGCAAAGTGGCAGGATACAAGTTCAATATAAAAAATTATTTGTCCATACTGCAATGAACTATTAGAAATTCAAATTATAAAGATTGCCACTTATAATATCAAAAATATGAAACACGTAGAAGTAAACTTAACAAAATAGGTGCAAGACTGCAAACTATAAAACATTGTAGAAATTAAAAAGACCTAAGTAATTGGAGAGATATACCATGTTCACAGATTAAAGATTCAATGTTGTTAAGATAATGTTTCTCCTCCAAACTGACCTATAGATTCAAAGCAATTTAATTAAAACGCCTAGTATGCAACAATTGATTCTAAATGTTATAAAGATATGCAAAAGAACTAGAAAAACAAAACAACTGTGAAGAAGAACAAAGCTGGAGCCTTCCACTAACTGATGTCGGGACTCGACTCTAACGGTTTGGTGAGGTACTGGAAGAGGGTTAGACGGACAGATCAGTACAAGAGCACAGAGTCCAGGAAGGGAGTCACACTTACACTGTCAATTTCATTTTCAACAAAGTTGCTTGGGTGACTCAATGGGGAAAAGATGGTCTTTTCAACAAATGGTGCTGGAACAAGTGGTATCTATGCGCAAAGGCAAACAAATCTGATGCTTACCTGACACCATACATAAAAAGTAACTCAAAATGCATCATAGGCCTAAGTGTAAAAGCTAAAACTATAAAATCTCTGTAAGAAAACATAGAAAATCACTGACTTGGGGTAGGCAACAGTTTTAGGATTAAAAAAAACCCCCAAAATTTAAAAATGGAGAAACTGTACTTCATCAAAATTAAACACTTTGGCCCTCCATAAGACAACCTTAAGAAAATGAAAAGGCAAGTCACAGATTGGGAGAAAAATATCTGCAAACTATATATATGAGAAAGGACTTATCCAAAATATATGAAGAACACTTACAACTCAACAAGAAGACAATCTGGTTTTTAAGATTGGGTAAAAAGACTGAATTTGACACCTCTCCAAAGAAGACACATGAAAGGCAAATAAGTCCAAGAAAAGCTACTTAAACATCTTTAGTTATTAGGGAAGTACAAACTAAAACCACAATAAGACACCACTGCACGTTTATTAGAATGGCCAGAATTAAAAAGGCTTTTTTTGGTGAGGTTTTGGTGAGGGTGCCAAACAACTGGAACTCTCTGGTTCTGCTGATGAGAATGGAGGAGAGCACAGCCGCTTTGGAAGAGAGTTTGGTAGTGGCCTAACAATCACACTCCTAGGTTTCTACTCAGGGAAACATAAGCCCACACAAATTCTTATACACAAATGTTCACAGCAATTTTATACATAATATTCTAAAAGTGGAAGCAACCCAAATGTCTGTCAGTCCATCAATGGGTAAACAAATTGTGGTATATTCTATATAGCAAAATACCACTTAGCCATAAAAAGGAGTAAACTGATAAATGCTGAGTGAAAGAAGCCAGACACAGGACGCTACATACTACTTAATTCCACTTATATAAAAATCTAGACAAGGCAAAACCAGTGACAGAAAGCAGATAAGCAGTTTCAAGCAACTGGGGTTCAGGGGAGATGTCTGATTGTAAAGGGGGGGAGGGCATATGAAAGAACTTTTGGGAGTGATGGAATGTTCTAAAATTTGACTATAATGGTAGTTATGTGGGACTCTACATTTATCTAATGCATCTAATTGCACGCTTAAAGTGTACTTGCCATTTTACAGCAAGTAAATTGTACCCCTAAAAGCCGTTATTTTTTAAAGCTTCTCAAATATGTGCCCTAAAAAATACTTGAAGTGATAATATATTATAAATTTGTAATATTAGTCCAAATAAAGTCTAAACAGAACTTTATTTAGGCTAGTTGGATTCTAACCAAAATATTAGAAAACAAATTATTTAAAGTTTGAAACTTGTCCAAAATTTATTCTCATGCACTAATTTTTAATAATTTTTTTTGTATTAGCATTTTGTTGGAAGCAGAACATTTTCCTATTCATTCAAATGAACATTAACATATCCATATGCTTTGCATTATTGTTTTGTACCGTTTTTTCCTTTCCTGGCTAATACAAGATATAATTTCCTAATTAAAAGATTACTCTAAGTGCAACCTGACATTTTAAAATTTCTACCACCCTAATTTCTTTCCAGTCCACAAATAATACCTAACATGTTTTCTTGCTGCTATCTAGAAAGGAAAAAGATCAAATCAACATGCCTCTGAAAAAGTCACAGATAATTAGGATTGACAAAGAAAAAATAAAAGATAACAGAGGAAGACAATGTGTCTTGAGATCAGTATTTTAGAAGCAGATCTAATTCATTAGATTACCACAACAGCAGGTTTATTAGATGAAACACACACATCCTTGTACCCTTCAATATTATAGTAACTGTATAGCATCTAATCTACTTAACAGCTCAGAGTTTGGAGGATATACTTCTGCTTTTAATACTATGACATAGACTTATAAAACATTTGGGAACTAGTTTAACACACCCCCTGTAACCTGCCCCCACTCCCCAAATACTCCCTCCTCCACGACCCAGAATAACATTCCCTTCACATCCCACAGCAACTCAGTAGCAGCGTTCTCTCGGCTGTGCGCACGGTGTGACACCTGTGTCAAGATGACCTTGCACAGCTTCAAGGACTCTTGCAGGGTGGCTGTGGATAAGGCTGGACAGACTGTGAAGAAGCCTCCTGCTCTGTAACTAGCGCCTTCCCTCTACTACACAGCGACGGTCTCCTTTCAGTCCTTTATACAGTGATCAAGGACTGATTGTATTTTGTTATGAGTAGATTTTAAGAAGTCCTAACCATTCACTTAGTCTTAAGACCTAGCCAGAAAGTAATCTGATATTGTCCCTCTGATACATAATTTACCATTCTTTCCCTGGTGAAAATTCTCCACTGTACCTCCACAAAGCAAATAAATGAAACGGAACTGGGACGCCCAGTTCCTAAAGTTTTATCTCCTTTCACTTCACCCATTTCTGTAACCCCTCTGGCTGCTGAAGGTTTTTGAGTTTGCTGCCTCCCCCCTCCGCCCAGAAATTCACTTGAGCCCATCAGACAGGCCCATGTTTCGGTGGGCGTACTTTATTTGATTTTTTGGCTGGGAATGGAGACTAGTGGAAGGAAGTCCTTGGTAGATTACTGATGACTGGCCAGAGGCGGGCCCCCAGGACTGCTTGGCAATCATACACATTTCCGTAGACCATTCTGTGTTCTATCTGCCCAGATTTGAAGAAAAGCCTTAGCTTTTCTCTCAAACCTCCATTACTTCCTCACCATCTCTCATTCTCATCCTATTTCTCTGAGAAAATTAAGAAACTTCTACAGGCTCTTACCACTCCCATCTACCCACCTACTTGCACATAAGTCCATGTACTTACTTTGCCTTCTTTTCCTTGTATGGATGATGACACTTGTGTTTAGGCCCAATCCCTTCCCCTATATGCTTGATCTTATCCCCTCTTGTCTACTCGATGATACTGCTCCAGCAAATTTCCCTCTCTCCTACATCATCAATTTCCCCTTTAATCAGTCATTCCTGTCTTACTTATTAACAAGCTCCTATTTTCTCCCATCATTCACATGATGCACATCTCCTCCCAGCTACCACTCATTTCTCTGCTCGTCCACACAGCTAAGCTTCTTGTTGTCTATACTCCCTGTTTTCAATCCTCCTCTCTCATTTCTCTCTTAAATCCAAGCCAGTTCAGCTTCTCTCACCACTCCACCAAAACCAATCATCAGTAACCTACCAAGGACTTCCTTCCACTAGTCTCCATTCCCAGCCAAAAAATCAAAGTACCGCCCACCGAAACATGGGCCTGTCTGATAGGCTCAAGTGAATTTCTGGGCGGAGCGGGGAGGCAGCAAACCCAAAACCTTGAGCAGCCAGAGGGGTTACAGAAATGGGTGAAGTGAAAGGAGATAAAACTTTAGGAACTGGGCATCCCAGTTCCGTTTCGTTTATTTGCTTTGTGGGGGTACAGTGGAGAATTTTTACCAGGGAAAGAATGGTAAACTATTTATCAGGGGGACAATATCAATTACTTTCTGGCTAGGTTAGGACTTCATATAACCAAACCCAATGACTCCTTCCCTCCTTGAAAGACCTCTTTACTTGGCTTACTGCCCACATTACTCTTGGTGCCTTTCCAGCCTCACTGGCCACTCTCCAGACTCCTGTGCAGGCTGATCTCTAAATACTGGAGCACCTCAGGGCTTGGGTTTTACTTCTTTCTCCACACTCCTTCCCTAGGCTACCTTACAGCTTTAAATTTCAAATGTGTGCTGATGCCTCCCAAATCTGTACCTCCAGCCTGTCTCCCTCCCTTGCAGACTCACATCTGTGACTACTACATCTCTTCTTGGATGTCTAATTAGTATCTCAAGTCTAACAGGGCCTAAACTGAACTTCTTCTTGGTCTTTCCCCCCAAACCTGTGCTTCCCACAGTCTTTGCCTTAAGGGCAAAGCTGTCCTTCCTCCAGTTCAGGCCAACAACCCCGCAGTCATCCTTGTTTCCTCCCTGAAGCTCCACATCCAATCCATCAGAAAGTCCTGTTGGTTCTATCTTAAAATATACCCAGGATCCAGCCAATTCTTATCACCTTACCAACTCTACCTCAAGCCACCCCCTCTCTCACCTGGCTTATTACAAAAACCCTTCTATAATTGTTTCCCTGTTGGCCCACTCTCCCCTCTACGGACTTTTTCAACATAACAGCAGAAAACAGCAATCCTTTTATGATGTTATCACTGCATTATAACCCCCTTCGTCCCCTCACCCCAAAGGCTGACACCTCACCCAGAGAGAATACCAAAGTCCTTACCATGCTCGATGCTGCACCAAGCCGTACACTCCCTGGTCACCTGTTACCTTTCTGCCCCTCCTTTTCTATGACCATGTACCTACCTCCCTCTGCTCTAGCCACACAGAGTTTTGTGTCCTTGTTTGAACACACCAGGCACATTCCCATCTCAAGACCTGTGCTGTTCCTGTACCAGAGATGTTCTTCTGTCAAATTCACCTTTTCAGGGAGGCCGAAGTACCCCACTGAAAATGGCAGGCTTTCAGAGTGCCTGGGTGACTCAGTTGGTTAAGTGGCCAACTCTTGATTTTGGCTCAGGTCATGATCTCAGGGTCCTGGGATCGAGCCCTGCGTTTGCTTATCAAATTTAATTAAATCCAAGCCAGTTCACTGGCAAATAAATTTCGTTGGCAAATCAAATTTATTTGAGGGGGAGGGGCAGACGGAGAGGGAGTGAGAGAATCTCAGGGAGCCTGCTTGAGATTCTCTTTCTCCCTCTCCTTCTGCCCCTCCCCCCTCAAATAAATAAATCTTTAAAATGGCAGGCTTTCCTCTTTCCTGATTTATTTTTCTCTATAGGCTTTGTCACCATCTGACATACTATATATTTTACTTGTTTATTGTCTGTGTTTCTCCTGCTAAAATGAAAATGTCACAGGGTAGTAATTCTTGTCTATTTTATTCACTGATATATCCCCAGTGCTTCCTCAATGTGTTCAGTAAATACCTGTTTACTAAATAAACTGAATAAGCAAAAAATAGAGAAACTGAGCTGATTCCCTCTCTGGCAGATTTCCGCTTGGAAGAGAGCCTGAGACTAGAGCCTTTGCTTACCAGGTACAGGAGAGGGGCACTGTGAGAGACTGTGGCTGGAGAGTATTGTGACTAATGGTCCTCCAGAGCATAGAAGGCAGACCGGAATCTATGCTTCTGTTCTTCAAACATCAGACATTGTTAGGCCTCAGACACTGTGCTTCCGCCGTCCTCTAGCTCTGTCTGTGCAACCGCTATCTTATTGTTAGAGCACCGGGGCGCATGAGCTTTTCATGAGTTCTTAGGCATATCTCATTATCATGAGATAATGAAAGGTTACAAGTGATATATCGAGAAGTCAAGGTCATGAGTGTGCTAACAATAGGTCAAGGGAGATTAGCGACCAAAAGCAGGACTCCTAGAGGGTGCCACAAGGATAAGAAGCTAGGGAATCTATGCAATGTGGACAGGTGCCTACTGCACGTTTGAAGAGCTAAGTGAATTTGATACCCCCCCCACTACCTTCAAACCCCCAGATGAATATTTTCTAGTTGATGGCATATTTGACAGTGTTAAATCCATGCTGCTTTTAAACTGAAATTCTTTTCCTGAAATTCGGAATGCACTGCTGAGTGCTTTCTGTATCATTTCTCCCTAATAACAAAAGACCCTTTGTTGAGCAGTCTCTTCATTAAATGAGGTTATTATGATAGAAGTATGTTTCCTAATCAATTCTCAAAAATAGGTCTTGAAATAGAAGCACCAACCTCCTCAAAGAAAGCCTTGAAATTCTCTACTGTGCTGTTTTTCTTTCTGTCCATGAGACACATGGGGTTCCCACTAGCTTGAAAATTCTGAGAGGGCGCCTGGGTGGCTCAGTTGGTTAAGCAACTGCCTTCGGCTCAGGTCATGATCCTGGAGTCCCAGGATCGAGTCCCGCATCGGGCTCCCTGCTCAGCGGGGAGTCGGCTTCTCCCTCTGACCCTCCCCCCTCTCATGTGCTCTTTCTCTCTCACTCTCTCTCTCAAATAGATAAAAAAATCTTAAAAAAAAAAAAAAAAAACTCTGAGAGACGGCAACTGTATCAGTGCTGACATTCTTCTTAACTAGTATTGCTGCCTTACTTACAGGATGCTCTGTTTCTACTTTGACCCGTTCCAGGGTGGAGGCAGGGGGTTCTTTGCAAATGACCAGAGTATTTCAGCAGTTACAGTTTATCATTCTATTGGTTCATGTGGTGTGCTAACCGGTTCATCAACCACCTCCCTCTGCTGACTCAGACAAAGTGACCCCTTTGCTGCTGCTGAGCGGCTCAGATCTGTTCAAACCATGCCCAGACCTGTAAGAATCTTAGCCAGACTTGGTCTGAGATCCCTCAGCTTCAGTCCTGACTCTAAAGCACCTCCCATCATCCTTTGCCCTACTGACTCAGGTTCCTCCTTGCCACTGTTTTCAAAGGGGGCAGAGTGAGGGGAGGGGGAAAGGAAGAATCAGCCACTCTCAGGATACTGAGGGCTGAGGGACAGGCCGGAAATGGGACCTCAGAAAGTTCAGGATGCGGAATGCCTCTCTTTTCCTTTCATGGCATTCCTTCTCCCCCCTCCACTGATACTGTGTACACTTACATATTTTCTCTCTCTCTCTCTCTGCCCCCCCCCCAGGATTTCCAAAAACTGGAGTGAAATTGTGATCAGAACACATCATTTAGTTTGCTTCATAATGGACTTTCTTGATAACACAAAAAAGACCATATTTTCAGGATTTTTTTTTGACTGCAACAAATTAGAATCTATGCTTTGGCTCCCTCTGATTAGTTACTATAGCTGTAGTCTATTCACATGCAGACAACGGTGCAGACTTTTTCCTGCTCACACAGCAGGGAAGGAGGAAGGACTAAAATAACAAAAATAAAAATAAGTTGGACAAAGGGATCAGAAGAAAAAGGCTAAAAGTGTAAGAGTGAATGGTGAGGTTAGACTTGAATAAAGTATGGGGGAATGTTGGGGGGAAATGGTTAAGAAAGAAGTAAAAAAAAAAAACCAAACAAAATTAAATTCAATACTTAATATCTATTAAATATTCATTGGAAAATAGAGGAAAAGCTGAAGAAAGGTAAAAGGCAAGGAAGCAATAAGGAGTCCAAGTAGTTACCACAAAACAAGTTGCATTCATGTCCATGGAGGCTCTTCATTAAGCATATTTAACGATGGTGTGCTTGTTTCTAATTAGCTAACCCCAAAGTTCTGGTGAAACCGAAAAGGCATACTTGATATGTCGAACCAGCTAGTTGGAATGAAAATTGAGTCCCAAACCAAAGAACACAAGAATGTCCTAAGTCTATGTGCAATATTTTAATACACAATAGAATCAGTGTACTGTTTTCAGTAGTGGCCCATTATAGCACTTGCGACACACGAGAATTTATTAGCCGAGACATCTGACCTAGGTGGACAGAACAACTCAAACAGCAAGGCCTTAAATACTTGAGAGACCTGTGAATATCAAGATGATCTTAATATTCTTAATCCTCTGGTGTTAAAAACAATTTCTACCAGACCCTGATACACAAGTGGATAAATCACATTAAATTAAATCAGTCTGTACTTGGGGAGCTATCTTAATCAGAAAGAGATTTAATGAAAAGCCTTAGCTTTGATGAATTCTCTAATTATTACAGGCTAATATTTGCCCACAAAAAAATATTTTGTTTCAGGATTAGTCAGAAACCAGGAGAAGCCAGAGACACCAATTTAATAATGGAATGCCTAATTAAATGATAATGGAATTCTAATTATAATGTATTGTTCTCCCTTGCACATGATTTATTTACCACAACTGCTTTTTGCTCAGTTCATTAAGGAAAACTAAATAAAATGCAATTACTAAAAATAAAGGGGGGGAGAAAAAAGAATTGGTAAATTAAAACTTTTTTAATATGGAGAAATTGAGATATAACAAAAAATCTAATGTTGGAAAAATCCTGCCACAGAAGATATGGTATATTCAATTAGTGATGTCGACACTGTATATTTGTGCTCTGTCCTTCATAAGTCAGTCCCTGCCTCTATATGCTTATGGTTCTTTTTAAGAAGACACACATCCAGGTGCTTGGGTGGCTCAGTCGGTTAAGCGACTGCCTTTGGCTCAGGTCATGGTCCCAGGGTCCTGGGATCAAGTCCCACATTGGGCTCTCTGCTCAGCAGGGAGTCTACTTCTCCCTCTCCCACTCCCCCTGCTTGTGTTCCCTCTCTCACTGTGTCTCTCTCTGTCAAATAAATAAGATCGTTAAAAAAAAAAAAAGACACATCCATCAAATCAAAAGTACTGATGTAAAGTCGTGATTACAGATCCTATGCTAGTTACAACTACGATAGGAGGTAGAAAGACGTGTAAGCAATCCTTGCCTTTTGGAAGTTTATAATCTAGTTGGAATATGTGAAAGCATATGAGAAGTTAAGTAATAACACAGGAAATAAAAGTTAATACAAGGGGGTGTGAGGGTGGCTCAGTTAAGCAGCTGCCTTTGGCTCAGGTCATGATCTTGGGGTCCTGGGATCAAGCCCCACGTTGGACTCCCTGCTTGGTGGGGAGTCTGCTTCTGCCACTCCTGCCGCCCCTGATCACTTGTGCGCTCTCTCCCTCAAATAAATAAATAACTTTTATATTAAAAAAAGTTAATGTAAAATTTTAACTGAAGTGAGTGTAACAGAAAAGGAGTATTGCGAGTTCAGAGGACAAGATCACTGTGGGCTGAAATGCCTAAACAGCGAAAGCAAGGAGGCTATTCTGGTTTAATACATGCATAAACTAGTTCCCTGAGAAGAAACAGGGTCTTTAACAAGGAAAATACATTCTAAAAGAATCCATTAGTTAGGAAAAAACAAACACCAGATATCCCTTGAAAAAGGACAAACTAATGCAACAGAATAGAGTTCAAAGCCATTCTGATGGATGTCTGGGAACTTACACAACAAAGGTGACATCACAAAGCAATGGGGGACCCATTGCTTAATACATGGTGTTGAAGAAAAATAAAACTCGGTCCTCATCAACAATAATGGAGGTTTCAAGATGGATAAAAACTAAATGTAAAAGGTAGTTCCATAATTAACAGAGAATAGAAACTGTTTTTATCAGAAACGTAAAAGGTAGTTATATAATTAAGAGAAACTAGAGACTTTTTCTGATAAGTAGCGAGGAAGATTTTCTTAAACTTCAAGAGCATAACTTGTAAAAAAAAAAAAATTATGATTTTGATTACATTAAGAATTTCTGTTCAATGAATACGTAAATGGAGAACATATTTGCAATGTCTCAAACTGAACACGGAATTAATATCTAGAACATAAGAATTCGTACAAATCAGTAAATCACTATGGTAATCTCAAAAGAAAAACAGGAGTTATAAACCTAGAAGAGGAAACCCAGAAACATAATAGGCACATGAAAATCCTCTGTAATCCCAATAAAAGCAAATCAAAACAACAGGGTACCCACTTTATACATATTCAACTGGCAAAAAGAAAGCGGGATAACACCAAATGTCTGTAGGAGTGAGAGCACACAGGCACTCGCACAGATGGCCAGTGGAGTTCAGAGGGCAGGAACTCATCAGGTTGGACAGCAATCTGGAGCCAGCCAAGTTAGGGTCTCAAAGTCCTAGGACTCAGCAATTCCACTCCTGGGCATCTATCCCTAAAGAAATTCCCACATGGACATCTAAGAGAGCCTTTATAAGATACTCACTGTGGTGCTCTTGTGATGGTGAGAACCGGGGGCTTCCTGGGGGTATGTCTTTGGGATTCTTGTAAATGAGATGTGCAAAGGACACGCCATGGAGAAGGTGGCCAAGGATTAGACACACACATAACAACATGAATGTATTTTAACAGCAAAATGCTAAGTGAAAAAGTAAACAGAATGAGATTTAGAAGAGTCCTAAAAATATAGGAACATAAAACAAACAGTAAGAAACAGAATGAGATTTATGAGTCCTTAAAAATATAGGCACATAAAACAAAGTTTTATAGGAACATTTAGAAGCAAAAGATACAAATTAAATATACCAGAATGATTGCCTATGAAATGAATGAAGAAATGGGAGTAGGGTACAGGGATAAAGTGGAATAAATAACAGAAGAGAAGCTTTGCCCAAGACCAATGATAATATCCTCATAAATTGAGTATGATTAAATCAATCATCTGAACCTGAGGTCTTCATTAAGTAATACAAGTAATCTTAAATAGTTAACAGATACTAGAAAATACAAATCTGGCCCTTTAAAATAACACCACCCCCCAAATCTTTAAACTAGCTACCCTATCCGATCAAACAATAGCTAGCAAAACATTTTTGAAGCAGAATATAAAGGTCAATCCTCATTGCCATGGAATGCTCTAATTTTAATACACATCATGGGATGGGGAGGAGGGGATGGTTTGTCTTGGTGGGTAAAACCTGTTCTAAACTGGAATACTACAAATTCTGAGAACAAGATTATTTAGATCTCTTCGGTTTTTATGTGCATCATTTTATTTTTCTGGTCGTGGGTCAAATGAAACCTGTCAAAAAAATTTTTAATTTAGGAACAGCTTTGCTGTGACTGCTCGGCTTCTCTTAATCCTCCTGTATAAATCTAAAACAGATCTTTACTTGAGCTATGTGAATCTGCAAAGGATTTATACTATGAGGATCCATTACCTTTTCTTTTTTAATTTATTTTGAAATAAATTCAAGTTTATAAAAAATATTATGAAATACTAAAAAGACTTCCAGTAAATTTGACCTTATATACCTTCTACATGTTAACATCTTCTACAACCATAATTAAGCAAAATGAGATTATCACTGAGACTTTACCAGTAGCTAATCTAGAGGTCAAATTTTATTCAGATTTTGCCCATTGTTCCACTATTGTCCTTTTTCTGCCTAAGAATCCAATCCAGGAACCAACGTTGGTAGTTATTTTGTGGACTCTCAGTTTGGTTTGTCTGATGTTTCCTTGTGACTAAATCAAAGATATGCATTTTGGCACAAATACTTCAGAAGTGATGATATGCTCTTCTCAGTGAATCATGTCAGGATCCATTATCTTTTGAGTATCGATGCAGCTCAGGATGGGCAATATCCACCTCTTAGGTGCTCATCGCCATGGTCTGGGTTAATAACCACAACATCAAAGACCATGTTTTATTTCCTCACACTCCTCTAATCTCTGGGATTTCATGGTATTGTATATATTGTCTTCCTTCTCTAAACCCCACAGCTCTTTATGTGGCCTTCTCCCACAGCCACTTACCATTTTTCTAGTTTACACTAAGTGTTTATTCAAAACCAGAGGTCTTAGGTGAGGTGATCTACACCGTAAGAGCAGGCTGCATGTCTTTCTTGTCTTCGTATTCTCCACATTGCTTTGAACATACTCTTCATACAAATACCTGTTAGAAAAATGGTTCCTCTGTATTACAGAGACTTAAAAAAAAAATCCCACTGAATGCCAAATGCTGGGTACTATCCGGTATTATTCAACACTCATAATAACCCCATGAAGTGGGTCTTGAGACTCAGGTTACCTGAGTAATTTGTCCAAGGTTAAAAGCCAGTAAGGGACAAGATGATGGTTTTAACCTAGATCAGTCGGATTCTAAAGCCCCAGGGTTGGGGTTAGGAGTTAATATTGGGAGACAGTTGAGAATTTCTCATTGTCAGTTTGGTAAACAGAAGATATGAGAAATTAAGTAAATGTTCAAATAGGCTTAGAGTTGGCTGAATAAATGGACTACATTTGGGCGCGCCTGGGTGGCTCAGTCGGTTAAGCATCTGCCTTTAGCTCAGGTCCTAATCCCGGAGTCCTGGGATTGAGTCCTGTGTCGGGCTCCCTGCTGAGAGGGAAGTCTGCTTCTCCCTCTCCCTCTGACCTCCCCCCCCCCCCGCCCCCCCCCGCCCCGCTCATGCTCTCGCTCAATGTCTCTCTCAAATGAATAAATAAAAAATCTTAAAAGAACTACATTTAGAAGCCTGGTTTCCTGCCTCCCAGCTGTAGTTAGTGTTTTCCACTGCATAAAAGGACTGGAGTGAAGGCCCCAAAATTGTACTTTGGTATTCTCAATAAGCACAGGTTTTAAAATCTGAAAGAATACAATTGGTCTTTACATTATCTTTTTAAAAGTCTCTTAAAATGTTAAGTTTGGCAGCAAAAGCCCTTTAAATAAACTTAAATATCTTAATTTTATTACACTGCAAATATAACTGAAATTCTTTCCATTTCTGAAACCTATTACAAACAAAACATCAATTAATCAACATTTACCCACAGCAGAAAAAACATACTGTTCTAATTGAGAATGTGTCCAATGGAAAAGGACAGGGCTATGGTATGCTTTCTTGCATGCGGTACTGAAATGGCAAAGTTTTCCATTACTCTTCTAGGTATGATTATGAATACCTAATTCAACTTGAAAGAATAATGGGCTCACATGTAAATTTTTAAATGCTTCCTTCATTGACCTGTAATAAACTAAGAAATGGTACGGTCTATCACATTCCTAGGGTGAACCAGGGCTAGCTTTTATTTCAGTGAATTTACTTTGCTTGAAGTACTTGTTACTTTACTAAAAGGAGGTTTATTCATATTATCTTTTATATCCAGCCTGAAAGAGAAAACTATAAGTTGGAGGGTGACCATATAAATGAATATTCTCTTGTGGATCATTTATCTCGGTCTATAGTTTTATCTTTATGGTGCTATACTACCATCCATCATTCTCATGAAAATCTGTCAGTGACTCCTGGGCCAACACTCCCTTTTCTCTGTGCAGACCTAGCAACAGGCCTACTCTCTTGTAGCTGCGCTACGGCAGGCTCAGCTACAGTCACAGTGTGACTTCAGGTCTCTCTGACTTGACTCACCCCAAGACCCTCCCAGACGTAGCCTTCACCTTTCTAAACCACAGGTGTATAGGTACAAAACTATTGCCCACACTAAGAAAGTCAGGCAAACCAACTAGATAACAGAAATACATTCAATAGGACTCCCTCAGAAACACTAGCTTGCACATTTAAAATGAAGGCTAACTTAGGCTCTGGTATATTTGTCAGTCTAGAAAAACAGTTCAGTCACTGTAAGGCTATTTGCCTCATATACTGCTGCGGGTACAGCTTTTAGAGGGTGTGTGTGTGTGTGTATCTCTCTCTCTCTCTCTCTCAGGGGGATCATGCAGCTTTTAGAGGGTGTGTGTGTCTCAGGGGGATCATGCCCTAAGTTGCAAGGTCAAAGTTCATTTCCAAGTCAAACTAAGCTGTCCCTGTTTTAGGGTGGGGAGGGGCTAAGAAAACATCATTCCTGATCCTATTAGTGTTTAGAATGGCTTAAAAGTAGCTCTTCAACAGATGAATGGATAAAGAAGATGTGGTCCATATATACAATGGACTATTACTCAGCCATCAGAAAGGATGAACACCCAACGTTTACATTAACATGGATGGGACTGGAGGAGATTATGCTAAGTGAAATCAGTCAAGCGGAGAAAGTCAATTATCATATGGTTTCACTCATATGTGAAACATAAGGAATAGTGTGGAGGCCCACAAGGGAAGGGAGGGAAAACAGAAGGGGAAGAAATCAGAGAGGGAGACAAACCATGAGAGACTCTGGACTCTGGGAACCAAACTGAGGGTTACAGAAGGGAGGGGGGTGAGGGGATGGGGTAGCTGGGTGATAGGTGTTAAGGAGGGTACATGTGGTGATGAGCACTGGGTGTTATATGCAACTAATGCATTGTTGAACACTACATCAAAAACTAATGATGTACTATATGCTGGCTAACTGAACATAAAAATAAATTAATCTAAAAAAAATGCCAACTTGGCGCGCGCCTGGGTGGCTCAGTCGTTAAGCGTCTGCCTTTGGCTCCGATCATGATCCCAGGGTCCTGGGATCGAGCCCCACATCGGGCTCCCTGCTCCGTGGGAAGCCTGCTTCGCCCTCTCCCACTCCCCCTGCTTGTGTTCCCTCTCTCACTGTGTCTCTCTGTCAAATAAATAGAATCTTAAAAAAATAAATAAATAAATGCCAACTTGCCAAATGGCATATAAAGGTAAAAAAACTGAAAAAATAAAATCTTAAAAAAAAAAAGATAGCCCTACAATCAGCTCTCAACCCCTATAAATATACCTAAGTGAGGATTAACACAGGAGACTTCCAAAAATTGTCACAGGTTATAGGAATTCATCACTGAATCATCTGGAAGCAGGAAGCTTTTAATCTCATTGTTTGTTTTTTTAACTCACCAATTCAATCAGTAATTTTACTAAATTGTATAGGTTCCTCAAAAGAGTAATGTCTGAATATTATAATGCCTTTAGATGTCATATATCACTTAGTTCAATGCTATCTCATTTTAGACATTCAATAAATATTTGTTGAATGAATGGATAACTGTTATAATTGGTCTAATAAAAGTCTCAGTCTTAACTTTTCATTGAAGTATCAGTGAGAGAAGTTAAATTATATCTTAAAATAATGGCTTTAAATTCATGACTTGTATGTCCCGGTCATCTGGGACAATCACTGATAATGATGTCAGATGGACCAGAAAATTGGGTATACTCACTCTTCTTACTGAATCTGTATTATAAACCCAGTTGTATTTGATCCTCAGTCATGTACTGAGAAAAGAGATGCATGAATCACTCATCCAAGAAACAGAGTGAAATGTCACTTACTAAACTCCTATTTTAGAAAGTAACTAGGGGAGATCTGTTTATAGCCAGTAAGTAGCCAATAGCTCTGGACTGATGCTTTGGGCCACCCTTCATCTTATGATGCTTGAAAACAGTGTAATTTCAGGACCCTCTGGGAATTTTGTTCATTTTAATTAAAACTTCAAATGACTTAGAAACTCTTGATCAAATTAAATCTCTATCCTCCATGCCTAATGACAAGCACCATGAATCTCTGCGTGGTGGCCGTGGTGGAAGTTGAGGGTACCTGACTGAGGGCTAACTATAATTTCACTGGGTCATTATTAATGGAATAGATACTCATGGGTATGCTTGGGCTGAGAAGAACTTAATTCTATTCAATTGGCCTTCAACAAGACAAATTTTTGGCATTCCTCAAGAGGAACAGATGAACTAGTCTTTGCTTTTCTACATTAAATCTTTGTGGGCCACCTCCTAGAACACTTCTAGCTTGAGAGGATATGAGAACGGTGGCACTGTTGAAGAGAAATGAAGATGATGGGGAAAAAATGAGTTTGGCATTAGACATTTTGTGATAGTGACATATCTAAATAAAATTATCCAATCCACTTACTGGAGACACAGGTAAATCAGACCCAGGAGACCAGTTAGCCAGAAACATAAATTTGGAAATTGTTAGCTAACAGATAATGGTGGTAGTCACAAGCATAAAGGTATATTCTAAGGGAGACACTACAATGAGAGAAGAGCCAAAGTGGACAAAACTTTGGTGAATGGTTTTTCCACTGGAGACCAGAAAAGGAAAGGGAAACAGCAAAAGAGGCCTAAAAGGATAAAACTGTTATGAGGAAAATCAGCAAAATGTAAAGGTACTGGCAAGTAGGTGAAAGAAAGGTCCAAGATACCCTCAGGATCTAGGCTGTAACTGGTTTAGGGGCACTGATTGGGAGAGCCTTAGTTTGTGTCAGGGCAGCAGTGGATTCTAGGTTTTCTCTTTTTTAAGATTTTTTTTTTTTAATTCATTTGGGAGAGTGAGTGAGAGTGAGTGCTCAAGTGGGGGAGAGGGGCAGAGGGAGGAGAAAAAGCAGACTCCCCACCGAGTGGGGAGCCTGATGTGGGACTCCATCCCAGGACCCCGGGATCATGACCTGAGCTGAAGGCAGAGCCCAGCTGACTGAGCCACCCAGGTGCCCCTAGGTTATCTCTTTTGATTAATCTCCTTTGGTGGCAGATCAGTCAGAATTCAAGATTCTGACCAAACGTGAACTTGGTGTTTAAACTGGCACTTTCAAAACATAAAAAATAATTTAGAGGACTTCATATGACATAAAAGATTTTGTTCATCAATTTCTGGAACTATCTAAATTCATTCTGATCATTCACTAAAACTGCTACTGCACCTTTCTTTCTCTAAAGGTGGAGCTTTGGGGGCGCCTGGGTCAGTAAACCAATTGACTCTAGGTTTCAGCTCAGGTTGTGAACTCGGGTCAGGCTCTGTGCTCAGGTGGAGTCTGCTTGGGAATCTCTCTCCCTCTCCCTCTGCTCCCTTACCCCCCACCCCCAAAAATAAATAAATCTTAAAAAAATAAAGGTGGAGCTTCAGAACTATAGGGGGAAAAGGGGAGGTATATTTCACTCAAAGTAGGAATTATGTCACTGATAAAACCGCTTTCAGAATATTTTAAAATAAATTTTGCTAGGCTGAAATTGCCTTAAATATCTAAATATTGTAGATATTTGAACACTTTTTAAAAGCCAAAGCAATTCCTAAGAATAGCAATACACTGAGAAATCTGGAGAAATAAATACACTAAAATGCGACATGTAAATTGGTCTAGTTTAGAATAAATCTGCATATAGAGTCCTGCAGTGGTACATTTTACAAAAGGAATTAAAGCCATGAAATTATCATTTTAATGAAGCAGGCAGACTATTGACGTCAAGACTACTCACTGATTGCAGCTTCCAGGTGGCCTAATGAGATGAAAATGAAGTTTATACCTTCCGCTAGTCTAGGCTAGGGCTGTTTGGAGATTATGATTGAATTTAAATTAGAAAATACTGCTGTGTACAAACATGTTTAGGCTAGCAAGTAGTCTCTGCAAACCTTGGCACCATAAATGCTTAATTTAAAATACTTAAGAACGCACACACATACACAGACATAACTTTTTCTAAGAACTGTCCTAAAACCCATGGGAAGTGTCTATACTTTGGAAAACATTAAAACAGCTTTATCAGAATGATTCCTCTGAATTGTGTTATAGGGCCATGAAATGCAAGAATTAAAAGGGAGCTGAGCGGTCATCTAATGCAACCTCCCACCTCTGTATGAACATTTCAAGCCCAGAGACACCCTGAGGCAGGCTTTTTCATTGCAGGCAGCTCCAGTTTGTAGAAATGCTCTCATTATGCGGGGAAATTTGAGGCAGAAACTGATGCCCCTGGGACTCCCACTCCTTAGTTTGTTTTGTCCTATAAAAAACAACAGTTGTGATACTGTTAGATTTCGTGAATAATCCTTCGAATATTTAAAGTGGGTCAGCCAAATTCTACCTGTGTTTGTGTAGCCTGTAGGCTAGTAAGAATGGTTTCCCCCATTTTTAAATGGCGGAAAAAAACCCCAATATATTTTATGGCACATGAAAGCTATATGAAATTCAAATTTCAGTGTCCATAAATAAAAGTTTTACTGAAACACCCACTTCTTCATTTTCACCGCAATGAATTCATATTTATTATCTGGCCCCCTATGGAAAAGTTTGCCAAATCTTCTTAGTCTTCTCTAAGCTAAGAAGTTAAAGTTATAAAAAAAAAAAAATCGTAGGAAAGATTTCCAGAACACTGGATATATTCCAGTCTGTCCCTGTTCCCTCCAGGTTGCTGAGGCATGGGAAGGAGGAGCTGAAGGGTCACGCTGTCACAGTGCTCTGTCTAGGCCAGAGCTAGTCATATGACCCTAACTAGTCAGAAGGGTGCTTAGACACTTACATGCTTCCATTTGCCCTAGAGAAGAACCACATTGATAGGAGTATTAGTAATGTTTGCTGTTGCTTATAATCAACACAAGAAGCAATCACCTGCTTGATGCCTCTAATCTGTAATGTCACTCTCCAAAGATAAGCATTTCCAACATTTTAAGCTTTTTTCCCTCCGGTTTACCTCCATATGGCTAAATGCCAACAATGACTTTTTTTTTTCCCCAGAAGTTTCCTGTTATCAACTTCTTACTATGAAAAATAGGGATTTTGCTCTCACAGCATTTTCTTCCCATACCTCCCCTCCATGGCTTCAATATAGTTAATCATAATTCTTGGTAAGGTTAGTATTTAGTATTTACATTATATAATGGGACAGATATTCAGTGTAGTTGTTAGTAGCTACTACATTTCTTTCTTGTGCTACTAATCATTTTCACTGGAGTTAATAATATCCTCATTTTTCTCTTTGCTTACTTTTCTAGAAACCTGCCACTAGTTCATCCCCAAACTCAGCTAGAAGCACAAATCTCTTTCCAGTCCATTCATACACATCAGACCATCTAGCAGTTTCATCCTCCTGGAGATGTTCTTCCTGGTACCCTCCATGTGGGCCCTGCTCTGATCAGGAGTATAGTCCACAAGGCCTGTGGCACAGCCTTCATCCTGGAGACACCCTTCCTCTACTATTTGCCTGGTTTCCCGAATCCACAATCTTCGTCTTTTTTCTTTACTTCTTTGTTAGACACCTCCTTCAGTAGCCCCCTAAGAAAGGTGCATGAGAGGTAAATTTTGAGATCTTGAATGTTTAAAAACGATCATTCTGTTTTCACACTTGGTTGAGGATTCGGATATATCAGAATTCTTAGTTGGAAACGAGTTTCCTTCAATAAAAAATTGAAGGACTTCCTCCACTTTTCCCACCAGTGTTGCTTTGGACAACGTGATGCCATTCTAATTTTTTATCTTTTGAATGTTATTTCTCCTCTTTGGAAGCTTATAGGATCTTTGTTTTATTGCAGGTGTTCTGAAATTTAATATTATGATTATGTTTTGTGGTAGGTCTTTTTCTTTTCATTGTATTGTGTACTCACTGGGCTTTCTCCATCTAGATAGTCATGTTTAAAAAACCTGGGATCATTTCTTGAATAATTTCTTTGATAATTTCCTGTGGCAAAGACTGCAACATTCAGGAAGCAATTTTTGGAGTGATTACTCTGTGCCAAGTACTATTTCTTAAAAACTTTGTTTCTTCTATATTTTGCATGATATATTAATGTTAAGCTTCTTAAATATATTTTACTGAAGCGGCACAAGTAAATCTTAGGCAAAGCTTTATTATCCTCATTTACCAATGAAATGTTAAATAAATCACCAGGATCACACGGCTAGGAAGATATCAAATTGCAATTCGTGCCCAATTCTTTCCTTACTGAAATGCTCTCAATTATTATGTTTGACTGTCTCTGAAAGAAAGATGAGACCTCATCTTTAAATTTATGTGTGATCAATCTAAAGAGATGGGAAACCAGGGCTGACCTTACGCTGAGGGAGTATGGCTGGAAGAGCACCACTCAAGGACCAACAGGCTGTCTAAGCCTCCCGAGTAGATGGCCATGATGCTTAAACTTTGCACCACTCTTTTATTTCAGAGCATCAAAATAAAAAGCTCTCTGTTATTGGAAGTGAATAATACATAGGGACAAAAAGACAGGCTTTTAAGAGGAATAGCTGATTAGATGAAATGGTCTGAAAAAAACTTTTAAAGAAAAGAGAACTGATGCTTTTGGACAAGTCCAGGGGCCAGAACAATCCACAGTGCATGTGTGTCCAGGTAGAAGCCTCAGATGGCCAAAGAACAGCAGGATCTCAGTCAAGGATGTGGAGTACAGAAAGGCTAGGCAATGCCCTCTGAAACAAATCTCCGCTCCTTAACCATTTTACCAAAGGCTGGCTTTATGAAATAACTTCTCAAGGCTCTCTTTAACTGTCGGAGTTGAAATACTTTGGACCTGGCTGCCTGCAGGAGGAATGAACTATACAGTCTTTTGAGGGGAATTTTCCAAGTTGCTGATAAGGTCCAGTAAGATCTATAGTACCAGAAAGTGTTCAGGATCTTAAAAGCTCAGCAATCTGCTCTGCTGTACTGTTAACAGCTGCAAGGATAATCTCTCTCGAGCATACTTATCAACCTGTTACTTCCTAGTCAAAGCCCTACAGGTCATCCACTTGTCTGTTTGATGAACTCTAACTATCACAGCCTGGCACTGGAAATTCTTTTGAGAAAGAAGCTGGGTGGATGACAACCAACCAGTCCCCTTGACCTAAAAAGAGAGGTCTGCCAGGTGCCTCCTGCCCCCATCACTTCTAGTCACCCTAACAGCCCAATGCTGGTGTATGCCCAAATTTGTCTTGTTCTCAACTTCATGCTATTCCTTTCTTCTGTATTTAAAAAAATTTATATAGTTAAATCACTTTATATTTATACACCAATTGAATTATACTATTTACAAATCACTTATATGCAACATTCATATCACTTTGTTGGTATGTCTCTGGCACTGCATTAAAAAAAAAAAACCCAAATAACAAAAGCTTTCATTAAAATGTATTATTTTCTGCATCTGTTAACTTTGGGATATGAAGCTTGCACCACTGACCATGATAAATGGCTCTGTGCTAAACTAGCCCTATTCATGTGAATACTGAAAAGTATTTGCTTGTGGGAAGTTAACTGGCCCACATGGGATTAAACCCACAATCTTGGTCTTATTGGTCTTTAACCCAAAGAAATAATATACTGAAGTGAAGTTAGTGTTCTGCTTTGGTTGTTTTACCACTTCAACAATTATCTTCACTCATGGCAACTTAAGTGTTGAAAAGTCGCCCAGAAATATTACAACATTTCTTGGCGCATAATAAAAATATTTGAAAAGTGATAGCATACCATATTCAAACTCAGAATCCCAAAACTCAGGCTCTCTTCTGGAAAACTATGCAGACCTATTATTTGAAACCTTTGGTATAAATATCACCTTGATATAAATAAATGAGCCTTTCTAACATACTATTTTTAAATGTACCTCTTAAGGTCAGCAGAAGCTCAAAGTATCTGGGTCCTCATGGGTGCTGTTTAAGAATGAAACAGGGTAGATGGATTAGAATGGCACTGCAAACACGGGTAAATGTGCTGGGTGGGAAAGGACACAGTGTGTGCAGGACACACCGAGAATCTAAGCTGAGCAGAAAAGGGAGATAGAGTGGAGGCATCTTTGTGGCTACAGTTAGTCCTGGCACATAATTACTCAATGTATTAGTGATTTGAAGGAATGACTAAAGCTTGAGAGAAGAAAAATTCTGGATCTATAAAAACCAGAAAGAAGGTAGGCCTGAGAGAAAAATAAGGAATGGGAAAGCTGACAAGAAGGGGAAAGATCAGAGGGCTGCTGTACACCAGTAATAAAGTATTACACAGAACAGTATCTAGAAAGAAAAGAAAAAGATGGGAGAAATTCTGAGATAACAAATGGGTGTATAACAGACAACACAATGAAAACTGATACTCTTTAAGTTTCAGGGAATAAAAGAAACATAATAAACCTCATTTTCAAAAAGGCAATGATTAAAATTGAAGGAACATAAAAAAAAGATCAAAGGCAAACCAATAAAATCTATAGGCAATCATTTCTGAAAATTAGCGTAATCAAGGTGAGAGCTTTTAGGTTCACAATTTATGGAGGAAATATAGATTATATAATGCTTTTATGCTTGATTAAAATATGAGGGTTATATAACAAGATTTCTATACGGTATAAACTTTGTAGACAAATTTAAAAATATCCAATAAAATCTGCTTCATTGCTTTTTTTCCTAGGGAAGTATTATTATATACTGTTTCATTTCAACTAAAATAAAATTCCTGAGACAAGAGTAGAAAGAGGAGAGATCACAATTTTATACACTGTGCTAAAAAATAAGAGATGTTCCTACATGATGGTTAATCCAGGAGAAATAACTGGTCACCTTGGTGGGAACTCTGGCTCTGAGAATGTGTGCATTCACCAAAATACACACACACATGATCAAAGTAAATTAGTAAATAAGGCTAAATGAAACAATACAGCCTGATGCAAATCAAGAAAAAAGCCAAAAAAAAAAAAAAAAGAATTCATAAAAGAGCACTAATCAGGGGTTACACTCAACTAACCAGGTGTCTAACAGATTATCTAACAGGTATGTGATCAAGTAGAGTAAGATGTTTGAGGTAGAATCTTGATGGTGCTGTATGGATGTTCACTGTAAATTTTTCTGCAACTTTGCATGTTTGAAATCTGTCATAATAAAATGTTGGACCAAAACCAACTAGGTGAATCTGCAGGACTATTTGAATACAGAGGAAAAAAAACATGTATTCTGGCAAGAACAGGTTTATGAAAGTTTTGATTATTTTCCCTTAATGTTCATTAGAATAACATATATACATGGATTAAAATATCAAATAGCACAGTAAGGCTTATAATGAAAAACAGCAGGCCTCTACTATATCCCTGAGTTCCAAGTCCTAAAGACACTAGTGTGAAACTATAATTTCTTATGTAAGTTGTTTTGAAAATGAGTATGTGTGGCAAATAAAATGAACTGGAGAGTCACAAAATTATAAAAATTTTAGAATTAAAATTTTACACACTCTGATGAAACTTGCAGGAAGTTGTCTTCTAAAATGTCACAGAAATGTCTTCTGCATGTAACTGGAGGGAGTGAAAAATCACAGGGAGCCTACTATGGCAGGAGTTTCTTAGTGGGGCTTATTCCTTATACAAGAGAAAGAAGAAAGCTCAGCTGATTAAGAAGACACACAATGACTTCAATATTGAGACCTGAACATTTCATCATTGCCCAACCCACTGATTAAAAGCCCTGCCTGAATGAAATACTCCATGAGAGGAATGGATTGGTATATTTCCTTGAAATTAGTTTCAGGCAAAAATTTCCACTCTCTAGATAGATGCCAGGATCAATTCCAGGTAAAATATAAGATCGATATGCCATCTTGCCAGATTTTAAAAAAATTTTCATATGGAGTTTGCAGACTTAATACTAGGATTTAAGTCATATGCCCAAATTCTTGATTAGCTAGTCAGGGTCACTCTTTTTAAAAAGTGATGTTTAAATTCTAATTCATTCATTCTGCCAATAATTAAAATGAACAGTTTACCAAGCATAGAAGTATTTTCTTGAATGTGACTAATTCCCTGAAGTTTCAGTATAATAGGCTCTTGATATTTTTAAGCTTAAGACTTACTGCATTTTGCCTTAAGTAATTTTAAAAAACTGGAAAGAGCAATGGATTTCTTATAACTTATAAGAGCTGAAAGAGTTCAAGAAGATAGCAAAGAGGATGGGCAGGCAGGGAGACTACTATATGCAGTTAAATAACATCAACGGAAACCTAGGAGATCCAAAATAGATTCCAGTCTATCAGTTTTTTTTAATCTAGTCCAACTCTGACATATAAAAACACCATTTTAGTATAAATGTGAAATAACCTTAGTTTACAAGTAACAAATATAGCCGACCAGGAAAAACTTCCTAAAGACTTAGAACATTACCCTAAAATATTTTGGTAATGTAGAATCATAGAAAGGGCAACATTAAAACAAAAATCAGTGTTAAGTAGTAAATGTAATTCTTCTTGCTTAAAGGAATCATAGGTCTAGCTCATTATCTAGTTGCATCCCCAAAACGTGGACTTTCAAGTGTTGAGAATGATTTTTAAATACTAACAGTTTTATGATACATACCTACTAAAATCCTTATAGATAAAGCATTCATTGGTGGTTAATTTTATCATAAATACTGAATATTGATTTTGAAGGGATATATAGAATTTATGATCCATATGCCAGAATATACTTACTGATCTGTATTTGACTTTAAATTATGAAAGTCCTTCAACTAAGCATTTATTCTACAGCCACTCAACACTGAGGGTGGGAAGTTCAAAAGCACTTTAATTTGGATTAACTGGGAAGATGAGGAACTATTTTCCAGTTCAGACTTCTTCAAAAATGGCATTTTTGTTGCTTCAAGTGTATTTTGCTAAAGGAAACTGCAAATAATAGTTCCTATTGGATGTACTGAAATAGGCAACTCTTTCATTATCATTTGTAATCAACGTAGTAACTGAATATAATCAAATGAGTGCTACTAAAATGTATGAAATGGATTAAACAATCATCCAGCAGTTTTATTCACACTGTTCTCTGCTTGGCACCTCCTTCATCATACATGAAAAAATGATTTATTTCGGACCTGTTCTATAAACAACATAACTCATTCTGAATTGAGAAAGTCATATTAACAGGGCTTCATCATATATGAATACAACTATTAAGCTAGGAAAGAAAATTTTATTCAATTTCATTATTTAATATTCCTTTCTACTAATGAGTTTTGGTTCATTTTTTTGATGTTTCATCACTTCTTTTCAAGGTGCATGGTGGAATATGGGAAAGGGACTGGAGAGGGGAAGAAGAGTAGACAGTATCCATTCATCCACATTTATGGAGTGCTTGGTAGGTGCTAAGCGCTGTGCTAGGAGCCGGGATCACTGAGATAAATGAGAACTCTCATGATGTTAACAGTTCAGTAAAAGAGATAGGTGTGGAAATAAACAAATTACCATCCTACTGATGTAAGAGTGTATGAGCTACAGAGACATTTAAAGAGAGGAATGAGTAACTATGGTGGAGGGTAAGGCAGGAAAATTTCTACAAAGAGCAACGGTCAAGCCCCATTTTCAAGGTGTATAGGTATTTACCTCTAGACTAGAGGGAGTATTTAAGTCAAAGAGAAAGAAAGGTGAAATGGTGTACAGTATTATTGTTCAGATGTTTGTTTCCCTTAACAGCCTGTGGGCTTTAGGCTATTAGTGAAGACAAGTCTACGTTTTACTATTATAGTTTCAGGGCCTGATTATAGGCCTTTATTAATAAAACTTTGTAGGATTATTTCCTCTATCAGTTACAATAACATTCCAAGTATAACACATAAATTATAAAACAGTTGTTTTCAACATTTGTAGACAATGATAACCTAAATTTAAAAATTGAAAAAACATATTCTTTAACTTCATACAATAAAAATAGTTCCAGAAGGACTTCCATTTGTTGACCTTAAAGGATGTAACACAAATATTCTATTTCTTAAGTTCAATGCTAAACTCAAAGCTCAGCAGCTTAAACCTGTACTTGAACAGATAATTAGTAATAATTATGATGATGTATTTATAGAACACCAAGCATAGTCCAAGTACTGAGCCAAGCTTTTTACAGAGATTATGTCATTTATTCCTGACAATAATACCAAGAGGCAGGTATTCTCATTTTACAGATGTGAGGGGGATAGTTTAGCCAATTGATCATCACATCCTAGTTTGGAAAGTAACATGTTTTTCTCCTGTGGTTGTGATCAATACATTTCAGTTATACAAACTGTTTTTACAATGCCCTAAACTGTGACAGTAGCATGCTTTCATGTGCTGATTGACAAATGCAGAGTAAACTGCATATCAGCTATCCAATTTTACTTCTAAGTTAAAGGACTGAAAAGAGGGGAAAATTTTAGCATATTAAATCTGTAACATCACAGCATGCTTTGATGTTACAAATCATACAGTGTATTGCATCAGTGATATCTAGACAAGTAATGGGTGACATACTAATTAGCCTTGGCTAGGCATATCCTTGCTGGTTTATTAGTACTATTTTTTCTTGTTTTAATATGTTATCTGGCATCTTTGAATCTTGTTTTATTTGTGTAAAAATAAACTGACCTGGCCCTTTTGCATGCTTGAGTATCTCAGTTTTCTATGTATATGTATTTCCATGTTACTACCTGCTGCTATATAATTAGTTCCTGGAACTCTTACTGAATTTCAAACAGTAAAACCCAGATGATCTGTTTCAATGTCAAGTTTCCATTGCAAAGAAAATTTGTAATTTGCCTATTAATTTCCCTACTCTGTGTAGGAGTCATGCCTCATCACTCCCAGAATAGAGATGAGGCCCACCTTCACATAAGAGTAGGTAAAAAAAAACAGGTTTATTGCCTCTTTGTAGGGCAAATCAAATCGCTCATTCTTTCTAATGATTCTTCACTTCTTTTTAGAGACCAAGTGATTTCCTTGCCACCTATAAAACTGCTTCATCTAAAGAATAAGCAACTTTTTTTTTCCTATTTAAAAAGCAATCTCTCAAATGCCTTCATTATAGTGTTTTAAGGTCAATAATGGAAGTTTAAAGTAAAGAGCTGGCAAAAAGCTATTTTTAAGTGATGTTTTAGGCCATATCTTCACCTCCAAAAGTTCTAGAATCTCTAGGAGTTTATTTGGACAAAAGCCTTTCCTATGCAGAAAGATCCAGAATTCTTATAGACACAGCAGGTTCCAAAAATCTTCTCTAAAGTCTAAGAGTAGAACAATTATAAGTGAAATCAAATGCACCAGAAGGCCAGAACTGAAGGCAGATGTCCTTGAACTCTTGCTCATGAGGAAACATAATTATCACCTCTGCTTCAAAACAAACAATTCAATAAAATAAAATTGAAAATGCTGTACAGAAGGCAAAAAACTTAAGTTTGAATTGCCTTTTGGATGCTGAGTTTTATTACAAGGGACCTTTTTCAAATGCTGAATGAACAAAAAAAGAATCCTGGCCCTACTAAATATCTGCCAAGATAACAAAGGGGACACAAACGCATGGAAGAACAGCAGCAGACCCAAAAGAAACTACAAAATTACTGGGTGAAAGTTCATCCCTCACCACTGGATGCTTTAATAAGCTTGCAATAAAACACCAACAACAAAACACACACACACACACACACACACACACACACACGTGTGTATATATGTATCTAAAATAGCTTTTTGTTTATAGTTGTACCTATGTATGTGTATACACAGTTGTGTTTTGTTTTATTGCTTTGTGGGTTTTTTTTTTTGCAGTGTTAATATACAAATTCAATTTGCTCTAATACTAGCTTAAACAGACATCAGTCGTTCTATAATTTAGGAATTAGGTGAACAGAAGAAAAAATATATTCTTACTCAATTGTAGGTCAAATTAAAATCTTTAGCAGATGGTAGGACACTGTGCTTTTTCTCTACCTTTTCTCCTTCACATGGTACCCCTCAGTTACGCTTCGAACTTAGGATAAATACATTCCAACTATCACCCTTTCCTCAGTTGGTCCAATTAAAAATAAATGAATATAAGCTCAGCATCCAGCATCCAGCTTATGCTGCAGAGTACTCTAACTCTGTATCCTGGAAGAACTGCTGTAATTGGGTTGCAAACACCGATTATAAACCCCAGGGTGATGACAACATTTTGTTCTCAATAAAACTAAATGTGGAACAACATTTCAATTGGAAGACATTACATAATATTTAAAAAGGGTTCTGAAGCCCACTGTCATGAAAGAGCTATGGCAGGAGGAAGTCCCAAGTGAACCTGAGATTTAATATCTGATGCACTGGAAAGCAGGCCAATTTGCTAAAGGATCAATTTGCCAAATAACCAATTTGCAGAATTTACAAAATGTACTGTTTACCAAAATCTTGTTTAGCTATCAAGTTTATAGTAATTCGTACTGGAAAGGAAAGATATATTTGACTAGATTTCTTTGGGTGTTTCATTAATTTGCTACAGCTGGACACAATGGGGGTTGGCAGACTAAAAGGGGAGAGTCTGAAGCCTCAGAACCCTGGAGTTGTCAGGCTCTCAAGAGCTCTAGCAAAGTCTCCAACAGGATTTTCCCTCCACTCCCCTGCCCCTTGCACCTCCACTTATGTGCATGGCAGTGCCAAGAGGACTCTGCAGTGGATGTTTGGGGCCCAGCCACAGAGCAGAAGCTGCTAAAAAGAAGGCAGAAAAGGACGGCAAGGTGTTCTCCCCCAAGGATTAGGGGTCTGAGTCCTAGAGGGAGAGAGGATGCTAACTAAAAGCTGAGAGAACTCTTTCCAGGAGGGTCTTGGGTCAGAGCTGAGGGAGTACAGGGCCATGCTGCCCTTGCCGAGCGGTCAGGATGGGGAGCTCTAGGCATAGAAGCCATATCCATGGCCCTTGTCAGCCATGAGATGACCTTGTCAAGCAACTTCCTTGAGTGGACTGCAGAACGGACTTCCACCAAGAAGTCAGACCCAGGAGAAATATTTGGAATTATTGGTGAGAAATACCTGGAGAGAAATGCCGAGGTTTGGCAGCCAGGCTGGAGGGGCTCCAGGACAGGGCTTTGTAGGTATTTATTAACAGGTTCTCATCTGCATCTTTAGGCTAAAAAGACTGACACATTTAGAATAACTACAATGCCATAAAGACTGGCCAGTTATCTTTTAAGCACTGCTCTTGGGTAAAAATCAAATTGCTCCATTTCTTTTTTTTTTTTTTAAGATTTTATTTATTTATTTGATAGAGACAGATAGTGACAGAGATAGTGAGAAAGAGCACAAGCAGGGGGAGAGGCAAAGGGAGACGGAGAAGCAGGCTCCCTGCTGAGCAGGGAACCAGACATGGGGCTTGATCCCAGGACCCTGGGATCATGACCTGAGCCGAAAACACTTAACAACTGAGCCACCCAAGCACCCCAAATTGCTCCATTTCTAATAGAGTCAAATGGTTTGTCTAAGGGGAGAAAGCTATTAAAAAAAAAAAAAGTTTACCATAAACAACACAGTTCTTCATACTATAGATATTCTTAGGAAGAGAGGAAATTCTAAACTATTCAAGTTTTGCTGAACTCTTTTATCACACTTAGCTTCCATTTTATATTACTTTGTCATTCTACTCTCTTCAAAAAATTAGATAATAAACTTATTTTTATAGATATAAAAACCTTATATTACAAGAGAACCTTTCAGACTTCAGAACTTCAAAAGATAACTTAATACATCAAAGTCTCTATCTTCAGATCTTAGTTTTAAATTCAGTAGTTTCTATTTAAAGTTTCTCTAGTGTGTTTTCTATTTCTGAGAAATTTTATAACAACAAATACAGTTACTAAAAATAATCTCTTTGAAATTACAGTAACCACATGAGACGGATGTTGCATTCTGTAGTCTCAACTTTTTTAAAAGCACTACCAAGTTTAAATAACCACAAACTGACTAGAAGTTCTATAAACAGAGAACTGAAGATTCCTAAAATCTCAGAAATCATCAAATCTTAGAATTGGAAGAGATCTCAGAAGTCTTGTAGTTCTAGCTGTGAATGGGGGAAGAGAATAAAGGCATTAAGTGAAGGGGGATCTTAATGAGAACAGCTATGGTAGCAGTAACTTTAGACAGTTATAATATAACAAACTATGGCCAGAAAATGAGGTGATATTTTTAAAAAATTTTTAATTTAAATTCAATTTAGTTAACGTATGGTGTATTATTAGTTTCAGGGGTAGAATTCAGAAATGTATCAGTTGCATGTAACACCCAATGCCTAGTCCATCAAGTGCCCTCCTTAATGCCCATTACCCAGTACCCCATTCCCCAACGCCTCTCCCCTCCAGCAACCTTCAGTTTGTTTCCTGGAGTTCAGTGCCTCTTCTGGTTTGCCTCCCTCTCTACTTTCATCTTATTTTTCCTTCCCTTCCCCTGTGTTCATCTGTCTTGTTTCTTAAATTCCACATACGAGTGAAATCATATGGTATTTATCTTTCTCTGACTGACTTATTTTGCTTAGCATAATACCCTCTAGTTCCACCCATGTTGTTGCAAATGGCAAGATTTCATTCTTTTTGATGGCTAATATTCCTGTGTGTGTGTGTGTGTGTGTGTGTGTGTGCGCGTGTGTGTGTACACACCACACCTTCTTTGTCCATTCATCTGTTGGTGGACATCTGGGCTCTTTTCATATTTTGACTATTGTGGACACTGCTGCTATAAACACTGGGGTGCACATGTCCCTTCAAATCACTGTTTGTATCCTTTGGATAAATGCCTAGTAGTGCAACTGCTGGGTCATAAGGTAGTTCTATTTTTAACTTTTTGAGGAACTGACATACTGTTTTCCAGAGTGGCTGTACCAGTTTGCATTCCCACCAAGAATGTAAGAGGGTTCCCCTTTTTCAGCATCCTCGCCAACATCTGTTTTCTCAGAAAAATTAGGTGTTCAAATGTAATGTTTCATAGGTGGAGCAGCTCCAAAAGACAAAATCCGAAGTATGAACTAGTGTGGCTAAGGGGGGGGCCAGGACATGGAGCTAAGAGTGCCATGTGTGGATGGGGAGGTTGACTGAGAGGATGGCTAGACCAGAGGTGGGAGGAAGCTGAGCCAGGTGCTAAGTCTCTTCCCTCCAGTGAAGTGAGGCCTGAGGCAGGGGATGGAGGGAAAGGCTGACTACTATCTGAGAAGAGTAAAAATTGCTGTATTTAGATACAAAAGCTCAAATCAGAATTTTTTTTTCTTTAATTCCACGATGCATAAGTCAGAGGTGAAGAAAACATCCTAAGGTAGACAAGGAACAGCTTTCACTTGAGAGGGCACCAGGACAGAGCATGAGATCAGGAGATGGCTATGTTTTAATGAAGGCAGGAAGGCAAACAGAATGGCTAACACGAAGATGGTTATTAAAAAAATGACCAGCCCCCTGATGACTGAGATTCTTCTTTACCTCATATTTCTTTTATACAGATTATAACGTGGCTATTAGGAAGTCATTGTGATATCTGAAACTTTACTTTTATTCATGTCCTGTCAGGAAGCCTAGAGTTTCTGAAATACAGTGATGTTAGTTCCTTAACTGGGTAGCAGCTGGTTTTTCCTTTTCCAATCCCTAGTTTATGGGCACCAAATGAGAAGCAAAAGATATCACTGAAGTCACAAGTTCTTTTTTTTTAAGATTTATTTATTTTAGAGAGAGAGCATGCATGAGCAGGGTGGCGAGGGTCAAGAATCTCAAGTAGACTTCCGGCTGAGCGGAGAGCCTGACCTGGGACTCAATCCCGCAATCATGAGACCGTGACCTGAGTGGAAATCAAGAGGTGGATGCTTAAATGACTAAGCCACCCAAGGGCACCACAAGATCTACCTTTCTTTTCTTTTTTAAGATTCTATTTGTTTGAGAGACAGAGCATGAGCAGGGGGAAGAGGGAGAAGCAGGCTCCCTGCTGAGCAGGGAACCCAACATGGGGCTCTATCCCAGGACTCTGGGATCATGACCTGAGCCAAAGGCAGATGCTTAACCGACAGAGCCACCCAGGTGCCCCAGAAAGGTTTTTTTCTAAGCTGCATCAGCAACTACTGCTACTTGAAAAGGACACAGTCCAAATAAAGACAATGAACTAGAAAATTAAAACAAGAAATCCAGAGAACCTTCCAGAATACCATCAGTATGGCCATATGCCAAAAATCTCTACACCATACAAAGTAGTGATCTCCTGTGGCATCTGTACCTACAAAACATTATGTCCTGAATGGATTCATTAATAATATTAAAGCCACTCTAGATATGAATTGGCCAACCAAAATAATTAACAACAAAACAACATAGCTATTGTTGGCTGTATGTCTTGAAGGCTGGAAAAAAGCAAGCAAGCACAAGGTAACCAATGGGCTAGTAGCATAGAAGAGAGGTTTATGTATGCAAGTATGTTACAAATTCAAGTGTCTTAACAGAAATAGTTAAAAATGCTATAGGAATTGAAGAAAGGTAAAAACTATTTCCAGCTGACAGTATCAGGAAGCTTCATGGAAGAGGTGGCCACTGCTAGTAATGACCCTCTTCTTCTCATCTTCAGATATCCCAACATAAGAATTTCAGTAGGAAGAAAACCAAAGCTAAAATCCTGAGCAATTTTCCAAACAAAGCACTATGAATGATCTGTATTTATATACCAATACATAGCAGCCTAAAAAATCTGATGAGTGGAAATTTAACAGTATAGGCAGAAACTGCCACAAAAATGATGGCAGTTGGCTTGGGAAGATTTCTTTTCCTCTTTTTTCTGCATTTTCTTCTCTTCACGTGATGACACATTGGCCCACCCTGGACAATTCCTGCAGAGAGATGTAGAATTTGAGGGTTTGACCTGTTTTGGCCACCCTTCCCTGAGGTAAGAATATAATGTTTTAGCAGTATCTTGCCAGAGACCGCACTGGGGGCTGATATGGATGTAAGTGGGTGGACCAGGATCATGAAATAAGGAAAACTTCAAGTGCATGCTGTCCTGGCCTTGAAGGGGCAAGAGCGGTCGGAGGAAAATGCTAACTGCAGTGGTGATGTCGAAGGCTACTTTCATTCCACCTCAATGAAACAATGAAGCCCACAATCTTGGAATTTACAGAAATGGAATCTGAGTTATGACTGCTATCTGAATCTCTATATCCAAAATGGCAAAAGAGGCATTAGAAGCCTCTGAGAAACTTTTGTTGGTTTCACTCCTCAAATAAATAATGCCAAATACAGCTCTGTAATGTAAATTAAGCTCTAAATACAGTTGACACTTAACAACACATGTTTGAACTGAGCAAGTCCATTTACACATGGATTTTTTTTTTTTTTGGATACAGTACTATAAATGTATTTTCTGTATGGTTTTCTTAACATTTGCTTTTCTCTAGCTTTATGGAATACAGTATATAATACATGTAATATACAAAACATGTGTTAATTGACTGTATGTTATTGGTAAGGTTTCCAGTGGCTATCAGGTGGTTAAGTTTTTCAGAAGTCAAAGTTATATGTGTTTTTTTTTTCTTTTTTACTATGCAAGGGGGATGGGGGCAGGGTGGGGGGATGGTGGCGCCCCTTACCCCTGTGCTGTTCAAGGGTCAACTATACTGAGCTTTATTTTAACAACAGGTCACAATAATGTCCTTCCAATTAATACCCAATAAATAGCGAATCATATCTGTTGGCTAACTTAGCTATATCTTAAATTTGTGTAGGCCAACACTTAAGATAAAAACGCCAAACAGCTAATAAAAGCATAAAATAAAATGAACTGGTTTATAGGGCGGGGAAAAATGGTCAGCAGAATGCAAAGATCTGAATTATTAAAATTTTTGAAGTGATATAAAAGAGGATGACCTTTATGTGATAGTAACAACGTGCTTCAATTTATGAAAATGTTATGAGTGCCTAGCCAATGGGAATCAAGGCTTCATAAAAGCAAAGAATTCTCAGGCATGCTCCATCATCCTTTGCTCTCTCTAACGTTTGCCATTTTCTGTAATTGCTGCCTCTTTGTTTTCAGCGTGAGTGTCCCTCTCCTAGCCAAACTCTGTAAAATGCTCAAGTTAGTATACAAAGTTCCTTCAGCATAGTACAGTGAATCACTGAGCGAGAAACTAAAAAGGAATTTAAAAAGGAAGCCTAATCTTTGGATGGGTGGTATATTATGGCATTAGCATCCTTACCAATAGAAAAGGCAAGGTAAAAGCTGCATAATCAACAGTGCTGGACACATTAGAGATTGGGGAGAATAGAGATAATACAGGAGAATACAAATAATCTAAACACTAAATAACCTGAGCCACCAAGTTAATCACCTACAACTAGAACATACTTTGCTGTTAGTGTGAGAGGGAAAGTAAAAATCTCGAGGAAATAGCACTCTCCAAGTTGATTAGCCTGGTAAAGAATTCTGACAAACTGTCTTTCTATAAAAGGCCACCATTCTCTTAGACTATTTGGTTGTAGTGGATCTGCCTTAATTTAGTCATTCAATATTTACTGAACAGTACAGTAGCACTGCAAGAGAGAGAAAGAGGGTGACAGAAAGAGAGAGGGAGGGAGGGAAGGGGGTGCATGCGGAAGGCTGACAAACCCATGATTCTTACTCCAAAGGAACTTACAATCTAGGAAAGAGGATAAAATATATTTGCAAATTATGTGATTCTTAAGAGTGGTTCAACTGTTGTAGAAGACTGGAGGGATCGGTCTTCCAGCTGGAGAGCTCAAGAAACGATCTATCTGCACTAGACATAAAAGAACTGGTGGATCTGATCAGAGGCAGAAGAGACGGAAGTGTTGCAGGAGGTGGGGAGGAGTGAGGCCAGTGCAGACAAAGTGAGCCCCCACTTTGGATGGAACTAAAAGCTGTGGTGGGAAGTCAGATGGGGCCTGTAGCCTGAGGTCAGAGAGCTCAGCAGCGCTTTCACTTGTTTTTATCAACTTCCTTTTCTCATTTTCCACAGCAACTATTCCAAGACTCTCATTAATCACCTCTGTGTCCTACACACCCGACCAGCCTCATCAGATTACCTAACCTCTGATCTGATGGAGAGAACCGTCTTCCATCAAAACACGGCTCCCTGTCTTGCCACCTATCCCCTAAACCAAATATATATTCAAGTTCAGCCCTGCCTCCTGCCTTAGCAAATGAGGAATCCCTTTATCTTTGTTTCTGTTCCTGTCCCCTTGTGATTTCTGAGAAAATCTGCCCCATCATGAATCCATTTCACTTTTAGCTTTTGCTCTACTGAATTTTCTCCACCTTTGAAACTATTTCCCCAGTCATCCTTGATGCAGCCTCCCCCCCTTGTGACCACTCCAGCTCGGCCCTCTCCTTTAGCAGCAACCTCCCAGGAGGAGTCACCTAAACTTGCTGTTTCCATTCACATTCATCTTCACTCCACTCAAATCTGGCTTCTGGAACCCCCATTACTGAGAAACTACTCTCACCAAGGCCAACAAACACCACCTAGTTGTTGCACCCAAAGGCTCTTCTCAGACTCTGCAAATAAAGTGTCTATTGGCACCTAGAATTTCAGAGAAGTTGCAGATGTTTCAGAGAATGAATCCATTAAAGTCCATGAGCATCTCATCCTGCTAGTAAGGTCAATTACTGCTGAAAAAGACTTATTTAGATAAATCAATATTTGCAAATATAAAATTATGTCCTTTTACAGCTATATACAGAAAAGCCAATATGGTTTTTAAAATCTCAAAACCATTTGTAAAGACACAAACAAGACATTTGTCCAGTGATTCTTTCTTAGGAAACAGCTTTGTAATTAGGATGAGTCATATTTTTTTCCTACTATATGTCATCATGCAGCCTGTAAATACCTCACTCATGGATCAAAAGAGATGTAAAAAAAAAAAAAATGAAATGCAATTTTACTGAGTCTTCCTTTAAACTACACATAATTAATGCAGAAAGCTCAAAATAGGACTCTTTGGCGATGACTATGATGACAAAGCCAACAGATCTTACTTTACTGAGAACAAGTAATAAACTGCTTTCCAAGATAATCAATTCTTTTAGAATACTGAGAAGAGAACCATTTACTCCCCAGCCCCCAAGTATTTATAAAGTTATAAATACTACTTTGAAACTCTCACTATTTGATTCCCTTTAGTTTCTACTCTGTTAGAAGTGAGGCTTCATGACAACTAAGACAACCTTTCTAACTTCAGATCTTACCACTTAGATGAACTCTGGCTTCCAGTCAGACCAGTCTCCACTGTTGGATCTCCAAAGCTGACTGTTCTTTCAATTTCTTTACCAAATCAAACCCTGCTATTCCTCAAGATCTAATTCAAGGTCCAGTTCCCTAAACTCTCCCCCTTATTCTGCCAGCTCACTACAACCCTTCTCTACTCTACACTCATAAATTGTTTCTGTGGTACTTGATCATACACTGATTTTCCAAATGTGAGCATAGGGATGTGCTCATCATTTTTTATTCCGGTGCTGTCACAGCATGCCTTGATCACATAGTATTAAATATAAAACACAGGCCTTACCTAAGATTCAGGTTACATACACTTAACAAAAAAGGACACTTTCTTTAGAATATTTAAATATAAACACCTTTAGTCACAATTTTAATAGTACATTACAGGACAAACTTTTTATGTTTCTCTTTGCCTGAACTCTATTCGTCTGTCAAGTCTAAACAAAAATCAGCATTTCCTATCAAGTCTTTCCTAACTTCAGCTCTTACCAATGTCCATTCCTAACCTATTAAAATAGAAGCCTTCATTATGACTGATTCAGTAACATAAGTGGTGGCTACGGTCTACCTGAATTACTAAGGAAACTAATATTGGGATCAACATATTATGTTTTTACTGATAAAGAAAGTTTATTAATTTCTTGAACAAAAATTAATTGGTAAACTATTTGGAAACTTCATCTGGATCTATTACGAACCTAGTGTGCTTGTTAAAATTTTATACTAGAGGAAAGCAAGTAAGTCTTGGGACACAGAAATGAATGGGCAAAGTAATTTCCATGTACTCCCACCAACAGTGTGAAGTTCCTCTCTTGAGCAGAAGCACAGCATGGCCAAGTGGTAGTCCTTCTATAACAATGACATCTAAGAGTGTGCAAAAATGGGGTAGCTGGTTGTCCAGCTTTGAGGAGTGCTGGTTAACTGGTTGAGGAACTCAGATCTGCCAGCCAGGAGCAGTGATAACTATGGCTAGAACAGACACTGTCTAACACTTCTTCTTCTGCTACAAATTAGTTCATGACCATTATAAATCACCAAGAACTTCACCCCCTCATGAGTAAGGTGTAGGAAGGCCCCTTGTGCCTTGACTTTTAAGAAGGTCACTGCTAAGGTTCATGTTTGACGAGAGCAGTTTTTCTCAGTTTGGGTAATAATATGCCTTCCCTTCAAGGCCTATGCACACATATCCTCTAATACCTGACTTTGGCACCGGAGGCCATGTTTTACTATTTGATCCTCTGCTAAAGGCCATTTCAAATATGTGAGGAAATGGGAAATACAAATCGCAAACTATGAATATAGGATTTCAAAACTTTTGTACAACAGCCTCAAAGTTCTATCAAAAGTGTCCACATGAAACCCCAAACTACTTTCAGACTACATTTATACAGTGCAAAATTAATCCAAAGAATGAACAGTATTTGGCAATATAATCTATCACTTCAAAGAAAGCAGCTATTAACCTACAAATAAGACAAGCAACTCTCAACACAAATATCTCACATTATCTAAGAAATTGTAAAACACCCTCACAGTATCAAAGGTTAGTTGTTTAGGATAAATAAGGAATCACAGACAGGTGTTTACTTAACTGTACTGAAGTATTTATTTGCTGGAGAAGTATTTTAGTCCCCATAACAGGGCTGTAACACGAACAAGAGAACAATGATGACAAAAAAGTGCACAAACAGGACGCTTGCTGTCCAAAGATTTAAGACAGCTATTTTTCCCATGTAACTATTAGAATGAAAAGAAACTAGCATATCGTGGATTACTGTTAGTTTATACATTCAAATAAGATTATAACTGGAAGAGGTACTTAATAAATTGAGAAATGTAAGTCAGTGGTTGCTTTAGTTTCTCTTTCAATTATCATTTCCTATGAAAAAGATGACTAAGCCATGATGAAAAATATTTGCCTGAAGTTATTATCACAAAATAAGCACACTAAAATGGGCATGTGGAGCGTACGTGCGTGCTCTAACAGATTCTCCAGGGCAATAATCTTACCAAGTAGCAGAATACTTGGCATTTCCTTTATGTTGTCAAATGTAATAGGCAGAGGGAATGAAAGCCACTGAGGACACATATGCTTTCTCTCCTACATAGCTTTGTTAGGAGAAAGCAACTTAATTTTAGAAAGTTACTAACACACTTTCATCTTACCTTCCTGCAGTGCAGAGGAACCGCCTTATAATAACTGTAGCAGGATAGGGCGCCTGGGTGGCTCTGTCAGTTAAGCATCTGCCTTCAGCTCAGGTCATGACCCCCCAGTGTCCTGGGATCGAGCCCGGCAGCGGCACCGGGCCCCCTGCTCCTCCCTCTCCTCCCTGCTTGTGCTCTTTGTCACTATCTCTGTCTCTGTCTCTCTCTCAAATAAAATCTTAAAAAAAAATAACTGCACACCAGGGCTTGTTTTGCTCAGTCCAGATTCTATGACAAAGTGAATTCGGGTGTTCTGAGCAACTGGATGATAAGTACAGGGTGGCTATGTTATAATATATAATGACATTATATATAATTTATATCACATATAAAAATATAATCTATGCAGAAAAAAGGGAGAAAGCTGCCTAGGCATTTTTCAACATTACTAAGTAAACAATTTCTGTATTTAGTTCCATGTTCTTGTGGAACTGATTTTTGATCAGAATCTATTTTTAAAAAGTGAAGGCACATGAACTTGGTTTGCATGTGCACATGCATAGCGCGCGCGCACACACACACACACACACAGTGTTGTTTTAACAATACCTTTGCATTACTCAAAACAAACATCAAAGTATTTAAAAACAAATAAAAGGTCCTAACAAGTGGGAAAAAACACAGAAAATACTTTTAATAAGAAAGAAAAAAAATCTATAAAGCTAAAAGAGAAAAGGTACAACCTTTTATAAATAATGCAATGGACACATGCCCAGAATAAAGGAGAAACAAGGTAAAGCTTTTTTGGACAAACCCAAAAAAGAAATATAACACATCCGCAAAGAAATTACATACTACATAAAACCAAAAGGCAGTCATAAGTTCCTGTTAAAATACATTTCTCGATTCAAGGATCCCAGAGGGTTTAGATTCAGGCCAACAATTGAACTTCCAGGATAATAAATTTGATTTTCACGTGAACAGGAAACAAAAGCATATTGTTACATCCATAATATATTTGCATTGAAATTCTTCTCATCTGCTTCAATACAACATGATAAGGACATGCATATGTCGTCTGTAGCTGCCACCCGGTGACGGACGGAACTACCGTGTCCTCGACTGTTGCTCTGTGTCTCTTCCCTCTGCCTTCAGAGGGAAAACCGACAGAACATTTTAATGCATGTAACAATATTCTTCGCAATCGGGGTACAGTCTGCAGAAAGTTCTCACTCAAAGGCAATTCCATAATTTTACTTACCCAGCATCTTTCACCATGGTGAATTTTAAAATAAACATTTTGTAAGTGTCATAGTTATCAGCATTTTTCAGCATGTTACTCTTGAGAAAACAATATAAACACTGTAACAGAGCATCAATATTTAGGCAAAGATAAGCCTTCTGAATGAGTAAAATATACCACTGTATATAATTTTCACTCACCTATGAAAATAACCTAACCAATACTAAGAATATATATTTCGATAATCTTTATTAGTGGTGCCATAAGATATGTACTCATTACCATCCTGGCCTACCTTCAACACTAGCAAGCATTTATCACAGCTGGCTGGTGTTAGAGAAACAGTAGATAGCCCCAGGCCAAGATTTTCCCCCTACTTAAGTCAAACAGAGAGGCTCTAGGCTGCAGTGACTGTCTCCTTAGCACCATCTCAGAATCTGAAACTCACTGAGGAGAGAAATACTAATAAACTGGGAAACCCTACTTAACCCCAATTCCATACTGATTTTTACATGATCAAATGCCAAGACCTTGTTCAGTTAAAAATAACATGCTCTTATGTCCCTTATAAAAGTATAAGTTATCTAAACAGAACAATAACAAAAAAAATCAGCCTTACTTTTGTTCTTTGGTAATTAAAAGAGAAAACTGTCTTAAGACAGCATTTATTACTGTACACCTGCTTATGTGGCCCTCTAGCACTGTCATAAATCTCTATGGCAATGAAAGGGTCCATGTGAGTTAATATCTGCTGAGTGTCTGATCACCAGCCTGAAGGTGGTATGGGCATTACTAATCAGATGTGCATAGATAAGCATATGCAATGCATATGTATGTGTAAGATGCTGAAAACAGATCATCTAAAAAATCTGTACAAACCATAAATTTATTGAGTACCTGTAATATTCATGACCGCACACAAGGAGCTCAAATAGAGAAATAAATGAGACAGTTATCTACCTTAAAGGAGCTCAGAGTCCAAGGGGGAGAGAGACAAAACAAAAAACCTGGTTATAAAAGAGAATGAAAGAAGTGATTAAGACAAATGCATAAATGAGAGTAAGAAGAGGGAACCCCAATAACTTGGAGAAGTCAGGGGACTGTGTGAAGTTGAAAAGTCATTTGAACTATCTTGAAGAATCAACAGGAGATACCCAGATGACTGGGGCAGTTTAGGAAAAGGAACAGCATGAGAAAAGTATGTTCCATATGGCTGGACTGAAGAGAGGGCAAGGAATCACACAGCAAGAAACAAGTCCAGAAAGGCCAGATAGGGACTGAGTTTTGGACAATGGTCCACTGATGTGCAAGGCACCATTTTGTTAAGCACTGCAGAGGACACAAAAAAACCTAAATCCCAGCGGTCTTGTGAAAAACACACTGGCCCACCTCAGTTCAGAGGTGAGGTTGCCTTTACTTCACATAGGAGGCTTCACTCAGTAAGCTCCTCAATGTCCCTAGGAGAATCCTACTAGTAAAAGCCCCTGGCCCCACACATCAACTCGAACTACAAGGTATCTGTAGAACAGATGTTTAGGAAGAGTAATCAAACTGCAATGTGAACTATTTCTCACCTGAATCTCAGTGAAATCCCATTCATGGAGAATGGGTTGAAGATGTGCAGGCTCTCCCAACCTTTAGAGTTGAGACACTCTAAATCATACATAGCCTGATGTTCTGGCCTCTTAGGAGACTGCGCTGAACTGCTCTTTCTCATTCTCCTGTCAGCCATTGTGGATGGATGCCCTGAGGCTATGTGGGACGTTTTTTTTGTTTTTTGTTTTGTTTTGTTTTGTTTTTAAGATTTTATTTGAGAGAGAGAGCACGCACACAAGCAAGGGGAGTGGCAGGCAGAGGGAGAAGGAGAAGCAGGCTTCCGCTGAGCAGGGAGCCCGATGTGGGGCTCAATCCCAGGACCCTGAGATCACCGGAGCCAAAGGCAGACACTAAACCGACTGAGCCACCCAAGCGCCCCTATGTGGGACATTTAACAAAGATGCAGTAAGGGCACTGGTCACAATAGTGCACGATGTCCTCTGTGAGGAACCACAGGAGATCCTTCTCCCAAGTCCTTCAGAAATGGTCATACTTTTTCTGAGCATGTGATTTGCTTTAATCTTATGGATCTTGTCAATGATACCATTCAGTTTCCCTCTAGAGAAGATGCCAGAAAGCTCAGGGCCAATTTATGGACCCGTATTTTATAGGAACATAGAATCCTATATATTTTGTATATTAACCTTATAAACATATTTTGTATACCAACCTCACACACTTATTGACCCTTTAATTCTCTAATATTGTGCTGCTGTCATTGTAGCATACATACTTAAGTGGGCCACTTTAAATCTTCGTGGGAACATAGGGTATAAAAATACATCAGCCAGTTAGCTGATAGGTTCAAAAAATTTAAAGAGGATTATATGCTAGGCCTATGCTGAAGCCTGGAGATAAAAATGGTCAATGAGACAGACTGGATTCTAAAGGTCAGGAAACAAAGTTAATAGATGAAAGAGACAATTAAACAAGAATAAGACAGTAGCGAAAACATTTATACAGGGCAAGTATAGGAGCGAAAGCATTCATATGGGGAACAAAGAAGTCTAAGACAGCTGGGAAGGCTTCCTGAACGAACTGCTAGCTAAGCTGTGACCTACAGGCTAGTAGGAGGGGCTATGCCCTGGGAAGGTTCCAGAGTACTGTGCACTCTGGGAGTGGGAAGCAGTTCAGGAAGGCAAGGACAAAAGGGACAACAAAGGAGATGAGAGGCCAGAAGGAGTAAGCAAGGGCTGGGTCATGAAGGCCTGGTAAACCATGTTAAAGTAAATTTAACCTTGGAGCATTGTGAAACCCGGGACAAGTTTCATCCAGAAGCTGACACAATCAGATTTGCACTATAACATTTACTGAGTGCTTGTTCTTTTCCAGGCACTGTGTTAAGTGCTTTATATATTGCACTGAATCCTTACAAGAGTCCTATAAAGTAAGCATTGTTGTTATTCCATTTTACAGATGATGAAACTAAGGCTCACTGAGGGACACGCTGCTCATTCTGGCGTTGCCAGGATTCTAACCCAGGTCTTTGGGCTCCAGAGCCTGAGCACCTAACTTAGCATGCTGCCACCCTCATTTAGAAAAAGGCTTGACATTCCAGTTCAATGTGTAGAAAGGACTGGTTAAGGCAAGCCCAGAACTAGGAAGATCAGCTGAACCACTGTATGATAGTTTAGGGGAGATATCATGGCAGTGAGAAGGAAAAGAATGAACCTGAGAGACAATGAAGAGACAGAACCCAAAGGCACTGGTTGGGATTTCACTGTCTGCGAGAAAAGCGAGGGGGTTGATCCAAGAATGACACCCAAATTATAAATGGAGTGAGTCAATGATACATATTGTTTAAGGCAAAGGTTCCACAGCTGGATTCCCAGCTCTGCCATTTCAAAGGTGGAAACCCTGGACTATTATTTAGCTTCTCTGTATCTCGGTTTCCTTATGCATAAAATGAAGATGATAATAAAACCTCCTTTAAGAATTAAATGACTGAGTTCATGTGAAGCACTTAGACCACTCCTGGCATGTAAGTACTCCATCTTAGCCATTATTATCATTATCATCATAACACCACCAGCATTCTACAGTGTGGGGAATATAGGAGGAAAAGCAGTTTAGGGGGAAATGACAAGTTCATTTTCAACACTGAAGATGAAGTGCCGACAGCACCTCCAAAGAGCTAAAGGTCACACGTATAGCTCTGCACTAAGGAAGGGCTTTATGAACAGAAGATTTAGACTCAGGAGCCATGAGCATGTGGATGACCATTTAAGCCACCAACCTGAGTGACACGGCCGGGGAGAATGTGTGGAGTGAGAGAACAAAGGAACCCAGGAGAGCCTTAATGAAGAACTCAGACACAGAACGGAGACCTAGGTAGGAAGAACCTGCATAAGAGTCTTGAAAAGTGGCCAGAGATGTAGGAGAAAAAATGAGAAGCCCAGAGGGGGAGAGGATTTCAACAAGAATCAACAGTGTCAGCTATTGCTAACAGGGGAGGTAAGATACGGACGGAAGGGTATTCAGTGGATTGAGAAAATCTTTGCCCTAATGGTCTAGGTGACATGGCCACTGCTGTCCTTTTAAGAAGCTAAGAAATAAAAATGTATTAGAGCAACTATTAGTAAAAGGTCCTCTATGTTGAGCCCTACTAGAGAGGAAAATGAAAGATGCTCAGTTCAGATGACTGCCAGCCAGGGGAAATAGGAATGGACACTTAGAAGAAGATCATTAAAGGAAGAATAGTATTCAGAGGTTAAAGAAAAGAGCAAAACACTGCAGGTTTTAGCCTGGATGGACTTAACCAGAGGCAAAATTCAGAAAGCATAAGGCACAGTCAAGAATAGTCACTTAATTCATATAGGTTGGCTCACATGGCGGGAAGAGGGGGGGGGGGTCTGAGTGGTAAAATTTAAAAAGCAGATTGGAACCATATTATAGAAAGTTTTGACCAAGGAATATGGAAGTAAAGCAAATATTTAAATGCCTTTCCTCCCTGGAAAATGCCAATTATTATGTAATTCTCAGCTCATATGCCACCTCTTCAGTGTCACTATAGGTAGAGAGAGACTAACCTTTCTTTATGTCCTCAAGATAGGGTTTCTATTCATCTCTCTTATGACACTGCATTATGATTGTTTTCTATACCTTATGATACTCACAGGAATGGGCTGTCTTGGTATCTCAGCAGGCCAAACAACGTATGTACCCAAAAAACATTTTCTGAACAAGTGAGCACATACACAGTTACGTCAGAGTGATACTTTATGAAGAATGACTGAAAGCTGAGTGCAATATGGATTAGGAAAGAAACCAGAGGCAGAACAGTCAGAAAGCCAGCAAGTAAAAAGGAGAAGTAATGGGATCCCATTCATTCAGGCCACTGTGAAAACAGAGGAAGGGGGATGTCTCTCTAGAAGGCAACATCAATAGAATTTGGTGGCCGACTGAAATAGGACAGAGTAGGAATAAAATTTTTTAAAACCCTTAAAAAATGTGTACTCTTTGACTCAGTAATTAGACTTGGAAATATATCCCAAGGGAAGAATTACAGAGATTTATGCATACTTTGGTATTATTTATAAGGGTGGTAAATTGGAAGCGGTTTTAACTTTGAATAGACAACTAATTTAATAAATAGTGGTCCTTCTATCTGATATATGCATATATTAACATATACTTATAAAAATTATTTAAGGATAATGAGAACACATGAACATAAGTTAAAACTTTCTAAAACAAAATATTCTGATTTTAATTTGGTTTGCTATACATGAATACATGTGGAAAAACACAAGAGTTTCTGTCAAAAGATATGCACCAGTATTTCTGAGAAGTAACTGACCAGACTATGGGTACCTTTTTCTTCTTCATAATTAATTTTCCAATTTTTTATAAAAAATATATTTTTATAATATCCTGTTTTTATAGGAAATGAGCTAGTACCAAGAAAAATCAGGTCATCAGGGTATTTTTTTGAGACTTGGTGGCAAAAAAAAAAACGGAACCACAATTTGAAAGGACAGATAGTATGAGTGTCATGTTTCTTTGTTTTAAGGATTAGAGAAATGGAGGAGGAGCCAGTAAATATAGGAGCCAGAAAAATAAAGGATGTGCTTTACAAAAAGGAAACCCTTGATATATTTTTCCGTCTAAACAAAATGCACAGTATAGCCAAGGGTACCAGAGAGAAGTCTTGGAAAGAGAAGAAAAAAAAAAAAAAAAACCCTACAAAGATTACATTTTTGTAGCATTTGGCAAAGAAAAACTGTTAACTTACTACATAGTGGGAAGAACATGGGCTTTGGCATCAAATAGAGCTGAGCTGAAACCCTGTACCACTCAGTAGCCATGTGACCCTGGCCAAGTTGCTAAAGTGAGTCTGTCTCCTCAGGGCTGGCATGGGGCAAAGCATTGCCTAGTGCAGTCACAAAAATGAAGTGGTCTGTAGGACAGTGACTAGCGGGGTAGCTATGAGCTCAGGACCCCACCTTCACACTTTGATTCATTCAGCAGGTCTGAGCCCAGACCTCAGCATCTATGTTCTAAATAGCTCCCTGGGTGTTACCACTGCATGGGCAGAGTAGAGAAACACGTGAACGACTCAGTGCCTGGCACATGGTAGGTACTTGTTAGATGGTTGTTTTTATGTACAGAACATAGGGCTTCTGTCACTTTTCATTAAGGCTGTCATGACTTGTTTTCATTAACACAATGCCAAGATCTGTCCTAAATGAGCAGCTCAGATTTTTTGCTATGAAAGAGAACTAAAATGAATAAAGAAAACAACAGAAATGCAATTAAACATCTAAAGGTATACTATGGCATTCAGAGATTCGACCTGAGAGGCTCCAAAGGTCTCTGACATGTAATCATGTATAATTTTGCTGAGGCAAATTTAAATCCTTTCTGCTTCGTGATGTGTGGGACCAAGACACTTAGTTGATCCATGTGCTTTCCTACTGATCACTATCCAAATTTAATTTAGGTTTGTCGTATTCTATTCATCACCATAAATAGATAAAAGCTTCGTTCTCTGTAAAACAGTCTCAAAAGAGAGTCAACTGCTATGCTACAGAGATTTGCAAATTTGGGGAAACGGAAAAGGTTTCAGAAAATATTCTAGCAAATGTCAAAGAGCTACTGTATAATTACATTTTTTTAAACAAGGGAAAGGTCTTACCCTTTTTCATAGTTTTCGGCAATAAAAAGTCACAAGAAAAAGTCAGAGTGCATGGCATTTAATGCACCCAATATTTCAATAGTTTGTCTGCCTTTCTTCCTGGCCCCCTAGAATATGCTAGCTGTTAGGAAGGGTCACTGAAATGCAATCCTGGGGGAGGCTCATCAACTAGGATAAATGCAGTGTGAGCCACAGAGAGTGATGGCTCCTACTGGCCATCTTTGGTCCCTCACTATAACATTTGTTACAGGCAAGTCATGCTTAGTCGTGCACTAAGCAGAAAGTCCAAGAAATTAAAACAGTCTGAAAACACTGAAGACTGAGCTATCTATGACTGGCATACTGCTTTTACTTTCTAGGCAACTGCCAACTTTCTTGGAGCAAATAAGAACTGTAGACCAAAATGAGGGAGCCAAACACAGGACTGCCAGATACTATACAGGTAATCTGGGGGTTCAGTAAGCAATTCTCTCTCCCTGAATACAGACTGAAGAGTTTGATCAGATGTGCTAATCCAAATTACCTAGTGGGAGTTTTTTTTCCCTTAGTGACTAACCCTGTATCCTAGATTAGTAGAAAGAAGGCATCTTTCATATTTAGACTTTAGGCATATGAGCTAAACATAGATTAAAATATGGATTATTTTAGGGGCGCCTGGGTGGCTGAGTCGGTTAAGCGTCTGCCTTTCGCTCAGGCCATGATCTCAGGATCCTGCTCAGCAGGGAGTCTGCTTCTCTCTCTCCCTCTGCCCCTCCCCGCCTGCTCATATGTGCTCTCTAATAAAATCTTTAAAAAAATAAATAAAAATAAAATATGGATTATTTTACTTGGAATTAAAAAACCAAAACTTAAATATATCTATATGATGTTTCAGAGCCTTAACATATGAGGTGATTTGCCTGAAATGACTTCAGCTAGAAATATATGACTAAAAACATGAATTTTTTGTGGGCAGGAGTTAAGTTTTCCAGCAACGGCTCCAAACAGCCTTCTGAACTATTGCCCGTTCATCTACAGTACAAGTCTTCAGTTGGATCGCATTCACTGGGCCTGTTTACCGCTCAGCCTCCTGCCGGCCCAAAGTCCACGCCCTCTTGTACTCCTCCTCTCCTGCCCGCGGCCATCCTTGTTTCTGCCCGTCCAAGTCACACACAGCCTTCAGGGTCCAAGGGGGATGCAGCTTCTTAAAGAAGTGAAGTGTTTCAACCCCGTATGATCTCTCTTTACCGAATACTCCTATAATTATTCAGCAAAACATTTATATATGATATACTATAAAATTTAGCATGTAATTATATTGCATAATATATATTTTTTTTACTTTTTCCATGTGTATTCTTATCTACCCACGAAGACTATAAACTTCTTGTAGGCAAGGTCACATTTTAAACAACAAATATGAAGTGTTTTATTCTCACCCCCAACTACTTCAACCTAACTTCAGATTGTTCGAAATGTACACATTTGTGCCGCCTAATGGTGAAAGTAATTATTGCATGGTTATAGCTCAGTAATTGCTTACAAAACATTTAACAAAATCAAATAATGGTGGGACCAAATCTTTATTTATTTAAAATCAAGGAAGAGTAAAGCTATCGTTAAAAATGATGAAGCACCAGTGATGATGATGATGATATTACTAATTTTTGGTGAGAATGAATTACAAGTTTAAAATTTTGACAAATTTATTATAGCTGTCAATTAAAAAAAAAACTTTCTCATATAAAAGCCTTTCTTCCTCTAAGTTAGAAAATTCCTCTTGGGGGGCACCTGGGTGGCTTAGTCGGTTAAGCATCTGCTCAGGTCATGATGTCAGGGTCCTGGAATCGAGCCCTGTATTGGGCTCCCAGCTCAGCAGGGAGTCGGCTTCTCCCTCTGCCTCTCCCCCTGGTTTGTGTTCCCTCTCTCACTCACTCTGTCTCTCAAATAAATAAAATCTTAAAAGAAAAACAAAGAAAATTCCTTTTGGGTGTGGATTAATCTAGTACTGAAAAAACTTACATAATCATACTGAAAGGCTGTGATTAGAGGTACACCTGAAATCATCCATGACTGAGATCTATCAGTGTTAATATATACTGAGGAGAACATGCTAGGACACTATTTTTCAGATAAAAGAAAAAATATTTAACTCAACTCATACTGATTGAGTCACTATGTGCAGAACATTCCATACCTTCAAGAAGGTTGTGATCTAATAAAAGTATAAAGCAAGCAGATTAATGGTGAAATTTAAGGTACTCGGTAAATTTCTTGCAGTTACTACTATAGAAATGACACATCTATATAACGTTATATAATGCATGCTATGTTTCAGGATAAGTGTGTGTTTTCTAAATGTTCTTAATCTCAGTGAAATATATTCTGAACAGAGGCGCAGAAGCTACTTTCCTCGTTTTGCATTTTCATTTATTCAGTTCTTCTTGGTAAGACTTCATCCTTAGCTTCTTGATGTCCTAAACTTCTCATGCGCCTATTAGTGCTGATTGCCAAACAGATGTCAGCAACACTGAATTTAGTTATATTCGTGAGCAGCGAAGATGATACTTTATGATAATTCATTTTAATACATGGTCTCTAGGATTCCACTGGAATAATTTATTTACAATGGTCATTTAACAGAGAGCTTCTTTTTCCCATAACTGATTATCAAAAGCAGATCTCAGGGACCTAAAGGTCAGAAAGTTGGGTTTAGTCCTTTCTAAGGTTTCAATTTCTTTTCTCGGAAGGGTACTCTGGACTAGATGGTTTCTAAGGTCCTCTTCACCTCTGATCCTTGATGTAACTGTGTTCACTTGACACCACCCCCTGCTCCCTGAGAGTGGAGCTGACTTTGACTCTCCACCTGATGCCTCCTTAGGTGTGCCTGCTACCCTTATCTTAGGCAGAACAATAATCTCCTCCTTTGGGACCACCATCCCTCCATGATCTGGCCATTTCACTTTTTTTTTTTTCTTTTTAAAACTCTTTTTTGAGGAAAACCATCCAGTTCACTATTGTTACCAAAGTGCTTTATGATTTGGAGATTCTGTTAACTAAAATCATACTACAAATACAAGAGGTACCAAGTCATAGTAGAAAGAGCACTGGATATTCAGTCAGAGGAACCAGATTCCAGTAACTCTGACAAGCTTTTTCACCTGTTTCTGCTTCAGTTTTGCCCTACAAGTTATTAGTAACAGTAACTACCATGTATGGTTATTAGGATTAACTGACCTTATGCATACAAGATACTTAGCACAATGCCTGGTACTTAGTAAATGCTCAATAAATGTTAGCTGCTATTACTATTATAATCATAATCATATTTATTATAGTGTATAATATATCCTACTTTTATAACTGAAGTAAACAGAAACATCTAACTGGTTCTCTTTTTTTTACTGATATGGGGGGGGGAAATCAGCTGCCAGTTCTAGCAGGAAAAATTACACACTGTGGTTGTTGACTAGTGCTTTGAGTGATGACTAAGTAACACACATTCCCCAAAGTTATAAATCAGCTCACTAAAATATCTTCCAGATTTCAGAACAGAGAGCTCTACAGATAACATCCTTATCCACTATAAGATAATCTATTATCCTGCCTACATTTAGGAAGATCTTTATTAGTAAAAGATGTGTTCCAACAGCATGCTTGTGTTTACAGAGAAATCTAGTAGATGAATGTGTTCCATGATGTCAGAAATACCTTTACAGAAATCATTAAATACTATAAGCTGTCAGATTAGTGAGGAAATAGAAAACGTATTGTTGAATGAGAAGGGTGAGCATAAGCTGGATGCCACAGTTAAGCGGTACCACATTCAAAAAAAAAAAAAAATCATCACTTGAATGTCTCAGTGCCTCTCTGACCCATTCCACAGTCATAAAGAATTGTGTTCTGCAGGGGCTTCATTGGGTAGATGGATACTTACTATTCATGTGCAATAAGACCATCAAGCCCACAAGTCCATTTCATATCAATTATGACCACAGAATTTCAAGAGCAAGCCAAACTAATAGGGAAAACACTTTTAGTTTACCAACGTAATTTTGGATTGACTATACATTTTTTTTTAAGTCATGGGTACTTAGTTGTAAAGGTGCTTCATCCTGGCAGAGTTCATTAACTGAGGTTATACTTTGTACTTTAAAGTACATTAAACCCTAAAGGAACAACAGTGATGCTATTTAGGGAAAGATGCAAGAACTTTATACCTTTTCTTACATAATGGGGTTCAACATCTTTCATGTTAACCACAAGCAGTTTTATGACAATGTAGAAATTATCAGATGAGGGTGATAATTTGTCATGATGTCATCATCATACAGTATGGCTTGGTAGAAATCAGAGTGGAAAGCAGAAACATGCAAACAAGATTTTTCCTGCACTAGGTGACTCGGCTTTAAATCATTCTTGTAAAATTAGTAACACTTCAGCATGTTTCTGTATAGTTCCTTTTCCATATATATTCATATGTGTTATTTGTCTCAACACATGTATGTATCAATATATAAACAAACAAGATGTATAATTTTTTTTTACATAAAAATATGAAAATGTACACATTTAAATGGATGTGATACCATCAATGGAATCACCTTGTCCTGATATGCCCATCAATAGACACGGCTCTTGAGGAAGCGTGAGGTAGTAGTATAAGCTACAAACTAGGAAGCAGAAGAATGCCATTCTATCCCTAACCTCCCTGGATGCCAGTTCTACTTAACTACAAAATGGAGGTAGTATTTGCCTTCCTACTAACCAGAATCATCTGTTGGAGTCAGTGGAATAATAATTGCAAAAATACTTTTTAAGCTATAAAGAACAATAGTGTAAGTGTTAAGATACTTTCAAGACAGTTTTGGTGCTTTGAGAAAAATTTGAAAATAGAATGATAGTCTAATTGTATTATTTTCCATCTATTCTGAGAGGACAAAAAATTTAATAAAGTTATCTCTGATATTTTTTTTATCTCTGATATTTCTAAAGAATATATAATAAGACATGTTAGCGCATGGGGTCAACGAGTATAAAAACACAGTATCTTTTATCTTCAGAAAAAACATGAAAAGTGCTTTGTAAATTCTGAAGGGCTACATACAAAGTTTAACAATTGTTGCCACTTACATAAAAAAACAGCCTTTTGAGATGGGTGCTTACCTTCTCTTAGACGTTCTACCACAAAAGTAAAGCCTGTAGTTCTTGGGTGTAAGACATACTCATACTTCTGAAGTCCATTCTTTTCAGCAAAATCATTACTTCGAGCCTTGCTGTTTTCTAAACAAAACAAAAGACTGTTAGAAGCAATAAAATAAAGGAATACAAGTGAGATAAGGAAATAGTGGAGGATTTTTTTGATAAAATGGCAGTTAATTCATCTGTAATTACTGAATATAGCATATATGAGTCGAATGAGAAGATACAAACACTTTAGTCCCTGACAAAAGATGGTAGAGTTTTTGGAATTTTGAAATTTTTATAATAAGGTATTAATAGGACTTTCTATAACTGTTTACTGAAATTCATATTGAAATCTTTTAAAATTATTTAAGGGATTTTATAAAGTAGTCAATGTACAACAAAAATGAAAATACAAATAAAATACGAATAAGCTAAAATTTTCATAAAATAGTCTTTACATAATAAAAACTGAAATAACAAAAGATGCTAATATAACTAAGATACTAATAAAATATAAGGACCGAGACATCCAGAAAAAACAAGTAGCCAGTACGTCAAATATATCAACTCAACATTTTTTTTTTAACCTAGTAATTTAGGGCTTCATTGCAAAGTGAAATGTCTGCCTTGCTCAAGCATAGAGCATGCTAATATTACTAACCAAAACCACTCCCCAACAGAATGGGCATATGATTAACACATCATGTTCAAACATCTGAACATGGTTTGGCTGAATATAGTTACAGAGTCAAGTATATGTTCCAATTATTGGCAAAAACTTCTTTTTCCATTCCATGAGGTAACTTTATAAGTTCCAAGAAGAACCAAACCCATTATTCAGCAAATATATTTGGAAAAAGTAGTGTTCAGAATTTTGGCCTCAACTGCTGGGAGAGATCATGAAATACCTTCTGATGACAGCAGATGTTAGAATCTGCAACTCTCAGCTGCATCCTGAAATTTACAGACTATTCCAAGTCACAAGAAAAAAAACTTTCTCTATATAAACCCATACTTCTTAGGAATAAATTTAAGATCACGGAGTCCTCAAACCTCAAAAAACCGTATATGGATTCCACAACACTAAAATATTCAAAGAATATGCCTCTAAAAAGTATCACACTATTTTTTAATCGAGGAACCGAATTAAAGAGCTAAATATTCACAGTCCCCAGCAAGACAAAAGTATAGGCTATAAACATGAAAAGGAATAAGCTCCTCTCATGTTCATTTGAGGAGAATATCCTGGGCATGGGACTCCAAAACAGTGTTTGATAGACAGCTAGAAGGCCCTTCCATGGAATGAGGAATCCTAGGGACACTACAAAGATAAGTTGTTAACTACTCTTCAGCTTCCTCTTCCATTTCATCACAGACTTTGGGGATCTGAGGACAAAGTTGAACTCTGCTACAGAATGGGAATACAAGTAGTTCTAAAAACATAGTCACAATGTGGGGAGGTAGAGATAATAATCAGAGACACAAAGAAATACAGATTCTTCCTTCTATCCCCACTTCATCTACCCATCCCCGGACTCTGATTATTAGTAACTGCACTAGCCTCCCTCTTTCTGACCACAGCCTCCTGTCTTGTCAGCGCACTGCTGGTAACACTCCAGTGCCAACACTCCTTCCACTCTGAAGAGAGTACGGGCTATTCTGTGTTCTCAAACCAGCTAGGCATGTTTTCACTTCAGGGTCTGTGCAGATGTTCTTTCCCCTACCCAGAATGCCTTGTACCCAGACACCTGCAACGTTTTCTGCTTTGTTCAGTTAGTCTCTACTTACACAGAAATTAAGGGACTTCTTTTAACCACCTTACATAAAAGAGTACTCTGCCCTATCTACTCCTCTCCCTGTCCTTATCTTGCTTTATTTCTCTGCACAACATTTATGAATACTTGACGTATTTTGTTAACCGACTGGTTTTTTTATTCTGTCTTTCCTCATAGAATGTAAGCTTCATGAAAGTAGGGGCTTTGTATTGTATATAAAGCTCCAGGGCACTCATTTATTAAATGGAGTTTTATGTAAAAGAGTGTTTAATTACATGTAATATTATAATTGTTAAAAACTAGAAAAGCTTTCTTTTCCAAATCATGGAAACAGAACTCAAAATTACAGTATACCAATTGTTATGATTATGTATCAAACTGGCCTAGCCAGAGTACCCAGATAGTTGGTCAAACATTATTCTAGATGTTTTGTGAAGGTATTTTTCAATGAGATTATTTATATCAGAAGACTTTATATAAACAGATTACTCTCCATAATGTGAGTGAGCCATATCTGATCACTTGAAGGCTTTAATAAAAAAAAGACTAACCTCCTCAAGCAAGAAAGAATTCTGTCAGCAGACTGCCTCTGGACTTGAACTGCAACTCTTCCCTGGGTCTCCAGCCTGCTAACTTACCCTGCAGATTTTTGACTTGCCAAGCCTCCACAATCATGTGAGCCAACTCCTTAAAATAAATCCCCAACTCCCATCTCATTTTCTCTCAAGCTCAATCTCCACACACACGCACACACATCTCAGTGGCTCTGTTTTTCTGGACAACCCTACTTAATAAACCAATATAATATAAAACTGCCCAACCTTTGAAACACATGTTTTCAAAGAATAAATAATGATAAGAGAGATAATATAACATTAAGTGCGAAGAAATGTGTAACTCCATTTTTACAATTGTTTAAAACTGTGTTTATGCACATATATTTGTGTGTGCGTGCACGTGTGCATCTGTAACCAAATAATCCAAAAGCAATGGACCAAAATTACACTAGTGTTTGTTTATGGGCAGTGGGATTATAGCAACTTTTGTGCTCTATGTTTCTAAATTTCCCAAGTTCACATATATGATTTCCATAGGCAAAAAAAAAAAGTTATAACCAACAATAGCATATGAAGAGAAAATATATGTAAAGTTATATTTAGGGGCACCTGGGTGGTTTGGTCGTTAAGTGTCTGCCTTCAGCTCAGGTCATGATCCCAGGGTCTTGGGATCAAGACCCACATGGGGCTCCCTGCTCAGCAGGAAGCCTGCTTCTCCCTCTCCCACTCCCCCTGCTTGTGTTCCCTCTCTCGCTGTCTCTCTGTCAAAAAATAAAATGTTTAAAAATAAAAAAATAGTTATATTTAAACACACTAATTTGAAAATGTGTAAGCAGGTTGGACTCAGAACTTAAAGAGGGTTATAGAACATTCCCCTTGGGCTTAAAAATCCCAAGTTTCAAGTTAACTGTGGTAACTAAAAAGACCCTTGAATTAACACTTTTTCAAAGATGATCATTTATCCCAGATCAAAACTACCTGTATAATCCTGTTTAAAAAAACAAAAACCTTTTGAAGGCTTCAGGATCTCTTTTCTCTATCTGGCAAATACTCTAGCTTTTGAAAGTTGGCTTTAAAATGTAAATACCATTTTAACTTAAAAAATATGCAACTACATCATGTAATGGTGAGTACTCTGGACCCTGAAAATATGCCACTAGATGTTAAGTTCATCACATAAAAAAGACACTTGAGAAAAAAAATACAGACTGAAAAAAGTTTTAAATATATATTTCATAGGCTCTGAAGATCTAATGTATAAACATTTTAACACTAAGATACCATAAAGTAGCAGCAATCCCAGAGCTTTTTTTCCATTAGCTTTTAATTACTAAATAACTTCCAAAGTTGCCATTCTTTAGTGTCTGCTTTGACATTCACAAATATCAATTTATCATCTCAGTAAATTACTTTCTATAATACAGCTAGTATTTCAACACCCAAATTTAAGTATTATACATTCTTAAGTAATATAAGATTTAAATACGGCTGTCTGTCCATCAGAACTTCCTAATGATAGTGTAGCTCTGGGAATCAATTTACAGTCTATATTTTTAAGCTTAAACAATATGCAGCCAATATTATCCTCAGCTTTATCCTCTATGATCCAACTACTTTTAGAATCTTCACTATAAAAATCAAACCTAAATAGTAAGCATATATTTTAGTACATAATACTATTCAATAAAACTTGTCATGGTTCATTTAGTTCAGTTCCATCTGTAACGGGTAAGTCAAAGAGCTCTTCCTTGGTATCAATGGTAAATGTTTCCCAAAATACCTGAATTTCCCTCAGCACAGTATGGCTTAGCTACCCATTCACTTAAATAATTGTGTAGTTTGTATTTTTCATCTTGAACTCTTTGTAGGTACTGGGTTCCATGATTTCTTATGTCCACAAAGTGAACTAGTATGTTCTCCCCTCTGAAGCTCTGAGGGTTGTCCTTCTCAGTAGCTCTCAGTTGCCTCCAACTAGTATTGAGGATTTGGAAGATAAGTTCATGTTCTAGCCCTCCACACTATGTGATTTTTAGACTTCAGTTCTACCCTTCTTCAGTCTGTCTTCTCTTGTACAGCAGACCTTTATCTACCGGATCCTTCTCAAATTCTGCTGTATCTTTCTTGAAGTAACCAGGGAATTAGCAGTTTTAAAATTTTGCTCTTTTGAGTTGGATTCCACAGAACTGCTTCCTGTCCAAGCTTATCCCTCCCTGCCAATATTCAACCACGACACTTCTTCAATCTGTCTTAAATCCCAGACTGCAATAGGCAGCTTCATCTGCAAAAATGACCTGTGCTTTAAAAAAGTGTGAGAATCACTGATTTAGTAAGGAAAAAAGACTGTATTTCATTTTTAATCTTTTAAAGAATTCCTTGAGATCCACTGGCATTCTTGGCCTCCGTATGTAGTTTAGTATCTGGGAAGACAGAAAAGTTCTAAATATGTCCTCCTGTGTCCCCCTCCACAACTCAGTGGTGGCTGAATTTTCTTGAGGACAGGACAAAGCTTATCCTGTTTAATTAGGGATAAGGCTTTAAAATACCCAGAGAAAGGCAACATATCAACTTAAAACAACAATAAATGAAACTGGTTACTATCATATCCTTTTCTTATAAAAAAAAAAAGTTGAGAAAAAGGGGCCTAATGGATAAATATGTATCTTGAAAGAGGACAGAGAATATACAGAACAGGAAGGGGATTTTAAAATTAGGTTTTCTTATTCTTAAGATTTCACTGGCTATGTGGGGGTTTTTATTTTGTGATTCCATAAAAATTATTTAAAAGTTATATAAAAATAAAAGGCTGATATTTAAAATATATAATGCAACTTAAAATATAAAGCTCTAGGATGGCAAGTATGAATAATAATGACTTCTTGGGGTTGCCCATCACAAATTCTATGGTCTGGAAACCAGGAATTCTAGGTTCTGATGTGCTACGGATTTACTAAGTGAATGACCATAGTGGTGGGCCATTAATCTTACCGGTGTTCAGTTATTTCATCTTAAGAATAGAAGTTTAGGCTAAGTGATTTCTAAATTCCTTCAGGTTTTAAAATTTTGTGATTCAATCCCAGGCTACCTACCTGTGAGATCGGTTCCTTCTGGGAATATGAGGAGCTGAAGTGGTTCACGGATATCACAAAAATAATCAATAATGTCTTCAAAATGGCTCTGGTCATCCTTCCATTTCCTATGAATGAAGATATAGGCAGCAGCCTGCATGGCCCAACCTAGAATCAATTTAACAAGCATTTACATACAATTGTATTGCTAATATCCACAATTTTTTATCATGAATTATTTACTATCCTAATAAGCATCTCATGATATACCTTGAATTCAGCACTGATCTTAGGTTAAGTAACGCATATACCGGAGAATATTCTTAAAGGAGTTTGCTAAGTTCATGGGTTTGCAAAATTCTCAAAAACCTCTTTTCACAAGTCAAACCTAGCTATTAAAACAGCAAGGGAAAAAACTTCCCTAATATTTATCAGTAACTCCTCCAAAGTTTTAATAATCCTAACCAGACATTTTAAACAAGCTATCTACAACAGATATACAACATGTTATCAGCTTACAGAACAGTAAGCAAGGGATTGTTTTCAAGTCATGTACAACAAGCATTCCCTTCAGTATTTCCCCCTTCTGTACCACTCAATCTCTAAATTCAACTATTTTCAAAGCTAGCCACTTTAGATTTTATTTAAAAGGGAAAAGGTGTAATGGGTACTAAACACATTAACCAGAATATATACTGTGATCACATTTCCTTTATATTTAGGGCAAATCAACCGTGCTACTGAAGGAGGTAGCTTTAGATGAGCCATGTTTTACCTAACCAGGCATCCCTCCATGGCCAAAAATGACTAGAACTACCATGGTAAAGTAGACTCAGCCAATCTATAGTCTGTTCAATAGTCTATAAAGCATGAAACACTTGGCCCAAACACAGAAACTACCATGGCCAATCAAATGTTCTGTCAGAAATTTTACCTGGGACTATGGAGAAAATACGCCAGCAATATAAAGGTAAATAGATAGACAGAACAGCAGATAATATAACAGCAGCAGTTCAGGGAAGATAAAAAATGACACATTGTAGTAAAGATTTAAAATCTTGCTGCTGAGATGCCTCTAACTGATTTTAATCTGGAACAGAAGACATTTCTAGTCTCCACAAATGCTGGCTAGTATATGGATCCACCTCTTGGATAGCCACAGGAGTCCATCTCCCTTACGGCCACGTGTATCTTTACAATATACTTCCACTATTTCAACTAGAGGGAATAAGTGCTAGCTCCTTGCAAACAATGAACACAGCTAAAACAATAGCTATCATTTGGTAAATACAATGGCACCCTGGGAATATATAAAATTATCATTAAATCATTTGTTAATGACTTAAAAACTTTTAAGACTATTTGGTTTGAGTAAGTCCAAACTAGAATACTGTAGTCTACAAGTTTAAATGAACATACACTCAACAAAAAATCCACTTCAGTATAGGTCTTGCTCCTATATACCTAAGTACTACTCACCCACTGTACTGTCAGTCATATCCATCAGTGCTAGACTTGATCCCATACTTGGCCTTCCTACCTGTCTCTTCTCCTTCACCTGAGGACACCTAGGCCCACGGTGTAGTGTTTGTAGGCAGGGTAGCTCTGGAGTGAGACTGCCTGGGTTAGAATCATACCTCTGCCACAAAAGAGCTGTTCAGTCTTAGTCCCTCACTGACCCCAAATGTAAAAATGAGCATAATGCTGTGATAGTATTTACCTGATAGGGATTGTTGTAAGAAATAAGACTGCTTAGCACAAAGTGTCAATAAATAATAACTATTATGGTTACTGAGATTAAGAAGTTATAATAATACTTCAAGGAACATAAAAATGTAATGAAAAAAGTTCCCATTCACAACAGCAAAACAAAAATGTACAAAAGTAAAAATAACCTGTAGGAGCCACATGAAGACAACTACAGAATTGGGAGGAAATAGTGAAAAACACAATGTTTCTGAACTTTGACCCACATACCAATGATGTCCAAATTTACAATTTATTAGTTTCATGTAATTACAATCAAAATTCCAATGGCATGATGGTGTGTGAGAATTTGGCTATCTGATTCTAAAAATTATCTGTAATAATAAAGAAGTGAAAATATACAAGATAATTTTGAAATAGAAGTAGGAAAGACTCACACCATTAAACATTAAACGTATTATAAAGCAATGATGATTAAACCAGAACAATGCATCTACAAAAATAGACAAATGGAAAAGAATGTAAGACCTAGAAAAAAAGCCCTTGAATACGTTAAAAATGTGGCATATGATAATGACACAATTTCATATCAGAAGGTAAAACATGAGTTGGGGTTTTCTTTTTTAAACATTTTTTTAAAGATTTATTTATTTGAGACAGAGAAGGAAAGAATCCCAAGCAGACTCCCCGATGACTGTGAAGCCTAGCATGGGGCTCAGTTCCACGACCTTAAAATCATGACCTGAGCCAAAATCAAGACTCAGACACTTAAGTGACTGAGCCACTCAGGTGCCCCTTTTTTTAAACATTTTTATTGAAATATAACTTACAGTAAAATATGCAGATATTAAATGTGTAGGTGTAGAGCTTGATGCTATGTGGCCACCATCCAGATTAAGGTGTTGAACATTTCCAGCATCCCAGAATATTCCCATTTGCCCCCCCCTGCCAGTCAGTTACCACCTCTGGTGCCCCCTCCCCTCCAAGGAAACCATTATTTTAACTTTTCACCATAAAGTATATAAATGAAATCACACGGTAGGTATTCTTTCATCTTTGGCTCCTTTTGCTCAATTTTGGGTCCATGAGATTCATCCATGTAGTTATAGGTAGCAGTATTTTCTTTTTGCTGTACAACAGTCAATTAGATGAATATACCACAACTTATTTATACTCTTGATTGAGAGATTTCTTAGCTATTAGGCATAAAGTTAATATGGGTATTCTGTCTTTTGTTGAACATAAGCACGCAGTTCTCTTAAGTGAATACTCGGGAGTGAAGCGGCTACAGCACAGGATTTATATACGCCCAGCCTTAGTACAGTTTTTGTTTTTGTTTTTTTTGAAGTGATTATACCAATTGACACCCCCAAAGGCAACGGATGAGTTTCTAAACTGATCTATCTATGCCTTGCCAACACTAGGTCTTATGGGTCCTTTTAATTTTAGCCATTTTCTTTAAAGATTTTATTTATTCATTTGACAGAGAGAGAGAGAGCACAAGCAGGGGGAGCAGCAGGCAGAGGGAGAGGGAGAAGCAGGCTCCCCGCAGGGAGCCCGATGCGGGGCTCAATCCTGGGACCCCGGGATCATGACCTGAGCCTCAGGTAGATGCTTAACCAGTGGGAGCCACCCAGGCGCCCCAATTTTAGCCTTTCTAATCCACGTATAATAGTGTCAGTTTGCCTTTCTCTTATGATTAATAATGCTGACTGAGAACCTTTTCATATGCAAAACAGCCATTGATGTCTTTTTTGTGAAGCGCCTCTCCAAACTTTCTGCACACACAGATACAGAAAATATATATAATTCTAGGTTTCAAAGACATAATATGCCGAATATCATCTCTCGGTCTGTAGCTTGCATTTTCTCTCCCTTAATACTGTCTTGCTATGAACCTAACATCTAATACTAATTAGGCTTAATTTACAAGTCTTGTCCTTGTGGCTGGTGCTTTTCGTGTCTTGCTTAAGAAATTTTTGCCTCGGTACGCCTGGGTGGCTCAGTCTGTTAAGCATCTGCGTTCAGCTCAGGTCATGATCCCGGGGTCCTGGGATTGAGTCCCGCATCGGGCTCCTTGCTCAGAGGGGAGCCTGCTTCTCCCTCTGCCTGCAGCTCCCCCTGCTTGTGCTCATGTTCTTTCTGACAAATAAAATCTTAAAAAAAAAAAAAAAAATTTGCCTACTCCAAAGTTTCTAAGATACTATTCCATGTATTCTTCTAGAAGCTTTACTGTTTTAACTTTTACATTTGGCTTATAACCCATCTAAAAATAATTTTTGTATATCGTGTGAGGTAGAGGTTAAAGATCCTTGTTTGCCATATGGATATTCAATTACCAAGTATTGAAAGGACCATGAGATCACTAATTTAAATAATAAAATATTTAAAAAACATTACACAATAAACGAAAACATACTGCTGTTAAAAAATGTCAATACAAGACTATGTAGAGTCAAACAAGAAAATACTCCATGTCCTTCAACCCCAGGTCCAACAATCGTAACTTCTGTTTTGTTGAACCACGGTTAATGGTTTGATGTGAATTGTTCCACATTTTAAAAAAATCATTACATACATGATTGGTATTTAAAAAAAAAACTTAAAATCATACCTTGTATACTGTTTTGTGATTTGCTTTTTTCATTTATCATATATACATATGGATCTACTTGATCTTTTGATACCTGCATTGTATTCTCTACTAGTGCTTCTCAAAGCAGCTTTAATTTCTAAACCATTATTGACTAACAGTTTTGTAAAATGCAATAAAATGAATTACTAGAACTAGAATCACACACTTGGAGGTTACAACAATGTCACAACATTCTAAAAGTTTCCAAGTACTCTTCTTCCCTTCTCTCTCATCTCAAGGCGGTCGTGTTGGGTTTGCTAATTGGCACTGTTACAGGAATGATACTTCAAGTAGCACGGTTCCGTAGAGTTCTACCATGACCTATTATCATTTAGGATGTACCCAATCTGAGAATCTGCCTTTACTGGAAAGGTTTACTCCATTCACATTTTTTAGGGGAACTGTTGTTTCTTTTACTGACATCATCGTTTATGTTTCGTGTTTGTTAGACTTCATGATTTCTGCCCACCTTTGTCCCCTTTTCTGCCTTTAGTTGAAGTTATTTTCTCCGCCCCCTTCCCTTGTTCTCTGATGCAGAGGTCAACAAACTATGGACCAAACCCAGCTCACTGTCTTTGAATGGCCCGCAAGTCAAGAATATTTTACAATTTATGAAAACTATATGAAATTCAAATTTCATGTTTATGAACAAAGTTTGATCGGAGCTCAGCCACACGTACTTGCTTACAGAGAGGTCTATGGCTGCTTCCGTGCTGCAGCGGCAGAGGGGCACGGGCTGCCCCCAGAGCCTAAAGTATTTGCTACCTACCCCTTTATCAAGTAGTTTGCTAACTCCTACCCCAGTGGTTTGGAAATTATATACCCTGTTTTGTTCTTTTAATGGTCATCCTTAAAATTTTTTTCAACTTTCCATTTTTAACATTTAAACTTCTATAATTGTATCAACATTGAGTTAAACAATAATCCTCCCCCCCAAAAAAACTATGCTTTCCTCTTGTGCTTTTTCAAAATCTGTATAAATCATCCAATAGTTCCCCAAAGTTGCTGTTATTATTAATACATTCCTTATGCCTCACAGAAACAATTTTAATTGCTTAGACTTGACTCTAAGTTCAAGGGCTTCCTTATCACTGTTTCTTTTATCTTGTGTCCTTCTGTTAGTTCTCCTGAAGGAATTCCTTTCAAAACATGTTTGAGTCTTCACATTCCTAAAATGTATTTATTTGTTCTCAATTTTTTGGAGGCTAGTTTGGCTAAAAACAAAACTTAAAATTCCAATTTTCCCTTGAGAATTTCAAAGCTATTTTTCCACGGTCTTCCATCATATAATATGGCTGCTAAGACATCTGACATCAATCTGATCTGTGTAGATAACCTAATCTTTTTTCCCCTCTGGAAGCTTTCATGGTTTACTCTTGGTTTCATGGAATGTTCCCCGTGTGAGTCTTGGTATGGGATTCTTTTTGTTAATTCTGCTCAGCAGTTGCTACATTCTTCCAATATGAGTCCTTCTCTAACACTGGGGATATTCCTTCAGTTAGTTAAGAAAATACAGTGTCCTCTTCATTCTCTCTAACTTTCTATCTGGAACTTACGTTAGCTAGCTAGCTGTTTACTTCTGGACCTGTCCTCTCATATTTTTCATCTCCTTTCAACTGACATTGTGCTCAAGGAAAATCCACTGGTTTGATCATCCACCTTACTAATCTGACTCTCAGTCTGGTCTACGAACAGTTTATTTCAGCAATCGTCTCTTTAATTTTTAGGATTTACAATTGGTTTTTTTTTTAAGATTTATTTATTTCAGAGACAGAGAGAGAGAAAGAGCGCACACAGTGTGAGGGGGGAGTGGCAGGAGAGAGAGAATCTCATGCAGACTCCCCGCTAAGTGCAGAGCCCAATGTGGGGCTCCATCTCACGACCCTGAGATCATGACCTGAGCCAAAATCAAGAGTCAGACATTCAACCAACTGAGCCACGCAGGCATCCCCAATTGGTTCTTTTTATAGCAGCCAACTGTTACGGACAAACAACAAAAAAATATAAGTTATGACAAATGCGAAGAGTAACAATTTCAATAAAAATGCTTACTGATGGTTGCTATGTGCCTGATACTATTCTAAGCATTTTTCATTAATTCAATGAATTCTCAAGACAACCTTATGAATTAGGTAAATTATCCTATTTTATGGATGAGGAAACTGAGGCACACTGAGCCTCAAAGAGCTAATCAGTGGTAAAACCCAGTTTCAGACACAAGCAGTTTGGCTGGCTCCAAAGTTGATGTTTTTAACCAGTGCACTAAATAGCCTCTCTGCAATATGTACTTGAATCTCTCTAAAAGTAGTAGGTAAACATAGTTTAAGTTCTCCTAGGGGAATTATGTATTCCTTGGAAGTTAGACTTTCCATTTTTTTATATTAGACTCTCTTTAAAGCAGTGCATTTTCCACAAATGTTAATTCTAGATTATCTTCATATGTATAAAGAATGTTCTAGACCGAACAATACTGACAGGTAGAAGGTATTTCTCCATTCCAAGTGAGAACATCTGTTGCTCCCCTGGGGGAAGGGAGCTACAGTAGCAAGACCTCTGGGGTTGTGCCGTGTAACTTTTTCAAATAGTCTGTATGTTTCAGAAATCGCAGAAAAGGAAATAAAATGGCTTCATCAGTCTAGCTCTTGGACCTCTCCTCTGAAGATGACTCTTCCCCTCTGTGCCTCTGTCTTCTCATATCCATTGATATATCACTTATGCTTCTGAATCTTTACTCCCTTGACCTTAAACATTTTTCTCTTCCTCATAAAAATCACAGGAACAAATTCACAGTGAATTTCTTTTTCCATGCCATTGCCATCAACGCACACTTTGTGTTTAAAGCAATATCCAGAGTTTTCTTAACATTCTGGAGATCTTCAAACATACATTTTTGTGACTTTTATTTCATACATCTATGGCTGGATAAATAACTGTGCAACCGATCCTGTCCTCTGAAATTCATCTGTATTACTTGTCTTTTTCAAACTTTTCCATTCGAGGGCATTCCATCTATCACCTGAATTTCTCAGACAAGGGCTGGGCATCTGGCAGGTTTATAAAGGCAGATTCTGCGGATGCTGGCATGGCTCTGTTACCACTGTCTTCTTTCTAAAACCCCACTGAAGGTACAGACAGCAGTAATCTCTGAGCATACTGTATTGTTGAAAACTACTGCATAATTTTAGAACCTGGTTTTTCTTGGCTTAAATTCTCTTTTACCGAGTTCTTGAGTTCTCTAAAAAGAAAAAAAAAACCTAATTGTATTTTTGACATTATACATTCTTTCTAATAAAAAAAAAAAAGTAAGCTCTGGGGTGCTTGGGTGGCTCAGTCGGTTAAGCGTCTGCCTTTGGGTTAGGTCATGATCCCAGGGTCCTGGGATTGAGCCCCATGTTGGGCTCCCTGCTGAGCAGGGAGCCTGCTTCTCCCTCTCTCTGCCCTCCCCCCTGCTTGGCTCTCTTGCTCTCTCATAATAAATAAAATCTTTAAAAAAAAAAAAAAAAAAAAACCTCGGGGGCACCTGAGTGGTATAGTTGGTTAAGAGTCTGACTCTTGGTTTAGGCTCAGGTCTGCTCTCAGGGTCATGAGATCAAGCCCTGTGGTGGGGTCTGCGCTCAGCGAGGAGTCTATTTGGGTTTCTCTCTTCCTCTCCTTCTACCTCCTCCCCCCACCAAATAAATAAAATCTTAAAAAAAAAAAAAAAAACTCTTCACACAATTTTTTTCCTTTTATCCTTTTAGTGTAAATGTGTATCGTTAAGGGAATCATAAAAATATCTGTACTACTCACCTAGTGCCCTAAAAACTGGATTTCAAAGATAAATTGATCTGATGTATCACTGTTGTCCATATATTCATTAATTTATTATGGTATCTACCATGGGACTATAAATGCAACACCAGAAACCAAATGCAACATGGCATAGACAAATTGTTCTCTTTATCTGCAATCCTGAATAGAGGGAATGGATGCAATCAAGGAAATGCTATCCATAGGCCTCTATTAAATGAGAATGAGTGATATAAACAGATGCAAATTTTTGTATAAACTTAAATCACAGCAATCATGAGCAAATACTGTATTTACTGAGGGTGTAGTTATGCATAACAATAATTTACATATAAATCCCAAACAAGTAGTTATTCCTCAAAATTTCAACCTCGGTCAGAGTGCTAAACACTACACAAAGTTAGGGAAGCTCTATCTCCTTTGAACTCAACATTTTATACTATGTAATGCTGTCTACATCCCTCTTCTAAGTTGATTAACTCCCAAGATAAAATCTACCTTCACTGCAAATTTCATACTCCACAAAGAGATTATCATACCTACCTACAGAGAGTAGAAAGTCCTGCTTGACACTGAAGAAATACCTAATTACTGATGGCTTTTGTTGCCAAGATAAGGCTCCTTGGTTATGATTTTTGGGTTCACACTATTGTGGAACTAAAATCTATCTTTCATACTGTGCAAGATTTGCCATTTATTGAATTTTCTAGATGAAATGCCATCTAAGAAATCCATTCCTATGGAAAATGAATTTCCAAGATAAGTACATTACTAGTTCTGTACACTGAGAGGACCGGTAGCAACTAGCATGTGGTAGGCAAAATAATGTCCCCCACAAAAGAGGTCTACATCCTAATTCCCAAAACTGAATATGTGACATGGCAAAAAAGAATCAGCTAAATTTAAGACAGAAGATTATCCCAGATTAGTCTACAGGGCCCAATGTAATCACAAGGGTCCTTAAAGGAGGAAAAGGGAAACAGAAAAAGACTCATCTTAAAGTGAGAGGGATTCAACTGGTCCTTGCTGGCTTTAAAGGTGGAGGAAGGAGGCCAAGAGCCAAGGACTGAGCATCCAACTGAAGCTGGAAAAGTCAAGGAAAGAGATTCTATTCAGAGCTTAGAGAAAGAAACCAGTCCTGCCAATGCCTTAATTTTAGCCCAATGGGCGCCACCTCAGACTTGTGACCTCCAGAACTGCAAGATGATAAATGTGTACTGTTTAAGCCACTCCAATAATGGTACAATCACTAATAGGAAACTACTACAGAGCACCATCAATGCCGAGATCTTAGTTTCTTTTTTAATTTTTTATTGTTATGTTAATCACCATACATTACATCATTAGTTTTTGATGTAGTGTTCCATGAGTCACTGTTTGTGCATAACACCCAGTGCTCCATGCAGAACGTGCCCTCTTTAATACCCATCACCAGGCTAACCCATCCCCCTACCCTCCTCCCCTCTAGAGCCCTCAATTTGTTTTTCAGAGTCCATCGAGATCTTAGTTTTTAATAGCATTCTTTAAGAAATGGAACTAGGATTCCTTAGAGAAATGCTGAGTCAAGGACTGAGGTAGGGAAAATAGAAGAATCTTGTACCACTAGAAAGTTAAAGGGGGGGGGAGATGGAGGCCCAAAAGGACATAGGAGCCAACCTACAAGACATCCCACTGGCCAAAGTCACACAATGTCAACAACAAAATAAATAATACTGAATTATAACTCAAAGAAAATAATATCAGCAAGTTAATACTGGCATAATTAAGTGAATAAATAAATGAGAAGGGACAAATCTTCTTTACAGAATTACAAATAAAATATGTAGATACGTCTCATTCTAGGAGGTAAAGCTTAGTGCCCCCTCCCCAGCCATTGTATGTGGGCTGTTGTTAGTGAATAAAAAATAATAAAAAGGAAAAATAGCAACTTTATAGTGGAGAAAGCTGGCAGGCACCACCTTAAACCAAATGATTACAGTTAACATCACCAGTGATAAGCCATGTTGATATCATGGATCTCCCTGATAAGATGAGAAGAGCACTGCATTTCTGTGGTGCTTTTCCCTAAAACCCATAAGCTCCATCTAATCATGAGAAAATATACAAACCAAATTGAAGAACATCCTATGAAATAGCCAACCAGTACTCTTCAAAAGCATCAAAAGAAGGAGACTGTCACAGAATGAAGACTAAGGAAACATGGTGACTAAAAGAAATTACAGGATCTTCAATTGGATCCTGGAACAGAAAAAGGGCATCTGAAATCTGAATGAGGTCCACAGTCAATCGTATTGTGCCCATGTTAATCTCTTGTTTTGACACATGTCCCATGGAATGTGGGTGAAGAAAATAGAAAAATTTTTTGTGCTATCTTTGCAAATTTTCTATAAATCTAAAATTATTCCATATGAAAAGGTATTTAAGAACCAACTATTTGTTGATCCAAACTTTTGCTTCATTTAAAAAGTGTATATATGTATATATAAATAAATAAATAAATAATGGCCACTTTGCATTCTAAACTCAAAGACCTTAATATTCTTAAGATTCACTTACTATACCATAATAGTTAAAGATTATCAGTAATAACATTTCTAAGATATAGTTTTGGCATCATTTTTATTGTGGAAGAACATTCTAATTCTTGGCTACATCATATGTCCCTGCCTGGTGTTCATTACACAATAGTATAACACTCAGAAATATCTGACTTCAAGCACAAGGGAAATATTTTCTGTATGATTTATGATAAGGAATAAACAAGGGAAAAAACAGGTTTTTCTTAACTCCCTTAATGATGACATATATAATAAATCTAACAGCCAATTCATTTTTTCCTTATTGCAAAGTTGCCTTTCTCTATAAAAAAAAAAAACAAAAAACAAACATTTCCAATTGAGGGATACCTCATTTAGCCACAAGTGAAAGGACAACTGAAGGCACTGGAGTCAAATTATCTATTGACATTAAGGTAAAAACAGAAACTATAGGGTCCACTGGGTCCATCTCTCCTATCTTTTTACCATTATTACAAAGTACCCTTTTCAAAGTTGGCTCAAACTGATCACTGAAAGATTTATTTTGTTTGTACTTCTCCACTAAATGCAAAACAGACACAAAACTCTAAAGCTCCCCCCAAATTCTTTTACTGCTCTCTCCTAAAAATCACTGTCATAAAAGCATTCTTTTCAGATAATTTTTAAAGCCTACTTATTAATTTAAGCAAAGGAATTCATTTTCAGTAGACCTAGGGGTACTAAAAGGTCTAAGAATCAAAATATGCTTCATAACTTACATTTGGGATGCCAAGCAGCCTGAAGCAATGCAATCAGACTGGGGTGTTAGAGACAGTGTACATCAATGGGATATCCAATTTAGGTAACCAATTTTTTTTATTAACTTCAGTAAGTGATTGAGTGGATGACCTTAAAGCCCAGAGCAATTTCTCTCACCCAAAGAAACTGTAAACTTCCAGACAGCACAGGGCTTGAGTTTTGTTGAGAAGTCAGCTAACAAATTCAAAAAAAACCCCTTCATTTAAATTACTTAGATCTCAATGCAATCCTAAAAAATTACTTAGTTCTCAGTGTAATCCTAGAAAGGAGTATAATCCTAGTATACTGACTGGCACATGATTTAACTGAGTTGAACCTTTGTTCCCAATGCGTTTCCCTCCCTCCCCAACAACAACAAAAGCATCAAAACTCATCTCAGCCAAGCAACTCCGGCAAGTGAAACTATAAAATCAACAATTATAAGAACTTATTTTGCAACTAGCAGAATTGCGAAGATGAAACTGATCTTCGCCTTGTATCTGAAAATACACAGATATGAATGTGGTATCTAGCCACAGAACTAAAATACGTTTAACATACTCTATTTCATTTGATGGTTTTTATAAAGATCTTGATTCATGATAAGCATTTAATAAAACTTACTGAATGAGTAAATCAATCATTGGGTACTTTTCTTTAAGAGCTTGGTGAAATGAGGAAAGCAAGTTTTTGGCTGTAAATAACAGAATACTAATCTGGAAGTCATATAAACAATCAGGATTTATGTTTCTCACATAAAATAAAGCTGGCCTCAAGACTGGTTCAGAGGCCAGGCTCTCACATTCTACTCCGCCATCCTCTTGGACACAAGACAGATGCAGCAGCTCCAAGTATGATGTGCTCTAACAGTAATGTCCCAAGTAGGAAAGGGGCAGCTCCAACCTCCCTTCATCAACTCTTGCCCTTTGATGAAGGAGGAAATTTTCCCCAGAGCCTCCTGACAGATTCTCTCCCTTTGGTCTCGAGATTGGCTATTAGGAGGCAGAGAAAGCCAGTATCAGGTACTTTTATCCTGTCACGGGATATGTAGATAAAAAACAATTCACTGTCAAAATTAGTGAAACATCATCTCTGGCCTTTAGGTGTTTAGTAATAAATGCAACAATACAGGGAAGAAGGTCGATGCTGTGAAATCTTTTATCATTTAGATATAACAGGAAGCCAGACACTAATCAATTTCTGTGGCTAAGCCACAAGGAAGTTTGCTATGAGAGTACCAGCTACAGTATAGTTATTAAGTGCTAGGGATCCTTGACTAGAAGCGTCCTTTGAAGACAAGGTCACAGAGGGAGCTTCAAATATGCTCACTGAAGAGATTTCTTCCAGGAAGGCCCAAGCAGTTGTTAGCCCAGATGATGAGCACACTTATCTAATATAGGTAATAAAACTGATGTCTTGGTTGTACCAAAGAAACTAGTGGGACTGGAGTGTTAGTGATACCAAGTCTTGTGAGAGACTTATTCCTCTTCTGAGTCATGAAGCAACATTAATAATTTTGTTAAGTATAGTTGACACACATTGTTACATGAGTTTCACAGTGACTTGACAATTCTGTTATGCTGTGCTCACCGCAAGTGTAGCTACCACCTGTCACCGTACAGTGCTATTACAATACAACTGACTATTTTACCAATGCTATACTTTTCATCCCTGTGACTTACTCATTCCGTAATGGGAAACCTACACCTCCCACTCCCCTTCCCCATTTTTACCATTTAGTATGATGTTAGCTGTGGGTTTTTCACATATGGCCTTTATTAGTTGACCTCTAACCTACATCGTTCAGAGTTTTTATCGTGAACGGATGTTTAATTTTGTCAAGTGCTTTTTCTGCATCTATTGAGATGATTGTATGATTTTTATCCTTCATTTTGTTAATGTAGTGTATCACATTGATTGATTTGTGGAGACTGAACCATCCTTGCATCCCTGGAATAAATCTGACTTGATCATGGCAAATGATACTTTCGATATATAGCATGAAATTGGTAAAATAGAGTCCAGCAAACTGGATGAAGTCAAAGACTTTCATGGCTTAAAGATGATTTTAGTTTTAGAGAATGTCAAATTAAAGTAGGAGGAAGCTGGGTAAGAGAGAAGAATTTTCCCTCTCTTAGGAGATAAAGTTTGGTATTAATAAACTATAAATATCTCAGTAGGAAAATACCCATTCTTTGTGCTTAATATAGAATAGTTATAAAAGCTAAGGTGACAACAATTTAGTAATTCTTAAAACTACAGGAGCAACATCTTTTTCAACAAAATATACTTTACTAATCCTTAAAATACATTAATGAAAAACTTGACCACATAAAATGATTATCTTTGCATCAATACAAAGGTGTTGCAGCACCTCCATGTTTACTAGTAAGGTACGCTATAATTATTGTTGCTATAGTGCACTGGCGAGGTGTACAATAGATTTTAACTGACTGTTTTTATTCAGGATCTTCAAAAACAGAAATGCTTTTATAACACCAAGGACATTTAAAATAAAATTGCAGTTAAAAAAAGAAAGTAAACAAAATAATTTAATTAAATTGCAGTTATTTCTGTAAATCAAATCGAGCAAAAAATATTTAATGTTTTAGCAAACTGATTAATATTCTGGGAGCCGAACTTATGAGTCCCCTCCTACTCAGTTTCAATTATTCTGTTAAAGCAGACCCCCACAGGAGCTTCAGACATACACTCACAGTCTCCGCACGCCTTTAACAAACCGAATGCGTAAAAGCATTCATCAGAGGCTAACCCGTCACTTCTACTTCTCCCTGATCTCATTCTGAACAATCACATTTCACAATTTTACATATTTCCTAAAAGTCTGTCACAATTTGTGATTTTCCCAGTTTTCACCATTCTATTATGCTGCAGTTTTGGAATTAACGAATTGTATGACAATTTACTTTGAAACTAATGTCAGGTCAGGAAGATTTTAAATTTAATACACAACATGGCCACTTGTTAAATCACTATCTCTTTAATAGTTATTCCTCTTTATACTTTGGAAAGACCTCAAACTCTTATGCCACTCAAGTATAATTAATAACCCAGAAAAATCAAGAAGTCATGAGTTGTGTGGGCACAAATGGAACAAAAAGTCCATTTGCCTGGTGATTCTGTACCAGGCAAAAGGACTTTTTATGACATCTTCTGGTTAATATTTCATTAATTGTTAGTGGTTACAAAGTTGGCTAAAAATAAAAACCTTTGGATATACCACCGTTACAAACCGCTGAAATCTAACTACAGGACTTTTTTTTTTTTTTGGTTAAAATTTAATTTCTTATATCTTAGCAAACTCTAAACTCTTTAGTTAACTTTACCAAAGCTCTTTATAATCTGACCTGGAATCTAAACACTGTTACTGATTTCTTTCCTAGCCTGTTACATTAGTCTATTACTTTTGGACTCTAGGAAAAGAACTTCCAAATTCCAAACTCTCATTCATTCTCCAACCTAGCACCACAGATATAAAATATCGTTTTTCTTTAGTCATCTGCAAATGAACTAAATAGACCAGAAAATTCTAAACATCTGGCAAGCAAACATTTATTTTAGAAATAATAATTATAAAGAGCAATATTAAATACTCCCTGAAGTCATGCCCAACTGTTAACAAGCTAAGTCTAGCACAGTCTGAAGCAGGAGATAGGTGACCACTAAGATGTTTCCATTCTTTTCCCTTTCTTTTATTTCCTCCTGCAAACTCCAGCTTTAATACTCTCATTTGCAAACTGCTCTGTTGGGGGTTTGGTTTGTATTTTGTGTTTTGTTTTGGTTTCTTGCTGCCTACATTTTTGCCTTGCGTAATTTTCTTTGCACTTCTTTACAGGTTCTAAAATCTTTTTTCTCTAATCCAAAATCAGTTGTCATTAAATTTTGCATTTTCATGAAATCTCATCAAGTCTACAAATTTTTAAGAGCTAACAATGTGAAAGACCCTCTATAAGGAGCTTATAACTCATGTGGGGGGAAAATGTACAAATGGAAAAGCTAAGAAGAAATACTTAAATAGGAACTCATGACAAGAGAAGAGAAAGGTTTGTGATGATAAAAATGACTATACCAGTGTAGAGTAGGAGGAAATAAAGGTTAGGTGGTGGGAGAACTGGTCTCTGAGACACTGGAAAAATGAGAGGTCTAACATGGACCTCTATACGGCAAGAGGTGGAAGGGTCGATGTTCTGAATGGAACTACAAAAGTAACAAGCAGCAGCAAATAACACTCTACTGGAGCTTAATCCTCATAACTACCCAATAAAGCAGTACTACTTTTTAAAACTGAAATGTAACTGATATATGACATTCATTTCAGGTATAAAACAAACTGATCCCATATAAAACAAACTGATTCCATATGTATATCTATTGGGAAAGGATCACTACAATATGTCTAGTTAACATCATTACAAATAGATACAACTGTTTCTCTGATGAGAACTTTATTCTCTCAGCAACTTTTAAGTGTTCAATACAGTATTGTTAACTATAGTCACCATGCTGTACATTTCATCCCCATAACTTATTTACTTTATGACTGGAAGTTTGTGCCTTTTGACCACCTTCAGGTATTTTGCTCGATCCCCAACCCCCAGGCTCTGGCAACCACCAATGTCTTCTCTGTATCTGAGGTTCAGTTTTTGCTAGTTTTTGTTGTTTTATTTTGTTTTTAGATTCCACATATAAGTGAGATAATATATTTGTCTTCCTCTGATTTACTTCACTTAGCATAATACCCTCAAGGTGCATCCATGTTGTCTCAAAGGCAGGGTTTACTTTATTTATAGCTAAATGATATTTCTCTGTGTGTATGTAACTCACACCATTTGTTTTTGTGGGTTTTTTTTAGTTTTAATTCCAGTGTAAACATACAGTATTATCTTCATTTCAGGTGTACGTTACAGTGATTGAACAATTCCATATATTTCTCAGTGCTCATCATGGTAAGTGTGCTCTTAGTCCCCGTCACCTATTTCACCTGTCCCCACCCTCCTCCCCTCTGGTAACCGTCTGTTTGTTCTCTATAGTTAAGAGTCCGTTTCTTGGTTTGTCTCTCTTTTCTTTCCTCTTTGTTCATTTGGGTTTTTGTGAAATCATGGTATTTGTCTTTCTCTGACTTGTTTCACTTAGCATTATATCCTCTAGAATCCATCCATATTGTTGCAAATGGCAAGATTTCATTCTTTTTATGGCTGAATAATATTCCATGATATATATACACACACACACGCAATGGAATATTACTCAGCCATCAAAAAGTAAAAATGGAATTGTTGAACAGATTTCTACACACATATCATGTGACTTTAACAGTCCTAGTAGTTTTTTGGTGGAATCTTTAGGGTTTTCTCTATATAGAATAAATAAAAATGGTGAGAGTGGACATCCCTATCTTGTTCCTGACCTTAGTGGGAAAGCTCTCAGTTTTTCCCATTCTACACATTTTCATATTTTCTTATGGTCCTTTGTATTTTTGTGATATTGGGTTATTTCTCCACTTTCATGTCTGATTTTATTTGAATCCTCTCTTTTTTTTTTTTTTTGATGAGTCTGGATTAAGATTTGTCAACTTTGTTGATCGTTTCAAAGAACCAACTCCTGGCATCATTGATTTGTTCTACTGTTTATTTCTGCTCTAATCTTTTATTACTGCCTTCCTTCTATGGGTTTTGGATTTTGTTTATTCTTCCTTTTTCTAGTTCCTTTAGGTGTCACGGGTTATGGGTGTTTTTTGTTTTTTTCCAGGTTTTTCTTGCTTCTTGAGGTAGGCCCATATTGCTATAAATTTCCCTCTTAAAGCCATTTTTGCTATGTCCCAAAGATTTTGGACTGTTGTGTTTTCCTTTTCATTTGTCTCCACATGTTTTTTTTATTTCCTCTTTGATTTTTGGTTGACCCATTCATTATTCAATAGCTTCCAGATATTTTCTTGTGGCTGATTTCTAGTTTCAGAGTGTTGTGGTCAGAAAAGATGCATGGTATGATTTTGATTTTTTTTTAATTTGTTGAATTTGTTTTGTGGTCCAATATGTGATCTGTTCTGGAGAATGTTCCATGTGCACTTTAAAAAAGATGTGCAGGGGTACCTGGGTGGCTCAGTCAGTTAAGCATCTGCCTTCAGCTCAGGTCATGATCCCAGGGTTCTGGGATCAAGCCCCGCATTGGGCTCCCTACTCAGCGAGCAGTCTGCTCTCTCTCCCTCTGCTGCTCCCCCTGCTTGTGTATGCATGCTGTCATATAAATAAAATTTAAAAGAAAGAAAGAAAGAGGATGTGAAGTCCACTGTTTCAGAAATGGAATGTTCTGAATATATCTGTTAAATCACCTGGTACAAGGTATCATTCAAAGTCACTGTTTCCTTCTTGATACTCCATTTGGATGATCTGTCCATTGATGTAAGTGGGGTTTTAAAGTCCCCTACTGTTATTGTATTACTATCAATTAGCTCCTTTATGTTTGTTATTAACTAACTGTTTCATGTATTTGGGTGCTCCCATGTTAGATGCACAAGTATTTACAATGTTATATCTTCTTGGATTGTCCTCTTCATGATTATAGAGTATCTGTCTCTTGTTACACTCTTTGTTTTTGTTTTTTAAGATTTATTTATTTGACAGAGACACAGCAAGAGAGGGAACACAAGCAGGGGGAGTGGGAGAGGGAGAAGCAGGCTTCCCGCTGAGCAGGGAGCCCAATGTGGGGCTCGATCCCAGGACCCTGGGATCATGACCTGAGCTGAAGGCAGACGCTTAACGACTGAGCCACCCAGGCGCCCCTACACTCTTAAGGTCTCTTTTGTCTAAGTATTGCTACCCCTACTTTCTTTTCACATCCACTTGCATGACAAATGTTTCTTCATCCCCTCACTTTCATCTGTATGTGTCTTTAGGTCTAAAATGAGTTTCTTATAGGCAGCCTATAAGATGGGTCTTATTTTTTTAACCAATCCATCGCCCTGTATCTTTTGCCTGGAGCAATAGGTCCATTTACACTCAAGATAATTATTAATAGGTATGTATTATCATTTTGTTACTTGTTTTATGGTTATTTTTATAGTTCTTCTCTGGTCCTTTCTTCCCTTGCTCCCTTCTCCCCTTGCTCCCTTCTCTCATAAGTTGGCTTTCTTTGGTGATATTCTTGGATTCCTTTCTCTTTATTTTTTATATATCTATTACTGGTTTTTGGTTTGTGATTACCACTAGGTTTGCAGATAACATCTTCTGCATATAGCAGTCTAAGTTAATAGTCCCTTAAGTTTGAACCTATTCTTTACTCCTCTCCCCCCTACATTTTAGGTATATAGAGTCATACTTTACCTCCTTTTTATTTTGTGAGTCACTTGACTGATTTTTTCAGGTATACTTACTTTTACCGCTTCTGTGCTTTCTACTTTTATTACTCTTACTTATGGTCTTTATTTTCCACTCTAAGAGTCCCCTTTAACATTTCTTGTATGACTGGTTTATTGGTGATGAATTCCTTTATCTTTTGTTTGTCTAGAAAACTCTCTCCTTGTATTCTGAATGATAGTCTGGCTAGACAGAGTATTCTCAGTTGCAGATCTTTCTCCTTTCAGCCCTATGAATATATTATGCCACTTTCTTCTAACCTGCAAAGTTTCTGCTGAAAAATCTATAGATAGCCTTGAGGTTTCCCTTGTATATAACCGTTTTTTTCTTGCTGCTTTTAAAATTCTTTCTTTATCTCAGCTTTTTGACATTTTAATTGCTATGTGTCTTGGTGTGGACGTCCTTGGGTTGATTCTGTAGGGGGATCTCTATACCTCCTGCATCTGAATTTGTTTCCTACCCCAGATTCAGTAAATTTTCAGCTATTATTTCTTCAGTAAATCTTCTGCCTCCTTTTCTCTTCCACTTCTGGGATCCCTATAATGCAAATGTTACTACGCTTGATGGAGTCACTGAGTTCCCTAGGTCTATCTATTTGCATAAACGTTTTTCTCTCACCTGTTCATCTTGGTTACTTTCTATTACTCTGTCCTCCAGGACTGATTCATCTGTTTCCTCTAGCCTGCTATTTATTCCATCTAGTGTATTCTTAATTTCATTTACTGTGTTCTTCATCTCTGATTACTTTTTTTTAAATCTCTTTGTTAAGGGTCTCACTGATGTCCTCCACTCTTCTCTCAAGTCCAGTAAGTATCTTTTTGACTATTACTTACCTCCATTTCACTTAGGTCTCTTGCTGTGGTTTTGTCCTGTCCTTTCATTTGGGACATATTCCTATCTCCTCATTTTGTTACCTGTGTCTGTTTCTATGTGTTAGGAAAGTCAGCTATGTCTCCTGCTCTTGAAAGTAGTGGCCTTATGAAGAAGAGGTCCTGTAGTGCCCTACAGTACAGGGTCCCATTTACTGGAAACTGGTGACTCAGGGGCGGCTCCTATATGTGGTATGTGTGCTCTGCTGTTTTGAATAAGCTGCTTTTTCCTTCAGTTCAGTCATCTGCAGTGGCTCTCTGCCAGTTTGGTCCCTGTGGTGTTAATGGGCCAGTCTAAGGCTACCTTGGGCTTGAGCTGAGTGAGACTAGGCATTTGTCAGAGATGCAGTGGCACCAAACTGCAGGGTGATATCCCCCATGTTGTCCCCTGAAAAGCTTTTGTTGGTGGGCAGGGCCTGCAATCAGACCACCTGTTGGCCCCCAGCTCGCTGCTGGGGCTGCAATCTGAGTAGTGTCAGGGAGGGCAGGAGTCACTTTGGAGTGATGGTGGCCCCTGTTGTGGCTGTTTGCACACTGCCAGGCTTGTGGCCCTGGTCTGAATGGGCTCCAGTCAAAAGTGTATTAGATAGGGTGGATCTGCAATATGCTGGGGGTGGGGCACACAGTTTTAACAAGGTTTACGCACCAGTCCTCCCTAAGAGGGAACCCACTACTGCGGAGGGTACCAAGGTCCCACAAACTGTGGGATCAGGAGAGAGGTACTGGCAAGGTTTGTGCTGTCTTCTGGGGGAGGGAAAGAGCAGTTGACCTGGGAACTGAGGCAAGTCTAGCTGGAAGGGGAAGATCCGCAAAGCTAAGCAAGCTAGGTAGTAAATTCCTGCACTGCAAGTGGTCATGTGTTTATGCTGGGAGATGAGAAAGGGAAATAACTCCTGCCCACTCCTTTGTATCTGGAGGAGTCTCCCAGTGATCTCTGTCCCTCAGGGATCCTATCTGAGATTAGTAAATAATACTCCATCCCATACACCCAAGGCATTTTTCAAACTACTGCTTCTACACTCTCTCTCTCTCTCTCTCCAGGCTATTTGTTATGCTGTCTCTTTAAGGGCATGGACTCTGTTTTCTCTCACCTTCTGCCCTCCCAGTTCTCCAAGAGCTGACCCACTGATTTTTGAAATTCCAGGCTTTAAGCCCTGCTGGTTATCAGAACTCACAAAATTAGGCCCCTCTGGTTTTCAAAGCCAAATGTTATGGGGATTCATCTTCCTTGTGAGGGCTTCCTGGTGTGACAATTTCTTTCTCTCCCCTCTCTGTGCCCACAGGTCCCTCCCTCTCTCAGAGAGTCCTGTGGTTTCCCTCCCCACTGTGTCTCTGCCCTTCCTACCCTCTTCAATGTAACCTCTTCTCTCCATTTAGTTATAGAGTTTGTTCTGTCAGTCTTTGGGTTATTTTCTGGGTTATTTACCCTAATGTGAGTGTTATCTAGTTGTATTAGTGGGACAAATTGAGCCTAGGGTCCTCTTACTTCCCCATCTTCCCAGCAATCTCCTATCTCACATCTTTATCATTCATCCACTGGTGAGGATGGTATGTTGCTTCCATATCTTGACTACTGTAAATAATACTGTGATGAACATGCGGGTGCATATATTTTTTCAAGTTAGTGTCTTCTTTTCCTTCAGATAAATACCCAAAAGTGGAGTTGTGGGATCATATGGTAGCTCTGTTTTTAATTTTTGAGAACTCTCCATATGGCTTTGCATAGCGGCTGAATGAATTTAAATTTCCACCAACTGTGCACAGGGGTTCCCTTTCTTCCATATCCTCACCAACACTATTTTTCATCTTTTTGACAGTAGCTACTCTAATAGGTGTTTAATGATGTATCATTATGGTTTTGATTTACATTTCCCTGATTAGTGATGTTGAGCACCTTTTCATGTACCAGTCAGCCATCTGTATGTCTTCTTTCAAAAAATGTCGACTCAGATCCTCTGCCCATTTTTTATTTTTATTTTTTTTAAGATTTTATTTATTTATTTGACAGAGACACAGCGAGACAGGGAACACAAGCAGGGGGAATGAGAGAGGGAGAAGCAGGCTCTCCACCGAGCAGGGAGCCCAATGTGGGGCTCGATCCCAGGACCCTGGGATCATGACCTGAGCTGAAGGCAGACGCTTAACGACTGAGCCACCCAGGCGCCCCTCTGCCCATTTTTTAAATCAGATTTGCTGGGGGTTTCTTGGTGTGTTTTTGTTTGTTTTTACTTTGCTACTGAGTTACAGTTCTTTACATATTTTGTATACTAACCCACTGTCAGACATATGATTTGCAGATATTTTCTCCCATGTGGTAGATTGCCTTTTCATTTTTTGATGGTTTCCGTCACCTGTACAGAAGATTTTCAGTTTGATGTCGTCCTTCTTTATTTTTGTTTTGTTGTCAAATCCATAAAATCATTACCAAGCAATGTTCAGGAGCTTAACGCCTATGTTTTCTTCTAGAAGTTTCATGGTTTCAGGTCTTACATTCAACTTTAATCCACTTTGAGTTAATCTTTGTGTATGTTGTAAGATAGTGGTCCAGTTTAACTCTTGCATGTGGCTGTCCAGTTTTCCCAACACCATTTATTCTTCAGTAATGTGTATTACATATTCTGCATTCCTGTCATAAATTAATTGACCATATTTGCATAGCTTTAGTTCTAGGTTCTCCATTCTGTTCTACTTATCTGTGTCTGTTTTTATGCAAATACTGCTCTGCTAACCATAGACTTGTAATATACTGTGAGAGAAGGAAGTGTAATGCCTCCAGGTTTGTTCTTTCTCATGATTTTGCTTTGGCTATTTGGGGTCTTTTTTTGGCTCCATACAAATTTTAGGATTGCTTATTTCTGTGAAAAATACCATTGAAATTTTGATAGAGATTGCACTGAATCCGTACATTGCTTTGAGTAGTATGGACATTTTAACAACGTTAATTATTCCAATCCATGAGGACCAAATACCTTTCCATTTGTTTCTTTTCAATTTCTTTCACCATTATCTTATAGTTTTCAGTGTACAGGTTATCTCACCTCTTTGTTAAATGTATTACAAAGTGTTTTATTCTCTTTAATACAGTTATAAATGGGATAATTTTCTTAATGTGTCTGATAGTTTATTATACAGAAATGCAAAAAAGAAATGTGACAGATATTTGTATAATGATTTTGTATCCTACAATTTTACTAAATTCAAGGTTTTCTACATATAATATCATGTAATCAGCAAATAGTAACCGTTTTCTTCCTTTAATTCAGATGCCATCCAATGCATCCATCGATCCTGCTGTGGCTAGGATTTCCAGTATTATGTTGAATAAAGGTGATGAGAGTGGGCATTCTTGTCTTATTCCTGATTTTAGAGGAAAAGTCTCAAGCTTCCAGCATTTGGTAACTATGATGTTAGGTATGGGCTTATCATATATGGCCTTTATGGTATTGAGATACATTCCCTCAATACCCACTTTGTTGAGAATTTTTATCATAAATGGATGCTGAATTCTGTCAAATGCTTTTTGGCATCTATTGAGATGATCTTATGATTTGTATCCCTCATTTTGTTAATGTGGTATATCACATTGGTTGATTTGCAGATGGTGTACCAACCTTGCATCCCCCAGAATAAATCCTACTTGATTATGGTGTATGAGTTCTTTAATTTTTTTTTTTTTAAATTCTCAGACTGTGGCATTTATTGAGGACAAAACTCTCATCCAAAGGTAAAATGATCACCAAAGGAATTTGTTTTATAAGCATGACTCTTAATGTAAAGTCTAGTGAATACTGAAGAGAAGAATATTTTGCTTTGAGAAATAAGCAGTGCATTAAAGTAGCCTGAGGATAAACGCCACTTCCTTCATGTCCTGTATTCTTTTAATTTATTCCTAAGCTCACTTTGCTCATATTTTGTTGCAGATTTTCACGTGTGTTCATCAGGTATACTGGCATGTCCTTTCCTTGAGGCATCTTACCTGGTTTTGTACGAAGGTAATGAGGGCCTTGTAAAATGACTTTGGAAGTGTTCCCTCCTATCTTTTGTTTGGAAGAGACTGAGAAGAATTGGTATTAATTCTTTAAATGTTTAGTAGAATTTACCAGTGAAGCCATCTGGTCCTGAACCTTTGTTTAATGGGAGGTTTGGGATTACCAATGAAATCTTACTGGTCTGTTCAGATTTTCTATTTCTTCATGATTCAGTCTTGCTAAATTTTACACTTCTAGGAATTTATTTCTTCTAAGTTGTCCAATTTGGCATATAACTGTTCATAGCAGTCTCTTATCCTTTGTATTTCTGTGGTATCAGTTTTTACATCTCTTCTTTCATTTCTAATTTTATTTGTGATTTCTTTTTTCTTGGGTGACTCTAGCTAAAGGTTTGTCCATTTTGATTACATTTTCCAAAAAAGTTGATTACATTTCCAAAATGTCTTTTTACTCGGTTTCATTATTTGCACCTGATCCTTGTCATTTTCTTTCTGTATTAACTTTGGGCTTCACTTATTCCTCTTTTTCTACTTCCTTGAGGTGTAAAGTTAGGTTATTTGACATCTTTCTTTTGTCTTCATGTAGGCATTTATCACCATGAACTTCCCTCTTAGAACTGCTCTTTCCACAGCCTGGAACTCTGTTTTGTGGTATGTTATATTTCCATTTGCCTCAAGGTATTTTTTTATCTTTTGATTTCTTCTTTAAACAACATACTACTGAAGAACCGATTTGTCAATCTCCACAAATTTGCAAATTTTCCAGTTTTCTTCTTGTAATGGCTTTTAGTTTCATACTGTTGGGATCAGAGAAGATGCTTCATATGATGTCAATCTTCTTAAATTTATTGAGAGGCAAACCAAACAAGAGACTCTTAAATATAGAGAACTGGTTACCAGAGGGGATGTAAGTGGGGGGGATGGGTTAAGTAGGTGATGGGAATTAAGGACTGCACTTGTGAGGAGCACCAAATGTTGTATGCAAGTGCTGAATCACTAAACTGTGTACCTGAAACTAATATTACACTGTGTTGACTAACTGGAATTTATTTATTTTTTTAAATTTTATTATGTTAGTCACCATACAATATATCATTAGTTTTTGATGTGGTGATCCACATTCCATTGTTTTCGTGTAACACCCAGTGCTCCATGCAATACGCGCTCCTTAATATCCATCACTGGGCTAACCAATTTCCCCCTCCCTTCTAAAACCCTGTTTGTTTCTCAGAGTCTACAGTCTCTCATGGTTCATTTCTCCCTCCAATTCTGCCCCCCTTCATTTTTCCCTCCCTTCCCCTGTGGTCCTCCACGCTATTCCTTATGTTCCACATATGAGTGAAACCATATGATAATTGACTCTCTGCTTGACTTCTTTCACTTAGCATAATCTCCTCCAGTCCCAACCATGTTGATGTAAAAGTTGGGTATTCATCCTTTCTGATGGCTGAGTAATATTCCATTGTACATATGGACCACATCTTCTTTTTTTTTTATTTTTTATTGTTATGTTAATCACCATATATTACATCATTTGTTTTGGTGTAGTGTTCCATGATTCATTGTTTGTTCATAACACCCAGTGCTCCATGCAGAATGCGCCCTCCTTAATACCCATCACCAGGCTAACCCATCCCCCCACCCTCCTCCCCTCCAGAACCCTCAGTTTGTTTTTCAGAGTCCATCATCTCTCCTGGTTCGTCTTCCCCTCTGACTTACTCCCCTTCATTCTTCCTCTCCTGCTATCTTCTTCTTTTTCTTTTTTCTTAAAATATGTTGCGTTATTTGTTTCAGAAGTACAGATCTGTGATTCAACAGTCTTGCACAATTCACAGCGCTCACCGTAGCACATACCCTCCCCAATGTCTATCACCCAGCCACCCCATCCCCCCCCCCCCCCAACCACTCCAGTAACACTCAGTTTGTTCCTGAGATTAAGAATTCCTCATATCAGTGAGGTCATATGATACATGTCTTTCTCTGATTGACTTATTTCACTAAGCATAACACCTTCCAGTTCCATCCACGTCGTTGCAAATGGCAAGATCTCATTCCTTTTGATGGCTGCATAATATTCCATTGTGTATATATACCACCTCTTCTTTATCCATTCATCTGTCGATGGACATCTTGGCTCTTTCCACAGTTTGGCTATTGTGGACATTGCTGCTATAAACACTGGGGTGCACGTACCCCTTCAGCGGACCACATCTTCTTTATCCATTCATCTGTTGAAGGGCATCTCAGCTCTTCCCACAGTTTGGCTATTGCGGACATTGCCGCTGGGAACACTGGGGTGCATATAACCCTTCTTTTCACTACATCTGTGTCTTTGGGGTAAATACCCAGGAATGCAATTGCTAGGTCATAGGGTAACTCTATTTTTAAATTTTTGAGGAACGTCCACACTGTTTTCCTAAGTGGCTGTACCAACTTGCATTCCCACCAACAGTGTAAGAGGGTTCCCCTTTCTCCACAACCTCTCCAACATTTGTTGTTTCTTTCCCTGTCCATTTTTGCCATTCTAACTGGTGTAAGGTGGTATCTCAATGTGGTTTTGATTTGAATTTCCCTGATGGATAATGTTGATGAACATTTTTTTCATGTGTCTGTTAGGCATTTGTATGTCTTCTTCAGAGAAGTGTCTTTTCATATCTTCCCATTTTTTGACTTCATGATTTGTTTTTTGGATGTTGAGTTTGAGAAGTTCTTTATAGATCTTGGATACCAGCCCTTTATCTGTAGTGTCATTTGCAAATATCTTCTACCATTTTGTTTTCTTGACTGTTTCCTTTGCTGTGCAGAAGCTTTTATCTTGATGAAATCCCAAAAGTTCATTTTTGCTTTTGTTTCACTAGCTTTTGGAGATGTATCTTGAAAGAAGTTGCTGTGGCCGATGTCAAAGAGGTTACTGCCTATGTTCTCCCCTAGGATTTTGATGGATTCCTGTCTCACATTGAGGTCTTTCATTCATTTTGAGTTTATCTTTGTGTATGGTGTTAGAGAATGGTCGAGTTTCATTCTTCTGCCTGTGGCTGTCCAATTTCCCCAGCATCATTTATTGTAGAGACTGTCTTTTTTCCATTGCATGTTTTCTCCTGCTTTGTCGAAGATTCTTTGACCATAGAGTTGAGGGTCCATATCTGGGTTCTCCATTCTGTTCCATTGGTCTATATGTCTGCTTTTGCGCCAGTACCATGCTGTCTTGGTGATCACAGCTTTGTAATAAAGCTTGAAATAGGGCAACGTGATGCCCCCAGCATTTTCTTTTCCAACATTTCCTTGGCGATTTGGGGTCTTTTCTGATTCCATACAAACTTTAGGATTGTTTGTTCCAGCACTTTGAAAAATGTCATTGGAATTTTGATCGGGATGGCAATGAAGGTATAGATTGCTCTAGGTAGCATAGACATTTTAACAATGTTTATTCTTCCGATCTATGAGCATGAAATATTTTTCCATCTTTTTGTGTCATCTTCAATTTCTTTCATGAGTGTTCTGTAGTTCCTAGATTATAGATCCTTTACCTCTTGGGTTAGGTTTATTCCGAGGTATCTTATGGTTTTTGGTGCTATTGTAAATGGAATCATTTCTCTAATTACTCTTTCTACAGTTGCGTTGTTAGTGTGTAAGAAAGCAACTGATTTCTGTGCATTGATTTTGTATCCTGCCACATTACCGAATTGTTGTACGAGTTCTAGTAATTTGGGGGTGGAGTCTTTTGGGTTTTCCACGTAAAGTATCATGTCATCTGCGAAAAGAGGGAGTTTGACTTCTTTGCCAATTTGAATACCTTGTATTTCTTTTTGTTGTCTGATTGCTGTTGCCAAGACTTCTGGTACTATGTTGAACAATAGTGGTGAGAGTGTGCATCCTTGATGTGTTCCTGATCGTAAGGAAAAGGCTCTCAGCTTTTCCCCCATTGAGGATGATATTTGCTGTGGGTTTTTCATAGATGGATTTTATGAACTTGAGGAATGTTCCCTCTATCCCTATACTCTGAAGAGTTTTAATCAGGAGAGGATGTTGTATTTTGTCAAAGGCTTTTTCTGCATCAATTGAGAGGACCATATCGTTCTTCTCCCTCCTCTTATTCATGTGTTCTATCACATTGATTGATTTGCGAATGTTGAGCCACCCTTGCATCCCGGGGATAAATCCCACTTGGTCGTGGTGGATGATCCTTTTAATGTATTGTTGGATCCTATTGGCTAGGATTTTGTTGAGGATTTTGGAATCCATATTCATCAGAGATATCGGTCTGAAATTCTTTTTGATGGGGTCTTTGCCTGGTTTGGGGATTAAGGTAATGCTGGCCTCATTGAATGAGTTTGGAAGTTTTCCTTCTGTTTCTATTTTTTGAAACAGCTTCAGTAGAATAGGTATTGTTTCTTCTTTGAATGTTTGGTAGAATTCTCCAGGGAATCCATCAGGCCCTGGACTCTTGTTTTTTGGGAGGTTTTTGATCACTGCTTCAATCTTGTTACTGGTTATTGGCCTATTCGGGTTGTCAATTTCTTCCTGTTTCAGTCTTGGCAGCTTATAGGTTTCCAGGAAGGCCTCCATTTCATCCAGATTGCTCAGTTTATTGGCACAGAGTTGTTGATAATAATTTCTAAAAATTGTTTCTACTTCCTTGGTGTTAGTCGTGATCTCTCCCCTTTCATTCATAATTTTATTAATTTGGGTCCTTTCTATTTTCTTTTGGATAAGTCTGGCCAGTAATTTATCGATCTTACTAATTCTTTCAAAGAACGAGCTTTTAGTTTTGTTGATCTGATCTAATGTGTTTCTGGTTTCTAATTCATTGATCTCTGCTTTAATTTTAATTATTTCTCTTCTAATTCATGGCTTAGGCATCGTTTGTTGCTTTTTCTCTAGTTCTTTAAGGTGTAGAGTTAGTTGGTGAATTTGGGATTTTTCTATTTTTTTGAGTGAGGCTTGGATGGCTATGTATTTCCCCCTTCGGACCGCCTTTGCAGTATCCCATAGGTTTTGGACCAATGTGTTTTTGTTCTCATTGTTTTCCATGAATTGTTTAAGTTCTTCTTTGATTTCCCGGTTGACCCAAACATTCTTGAGCAGAGTGGTCTTTAGCTTCCAAGTGTTTGAATTTCTGCCAAATTTTTTCTTGTGATTGAGTTCCAGTTTTAAAGCATTGTGGTCTGAGACTATGCAGGGAATAATCTCAGTCTTTTGGTGTCGGTTGAGACCTGATTTGTCACCCAGTATGTGGTCTATTCCGGAGAAAGTTCCATGTGTACTCGAGAAGAATGAGTATTCCGTTGTTTTAGGGTGGAATGTTCTGTATATATCTATGAGGTCCATCTGGTCCAGTGTGTCATTCAAAGCTCTTGTTTCCTTGTTGATTTTCTGCTTAGATGATCTGTCCATTGCTGAGAGTGGAGTATTGAGGTCTCCTACAATTAATGTATTGTTATCAATATGACTCTTTATTTTGGTTAACAGTTGGCTTATGTAGATGGCTGCTCCCATGTTGGGGGCATAGATATTTACAATTGTTAGATCTTCTTGTTGGATAAACCCTTTAAGAATGATATAGTGTCCTTCTGTGTCTCTAACTACAGACTTTAGTTTAAAATCTAATTTGTCTGATATAAGAAATGCTACCCAGCTTTCTTTTGAAGTCCGCTGGCATGGAAGATGGATCTCCAACCCTTCACTTTCAGTCTGGACGTATCTTTAGGTTCAAAATGAGTCTCTTGTAGGCAGCATATGGATGGGTCCTGTCTTTTTATCCAATCTGCAACCCTGTGCCGTTTTATGGGAGCATTTAGGCCATTCACGTTGAGAGTGATTATTGAAAGGTATGAATTAATTGTCATCATGTGGCCCTGTGAAGATGTTGTTTATATAGATTGTCTCTGTAAATTTCTGTTGTATATCACTCTTGGGGTCTTTCTCCTTTTATAGACCCCCTTAATATTTCTTGGAGGGCCGGCTTAGTGGTCACATATTCTTTCAGTTTCTGCCGGTCTTGGAAGCTCTGCATCTCTCCATTCTAAATGACAGCCTTACCGGATAAAGTATTCTTGGTTGTATGTTCTTCTCGTTTACTACCCTGAATATGTCTTGCCAGGCCTTTCTGGCTTGCCAGGTCTCTGTGGATAAGTCTGACGTTATTCTGATGTTCCTCCCTCTGTACGTAAGGAATCTCTTCCCCCTAACTGCCCTTAAGATGGTTTCCTTGGTTCTAAGATTTGCAAGTTTTACTATTACATGCCAGGGTGGTGTTTTCCTTGATCTTGGGAGGGGTCCTCTCTGCCTCTAGGACACGAATGTTTGTTTCATTCCCCAGATTAGGGAAGTTATCAGCTACGATTTGCTCAAATATATTTTCTAGTCCTCTCTCTCCACTCCCTCCAGGATTCCAATAATTCTGACATTGGAACGCTTCATGGTGTCACTTATTTCTCTGATTCTATTTTCATGGATTCTGAGTTGTTCTTCCCTGGCCTCCCCTTTTCCCTTTATATCTATTAAATTGTCTTCCAGGGCACTTATTCGTTCTTCTGCCTCACTCACCCTAGCAGTTAGAGTATCTAAATTAGATTGGATCTCATTGATAGCATTTTTAAGTTCTGCCAATTCAGCTTTCATTTCTGCCCTTAGAGACTCTATGCTGCCATTAATTGATTTCTCCATTCTAACTATTGTCTTCACAATTGCTAGCCTGAATTTCATCTCCGACATCTTGGTTATATCTGCATCCATTTGTAAATCTGATGCATAAGTCATTATCTCTGAGACTTCTCTATTTTGGGGGTTCCTACTCCTAGTCATTCTGTTGATGGTGGATGAGGGTATGTATAGAGTCCAAATTATTGACCAGAACCCAAGCAAGATGCACCTGTTTTCTAGGGACCTTAGGGTTGCTGGCCTCTTGTTTTCCCAGCCTGTCTTCTGGGGGAGGGGCCTGCCATGCTGTTGCTCAGGCAACCCTGTTTGGGAGGAGTTGCCCTGCCCAGTGCAGAGGGGAATGGGCTCAGTGGGAACCAGTTTTTTGGGGGCTTTTGTTCTCCCGCGGCTTTCCGCGTCTCTTCTGAGAGCAGAAGAGACCGTTTCCAACCCTCTGCCTCAGAGCAGAGAGACCGCAGTCTGTTCTTCAGTACACTCTCCAGGCCACACTATCTCCGTTTCTGTCCACGCTGCTATAAACTACAGCATCCTGGGTTGTGCGCCCATCCGCAGCGCCCCCGACCTGCCTCCAGGTCGGGGCACGTCTCTGCCCTTTGTGCTTCTAAAACCGCCAGCCGCTCCCAGTTCGCACGCGCAACCCCGCCCTCCGGGTTTCCATCCCAGGGGCTGCCCTAAAGTCCTTTCCCCGCTGCTATCGGTCTGTGAGTCTGTGCCCCGTCCCCAGCGCGTGAAGCTGTTGCTCACGGGAGGTGTAGGATCCCCACAGCCAGGCTCCCTCCTGCTGCCATTTATCCTCTGATATCTGCCCGTGGAATCATGGCTCCCTGCTTCATACCTCGAAACCAACTGCCTGAGATACTGTTTGTAGAGATCCAGATCTATTTTCTTACATCTCAGCCTGATTTCATGAGTGCTCAATGTGGTCTGGTAGATATCCAGCTCAATTCTAGGGACCAGTTGGGATAGGGTCCCCTACTCTTCTGCCATCTTTTCTCCCACCCTAACTGGAATTTAAATAAAAACTAAAAAAACAAAACAAAACAAAAAACTTGTTTTGTGGCCTAACAATTGACATATCCTACAGAATGTTTCCACGTGTTACTTGAAAAGAATGTGTATTCTGTTGAATTTGGATGAAATGTTCCATATAGGTCTGTAAAGTCCGTCTGGTCTAACATGTCATTTTAATGCCAATGTTTCCTTATTGATTTTTCTGTCTGGATGATCTATCCATTGATAAAAGTGGGTTTTAAAGTCCCGTACTATTACTGTACTGCTATCTTCTTATTGGATTGACCCCTTTATCATTATATAATGACCTTGTCTCTTAATTAGTCTTTATCTAGCTTTCTTTAGGTTTCCATGTGCATCTTTTCCATCCCTTCACTTTGCACGTACTCTTACATCTGAGGTGAGGTTATTACAGGCAGCATATAGATGGGTCTTGTCAGCCACTCTGTCTTTTCATTGAGAATTCAGTCCATTCACATTTAATGTAAATATTGACAGGCATGCACTTATTGCCATAGTGTTCATTGTTTTCTGGCTATTTTATACTTCCTTTGTTCCTCTCTTCTCTGGTTCTCTTCCTTTGTGATTTGATGATTTTCTGCACTGGTATGCTCGAATTCTTTCTCTTTTGTGTATCAAACTACAAGGTTTTGCTTTGTAGTTACCAAGAGACTTACATGGATTGTTACAAATGTAAGTAGTCTTATTTTAAGTTAGTAGTAACTTAAGTTAGAACACATTCTAAATCTCCACATATTTACTCCTCCCCGCGATGCTGTAGCATGACCCACACATGCTCATCATGTTCATTTTTTGTTTATATGTTTTTTAATATAAGCTCAAATAAATTAAATGTGGACCCGCCAAGCCTGTTAAATAGTATATATAACATTAAAAGAGAAAATTTAATGGTTCCTAGATCCTGCCTCAATATGTTGGCTCTAAAGTTAATTTCACAATAGGACATAAATATTCTGTATTTAGGTTCGAGTCAAAGTAATACCTAACTGGAGAATGCAGGCTTTAAATATATACTATATTAAATGGAAATAAAACTTTGGCATTAAGTGATAATGCAACCATTTTTCTTGTACTTCAAATTCATTGTTCCTTCATATACAGATGTAAAATTTTTACTTTACCACAGACTTCTAGCTTAATTTGCTTCCCTGAAAACCACAGAGCCCAGTCATTGTATAATCAATATGAAGTTATTCCAGTGAAGATAGTGAGGACTTGTGGAAGAAAGGCACCCAATGAGGAGCCAGGGAGGGAGGGAGGGAGGCCTGTTTTTTTTTTTTTTGGCTGTGCCAGTCTGGAGTGAAGTTTCTGTCTGACTAAACTGGGGGATGGAAGGAAAAGAAAATGTGTTGTTTCAAATGCCACAGATTCTCATTGTTCTTAACAAATCTTGGTAAACTTTCTTGAATTTCCAGAGACTCTAAATGACTGTTGTTTTAGAATTTTCACCATTTCACTGGGCAGCTGGTCTGTGGAGCTACTCATGCGGTCATCCTGGAAGTGCCTCTCATGTCCTCATTTTTGCCCAAAATATTTTCTTGGGTTATACTTCCAATTGTCTTCTTTAGGGGCTCTAATTATATATATGTCAGACCTCCTCTGACTACCTTCCATTTCAACTACTTTGATATTTTTTTCCCTCATTTTAATTCTTTTCCTATACATTTCTGGTAGGATTTTGCCTTCTTGTCCTTTTTTTTTAATTCAATCCATTCCCCTTATATTTTTTTCTTGTCTTCTTGACCACTATTGTTCTTTGTATTTCTCAAAGTGGTTTTTTGCCCCCATACTCCCAAATGTTTATTTGAGGACATTTCATGCAGTTGAAGAGTGTCATGTTACAGTGTAGGTTTTGGATTTTTCAGTTCTGCCCTTAAGAGATTTCTTTTATAGATATACAATTATTGTATGGCAGTTTTTTGTAGGTTTGTTGGGGGAGGGGTGAGGAAAGGCTATTATTTTTTGCCCCTCTTTTTCTTCCTGCAGGATCTTTAATTTCCTTGTTTTCCTCACTGCCACACCTCTATGGGGAGCTAACTCCTCGCTTTGTATCTGCTTCTCCTTCAAAAGCAATGCTTCTCTGAGGTTGCATCTTCAAGTCACACTATCTTTCTATAATCATTTCCCTATAGCATGTGCTGTGAACCAGTATGTCCTGACCTGTGTTCAGTATTCTGGAACTTAGTATTAGACTTTTTGAAGATGCTTTTGCTTGTGCTATTTCTTAGTTGTTCATGCCCCTCTACTCTTAAGCCTTTAGAATTTATTTCTCTAGTTAAGGCAATTAGAAGGTTACGGTATTGTTTCCTAGTCATTCTGAAGAGATGAGTGATACACTATTTGACCACTTTTTTTAAGTCTGAGAAAAATCAGGCTGCTGTCCTTTGGACAAAGGTCCAAAAACCTTTGTAATAAGACTTTTAATTATGGATTCAATGTCTTTATTAGATACAAGACTGCTTAAATTTTTCTTCACTGTTGACAAAATTGTCAGTTGTATTTTTCTGTATGTAACTTCCTGATTTCATATAAATTATCATCCTTGCTACTGGTAACATGTGTCTTTTCTTTCTTGATCAGTCCTTTTAAGGGAAGTGGCAGTTTTGGAAATACTGGTAAGTTCTTCGACATTTCTCTCTGCTCTCCCCTAGAATCTCTGAAGATAGTGACTGCCTTCAGCCAGTCATATACTGCAGATGTGACACTATATGAATTCTGAGGCTAGGTCATAAAATGCCTTGCAGTTTCATGCTAGTTTTATGGGGATGTTAACCCTAAAGGAAGTTGCCTAAGAAATCGGGAGTGTCCGGGGAGTATAAACCTCCTTACTAGTCCATCCTGAGGAAAACACCTACCTTTTTGCCCTCACAAATCCTCAACCATTTCAGTACACTGATAAGGGCATAGTTTAGAAGGCAAAGAATTCAAATAATCAATGTTACAGTGGAAACCACAGAAGTAGAGATGTAATAGATAAAGCTGTCAGGGAGTTTTCATATACCCATATGTGAATAGCTGGTTTAATACATATATAGTCTGCTCCCCACCCCATTTCACATTAAGGGGAGGAAGATTAAGTTGTAACATGCAATGCTGAATTATCCCTACTTGTCTACCATACGAAATGTTGCACTGCTAAGAATTCTTCAAAAAAAAAAAAAAAAAAAACTGGATTAGGAAAGTTCAGAAAATACCAGCAACTAGTAGTGTCCAATTAATATTTGTTAGATGAATGTGAATGAATCAGTTCATTTTTTTCTGGCCTAAATTACCAGAAGCATAATATGCAGTAAAAAGTTACTGAACTATTAATTCATATTCTTCAAAGTGTCGGTCTCTCTGGGACCATATCTTGAGAAGAGCTTATTTTCTCAACAAAGATTAAAATAATCTGTTGTGATCCATGTTTTTAGGCTAGTGAGAAAAAAATGGGAATGACTTTAATATTCTGTAGTTTTAGGGTGGGGGTCGGGGAGTAACATATTAAATGAATGAACAACTTAAAATGATTTGTGAATAACCTACCAAATCCAGGAACACTTTTGAGACTAGCTTTGAGGCAAATTTTCTCCAATCTGAGGTAGCTATATCTCATCAGACAGTTCCACAGGAACAGCCAGTCCATTCTTGTCCGATGATTCATGATAATGACACTTCTTTCCCCAGGAACAAACGCATCACCTGTTATAATCACTTTTATACCAAAAATGGTCTCCAGCAATGCCTAAGGAATAAATAATACAGACATGTAACAATTGAAAATAGTGTTTCTCAAGATTACTGCTTCTATAATCTGGAAGAATGAGAATACAAAGGCCCTGTTTCTATTTTTAGTTTTATTTACGTTTCTGACAGTTTCCTAATTAAATGCTAACTTTCACTGAAATCTTCAGGATATATTTTTAACTTAAAAAGTGTAAAAGACATGCAAGAAGATTCCACTGAGTAATTTTTTAAGGTTATAGATATATAAGATTATTACTTTCTAGAAAGGATAATTAACACCGAGTATAGGGCTGAGGGAACAGAAAGTCAAAATTTTCATTTTATACCTTTCTGTATTACCTTTTTAAACACATATACATATCTAACAATATATAAAGAATAAAATATATGTTTATAAAGTTCTGCAGCCTGGCATCTTCTACCTAGAAGATGCTCAAGTATTTGTTGAATTTAACTTTTCTGATAACCAGGCATATAATATATAGAAGACAATAAACAGAAGAAAACTTACTGATTTCAATCCCTTATTGCAAATAATTTTTAGGTGAAAAATTTACTAGTTAAAATATGACTTCACTATTAACGAGAGAAAACTGGTCCAAGGCAGAGAAGACATCATGAAAACCTTTATATAAGTGTAGAGCCGTACAATGGAATATGAAGCAACAATGAAAGTAAATGAACTACAACACGGATGGCACCCAACCAGCATAATGCTGAGAGAAGCAAAAATTCTAAAGAACAGCAAGGAAATGACTATCTTCTCAGCCCTCCAGCAAACCACCTGCCTTCTGATACTCTAGTTCTTGACCTGTTTGATAGTTACACTTTAATAGATCATTTTAAAGTGTGCATTTGTTTTACTAACTTTGGATACATATGACACAGATGAGTAGAACTTCAAAACAAACATAGGACCAAGGGAAAAAAAAAGGTTAAAAGGAGTATTAGCTAAGGAAAAGTCAGGAATGTTTTATGTCCAAAGAATTATGGAATTACTTTCCCAGAGCTGAGATTCACTTTAGGGCATGAGTGTTTAACCTAACATCAAGTCCCTGAAGGATGGCCTTCAAGGGGTAAATATGAACACCTCTTGAAAATGTATACACGGGTACTTTGCTAAATGCCTGCACTTTTCATCAGATTTTCAAAAGGGTCCATAACCACTCAATTATAACCCCCGCTCCAAAGTCTTGGGAAGCCAAGTCTCTATGTAGAAAGACTTCCTGACAGGGAGGATCATGGCAGAGTCCTCTAGGATTGGACCCGCAGCAGGAAATGTCTCTAAGTATATAGGACTATCACCTCCCAAAATGAATCACTGAATTATGTATCTCAGCCCAGAAGACGTGTGAAGTCACCATCTAGGGCTTATTAATTTGGATCTGCTCCATTCCGCTTTCCAAATGATACAGTTTTTACAAAGAACTGAAATGCACGATGCCCTTCCCTTAACTAGTAGGAAGATAAATTTGCTAATTATGTGTTGTACCACAGAAAAGAGTTAAAAATCTTAAAAGCCTATAAATCACAAACCTTAACCTTCACCTTTTAAGTGCAATTTCTAATATGTCTATCCCGTGGGTCCCAAATGTCAAAATAAATCCAGACTGTTTGTCCAGGAGCATATCGTATGGCATTCTCTCCCTTGCCATCCAGCACTTCATCAGAATGTGCCTGAAAGTTATATATAACCTTTTGGACAGCCTAAATCTCAAACTCACATTAATCATTTGTAATACCAGACAAGACCTATCTAGTCAATTTATAGCTCCTGCAAAGGCAGAACTACAAATATTTACTACACAGAGATAAGGCTGTAACGTCTCTAAATTGCAGAATTCAAATAAACATTAAAAGCTGTTATAGAAAAAATGAGGACAGTGTTTTTTCTAGTCTAGAAGAAAAACTAATCTTATAAAATTTAATAATGTTTTACAGAAGCAATTTCTGAGAATCTTATATAGACCACTCATTACTACCTCCAAGTGTTCTACCGTGTCTGAAAACACAAAGATGAGAGGTTCCCCCTCAGGATCACAGAGAATCAGTTTTGCCATCACGCCCCAAGCTCTCACTTATCATTCCAGTGAATATTTAGTCTGAGGTAAAACCAACTCTCCGGCGCTCCCCATCTCCCAATCTGCTTAGGCTTTTCAGACTCCACTTAGGCCCAGCTCCTCAAATCCTTAGCTATTTAAAGCCTTGAAATCCCAAGTCATTCATCAAACACGGTACCCCTTCTCTTAGCGGCAGTCTAGGCAGAAATGGCAGAAATTATACCCTCTATCTGTTGAACACCTGTTTTGTTCTAGGATTGGACTGGAATCAGCAGGCTGTGGAAGAGACTTGTGTCCTAGGTGGGGAGTTAGCAAATCTCTCAATTCCTGAGTCATGACTAGGGTGAAAGGACAGAACTCCAAATAATTTTCATAATCCCAGGTTATTAGCTAACAACTGGACTGTTGGAAAGACTCCAAATTTTGAGACGCAAAAAGTGCACTGGGCACATGCAAAGTCTGACCTTGATAATATTGATTATGCTGAACAGAACGGTCCTAAAATGAAATGAATAAAGACCTACACTCCCCACTGTAGGTATGTACCAAGAGAGACTGGTCACTCTGCAGACTGTTCTGGAAGGAATTCTTACACAGATAGGTTAGACTAGGTGGCCTCCAACTCTAAGATTCTAGAAGATTTTACTGTGGTACCGCATTTAACACACAAAATGTGCTCCTTAAAAATGGTAAGAGAAGAAAAATCTTGCCAATGAAATAATTTTAATGCACAAGAGATGCTTACAAAAGAGATCACGTTATGATTATTTCTGTGAAGTAATTAATTTAAGTGCATTTACCTAATCTATTATTAGTGAACATTTTTTTAACTGGGATTGCTTAAAATAAACTATGTGTATAGCAAAGACTAAATTCTCACTGAGTAAAAAAAATTATTTGCTTCTAATTAAAACTCCTTTAGCATCCTGTAAAAGTGTGAAATAAAAGGTCATAAAAGACACCCTGACAATTTTTTGTAACCTAGTTATAAGGCATTCAACTTCTATAAATTTCTTAGCTGAAAGACTCTGCTTGATATGCCCTTACTCAGAATCAAGGCAGTGAGTTAAACAGGTAATAGAAGTTTTTTCAAATATACACTAATTTAATACTACAGTGGTGGTTGAATTTTGCATATGTATTATGTTCTGAGCTCAGGTAATAAAGCAAAAGTCAGGAAGAGCTGAAACTTAACCCTTGAAAATCTCTCAGAAAGGTACCTCAGGGAGACCAGTACACTAAATAAATCCAGCTCAGCCAGTTTTTTCTGAAGACTGTTGCAACAGCTTTCTCCAGCTGACCATCAGATGAAGTGACTGGTATACATGCTGTTTGAAACACAAGAATTATACTCAGTACAGCACCCCTCACATTTCCCATTTCCTCTCATCTTCAGTGGAGGTGGGGGCAACCCTAGATTTAAACAAACAAACAAAAAAAGGCATTCTTATCTTTCCACTCTTCCCTCATCCACCTTAGTGCGTGTAATTGGGAGTTGTGTAAAGACTTGTACCGCAGTGTATGGTGTAATGCTGTGTGATAGTAACAGTACGAAGAGTAATAGCAGAAGCAGCTATGGCAGAATTTGTCCGGTGAAGTCCAGCATTTCCTCCAGAGTAATAGATTTTAGTTATGTACCTAGCTGCCCAGAGGAAAGACCATATTTCCCAGATGTTATTACAGCCATTCGCTGTTCCCTCCAACGCGGTGAGCAAGAGAGATAGCTGCTATTTGTAATTCACTGATTTAAAGGAAAGCACTTGCTCTGGACTTCCTCCCAGACCCACCTCCTGCAGAGTGGGGCAAAAAAGTGGTAGTGACCAGTCCTGACCGTATAAAAGAGTATTATGCCAGGCTGGGTGGAAAGAATCTGAGTCCCTGAATGACATCAGGGAGAGAGCTACCCTGCCAATTACTCAAGCCACTGTATTCTGAAAAGGCTATATTGACTACCTCATTTCATCATCAGAATAACTGTCTGAGATAAGTAGGTAGTATTAGAACCCCCGTTTTTCAAATGAAAAGAGAAGTTTAGGGAGGCTAAGTAGCTCCACCAAGTTCAAACGACTACAAAGTGGTAAGGCCAAGAGTGAAACCAAATGTCTGTACCAATAAGCACTCTACTTACATTGGCTCTGCAAGGAAAATAGATTGATCGTGGACACTAAAGCATTGCAATTGCAATGATTCCTACCAATGTAGTAACTACAAGAAAATTTTCAAAACCCTTCAGGTTTTCGTAGAGAGAAGTAGCCAAAAATGTGATTCATATTCAAAAGATTACACACTGGAAAATTTAAGACATTAAATAAAATGAAATGTAAAACAATGTATGATTACTACCAAAAAATCATTTACCTCTCAATGTTTGCCTTAGAATCAGATACACAATGCTGAATCTGGAATGGCTCACTCCGATTTCATTTTACAGATGATAAAATAAAAATCTTAAAGTTATGTAATTGACTTGAAAAAAGTTAAAAGTTTTCTAAATGAAATGTCTGGTTTTATAATGACTATAAATAGCTTATAGAGGACTTTTTAGAAATATCTACTTTTGACAGTTAACCTTATGTGAACTGGGCATTATGTGCTTATTTTACTTAATATAAGTATGATATTTTATGGAAAAATACTCATTTTGTAAATAAGTCAGTCCTAGTGGGTAAGCAACACCACAAAACAAATAATCCCTATTAAATGGCCTGTTTGAAGGCTGCAATGAAACAATGGACTTCATATCTTTAAAGCTAATTTAAAAATCTACCTCTAAAAACTTCATGGTCTGAGAAGTCACCTTCTGTCCTCTAACAAAGGAGGCAGTCTCTCAGGCGAATGAAAGAAACTAGTCTGGCTGTGTATATCTACAAGTAGGCAGAACACTATTACCTCCACGAGGCCAAAAGTCCTATCTGTCCTGTTTGTCATTACGTTCTAGCAATATGCTTGGCACATGGTAGACACTTAATAAATAGTTGCTGGATGAATGTTCCAGGACCCTGCTGATTACTTTTGCCATAAACAACAGTTAACAAAACTTACCAAAAAATCCTTCCTTCTATTATGAAAGGAAAAAGAATTTTTGTATAAATGTATAAGGAAGATCCATACTGAAAATGTAAGAATATTACAAATATTCAAAGTACTTCCTACAGGAAAAAAAACAAGATGAGGAAGCTCAGAACATAATGAAACCAACAAAGAACCCAATATAAATTCTAGAACTTGAAAGTACGGTATTTTAAATAGAGGTAGCAGAAGAGAGGGTCAGTGAACCTGGTGACTTGTCAGAAATCATCATGCCACTGAGACTGATTTTACTAGTAGTTAGCAGTTTCTCAAATTTTTTTCCCTCGGGGCATTCCCTGGCTTGAAAGAACTCCAAACTTTCTTCTTTTGAAACAATCATAAGGTCCCAATGCACTTCTTACCACTGGAAGTTAAAGTGCCATGTGACCCTGACCAATCCTTCAAGGTTTTCCTATCACCTAAGGCTCTAATGGCAGCAAACTGAGTTTAAGCTCAGCTCTGCTTAAATAATTTGCTTATGCATCTGACCTCCAGCAAATTATTTAATTTCTCAAAGCTTCTACTTCTTCTGTAAGTTGGGGATAATGGTAGTGCCTGGGAGGAAGGCATCCTAAAGTACTTATTAGCACAGTATCTGCCTCATAAGTGCTTAACAGCTATGACCATCATTACCCTTTAACAAAATCTTGTAATTCTTCTCCTTAATCTGGATTAAATATGCAACCATAAGCAGTTATAGTTATTTATCATCTACCAGTTAGGCTATAGTCCCTTTCTTTGTGCTTACAGATTAAGTGCAAAAGCAGAAAAGAAAGGGGGAAGAGGAGAGAAGGGAGGGACAGACGGAGAGAGGGGACTACTTTTAGTTTAACATGATCACATTTCATAAAACAGTTATCTGAATATTTTTTTTTTAAAAATTAACCTTTGACAAAGGACAAATGCAATTCTTAAAATTAGTCACCACAGGAATCCTTTTTAAAATATGAAGAGGGTGCACTGTAATAGCTCCCCACAACATTAGCATACTTTCCTCTCTGCAGATATAACAAGGGCAGGCTGCCTGAGGGGAAAAGCGCAACGCAGTTCAAAGGACACAGGTGGAAAAAGATCCTTCAGCAACTGAAGGACAAGGACTCCCTCCTTATTCTCCTGGTCAGGTATATCCTCATCACCCCCACCATGACTGCTCCATAAACCCAGTAAGATTAAGTTCTAGCTGTGCTCAGAAAAAAGAAAGAACAGAACAGTCTCAGGAAATATAAGCTATTCAAGGTAAAGGCAGTGCATGGGTGTCACTCCATTTTTGGAGAAGGCATTACTGACTAACAGCAACATGGAAGGGCCGAAGCAGCTTTAGTCCAGACGAGGGAGGAGGCTGGACTGGAATCCTACAGGATGTTGCCAACTCAGAATCAGGGAGATGTATGCACTGACCTTGCAGAGAATACCTGTCTGTTCCAAGAATCTACTACACGTTTACCTTACAGATGCTGTCACTCTAGCCCAGAGATGGGAAACCACTTTATTCCTAAATTCTGTGGTTACTGGGAAGAATTAAATCAATCACATCAATATCAAGAGTTCAAAAAAAGTTTATCTCAACCTTAATTTTTGCCATTATCTTGTAAAATAAATGGAAACACAAAATTAATGATGTAAAAATTCTTCAAAGTATATGTTGATGAAGGAAAATAAACTTCATGAGGAATATAAAAGAAACTCTTAATTTTGGAATATGGCTCTTAAGATATTTTACTTCAAGGACATGAATTATATTTCTCTAGTTCCTGTATTTCCTCCAGAAAGGATCCAGAAAGGCTTTATAGGTTTCTTCTAACATTTGACTAAATCTGACTCTAACAAAATAAAAATTGGTCAGCTGGGCCACTTTGGTCCAGTCTCCTTATCAGGCGTGTAACTTACCACAGGCAGTGTGAGCCAGGTTGCCACAAGGCGGTTGTTGATCCAGCGATACCAAGATGGGCTTACAAACATCAAAGGTAAAAAGGGGCCGAGCATAAAAATGCTTCCGAAAAAACTTCCGCAAAATAGAGTGAGTATAAAGTAAATCCCTTTCCATGACACCATGATTCTGAAAGATATAAAAAATATATATATATTTTGTTACTATACATATATCTGCCCAAATTGAAAATGCATAAAATAATCTTTCATTACAGGGCTACAGAAAAGCCTCGGACAAAGAATGTAAGAGCTTGAATACCATAAAGGTAACCCTCTTACATGTCCTACAGGTCTAACAAACTTCTAGTACATTAGAAATCAATATTCTCGGGCGCCTAGGTGGCTCAGTTGGTTAAGCGACTGCCTTCGGCTCAGGTCATGATCCTGGAGTCCCGGGATCGAGTCCCGCATCGGGCTCCCTGCTCAGCAGGGAGTCTGCTTCTCCCTCTGACCCTCTTCCTTCTCGTGCTTTCTATCTCTCATTCTCTCTCTCTCTCTCAAATATCTCTCCCAAATAAATAAATAAAATCTTAAAAAAAAAAAAAAGAAATCAATATTCTCAGACTAAATGTCTAACCTAAAAAAAAAAAAAAAGGCTGTCTCATTTAAGAAGGCTTTGTTGTTTTTTTTTTAAGATTTTATTTATTTATTTGCAGAGAGAGACACAGCAAGAGAGGGAACACAAGCAGGGGGAGGGGGAGAGGGAGAGGGAGAAGGAGGCTTCCCGCTGAGCAGAGAGCCTGATGCGGGGCTCGATCCCAGGACCCTGGGATCATGACCTGAGCCAAAGGCAGTCGATCATGACCTGAGCCAAAGGCAGTCGCTCAACCGACTGAGCCACCCAGGCGCCCCAGAAGGCTTTGTTTTTTTAACTGGTTATTAGTATTAACATAAACCTGTAGAAGTTACCCAGCACAAAACCTTAAAATATTCCAGAGGTTTTTCTTTTTGGATCCTACTATAAAAAGTAGACTTAATGGACCAAGAATTACAGAACAGCTTCCTAAGAGTGACTATGCCTAAAAGTGTTGGCAATTTTAGCGTGCACTAAATTTTTTTAAAAACCTAGAAATGTTAATTCTTCACATTAGAACCTGAAAGTTGTACCTTTGGGCAACTTATCTTAAACTGGCTTTTTCTTTATGAGCTGAAAGATTAAGTAGAAGTCAGATTCCTCACTTTCCTAAACTATTTGCCAAAAGATTACTTTCAGGGGTCCTCATAACCAGAAACACTTAATATTGACATTTTTAAATAAACTGCTGGAAACACAGTTTAAAATGAATAATCAAACATTTGATTTTATTACCTAAACAAGAGCAAAAATATGGGTTGCCTCAGGATAATAAAACTGTTAGAATCATTAAAATTATGAAAACAATGGCCTTAAAATTTTTAAATTACAAAAGGTATTCCAGTGATCAAGAGCTGTGATTCTTTTTAAATATTCAGAACAGGAAACAAAATTTCAAATGTCAAAGTGCTTTAATAAATGTCAGACAAACAATAAAACAGGTCAAATCCCTTACACAGATTCCAGTTTATCTGGGTGTGGAGTAGGTTTTTAAATCTCTACCAGTACTTGACAGTATGTATACAAAATCCTTGCACAGAGAATGAGTGTCTGAGAACTGGTTTTTTGCTAAACTCGTGATCTGAACTTCGAAGTAAGAGCGGAGAGAAAGACCACCGAAGAGCAGAAGCGGAATACCTGGCGGGCCCAGGACGGTATGTGTTCCTCCGCACCCTCAGCCTCGCTTTCCGAGGCCCAAGCTCTCCTCTTTGCACTGAAAGAAGGCACTTAGGCAGCTTATCTCCAGTCTTTACAGGAAAGCTTTTTTAAAAGAGGAAAAAGAAAAAGACAATCCACAGCGCTGCTCCTCTACCTGAAACCCTCTAAGGACCCTCTGTGGCTCTGTTTGTTTCTGCCCACGAGCCATTTGCTAGCTGTCTACACACTTACCCCTAAATTCCCTGAAGAGCTGGGCTTCACACTCTATCTACACATATCCATTAAAGCCTCAGACATGCTTTTTCCTCGCTTATTAAACTATTTCTCATTTGATGTGACTAAGCTCCTTTATGTATATTTTTTTCTTTTAGATATTGGTATCATCTAATAAAATCTTTTCATTTTACATTGATCAAGCGAAGAACCAGAAGAGTTACGATGACTTACTTTCGTAAGTCCCCATAACCAGCTGGTAGCACCAAGTCTTTTCTGCCTTTTACTTCCTTCCAGAATATTTGGCCACCTCCCTCCCACTGAGGGGCTGGGAATCAGAGACCTGAATCAGCTTCTAACCACGTGTTTGTAAACACAGACTCAGATATAAAAGGATGTGTCCCATGAACTTACTGGGGTTACTCAGGCCAAGTCTAATCTAAAATTACTTTTCCATCAAGCTCCTGCCTTTTCCTTAACCTCTTGATCATTTGTTCAATGACTCAATAAACATACAAAGAGATTCCTGTGTGCGCAAGGCCCTGTGTTAGTTAGTTGGGGACACCACCGTGAGTATGACAGATATAAAAAGCTCTTGTAAATCTGAGCCGTTCTACTGCCTCCTCAGGAACTCTTCCCTGGCTCTGTATTTAATCCAGCTCCATTCTGCCTACTTCCAAGTCTCATGGGTTTCACAGACAAAATGGTTAACAATTATGACAGCTACACACTTATTTAGAATCGCTAAAATTGAAAAAGACAAAACAAACCTGGCGAGGGACGCCTGGGTGGCTCAGTCGGTTAAGCGTCTGCCTTCAGCTCAGGTCATGATCCCAGGGTCCTGGGATCGAGTCCCACATTGGGCTCCCTGCTCAGCGGGGAGCCTGCTTCTCTCTCTGCCTGCCGCTCCCCCTGCTTGTGCTCTTTCTGTCTGTCTCTCTGACAAATAAATAACATCTTTAAAAAACAAAACAAAAACCTGGCGATACCATGTACCAATGAGGATGCAGAAGAGTAAGAACTCAAACATACTGCTGGTGGCAAGGCAAAGTAAAGTATTATGTATGCTTACCGGATAACCCAACAATCCTACTACTGAATATCTGGGACAAATGAAAATTTCAGACAACACAAAAACCTGTATACCACTGTTCACAGCAGCATTATTCATACTGCCCAAAACTGGAAGCACCCCCAAACAGGGGGCAGGGGGAGATGGGTAAACAAATCCATAGACCAGATACCTTTAGTTTCTTGCTCAGGAAGGAAACCTCTTTTCCTTCATAAAATGTCCTATATTTAATCACCTCACAATTGAAATGTTAACTAGCATTGCTCCCATAGTCTAATAGGTATACTAAGAAGTAACTGCAATTCAATGTGATGTATGCTACAATAGAGGATATAATGGAGCATGCAGTGTGTGTTAAGGATAGATCAAAGTAAGGCAGGATGAACTCTGCTAAAAGGGATTAAAAAATGCACTAGACTCTTGGACGATGTGAGGTTGGGGAAGGGAAAGATAATGCCAAGTAGTAAAACAGAACAGGCAAAGTCATAGAAATCTGAAACAGCATGGCTTAAGCAGGGAACTGTAACTCATCAGATACTACTGAGGTATAGGGTACACAGTGCGGAGCTGCAAGAATCACAAGAGCACAGGCCCTAGGACAAAGTACACACACCCAGGCCAGCCAAAAATACCATCGTTGACATGTCACCAAGAAAAAACCTAAGGCCTCTGACTCAGATTTTGGGATAAGTGGTAATGGTGCATATAAGCATCAATGCAATGAGTGAATGGATTGGTTTTGTTTAAAAACCTTAAGAGCAAAGAGCTTCTTTTTAAAACGGGCAGGTACATGGAACTTGTTGGCAAAAATCCTAGCATTGACAGATGCTGGTATCAGAGCAGTCTGAGCCCAGAGCATCCGACCCAGCTCCACAACACAAGAGCTGATGATCACGACCACGTCACTTAACCTGGATGCTTACAGATGGGGAGGTTGGAGAAAATTCTCAAAGGCCTACCTTTTGAGCACCTAATAGTTGCCAGGCGCTTTACAGAAGGCTCGTGGTAGTTACATATTCAACACCTACAGATTCAATTATTCATGAGCAACTAAAAGGTCCTTAACATGTAAATACTCCAAAATTTTGATGAAACTCAAAATTTGATTACTCCAAGGCTGGGGTCAAAGAAACAAGTCATTTAGGTAATAATAATTATCTGGTCAAACTGTCCAGTATCCTAATCTCAGCGGCCCTTTATTCTGTTTTACTTACCTCATAAGCACGTGGTGGGGCAAGTCAGATGCATAGTGGATTTGTAAATTTGAGATTTTAAAAGAACCTTACTCTCTACTTTGATAATGTCAAGTGTGTCTTAAAATAGGCACTTTAGGGGCGCCTGGGTGGCTCAGTTGGTTAAGCAACTGCCTTCGGCTCGGGTCATGATCCTGGAGTCCCGGGATCGAGTCCCACATCGGGCTCCCTGCTCGGCGGGGAGTCTGCTTCTCCCTCTGACCCTCTTCCCTCTTGTGCTAACTCTCATTCTATCTCTCTCAAATAAATAAATAAAATCTTTAAAAAAAAATAGGCACTTTACATTCTCATATAATCCAAACATGAGCCTCAAAAGTAAGGTAGCAATAACATCCGTGGTATTTCCAGCTAAAGAAATAAGGGACTTGGTTCCGTAACGCTGTTCATACTGACAGAGGTGAGATAAAGCACCTCTAACCAGGGGCACTCCCAGAAAATGCAGTGGAGGGTGTGGAACCGGTACCAGAAAGATTTAAAGGGCCAAAAAGTAAATAATGAGCAATAAAGTAACAGAGTTAATTAAGCATATTGTTTAAGCCTTGTCTTCTCTGAAGAAAGTAAAACTAGGCTTCTGGGCGAGGGGTATGGAGAGAATCCTGACTCGGAGACCTAGTCTGTCCTCCCTGGGCTTTCCAGTGGCTGGGAACGCGCTGCCAGTCCCACTCCAGCGTCCTCCACTGAAACTTCCTGCAGCGATGGGTATGTTCAGTGGCTGTGCTGTCCAGTATGACAGCCAGGCCGTATGTGGCTATCGTGCACTTGAAATGTGCCTAATTCAACCGAGGAACCATTCATTCGACGTGGTGAGTGGCTACTGGACAGAACAGCATGGTTCTAGGCAGACTACTGGAGCATCAGTAGATCTTGTGGATCTGGGGATCTCACCAGACTGTGAAGAAAGATCAAATATAGAAGCACTGAGGGCTCCTTAATAAATGGTCCACCTAAATCACCCTACAGTGAGGCCCAAAGTTCATGGAAGCCTCACCTACATACAAGCTCCTAAATTGGCTTTTTAAGTCCCCTATTTTTTATTGTGAGCAGATAATGAGCCATCTGAGAAAAGCCTTTAACATGACATTAAAGACTAAGAAAAAAGTATACTTGAGGGAAACTATTCAAGAAGAAGAAAACTATCTTTAACATTTCAGAAAGACAAATACTGCATCTAGTAAACAAAAACATATTCTTTGTTAAATAAAACAAAGGAAACATTCAGGGAATAAACGAGCTATTGGAAGTTCGCAACATAGCAATGTTCAGCAAAAATTAAACAACTCAAGAGTTGGAAAATAAAGCTGAGGCAATCCCCCCAAAAGTCAAGAAGATAAAGAGGTGGGAAGTAGAGAGAGTATTACAGGATCAAGACAGGAGGTCCCATATGCAAACCATACGAGTGCTAAACAGAGAGAAGCAAGGAACTGAAGAAATCAGCAATAAAATAATTCAAAAAATTTCTCCAAATTCCACATTAACGGGGCCTGCTGAAAGCTAGGATAATGGATGAAAACAGATGCTCACCAAGGCACAGCACTGTCACTTTCAGGACAGAGGAGACAAAATGACATTTTAACAAAACTTCTAGAGAGGACATAAACAGGTCACAAAAGATCAAAAATTAGATTGGCTTTGGACTTCTCAGTAGAAATAGATCTCAACAGCAATACCAGAAGCAGGATGAAAACAGAACAATGCCTACAAAATTCTCAAGAAAATTATTCCATCTGGTCATCAATCAATCAAATGTAAGGATAGTAGAACATCATCATCATACATGCAGAACCTCAAAATAACCTCCCATACAATCTTTTTTCAAGAAACTATTTGAAGATGGGCTTCCTAAAACAAAAGAGTAAATAAAGACTAATGGAGATGAAATATGGGAAAAAAGAGATCCCACCTAGGTGAGAGGTCAAGGGAATCTCCAAGATGATCATGAAGGAAGATCCTAGGATGATAATCATGCACAAGACAGAGAAGGTGTCCAGTCCAAATTAGGGATGGGTGACTCAAAAGAAAGACCCTTTGGAAGCTGTATCACCAAATTCCTTGCTCCTAAACAAATTATCTTTTTGAGCCAAGGACAGAATGACCATATGAACCTTGGCACAGATTCTAATCTACACTTGGCTTCTTGAACACATTCTGATAAAATTCCTGCAGGCCAGCTGATGACACTCATTTTATCTATTTTAAGTACTCTGCTTTGACCTACTCCTAAGAGACAGAGGGAAGGCATGGAGAACTTAGGAGCAGAAAATATATTCCTACCAGAGAGCCAGTATTTGCCAAGTCCAGCCGGAAGCCATGACTGTGGTGAGCCGTGGACTGTGACTTTTTCAGGACTCACTATGCATGAATTTGCCCACAACCTTACCCAGAAATGGATCTGGTCAATGCTCTGGGATGCTCAGGCAAGACCCAGAGATTCTGCACCTCTAGGAGCCTTCATCTAGTGATAGATTACGCTTACTTCTCAAGTTTTCACCAGGGGGCTCTCAAGTTATGTATATATACATATATATACACACATATGTACATATATATTGAGGAATATATACACAGATGACAAAAGTTTAAAGAAAAATAATGACTAACACAAAAGGATAATAGTTGTCATGGGGAGAGCAGGGGAGACTTCTAATACTGACAATATTCTATTTCTTAAGCATGGTGGCTACTTATATGTTCACCAACAATGACATTTAGAATAATGTTCTTTATGCACTACTCTTGCAAGCTAGATGAATAAATACTTCACACCCAGATACAATCACACTGATTTAGTTCTTTCATAAACATAAGTGAAATATGTATGAGCTGATTAATTTCTTTTAAATCCAACAAAATTTTTAAATCCCTGGATGCTTGTTAATTTGCATGACCTGATTCTAGTGAACATTTCTGCATTTTTCAGAATTTAGTAACATACATACATCTGTCCTGCCTGATGAAATGGTTTGCTGCTTAGTTCCCCAATGAGAACCGTATTTGTTCTCTTTTCCAGTCTCAAAAGACAGAGGCTCGTGGCTAAATTTAACATTCAATTCTAGAAGCAAAGATTTGTGTTATTATCTCTTTCTCCTCTTATAATCTTTTTATTCTTACTGGTATTATCATGTATGTCTTTTATTGTAAATCACTTTAAATTCTTTTAGGAAGTAGACTACTAATTAAAAATAAATTTAAAAGACTATCACCATTGGTAACCTTATTCACCTTTACTGATTTTACTTAAAAAAAATAGTGTCTACTATAGTGTCAAGAAATCACTAGAAAATTTAAGAATTTATGTTCAAGATACTCTGAAGACAAAAAGGTATACTACTTTAATAAGCAAATTACCAAAAGACACAAATTAACAAAAATAAGCTGAAGAGACAGAATGTAAAACACCTTTCCGTATCACCTAAGCATTCATGAGGCAGGCAGAGGAAGCTGAAAGGATAACGTATAAAGTTTGCTCTGGCACCTTTACCTGTTTCGGAAAAGGATACAGACAGTAACAGGAAAGAGACAACTACAGCTTCATTCTTCCTAAAGCAGCTCAAGACAATAATACTCCCCCAGATACTAGAAGAAGGTACAAGGTAAGGAAGCATTCTAGTTAAGATCATTTAGTTAGATGAAATAAAACCACAGTTTACCAATTCTAATTAACACAACAGACAGTTCAAGAGCAGAATGGGGTCAAACCTCAGTTAGATCTACCCAAAATGAAGCAAGAAAAACTTTCAACAATCAACTGATTTCAATAAACAAGTCTGCTAACTCCCTTTGGTGGGGAGAGGGTCCACTGAGAGTTCTTAGCACTGTACAAGGACATCTAGTTAAAATGGCACAATTTTCTCTTATTAAAGTTTAGTGAGAAGAAATTATCTGTGTAAATAAACAGTTTTCTAAATCCTGATGCAATTCTTTTACTTAAAATGTATTTAAAAGTTAATACCTAGAAAGAAGCAAAGAGTATATACTGTATGATTCTCTACGTCTAAGGTTCAAAAACAGAAAAAATAATTTATAAGATTAGAAGTAACATTAATGGTTATCCGGGAGATGTAGAGCCAAGAGTAATGACTGGAAGGGACATGAGGGGGCTTCAAGAGTTTTAGTAATACTCTGTTTCTTGATTTGGGTGCTGGTTATATGTGATGTATTCACTTTACAAAAATTTAGTGAGCTATACATTTGTGATTTATGTACTTTTCTATATGTATATTTTAATAATATTTACCAAGAAATATTTGCCAAAAACTGTTATATATGCAGTAATTTAAACTAGATACCTTGTAAGTAATCATTTATATGTATGCAGTGCTCAGGAAGAAAATACAAATGGTCGGTCGATACACATAAAGAAATGCTCAGGGCCCCTGGGTGGCTCAGTCAGTTGAGCGTCCGACTCTTGGTTTCAGCTGGGATTGTGATCTCTGGGTCGTGGGATCGAACCCCACGTGGGGCTCCATGCTTAGCAGGGAGTCTGCTTGAGATTCTCTCTCTCTTCCCCTCCTTCTCTGCCCCTCCCCCAGCTTGTGCATGTGCACAAGTGCTCTCTAAAATAAATAAATTTAAAAAAAAAAGAAATGCTCAATCTATTCTCAGGAAAATGTAAATTAAAATAAACAAAACACCATTTTTTCTCACCAGATTGGCAAAAATGTCTAAGTTTTGCCTCTGATATTCTAAAAATCATTTGTTGGTGTCTTTGCTCTCACAGCTGGAAGAAGTATAAGTTTTAGAGGGCAAAATGATAGGTGAGTTATAATAATACATACAAGCTATAATAATTTTGAATACGCCTGCCATCATGAATTCCTTCTCAGTATTTACCCCAGAGAAATACTCAACTGCATGTACAAAGATGCTTCACCACAGCATTGTCTGTAACCAAAATATCAGAAACATAAATGTCCACTATGGGGGAGGGGCTAAACCGTGGTGCAGCCAACATTATGAAACATTATGCAGCAGGTAGAAAGAATGAGGTCAAGCTGTATTTTCTTAAAATGAACAGTTCTCCAAGATGTACTGCTAATGAAAAAGAGTGTGATACCATTTCTGAAAGGTACCACACCCCTAGAACAAAAACCCCTAGGTTATATGGTTTATATAAATAAATGTAAATACACTTAAGTCTATCTATAAGGACACACAACGTTTCCATCACCATCTCCATGAAGATGAAGAGGCTGTGACTAAGGATGGTAGTCAAAGAGAAACAGACCTTTCTGTAATTTTTTTTTCTTTAAGATTTTATTTATTGATTGAAGAAGCACAGAGAGAGAGAGCTAGAGAGCACAAGTTGGGGAGAAGGAGAAGCAGTCCCCCCACAGAGCAGGGAGCCTGATGCGGGGCTTGATCTCAGGACCCTGGGATCATGACCTGAGCAGAAGGCAGATGCTTAACCAACTGAGCAACTCAGACCTTTCTGTAATGTTTTAAAGAGAGACATTTCCATTTGATACTTATATACAAAAAGGGAAGAAGGGGGAAAGGGAGACAGAAGAGGAGGAAGGAAAAAAGCAGCAACGTCAACGTCACTGTAGCCAAAGTTAAGTCAGCTTGTCAGTAATGTCAGTAATGCGTGTTGCTGCATGATCCTGTAATCAAAGTAAAACTGATTAAATGTTGAGGTAGAAATACCTCTTAGCATTACTGCTTGTCATACTTCAAGCTCAAATTTTCACAAATTAAAAGCCACAATTAAAAACATACATTGAGATAGGAATGATAAAGTACCCCAGGTAAACTAAAACGACATAGGCACCCCCTCCAAAGGTCACTCAAAACCACCATTCAATTTATTTTATAGCATTTATCTCTGTTAACTTGAAGTTTAAGCTGTTTTGTCTTTCTCTTCACAAGACACAGAGCTAACCAGTAAAATGTGCAAAGAACTAAGCGATGGAAGTACACAGACTGTCAGAAAGCAAGCAAGAAGTTTCCTGAAACTCTTCATATACACAAAATATGAGCCCATGAATATATGTGCATAAAAGTCTCATAAGGATAAAGTTCTAGCAGAAAGCAGCTATTTTAAAAGTTCCTAAAAACAGAATGTTCATTTCTGACTTTCCACCATGGTTACTTCAATCAAAAGCATACTCTTAAAAAGACAGAAAAGGGAAAAAGTTAAAATAGCTGTCTAAATTTACCAAGTTATTTTGACCATTTACTTCTGATCATTTAAACAGAGAATAAGTACCAATTAGAGTCATTCCACAGTCAATAAAAACTCATATAATAATATATGCACTATTTATTAAACACTAACCACAGAGTCTTTACCCGCCTCGGCCATATCATCTAGGTTGAGAGAGAACAGATTTGAAAAGGAGGGAAGGAGGCGATACAAGGAAGTATATATTAAATGCCAAATTCATGAAAAATCAGTAAATTTGACAACCAGTTTGTAAAATCTTAGAAGTCTAGAGCTAGACTTAAGATCACTAAGCTTTAAAGATATCTTTCAATCTCACAGAGGATTCTCTCATTATACTGATGAAGAAAGTGGGGAGCAGAAAGGTTGAGGGACCTGACTTGCACTCACACCGGCACAGCCAGTGGTGTTGGAGCTAGGCCACGACCTTCCATCTCCAGTTACCAGCTCAGTGTTCTTTGCATTAGAAGAGAATCATAGATGGCTAAGGCAACCAACTAAAACATGAAGAAGGAATTAAGATGCAAACGAGGTCTGGGCTTAGAGGAAGGATAGCAGTCAGTCAGGCTAGGACAAAAAGAAAGGCAAAGAGGCTACCTCTTAACAATACTCTTCGTGGTGCACACTGTGCAGAGATTGGGTTAGTCATGAGAAAGTTCTTCCAAGATCTCAGGATTTCTGTTGGGTTTTGTTTCTTCCAAATTATTTCAAACAAAATTAATTAACAGCAAGCATTTTTTTTTAATGAAGATGCCACTAATTCTTTTTCTGCATAAATGGCAAGCACACTCACTATATTTCAACAATTTCCTGTTGTTATATAAGGTTTCCTTATATGATGTAAAAGTTAAAACCACATACACCCACACTAAGTGGAACACTACTATATGAAACCATTTCAAAAGACTGGTTAGTACAACTCTCTTATACCTCCTACCTGATATTCAAGAGAGTACCTTCTGTTCAAATTACTTATTATAGTCCTCAGAATGTTAGAGTACCACATAACCCAGCAACTCCACTCCTAGATATATATACCTAAGTGCAATGAAAATACACATCCACATAAAAACATATGCATGAATGTCCATAGCAGTGCCATTCATAAGTCAAAAAGTGGAAACAACCCAAATGTGTTCATATGATAAAGGGATTATTAGCCATCAACAAGAAAAGAAATGAAGTACTTGATACATGCTACATCACAGACAACCTTGAAAATATTAATGCTCAGTGAAAGAAGCCAGTCACAAAAGTTCACATATTATATGATTTCATTTATATGAAATGTCCAGAAGAGGCAAATCTAGAGATAAAGTAGATCAGTGGTTCCCTAGGGCTGAAGGCAGGTGTCATGGGAGTGACTGCTAATGAGTATGAAGTTTGTTTGGGGGGCGGTAAAAGAATGTTCTGAACTTAGTGGTGATGGCTGCACAACTGAACAGTCTAAAACCACTGCTTGTACACTACTCTTGAAATGGGTAAACTGTATGGTGTGTGGATTCTCTCTCAAAATAAAAAATGTTCATTAGCTGGGAGATTACCAAGACACGAATAACTCCAACCATTTTACCCTGGCAGCCGTGAATGGATGGGAAAGGAAAAGAGAAATTATAAGAATAACTACCACCTCAAAAATCAGAAAAAGCATACACAAGCAAAGCCGGAGTACAAAAGGGAACCAAAATCTAGACAGAGGGCACGCAATCACTGAACAGAAAAAAGCCTCGACAGACACACAACAAAATGTTACCAATGACTATCCTTGCGTAGTGAGACTATGATTTTTCTTCCAAATTGTACACAGTCTTATTTTCGCACTATGAAAAAAAATCCCAGTAACAATAATTTCAAAAGGAAAAATGAGGAACCAGGATTTCTTATACTAAGGGTCTGGAGAGGTCCCATTAATAATAAACCATTGAAGATAGAGTCAGCCACTAATAAGAAGCATCAATTGGGGATTTCATAATATTGAAACACTGGCTCAGTGCTTCTCATATGTAAAAATTACTGATATTCTGACATCAGTAACTTGTCTTTTCTAACGTAAATTACTGGTATTCACTAGAAGGTATAAAATACCACTGTTTCAGGGCAGCATCTAACACGTGTTTTGACTGGACAAGGAATAAGATGTTTTTCTTCCTGTTTCACACATTACAGTTCTTCAAAACAACACAAACCGATCACATTATTTTTAAAATGTGTAGTTACATTATCATCTTTAATAAAAGACTTTTTACAAATTAATATACACTGAATAAAAACACTACCATTTTGTCAAATAAAGTCAACTATCATTCACAGTAATTTTCTTTCAATAGATAAAAGCAAAATGAAAAAAAAATTAAATGTTTCCTTTCTACAATTTATTCTTCACACAACAAAGGGTAGTTTACCCAAAGATGGTTCATGGAATGTATTCAAAGGTTCATAAACCCCCTAAAATTGTATGCTAATTTACGTATGTGTGTTTTTCTTCAGATAGGATCCCGAATTTGTCTTAGAGGGGATTGTAATTCAGAGAAAGTTAAGACACTACTGGTTTAGAGAAACAACTGAACAGCAGCCTAAAATGGTCTTCTGTTGTAAAGGAATTCTGGAGACATTCTTTTTTTTTTTCTCATTAAACTTTTGTTTTAATGGGTCTCAAACTTCTGTGACAGATTTTTGGTCAAGTTGTTTCCATTAAAAAGTACTGATTTTAAAAACTAATAACTTAAAACTGCCACACACACACAAAAAAAACACGGTCCACAAAACATTCTCCTTTCCTTCTGAAGGTTTTACGATGCATTGTTATCATTAACCAGTCTTTTACTATTAAACTTAAATGGCCAATTGACACAAACAGTTCTGAGACCGTTCTTCCACCACTGATTAAGACTGGGGTGGCAGGTATTGGGGATAATATTCATTTAGCCTTCTGAGCTTTCTGGGCAGACTTGGTGACCTTGCCAGCTCCAGCTGCCTTCTTGTCCACTGCTTTGATGACACCCACAGCAACCGTCTGTCTCATGTCACAAACAGCAAAACGGCCCAGAGGAGGATAGTCAGAGAAGCTCTGAACACACATAGGCTTGCCAGGAACCATATCAACAATGGCAGCATCACCAGATTTAAAGAACTTGGGACCATCTTCCAGCTTTTTTCCAGATTGACGATCTATTTTCTCCTTCAGCTCAGCAAACTTACAAGCAATGTGAGGGGTGTGACAATCCAGCACAGGTGCATATCCAGCACTGATTTGGCCTGGATGGTTCAGGATAATCACCGGAGCCGTGAAGCCAGCTGCTTCCATTGGTGGGTCATTTTTGCTGTCACCAGCCACACTGCCACGACGAACATCTTTGACAGATACGTTCTTGACATTGAAGCCCACATTGTCCCCAGGAAGAGCCTCACTCAAAGCTTCATGGTGCATTTCAACAGACTTTACTTCAGTTGTAACATTGACTGGAGCAAAGGTGACCACCATCCCAGGTTTAAGAACACCAGTCTCGACTCGGCCCACAGGGACAGTACCAATACCACCAATTTTGTAGAAGTCCTGGAGAGGCAGACGCAAGGGCTCGTCAGTTGGACGAGTTGGTGGCAGGATGCAATCCAGAGCTTCAAGCAGTGTGGTTCCACTGGCCTTCCCATCTTTACGGGTGACTTTCCATCCCTTGAACCAAGGCATGTTAGCACTTGGCTCCAGCGTTCCAACCAGAAATCGGCACAAATGCTACTGTGTCAGGGTTGTAGCCAATTTTCTTAATGTAGGTGCTGAGTTCCTTAACGATTTCCTCGTATCTCTTCTGGCTATAGGGTGGCTCAGTGGAATCCATCTTGTTAACACCAACAATTAGTTGTTTTACACCCAGTGTGTAAGCCAGAAGGGCATGCTCACGGGTCTGCCCATTCTTGGAGATACCGGCTTCAAATTCACCAACACCAGCAGCAACAATCAGGACAGCACAGTCAGCCTGAGATGTGCCTGTAATCATGTTTTTGATAAAGGCTCTGTGTCCTGGGGCATCAGTGATGGTCACGTAATACTTGCTGGTCTCGAATTTCCACAGGGAGATATCAGTGGTGATACCACGTTCACGTTCAGCTTTCAGTTTATCCAAGACCCAGGCATACTTGAAGGAGCCCTTTCCCATCTCAGCGGCCTCATTCTCAAATTTTTCGATAGTTCTTTTGTCGATCCCACCACATTTGTAGATCAGATGACCAGTAGTGGTAAACTTGCCCGAATCTACGTGTCCAATGACGACGATGTTGATGTGAGTCTTTTCCTTTCCCATTTTGGTTTAGGTTGAGTGGTGGTTTTCACGACACCTGTGTTCTTGCGGCAAACCCGTTGCGAAAAAAGCTGGAGACATTCTTAACTCTCAAGAAACTATACTGTGTAATTTTCATTCATGAAACACATTTATCAAGTATCTGGGCAATGAGGTAGGACCAAGGATAAATCATATCCTATAACAACACTACTCTAGAAAAAAAGTTTAAGTTGTTAAGTCAAGAAACCCAGAAAATATTGTAAGCAAAGGCACAAATACTACATATTATAATATTTTATTTGTATGTATTTATACCAGGCTTTGTTTTAAAAATATTTAAGATATCTTTATTATTTAATACCTTATAATATGAATGGAATTAAATAATCTTGATTCAAGGTATTTCAGACTGAATTTCATAAACATGGCTGTTATTCATATGTCATGGAATTCTGAGTGAATGCTACAAATGTATAAAACATTTTTTCTAACTTCTTCTGAAAGAAAATGACAGGGATTTGCTTCATGTGTAAAAGTCTATTTTGTACAAATAACAACCGGGTTAATATCTGGAACATCTGTTTTGCTATTAAAACATTACTTCTGTGACCTTTTTTTCCCTAGACTTGCAAAAATCAAAATAAATAACAGATGGAGAATGACCTTGGAACTCTCTCCATGTATTTTAAAGTGTTTCATGTAGCATGTTCTTGCCATTAATAAAAACACAGGTGAAGAAATTAATATGAATGCCAATAAAAATATCTGATAACAGAAGCTCATGAAGACTTAAGATCAGCAATTAATATTTATAGAATTTTTAAAATTATTTCTAGAACTTACAAAAGTAACTTTGATGAGGAAGGAGGTAATTTTCAGAACAGTACAATGCATAAAATAATATTGAAAGACATCTCTGAAAACTCAATTTAAAAACCACACCACCTATAAAATCACCTATCATGGAAAGTCAGAGTTGTCAGAGGCTTTAGAAATCATTTAGTATACTGGTTTAGAAACTTTTTGGCCATAGGGCCCTTCATTCAAAAATCTCACCAAAAGGTCCTATGTAAAACACAGCAGAACAGCTGTGGTTCAGGGCTGTCCCCACCCCCCAGGCCCCCCAGACCTCACTCCTCACCTTCATCTGGACCTCTCTGTTCTAAAGGATATTAAAGAACATTTGGAACCAGTGGCCCAACCAAACCCTTATCTCAGATGAGGCAATAGGGATCCAGATCACTTTTCCTTAGTGCTAAGCAAACTCCCCATCTATACTGCCTAATGGTTTATTTTCTCTTCAGACGACCTTAGTCAGTCACAGGCTTCACGTAATCTTCGAGACAAAAGGGGCCTTAGGTCAGGCCCGGACTTCTCACTCTCAGTTTGGTCTTTCCTCTATTCCACTCTGCCTCTTTTTTCAGAGACTATTAAAAGACACAGGACAGAAATACTCTAACAAATGCTTTACATACAATATTCCTTATCTCACAATTCTGAAAAGTAGGTAAAAGTATACCCTTTTTACAGTTAAAGAAAGTGAGCTCAGAAACATTCAAACATGCCCAAATTTAACTGGCAGGTAGCAGAGCTAGGATTTAAACCTGCATCCATTTAACCCTAAAGTGTGTGCTCTTTCCAATTAACCACTTTACATTTGCATAGGACAAATGCAGACTATAAAAGAAAGGGGAAAATCTACGGTCCAGGCAGAGAAAAACACCTATAAAGTCTCCAAAATAGTATCAAGGTAATAGATACTAACATGAGCACCCTAAGTTAGCAGCCCTGAAATGGGGTTGTGAAGAATATGGTCAACAAGGCTTTAAGAAAAAGGAGAAACAAAATAAGCATAAGAGCAACAAAACAAAGCCAGATTTAAATTAATGAGGCATAGCTGCTGAGTGTAAGGAAAGATTCATGAACACATATTCAGGAAATCAACAATAAGAAATGAAATTGTTGCACTTAAGCACAAGCATGGAGTCCAAAAAAGAAAAAGAAAAAAATTACAAAGTCCGAAGGCTGCCAGGAAAGAGTAAGTTACACTCTACTTAAAACAAAAATATGCACAGAAGAGTAATATGCCTTTCAGATGCTTAACCAAACTCTACCAAAGTATTAGTTCTTAATGCAAAGCCTACCACGAAATAAACAAAATCTCGGTTTTTCCTCTGTAACATAATTACCAGATTACCTGCAATCTTGATGAAAAAAGAACTCATTGTATAGTCTAAAGTCAAAAGTATCAGTTTAATTACTACAGAATTCCACATAATACTTCAGAAGCAACATTCTAGAAGTTACAGGGGACACTGCTCCCTCAAGAAATTAAATGACACAGGGGCGCCTGTATAGTGCAGCTGGTTAAGCATCCAACTCTTGATTTCTGCTCATGAGATCCAGCCCCGCACTTAGCTTGAGATTTTCTCTCTCCCTCTCTCCCTCTCTCTGTCCCTACCCCCACTCATGCTCTCTCTAAAATAAATAAATAAAATCTTAAAAAAAAAAAAGAAAGAAAGAAAAGAAAAGAAAAGAAACTAAATGACACAGTACAAAGAAACTTGAACTAGTTGGTGCTGGGACTGCTTCCTATCGTGTTCTACTGCAAGCACCTCTGGAAACACCAGATTATTTTAGAGAGGGTTGAGACTGGAGAATAAAGACAACACATCTTCCCTGAGTGTCAATTTGACTATATTTTGGAAATATCACTTTTACCTACAACACAAGCTCATAGAGCAGAATACAAAATTCTCATGGAACCCACAATCCAGTGGGGGAATCAATACTCAAAAAAGTAAACAAATGATATTGTAATAAAGGTTATGAAACCTTTGGTTTTGGCTGTGTGTGTGTACATGAGGGGATGAGCAGGTAGAGACAGAAGCTAGGGAGGGCACATGTGTGGCATCCCAGGTCTCAAAGGCAGGTAGGTGTTTGTTGGGTTCAAGGAACTGAAATAAGATTCAGATCAGAGTATTTATTATGGTAATATACCAACTGCAGGGTATTAAAAAAGGACTGTATTCTCTATAATCTTGGAGGAGGAGGATGCAAGGCTTTTAGTTAGCATGGATCCACTGCATCTGCTATACAGTTTACCACTTCCCTTGACACCCTTTCTTTTGGCCCTTGTGAGAAAGAAAGGGTAGGAATTTTACAGATGAAAAGACAGGTTTGTGCCCAAGGCCAAAAAGCCAGAAAATGGGAGCTCTGGCAGTATCTCTGAACCTACAGGATGTCCTCCCGGTATTACACACAAGTCCGCATATCTATTACCTATATATCTGTGTACCTCTACAGCAAGCAACAAGTCAAGAATAATATGCAGTTAACTACCTCATTTAAAAATGAAAAATGTTTTCATACAAATTTTTAGAAAAACCATGAAGCAAAGCTTTTACCTACTAACTATACCATTGGGCTCATTCTCCTCTTAGAAGTAATAAACAACAAGAGCAGCAGAGCAACTCACAAAACCTGGGATTCCTGTTCAAGCTCTACTAGTAACCACACTCTCTCATTCTGCAAAAGTAACACCAAGCTCTGTCCAACGCTGCCCTCTGCCCCTCATTTTCTTTACCTATGATAAGAGAAGACTGGGTCTGGATCACGGTTCTCCCTGGGGCAGTGTATGCCTTTAAGGGCATTTTAGAAATCTGTTGAGCTGTTTTCTGTGGGGTTTTTTAGTTTTGTCTTGTGGAATAATCATACCTCATATTATGTTTTAAATTATTTTCCTTTATATTACAGTTAGGGAATTATATTGATTTATTCTAATTATGTGAGTAAAAAACTTTCATTAACTATTAATTTTATCTCAGGACACTAAAGAGTATTACAAAATATTTATTATGAAAAAGGGGGCTTTGGGTTATACAGAATTAGGAATTAATTGACTAGAAGATCTCAAAGGTTCTTTCCAATTCTATAATTCACTGATTCTATTAATATTTTGAACACTAATAATGAGACAAAGAATAGTGAAAAAGACAGCATCCATGAGGATTTGTGGGCAAGAACAGAAACTTCTAAATCTGCTTCTGCGCTTGGTTAAATAATTAAATTTGTAGAAAAGCAATTATATCCTACTGCCCAGGATGTTATATATCAGAATACTATGTACTTCACTTTTAAGAAAAAGATTAAAACATCTCCAAAAGTCACTATTACATTAGGGGCTTAGAAATATGAATTCAAAAGGAAGTCCTGCGGTTTAGCAAAGATTCGGCCCATACGTCCCAATCATCAATTTCAAAAATCACATTTTATAAAGTGAGCATAATGTGAAATGAACCCTGAAATATTATGATAAAGTTAAATAGATTTGGGTACTCCTCCCTCCAAACCAAAAGAGAGAAATTGCTGACACATTTCCAAAAAACAGAAAGATAATGCTTTGAGAATCAACCTTCCCACTCTAAAAGCTTCGGTTGAGGGGGTGGATGGAGCATCTATATATCAAGACGACATGATATTTCATTACCAAACTATCCTAAAAGTAACTGTGAACTATATTATTTATAAAATATAATCTTAAAAAATTGACAGGGAAACCTACTTTGGGCCAAGTCACACATAAATACACGCATGCCTATGTATTTATATTCATATATATCATCACATTTTAACAACTCTTCAAGGTAGATATTATTGTTCACTTTTTCTCTGAGGAACAGGAGGTTAAAAGACATTAAATAACAGAGATTTCCAGCAATCAGGATGCTATGGAACAAAGCCTTTCAAAAACAAGCCTAAAAGCCTCTAAGCAAGGACAAAAAAAGTTGTTAAAGATTACACAAAGTTGACTCTATAGAAGACTCCAGTTAAGCCTCACCTATTGACCTAATATTCTGTATGAAGCGATTTTTTATTAAGTACCTGATGCCTCTATCTGCCAAGCACTTTCACATACATTATCTTACTTGATGTTTCTCATATTTTATTAGTTGATATCATATTTGATAAGATATTTATCATGTGATAGCCTCCACTAATCTATCCATTAAGGAAGAAATGGAAAAGAGAGCAGTGGTTGCCAGGGGTGAGGGAAAGGATGTGACTATAAAGGGGTAGCACAAGGGAGTTTTTTGGGGTGATGGAATTCTTCTGTTTCCTAATTGTGATGGGGGTTACACAAATCTAGACATACATTAACATCCATATATGTACACCAAAAGAAAAAAGGGCAACTTAAAAAAAGTTTAACTGCATTTCCTTAACAACATGATGCAGAAAACGGTTGATAATTTCTCCTGAACTGCATTTCCTTTCGTTTTTTTTTGTTTGTTTGTTTTGTTTTCAATTTTTTTTAAAGTAGGCTCCATTCCCAGTGTGGAGCCCAACATGGGACTTGAACTCATGACCCTGAGATCAAGACCTGAGCTGAAATCAAGAGTCAGGTGCCAGGCACCCCCTTTTGTTTTGGGGGGCTTTTTTGTTTTTATTCAAATTCCTGTTAGTTAACAATACAGTGTAATATTAGTTTCAGGTGTACAATGTAGTGATGCAACACTTCGATACATCACCTGGTGTTCCTCACAGCAAGTGCACTCCTGAATCCCCATCACCTATTTCACTGATCCCCCTACCCACCTCCCCTTTGGTGACCATAAGTGTGTTCTCTATAGTTATGAGTCTGTTTCTTGGTTTTTCCTCTCTTTTCCCTGTACTCATTTGTTTGGTTTCTTAAATTGCCACATGTAAAATTTAAGATGCATTTCCTTTCAATGCCACAGAGTATGCTTTTAGTTCATAAAATAACTTTGTAGAAACACCTTAGTCCTTTGATAGTTCAGGGTTTTATGGAGATTCTAATTAAACAACTACAAATTTATCTTTAATAAAACATCAGTAAGTTCTCTTGGTATATCAACTTTTTTTTAAAAGATTTTATTTATTTTTTGACAGAGAGAGACAGCTTAGAAGGAACACAAGCAGGGAGAGTGGGAGAGGGAGAGAAGCAGGCTTCCCACTGAGCAGGGAGCCCGATGCGGGGCTCAATCCCAGGACCCTGGGATCATGACCTGAGCCGAAGTCAGACGCTTAACCAACTGAGCCACCCAGGTGCCCCAGGATATCAATATTTTAAAAATTCAAGTTATTATAATAAAGTCAGATTTTACAAAAGTAAATGCCTTCCAAATTTCTTGGAATTCTGCTACACAAAGGCCTATATTTAAAGCATATATGTAATAAGAAATCTCTAGTCACAACCATTTCAAAATCAGGAAGGAGGGAGAGAAAATTTACTAAGTATATACATCCAATGTCTCCAAAGGTTACTGCATTCTCTTTATAAACTGTCTTATCTCACTGAACAATCTCCCCACCGCTGAGAGACCGAGATCTTCCCAATTTTATGAAAAAAGAACATGGAGTCAGCAGGTTAAACAAAGCAGCCCGCAATTGCTGGGCTAACAGGACAATGGAGCCAAGATAAGCCAGAGCTTTAAAATAAGAGCACGTTTTAGTGCGCCTGTAATAAGGGTATAAATTCACAGCATATGGAAATTTATAAATGCAATTAACAGTCAGTGCAAAATACTGATTTGTCATCTCTAAAAACAGACAACTGTCAAGTATTTGCTATGTGAAACAAAATTTTTCCAACCAAGGAGTCTGAGATGGTGCTAACAAGCCAATTTGATACACTGGATTTGACTAGTAACCAAGAAAGCAAGCTCTTCAGTGTTTCTCGGGACCAACAACTAAAAACATCTAGCATGTTAAGTCAAGAATATAACTTATTAGGGATGTCTATCACATAATAGTAACTTAAGGATAAATGATCACATAGTCAAAGATTTCTATCTCCCCTAAAAGTCTGAACTTCTTAAGAAATTCAAATTCTTGGGGCGCCTGGGTGGCTCAGTCGTTAAGCGTCTGCCTTTGGCTCAGGTCATGATCCCAGCGTCCTGGGATCAAGCCCCGCGTCGGGCTCCCCACTCCATGGGAAACCTGCTTCTCCCTCTCCCACTCCCCCTGCTCGTGTTTCCTCTCTTGCTGTCTCTCTCTGTCAAATAAATAAATAAAATCTTTGGGAAAAAAAAAAAGAAATTCAAATTCTTCCACCTAGAATTCAAGGTCTTTTCTGATCCAGCCCAAATTAATTTTTCAAAATTTCCCTGAGTATTCAGCTTCCTATATACTTCACTTGAGCCACAAGCTGAACTCTCCCCATCCCCCTAAGCCCAACGTGTACCTCCTCGTGTCTAAATTACACCCTCTATACTCCATGTAAGGAAACGCGACTCCCCCTACAAGACCAGCTCAATTCTCTCCTCCTCCAGCAACACTTCCCAAACTACTAGTTCAAAACAGTTTCTGCCTTTCCTCAGAACTCCTATAAAACTTTTGTCCATTCATGATATACATACTGTTATTTTGTTTTGTTTTTTTTTAAGATTTTATTTATTTACTAGAGAGACTGAGTGAACTGAAGGAGACATAAATGAGCATGACTGGGGGGGACGGACAGAGGGAGAAGAGGAGGGAGAAGCAGGCTCCCCGCTGAGCAGGGAGCCCGATGCAGGGCTCGATCCCGGGACCCTGGGATCACGACCTGAGCCGAAGGCAGACGCTTAACCGACTGAGCCACCCAGGCGCCCCCATAGTGTTATTTTACTGAACTGGATTTACTTCTTTTTTGCATGTATGTCTTATTTCCACAGGACAGACTTGTGACATCTATGCTTGTATCATCCACAGCATCTCATTCCTAGTAGATAGCCAGAAAAAAATATTTCTTTTTTATTTTAGGGTACAAGCTAATTTAGGATGATACTTAAATATATTTGTGACATATGTGATATAAATACCTAATGTATGTTTAGCCGAGACACAGTATTACACTTTTCCCTTGAGAATAAAAACTTTTAAAACATATTATCTTTCCTAAGGCTAACATCTCAATGATAGCTTCTAGGCAGAGAAAACCCAAATTCCTGTATTTCCTTTTGATACCACACATTTAAATTATTAAAAGCTTATTTGTTTTTAATTTGTCCATATACGTTTCTCCTTTGAAAGTCCAGGCAGATCTTTTATAATATACAAAACTTATGGAGCACTACCACAAATGCAATTAACAGGCTAAAATTAAGGTATAAACAACCTTGCAAGTGGAAAATGTAAACAAAAATCACTTTTAGGAAATTAAAAAACAAATCTACAAAATATAAATACAAGCTGACATGAAGGCCACCTGCTAAGCTGGAAAAAAAATTCCAGTGGGTTATCCATGTACACACTACCACACTAAAGCATAAGATTAAAAAATACAGCAAATCGGGCGCCTGGGTGGCTCAGTTGGTTAAGCGACTGCCTTCAGCTCAGGTCATGATCCTGGAGTCCCGGGATCGAGTCCCACATCGGGCTCCCTGCTCAGCAGGGAGTCTGCTTCTCCCTCTGACCCTCTTCCCTCTCATGCTTCCTATCTCTCATTCTCTCTCTCTCTCTCTCTCAAATAAATAAATAAAATCTTTTAAAAAAATAAATAAATAAATAAATAAAAAATAAAAAATACAGCAAATCATAAGGTCGTACAGCTTAAAGAGGCAATACAAGTCCCCCTCCCACACCTGAAAGTAGAACTTTCCTATGAAACCTTTCATAAGCCAAAACGGCATAAAGTGAAGAAGTAATTACCATTACTTCATTATGAAAATATTTTTGAGCATTCCCACAGCCAAAAAATAACCTCTGTCAGGCTTTTTTGGTACCTCAAGACACATCTTGCTAACAGATGCGCAAAGTAAATCGAGAAAAAGCACAGATGCTCACAGACACACTTCAAAGCCATGGCGGCTTGAGACTGAGATGCTGAGTGTAGTTCCCTGGAAAGGAGCTTGGTGGCGCTACACTCACTGCTTGGGGGTGCCCGCTGCCTCTGTAAGGATGCACTGCCAAACAAATGCTGAACGCAAACTTCTTTTGATTTCTTTCAGCTAGCAAAAACAGGTACTAATGTAGGTCTTTGGTAAAAGTAAGGTGATATAACATGAACTTTCAAAAAGCAGGGGATACCGTTGCACCACAATGGTTAAGCGCACAGTCTCCGAAGTTAAATTGTATAGACTAGCACTAATTCCTTATGCACTATACTGTGTGGCCTTAAGCAAGTAGCTTAACCTCACTCACGGTGCTTCAGATCAGTAACAATAGTACCTGCCTGGTGGTGTCAGTACCGGTATTGAGTTAACATATGTCAAGTACTTAGACGAGTGGCTGGTATATTTAAACGCTCAATGGATATGCTACTGTATTATACGTGGTACAAACATATCTGTTCTTTCCATTCATTTTCTTTACCAAATATGATAAAGTTTAAGCTATAATAACAAATATATATTCATCATCCATAGCTAAGGGGGAGACAATATACTTGCCAATGCACTTAGGTTTACCAGATATGCACTACCACTCCTGTCTACTTCACTAGTCAGTCTCCTATCCACAGTAACCACACCTTTCTCTCATTTAGGACTCTCTACAATAGTACTGCCTGATAGAAAAATAATGTGAGCCATGTGTGTAATTTGAAATCTTCTAGTAGCCACACTTAAAATGTAAAGAAAAACAGACAAAATTAATTTTAAAAGATTTAACCCAATATATACATAAATTACCATTTCAATGTGATCAATCTAAAATAAATGATTAAGAGGGGCGCCTGGGTGGCTCAGTCGTTAAGTGTCTGACTTCGGCTCAGGTCACAGTCCTGGGGTCCTGGGATGGAGCCCCGCATTAGGCTCCCTGCTGGGTGGGAAGCCTGCTTCTCCCTCTCCCACTCCCCCTGCTTGTGTTCCTGCTCTCGCTGTCTCTCTGTCAAATAAATAAATCTTTTAAAAAATAATAATAAAATAAATGATTAAGATACTCTGCACTCATTTTTTCATTCATTTTTGAGTCCTAGGCCTCCTACAATAAAACTTACTCCTCTTCTGCATCAGGCTTGCCCCTAAATTAACCGAAGCCTGTGGTCAGTCAGGCTGTGGGTTTGAATCCCAGCTTTGCCACTTAATAATTGTGAAACTTCCAACCTGTTACTTCCGCAATTGTAAAAATAGGGGTAATAGCAGTACGCACAGGTCAAAGGGATGTTGTTTAAAATCAGGTGAGTTACCACATGTAAAGTGCTTGCAGCAGCAACTGGTGCATAGCACATACTTAGTAAAATACTGGTTGTTACTGTTGTTATTAAAAGCTGAGTGATGGTAGCCAGATTAAGATGCATCTGTATGAATTTAGACACAAATGCTTCATCGGAAAGGTAAGTGTGTGACCATCTTTTTGCAATGTTTTAAGAGCAACCGTGGGTTTCCCTGTACATAAGCAGCCAGAGCCTTGAATGGCTCTCTTCAGACCAGGCTGACTTTACAGAGCACCCCCCACCCGTGTCTTACAAAGACCTGCGGGGCAGAACTGCCCTTTCTACCTAGAGCCATTTGACACAGAGCTGGTTCTTTCCCCCACTGCACCCTGCTGTGCGGTAAGAAGCTGTGAAAGGCACTCCTTCTTGCAGTGGGGATCCCTCCCCTCCTCCCTTCCTCCACACAGGGTCCTGGAAGGTAAAACACGTAACATTTCATTTGTTTTCTGTCATTTTACTCACACCTTGTAAGTTGTATTCTCTGCATAAAATCCCTTCACGGGGGGGCGGGGGGAGTCCTGCTTATCAAATCTACCATTTACCAAATCTACCTCTGAAATACAAGTTTTGTCTTTGGTCAGATTAAGCTACTTGCCAAGGTCATGGAGTGAGTTAATGTTACAGCCAGGCCTAGAACTACACGGGAGGTCAACTGTTCTCAACTCGACAACAGAGTGATTTGATAATTTAATCAGCACAAAGGAAAACTGGTCCTCTGGCAAAGAGTAATTACACACTGAGAAAAATGATTTGATGATTTTTTTTAATGATACAAATTTTAAGTCAATAATTTTAAACACTGTAACAGAATCTAAAGAATATCCTTAGGGTCAACAGAAGCTGCTTTATGAGCATTATTTGTTAATTCCTCATGGAAATAAACTCATGGTATTGGAAAAAGACCTCAAGGACAGAATTAAGGACTGGTAAGAATCTAATACAAGCTTTGCACTGACTATAGTTCTATTAACTCAACTTTCTAGCTCTAAGATTCTAAGTAAGAGGAAAGATCTAAATCCATGCTGCCTAGGTGGGTGGGATCTAGGTAACTTGTGATACAAAGGAAACAATATGTTAAAGATTATTTCCAGAGGAAAAAAAATAAAAGTATCTAAGAGCCAGGATCTGAAAAAGCAAGATCCAGGGAGACAGCCTACTTCAATCAGGCTGTTCTGAATATAAACCATCAAAAGCAAACAGAAAGCAAGCCTGATTCTAAAGGCAGAACTCTCAGGCAACTACCCTGCAAAGTCAGCATGGTCTCCATCCCAAATCGGTCATTACTGAGCACAAAGCCGACATTACCTTTTCCCTCCAAGTTATTAAAGGGACAATAATCAACTATTACTTTAGCAGCAAACCATAAAAGTACACATACATGACCAGATTTTAGTGTTGGGATTTTTTAAAAACTTATGGCCAAAGTACTCTGATACGAATTTACTAATATTCATAATGATTATTGTGCTTCACACAGTATCTGGGTCTGACTGGAATGTAATTCGTGTGATTTACAGTAGTAACTACCACTCTACAATCGAACATTTCTAAAGAGAGCAGTAAGGAGAAGGGTCTCCCCCTGGGCTGATGCTGAAGACCTCTAAAACTCTGATGTTTTCCTTTTAACCACTTTACTGAGATATAATTCACATATACAACATTCACGCATACAGTGGTGCAATATCACACAGTCAATTTTAGAACAATTTCATCACTCTCACCCCAGGCTGAAGAGCACTTGTGGTCTATTCACTCGCTCTTTTTCCAGTTAGCCACATCATTTCTATTCACCTGGTGAATAGACCTTAAGTGTGACTTAAGACCTTAAGGGTTAAGTGACCTTAACCCAAAGGTCACTTTCCCAGAAAGGTCTTCCCTGACACCCAACTGAACACTGTAACACCACGCCCATGCAACACACACTCATCATCATCATCTCACCTGCTGCCCGCACCCTCAGCCCCTACCCCCCACTTTGCTTTTTTCCAGATACTGATCACATTTAGCATTCCAAACGTTTGCTGTTTATTGTCTGTAAACTCCAAAGAGGGTAATGATTTTTGTCTTACTGGGCCTAGAACATGACCCTGCTGTGAAAGTTTAATGATTATAGAGGGAAAAAGGGAGGGAGAGGAGAGCAACGGAAGTAGCTTCACTACTACAAATTTCACTAGCTTGTAAGATCTTTGTTCTAATTTATTAAATTATGGGTTCTCTGTAACATTTTTCTCCTTTATTTTTTTTAAAGATTTTTATTTATTTATTTGACAGAAAGAGTGAGAGCACAAGCAGGCAGAGCGGCAGGCAGAGGGAGAGGGAGAGGGAGAAGCAGGCTCCCGGCTGAGCAGGGAGCCTGATGTGGGGCTCGATCCCAGGACCCTGAGATCATGACCTGAGCCAAAGGCAGCCGCTTAACCGACTGAGCCACCCAGGCGCCCCAACATTTTTCTCCTTTAAAATGAAAGTCTAACTAGGGAAGACTAAAATAAATGAAGTTAACTAAATTTAACACCACTGAAGATGCCAATATCTATGCCACATTTAAAGATTTGTTCTGAAGTTTTCATTCCTTGGGGTCTTTATTGAATGCCTAACCTGTGTACATGGAGAATACCAAAGAAATAAAAGACAGTCATTTTCTTCCAAAAGCCTACAGTATGTGTGAGCTAGTCGTGCACAAATTAAATACATGCTACCTTTGTTTTTCTGCTTTTGTTTCTCATTTTTTAAAAAATATGTGAATAGCAAACACCTTCAAAACACCACAGAATGTAGGGAGAAAAAACAATAATCTATGTGAACTGGAATAGTCAGAAACTGCCTCCTAGAGGAAGCAGGGTTATCAGAGTCCGTGAAACCAAGGTAACAACAGAACCAATGTGCAATGGCTTCTCACACTAGTTTATTTCTTCCATATATAGTAGTAACGAGGTAGGGAGGAAGGTGCAGGTTGGCAGACAACTCTCTTCCACACAGTCATTCAGGGATCCAGGCTGCTTCCACTGTGGCTCTGCATCCCCCTAGTTCCACATTATGGTACACATCCAGCCAGCAGAAGAGGAAAAGCACCAAGAACAGCAACACATCATTTCTACTCACATTCTAGTGGGGGAAACTCAGTCACACGGAACCAAGAGCTAGCTCTGGGCCCAGGAAGAGGGCAAGAACAAATTTTGGTGGACAGCCAAGAGTCTCTGCCACAAGGAGGATTTGAAATGAACCATGAAGGATAAGTGGCATGAAACCGGAAATGAAGGAACCACATGAACAAAAACAATCAAGTCAAAACTAAGCAACGGTCAGGCCAGAAGAGCGAGAGGACAAGGCTGGCTATTTCTGAAGAGTGGTGACAGAAGACGAGGTTGGTTAGATCAATGGCTCCCAAATGTAAACTGAAGACAAATCCCAATAGATGTCAAAGTTTCTACCAGTCTACAGCGAAGTGAAAAAAAACAAGTACAAGAAGATAACACGTTAATAATGCTAAATTAATTACAGCATGTTTCTAATACAATTTTCTACAACTTACATAAAATGTGATATCAAAATTTCATGGTTTAATTTTTATATTAAAAAATGCTTTTAAACATGACAGTTAAGGCTATCAACAGTTCTTTCTAAGATAATGCCCTTTCCTGACTATAACAAATTCAGTCTCTGCCTTTTAGGCAATGGGGATTTTACTTGCACTTTCCAGTTCATTATATAATTTTAATGCTTAATATTTTCTAACAAACCTTTATGGTTTGCAAATCAGAAAAGACTTATTACTTCTAAATAGCCATAAGAGTTTAAATATAAAAAACAAGAGTTACCTGAGAGTAGGGAGAAAGTCTTACATATATAAAATGTACTCAAAACACGTGCCCCAAAGATTGGGTGAAAAAAAAATAGTTGACTCTTCTGGACCCAACTTCAAACTCTAATATATAAACATATAACATATATGACAACTATTAAACTCAAAAATGGGGGCTTAAGAAAGCAAAAATTGGCAAACTAAAAAACAATCTACTATCGGAAAAAAAATGGGGGCTTAAGAAAGTAATAAATTGGCAAACTAAAAAACAATCTATTATAGAATTAACTCAAAATTTCCTTTTCTAAAATAACTACTTTTAATCTAAAAATGATACAATACACTATTCTAATTATTTACCATAGATTGGGGGGGAATGTTAGATACCATTAAAAATAGCAATAAAGAAAGTAAAATTCTCTTTTTGCTAGAGAAATTCAAATATCATCATTCAACTAGGAGATAAAAATAAGAATTTTATTTAGAATAAAAGAGTGTTCAACACTAAAGAAAGCAAACACTTAGAACTACTTATGACCAATGGAAATATGTGCTTATTAAGGACAGAAAGCTAATTTTTATTAGCTTATAATAATAAGCTAATAAAACCAATAAATAAAATAAAACCAAATAAACAAAAACCAAACTTCTATAAAAAATCACTTTTTCTACCTTATCCCCTATATACCACAAATGGCAAGGTTTGAAAAAAGATGACACTGCACAGCATGCCTCCTTAAAAATAAAGAGAAAAAAAAAAACCTGTTAGAGAAATCTAAAAGGTGCAAATTCCATTTATTGGAAACCTGGTATAGTTCAGTAAGTAAACCTCAGTAAGTTCCAAACATGTGTGCAAATGTTAGCCATGCATCTTTCCAGTCAGTTTAGAATTATTAAGCTAAGGAGTGACCAAACTAAATGAAATCAACCATGCAAGGAAAACATCTGCTGATAATTTCTGAAGTTAATGGTTTCCAATAGTCATATATATCTCTTATCACAATGGTTTCCATGGAAAATATTCAAGTATTCATTGGAGAAAGATCAGCCTAAGTTGAATTATTATCAAAAAATACTTCTACCACATAGCAGTATGTTAGTTTGGATAATTTGTCAGGTTCTAAAGAACTTTCTGCTTAACTGAGTTACTGCTTTTTAAAAATTTAACACACACGTGCCATTACTGTGGCAAAATTATTTCTACAAATAGAATTTCAACTTGCTAAAATTTAATTTACCACACATTTGAAAAAATGAAATCGTATTTGATAAATACTTCAGTTTAATTATTTAAAAATGAAATCACTTTTTAGAAAACTGTCTGGCAAATATGTTACTCATATATACTTAGACATGCACATACTTAAACATGCTGATCATACCAGTTTTAGTCATATTAAAATTTGATGGCTGAGATTCATTCAATGTATGGGTAAGCTTTAGCTTTCCCTTAAGCTCGTGGACAACGAAACAGAAACTAGATCAACACTAGGGATTTTATTCTGCACAACACAGTTCTTGCCTATCATACTCTTCTAGTGCTATCTTAAAATGACAATAAAAAATATTGGTTATTAGAAAAACCTAAGAGTTATATGACATTGAGTAAACACTGAAAATTTAAAATAGGAGTCTCAAATCTAGGGTCACAGAGTACAATGGAAGTCCAATAAAGTAAATCAACTTAAAAAGAAATACGAGAAGTCATTATTTCCAAATGAGGCCTGTATGCTTCAAAAAGACGGACTTGGGAGGCTCTAATACTTATTCCAACAATGCTATACTTAAAATATTTTTCCAACTCCTTTTCAAGAAATCCCTACAGAACCTTTAGCGCATTCTAGTGATTATCCTCAACGAGTAGCAACAAATCTTCAAACTTGGAAAGCGGGTTTGAGGTTTTAAAGCAATTAAGGAGTCACGTGGGCCTGCTATAGAGAATATAATGAATCATCAGAGTAATATACAGTTGATTGAAAATGAGATGTAAACACAAGGCAAGGACAATTTTCTTGTGAGGCAACCCTGGAAGAGTAAAGCCTCCCAAAGAGCTCTGAGTGCACTTCTCAACTGGATGTCAATGTAAGTCAACTTCACAACTACAAATCATTTAGTCCAACTCTCTTATTTTACCAATTAGAAAACTAAGTTTCTAAAGGTAAAAGAAACTGCCCCAAACCTAACTATTTAAAGCCAGACTTGGGGCTAAAAGTGAGGTCTCCTAATTCCTTGTTCAATGTTCTTTCCCATGTCTATGGTCTTCCAGGCTTGAGAAAAGGAAAGCAGAATTGCCTTTAAAATCCATTAAGGGTTTCAGTTTTAAATTCAAATTAAAGCAACCGGAAATCTCCAAAATTCTGTAAGAATATGCAATTACATTTTAAAACACATGCACATTTAGTGTTGCCAATTCCAACTACTACATGGAGGAAGCAGGGACAAACTGCAGAAAAATTAAGGATGGATGCTATAGTAGTTCAGGTTCAAAGTGGTTAGGCCTTAAATTAATTCTAATTTGGCAAAGCCAAACTTCTTCCAACTCCATCAAATATGAATATGTTTTTTTCTTATGCAGACATTTAAAAAATTTTTAAATGAGTTGTCATCATTCATTACTGTTTAATAGCATTTGTTGAGCATTTACCATGCCAGACAGTATGCCAGGCACTTGCATTACCTCATTTAATCCACACAACAACCCTATGGAGGGAAGTACTATCATAACCCCATTTTAAAGATAAGGAAACTGAGATCCACCAGAGTCCTAAAAGTGTGATGGGCTGTATTTTCCAACAATGTCTATAAAAATATTTCCTACCCCACGTTTTTTTAATAAACTTTTTGCTTTAGAAGTTTTAAATTTACACAATTATACTGATAGTATAGAACTCCCATATACCCTATAGCTAGTTTCCCCCATTATTAATATCTTATGTTAGTATGGTACATTTACCACAATTAATGAACCAATAGATACATTTTTATCAACTAAAATCTAGACTTTATTTAGATTTCCTTAGTATTTATCTAATGTCTTTCTTCTGTTTCAGGATCCCATCAGGATACCACATTATATTTAGTCATCATGTCCCCCTAGGCTCCTTCTGGCCGTGACAGTTTTTTCAGACTTTCCTTATTTTTGATAACCCAGAGATTAAAAATCTGAGACCCCAGATGTATCTTACTCCAGAGAAGATGCTTCTTAACAAGTCTCCTGAACAATTTCCTATAATCCAAACTACCTGTTCTTAGAATTTAAGCAAGTCTATGTGTTGGTCAGTGCAGTGGGCCTGAATTGGCAGGACAATCACATTTGGAAAGTAGATCCTACAACAGTAATTTTCATCCTGGTAACTGCATTAATGCATTCAAGAGAATTTATGAATGAGCTGTCATGTATATAAGATGTGACTGCAAAACATAAGTTTTATCATTCCCAGTGACAGGACCAAGCAGGCAACGTATTAACTTCTTTTTAAGTAGCCATACTAGCTTTTCCACAGTTATGAAAAAACAGTTTTTTAAATATTCAAATAATTTCTACTTGCTTTCATTTAATGGAAGGAGTGCTTGTAAGATATTATTAAATTTCTCATACACATTTTAGGATTAAGTTGTAGCCAGTGCTAATTATAACATGCCTGGAAAAAATTTAACCTACATGGATTAAAATTCTATTTATAAAAGAAAAGTCTAAACCACAGAAACAGTGCTTAGTTTAGAACAAGAACATGTACATAACTGCCAAATGCAATCCCTGTTTAGATGTCTCTCTTACCGAAACACTGTAATTACAAAAAAACCAAAATGAATTTCTAAGTGTTTCAAGATGAAATAGTCCTTGCATAATTTCCAAGGCTTATAATTACTTTCCTGAAAAGGTAAATACTCCAAGTTTTAATTTAATACAATACTAACTCTACAAGTTAACACAGATTGAACATTTGATTTTACTCTAAAATGGAAGCCACCTATGAAATTCAGAAGCTTTTAAAAATGAACAATCAAATGTTAACCAAAGGAAAATTACTGGGAGGCTAAAGGCCAATCTAACTTCCTAAAGCCATTTATGGAGAAAGAAAGCAAACCCCCAAACTTACTGACTGGGTTTTTAAGATATCCTCATATACGTTTCATGACTACCCAACAGAGAAATGCACCACAACACACAGTCTCTCACTTCCCATTCCCTCTTCAGCCCAGCTTTTGGCCTCTACCATTCCACTGAAACCACTTCAGGAGAAAAGTCCACTTTCACGCTGCCAAATCCAATAGCCACTTCACTGTCCTTATGTCACTCTACCTCTTGGCAGCATTCCACATGAATGGCCACTTCTTCCTTGAAACGCTAGGCTCTCCTGGCTTTTGTGAACATCGCCCTCCTGGTTCGCCTCTGACCCCACTGACCCGGCCCTCCTGGTCTCCTCAGTTGGCTCCTGCCCCTCGCCTGGACCTCAAAATGCTGGGGCTGCCTAGCACTCAGACACTGGTTGTCTTCTCTCCATCTTTCTCCTCTTCCTTCCTCCCCATCATCCTCCTGCTGACCTTTCCAAAAGATATCTCCAACACAACTGTCCCCCCTGGGCTCTGGGCTCTCAGACTGAGCTGATGACCTTGGGTGTTTCAAAGTCCTATCAAACTGAACACGTGCAGAATAAATGTCCTCATTTCCCTGGCCTTCCTCCACATCCACTCCACCCTCAGTTTTCTCCAGCTCCATAAACAACATCAGGGTCCACCCCCATTCTCTATGAGAAATCCGGGAGTCATCTTTCATTCTTTCCTTTCCCTCACACTCCCCAAGTCCAATAAAATCAGCAAGAGATCTGTCAACTCCATCTCCAATACCCATCCTAAATCCAACACGCTGCATCGACGGCTATTGCCACCACATGATTTAATCCATGCCATCATCATCTTGTGCTTGAACCGCTGTTACTGACTTCCTCTCTTTCACTCTTGGCCAAACCATACCCCCACCCACGGCCAGTCCCTTCACCATACTGTAGCGCAAAAAAAAAAAAGAAAAGTAAACCGCCAACCCGATTTATCATTTCCCTGTTTTAAGTCTCTTTAATGGCTTTCCACTGGGCATAGAGTAAAAATCAAATTCCCACCCAAATCTACAAGTCTTCTATGAGTTAGCACCCACCTCCCATCTTTCCAAGTATATCACCTCCCACTCCCCTTCACCCACATTCCAACCACTCTCTTCTGTCAGGTTCTCCTACAGGCTATTTCCTACCTCCGGGCTTTGTGCAAATTGTCCATGATGCCTAAAATGGTCCTCTCAGACTTGCTGCTTAACTACCTTCCTTTCTTCCTTTTAGGTGTCAGCTTAGCGTTGTCCCCTTAGAGGAGCATTCACTAAGGCTGACCACTACTTTCCCTTGGTAGAGCAAGTTCCCGTTGGTAGTTATTCTCCCACCTCAATCCTGATTGCTTCCTTTATGGCTCTCATTACAACCTGCAGTTATTTTGTTCCTTTATCTATTTTCCTGTTTTCGGCCCATCACTCCTTCCAGAATTTTAGGTTTACAGTTCTATGGTTGTGAGAACTATGTTGATATTGTTCACTATTATAGCCTCAGCATAAAACCCAGCACACTTGGAAAGAGCTCAATTACTACTTGCTAAATGGTTTGGTATAAAAAATGAGGAAAGTCAGATGAATTGCTACTACTATTTTATGTTTTTTTCAGGAATTCAAAAGCAGGCAGAAACAAATATAGTTCAGTTGATCACAGTATCTTTCAATTTTTGGTCCTTTTACCACTTCTGAATTTATATGGGGTCATTTCTATTTAAGAGAGTAACAATACAACACAAAAGTATAACACAAAAATAATATCACCTTACATTCAGAGAGCATTTTCTAGTCTCCAAAGTGTTTTCAAATGTTTATTACCTCAACTGAAATTCAGAAAGCAGGTATTACTTCCATCTTATAGAATCATTAAGATTCAGGGAGGTCAATGAATTGCCTAAAATAATTTTTAGTGGCATAGCTGAGATTCTGAACCTTGTTCAAACCTTGTTCCTTTTTTTTTAAGTTTTTTTTTTTTTTAAGATTTTATTTATTTATTTGACAGAGAGAGAGAGAGATAGTGAGAGCAGGAACACAAGCAGGGGGAACAGGAGAGGGAGAACCAGGCTTCCCACCAAGTAGGGAGCCTGATGCGGGGCTTGATCCCAGGACCCTGGGACCATGATCTGAGCCGAAGGCAGACGCTTAACCGAATGAGCCACCCAGGCACCCCTCAAACCTTGTTTCTTTTACCTTTTTCTTTTTTGTGTTTTGTTGTAGTGCACAGTTTCAACCTTATTTTAACTGAAGCATACAGTAAAGCACACAGTGAAATGTACAAATCCTAAGTATATAGCTTGATGAATTTTTACAAAGTGAATATACCCAGATCAAGATAGAACATCACCTGTAACCCAAAAGCCTCCATCATAAATGCTCCCTCCCAATCATTAACTACTCCTAATCGGACTGTAACCACTATTTGACTCCTAGCACTATAGTTAGTTAGTGTTATCTGTTTTTTAACTTTACTAAAATGGAATCAACAAGTATATACTCTTCTGTATCTGGTTTCTTTAACTCAAAACTATGTTTGCAAGATTCATCCATATTAATAACTGTGGGAATGGTCTGTTCTTTTCTGTTACTGTATAGTATTTAACTGTAAAAATGTACCAAAATTTATCTATTCTGTTAGACATTAGAGTATTTTGCAGGTTTTAGCTATTATGAATAATGCTGTTAATGAACATTCTTATTTTGTAGATCAAGAAGCTAAGGCCCAGAAAGGGAAAATGACTTAGTCAAAGAAACACAGCAATGGGGCAACCCAAGTAGACCCCAGAAGGCTTGATTTCCCTTGCCTATGAAAAAGTCAGCACTCAGAAGCCATCTGAATCTTCAGAGATTTTTTTTTAATGCTTGCATAATATAAAACCAAATCTTAAATTACAAATACTATGCCAAATATTATTGTAGTTTCTGGTTACCAAAGTTACTTCAGTAAAAATTTTTTAAACAAATGTAATCTTCTCTAATTTGTGGCATTCAACAAGATTATGATGTTTGGGGGTAGAAGTCATTTATTTTTATACATATCATTACTCCACAGGGGTTTATCTAATTTACAGTCAAATAAAATTTTGGTTCCCAGATTAGAAATGCCTCAAGTTGGGAATTCTATCAAAATATGGACAAATACAACAGTCCCAAATTATGAACAGGTAGCCTTCCAAAACTTTGCATTTAAGTCAGAGGTTGAGAATTCAGAATGCACTTTCTCATAGAAATTGTATAATACATAGTGATCAAGTTTTCAGATCAGTATGCAAAAGCCAACTTGACCTAAACATACCTAAAAATAGCACAGTAGTACAACAGTCTTTAACTACTATGAACACACACCTAACTTGGAATAATAATCTATAAAACTCTATCTTAATACCACCAATCTCTTATGTTAACTCTCATAAACCATGAGACCCACTCCTATTTCCCTGTCTTTTCTTCCAAATGCCTCTATGACCAGTTTTTAATCCCTCACCAATACTCTTCACTTTATGTTCCCAGATCCTGAGCCACAGGATTCAAACCACAACTTATCCCATAATTTCTATCCCTTAAATAACCTAACCCTTGAGATTTTCAATGCTATAAAAACCCTTGGGAGGAGAAAGACAAAGAGAAATAGAGGGGGAAAAGGGGAAAATCATAAAATCTCAAGAAACTCCAAAAAGTAGGGGCGCCTGGGTGGCTCAATTGGTTAAGTGTCTGCCTTCAGTTCAGGTCATGGGGTTCGAGCCCTACCCTCTGGCTCCCTGCTCACCGGGGAGTCGGCTTCTCCCTCTGCCCCTCCACCCCACTCATGCTTGCACTCGAGCACACTCTCTCTCTCAAATAAACAAAATCTTTAAAAAAAAAAAAAAAGAAATCCTAAAAAGTAGTTCTTCTATCTTCACCAAAAGGCACATGGAGTCACGTGGAATTTTTCTAAGTTCCTACATTCACTGAAATATTCTTTACTAGAGCCCTATTCAATCCTTCTAGCCTTCTTAAAGTCCTAGGCTGGGCATTCTGAGCATCTCCCCTTGCATTAGGAAAGCTTCCTGTTTCATTCCTTCTCACATTCTCTCTCATTTCTCACTTAGACTTTAAAATGGAAAGATAATGGGGCATGTTGATAACATCAAGTCTTTAGGTCACATAAAACTAAAATAAAGGAGAGATGGTGCTTCAGGAGTAGTCAGGCCATTAAGGTCACTATTAATCTATAACATGGTATATACAAGTTAGGAACTACATAAGAAAGCTTTGGAGCAAAGAAATAGTTTCATGAATGGACAACAAAGTTTCCAGAAATGAGAAAAATTTATCTTATACATTACAATATAACATTCCTTTGTTCTTGTGACTCACCTTATCTTTCTAATAATTACAGTGAAGATGTATGCTATATTGTCTCGGTACAACGAACACTGACCCCAGTATACCACAAAGAGGTAGAATCCAGGGTAATAAAAAGCCAGTTCCCAAACTGATGAAATTATTTACCAACAAATGCAGAAATCAATTTCTACTTAGTCTAGGTGATGAAAACCAAAGAGCTATATTAGCATGAAAATCCAATGAAGAAGATGGTAAATGACTCTGAAGGCCAAAAGAAATCTTAAAGGTAAAAAATGTCCTCAAAGAATTCTTAAGCACAAGAATGAGTAGTAGAGTCTCTAAACTTTGAAGAATGGATATTTTACAGAGCTGCCATCTTGCGTCCCCGCGTGTGTGCACCTAATCTCAGCTGGTCTGCTCGGGACCCCCTGAGCGCCAACCCTAATCCCCCACGTGGTCCCATTTCTGCTCCAACAAGATGAAAGAAACAATCATGAACCAGGAGAAACTCGCCAAACAGCAAGCACAAGTGCACATTGGTGGGAAAGGAACTGCCCGCTGAAAGAAGGTGGTTCATAGAACGGCTACAGCAGATGATAAAAAACTTCAGTTCTCCTTGAAGTTAGGGGTAAACAATATCTCTGGTATTGAAGAAGTGAATATGTTCACAAACCAAGGACCAGTGCTCCACTTTAACAACCCCAAAGTTCAGGCATCGCTGGCAGCGAACACTTTCACCATTCCAGGCCATGCTGAGACAAAGCAGCTGACAGAAATGCTACCCAGGATCTTAAACCAACTTGGTGCAGACAGTCTGACTAGTTTAAGAAGAGACTGACTGAAGCTCTGCCCAAACAGTCTGTGGATGGAAAAGCACCACTTGCTACCGGAGAGCATGATGATGATGAAGTTCCAGATCTTGTGGAGAATTTTGATGAAGCCTCCAAGCATGAAGCAAACTGAATTGAGTCAACTTCTGAAGAAGATAAAACTTGAAGAAGTTACTGGAGCTGCTATTTTATATTATGACTGCTTTTTAAAATTTTGTTCATGGATCTGATAAAATCTAGATTTCTAATATTTTTAAGCCCAAGCCCCTTGGACACTGCAGCTCTTTTCAGTTTTTGCTTATACACAATTCATTCTTTGCAGCTAATTAAGCTGAAGAAGCCTGGGAACAAAGTTTGAAACAAGGTTAATAAAGTCCTTTGCCTAGGCTATGATTTTTTTAGGTCATTGACACTGATTTCTACACAAAAGCAAAGTTGTTTATAGAAAGCTAATCGCGGCATGTAATATGGCTGGTAACTGATGAAATTTGATTAAAGATTTTAAATGGCCATATAATATTAAAAAAAAAAGAATGGATATTTTACAGAAAGTAAACTAGGAAGGTAAGATTGTACCATTCTGTCAAAAAAGTTTTTAAAATAAGTACGTTATAGGCCAAAAAAATTTTTTTAAGATTTATTTATTTATTTGACAGAGAGAGATAGCGAGAGCAGGAACACAAACAGGGGGAGTGGGAGAGGGAGAAGCAGGCTTCCCGCCAAGCAGGGAACCTGATGTGGGGCTTGATCCCAGGACCCTGGGATCAAGACCTGAGCCAAAGGCAGACGCTCAAGGACTGAACCACCCAGGTGCCCCTAGGCCAAAAATCTTAAATGGACTGAAAAATTTAGGTACAAACTATAAAACTACCATTGAAGTTAACAAGAAACCACACACAAAAGTGTAGCAAAGATGTAAAGATACTGTACCCAAAAATAATCTGAGATAACTTGTTACAGACAACTAAATACCCCATCAGAGAGCTGCCAACCAACCCATAAACAAAAATTTACCTTTACCTACCCACTATTATTTTATGTAAGCTGGTCCTGGTTCCACGACTTACTGTATGACTTTAGGCAAATTATTTAACCTCTCTGGGTCTCAATTTCTGCACTAGTAAAATAGAACTAAAGATGCTACCTACCTCATGATTATTGTGAGGATTAAATGACATAAAGTAAACTGCTGAGTAGCTCCAGGGACAAAACAAATATTTCATAGAGGTTAACTACTATTGTTTTCTCCAAACTGATGTGTTCAAAAGTTACCTGAAGTCACATCCATGACTTAACACTACCTTTAAAAACTTCACAACCCTCAGAACAGTGCTAAACACTATGTGGATGTTCAGTATTTATTGACTGACAACTAACAACACACATGGAATCTAGAACCTTGAAGCTGAAGTAGATTTTAGAAGTCATCTGGAACAATTTCACTTAATTCAACAATAAGAGTCTTGGGAAATTATCAAATCTTTGCTGAAACATTTCCAGGGACAGAAACCTGCCATATCAACAAGGCATACAGGAACAATTCTAATTACCAGAATATAAGATTTCATTGTACTGATTACTCTCATAAACTTCTTATCTGAAAGGCTGAATTCACTAGAGGGCATCACAATATTAGGAGAAATCATCTATCAGAAAAAAATCATTCAATATTTATTCTAAGAAACACTGCACCCAGCTGTATAATACACGTATGTTAATTTTTAAATTATTTGTTCAAATACACATTAAAATACATGTACAGGAAGAATTTTTTAAAAAGGTTATGAAATCATTACTTACATGTCCCTGTCAATAAGGTAAGTAATTCAGATTATCATAAAGCCTGGGTTCTTTCCGATCCCATAATAAGCCTCCTAACAATTTTAAGCAATTTTAATAATTATATGTCTATAAAAGAAAAGCATACAAAACCAAATTATATTTATTATTGCTCCTTGCAGCCATATTCCAAGTAACCACCAGCTTTCCATAAAAGGACCCAGTGCCAAAGAAAAAATTATCAACTTCTGTAAGAAATCCAAACCTGGACCCGTGTATAACCAATTATTTAAATAATCTAAAACCAAATTATTTTTAAATGTTCACATTCATTACCAAAATAATGGTACAACTCTAAAAGTTCATCAGGATCCAGGATGGTCCAAGAGAACCATCTTCAAATATCCTCTAACTCTCACTCATAATTCACAGCACCTACCCACTGTAATAGGTAGAAAGAAAAAACAAGGAATTCTCTATAGCACACCCTTCCACCTTATCATATTCCAATTGTATGTGACATTTTACAGCTCACATGCAGATTCTATCCTATCAGGTAGAGGGTTCAACTGACTTCCCTCACCCACAGACCACTAATGTCTCCACTTGCAATCCATTTCAACATTCCTTCACTTGATATACATTTGTGGGGCTTTTTTTTTTATTTTTTCCTTTGAATCAGTTATACCATTTGCCTGATTCTCTCATTTATTATGAATTAAAATCTTTAGCGTAGGTTTATTTTTCTATCTGGGTAAGTCAATGTATTATCATTTAACACACTAGTCAACTTTTTTACTATTGGTAAGACACTGTTCAATACTTAGATGCTGTTTGGTACTTAGATTATCAACACAAAAAGATACTCTAAACAGTGAGTATAATCAGAGTGGAAAGGTCCATCTGCCCAGGTAAATTAATAAACAGGTCGTTGGCTTTTGAAAAATCAATCCCTTATGAAATTCACTGGCAGGAACGAAGTCATGAACCCTGGATGAAACAAGGAAATTGGGTTTCAGAACCTACAAAGCCTATCTTCAGCATGTGGAAAATGGTCAAGCCAAGCCAGGAAACCACCACCACAGCAAGCTGCTGTCCACTCACCTCCACTTCCATTTAATGATTCCCTTTAAAAAGTTAAAACAACCAAGAATTCATGTCAGAAGACAAATAAGTTTGACAGTCTGTGCTCTATAAAGGATTCTCAAAATCTGCCATCCCTTCGATGGTATCCACATTCATCTACCATCCATAAACGTAGGTAAATGTTTGTATCACTTTAGCAAAAAAAAAATATATATATATATTTATATATATACCAACACAGAAGTCTTTTGTAAATTATCAAGAATTATGATACGAGAATGATAAAGGGAAGTAAAGGAATGAAAAACATACAGGTAACAGAGTCAAAGTAGATATTCCAGATGTAAGTGACCCAAATCAGGACAACTGGTGGTTTCTAAAGCCACCAGATTCTTCTCCATCTACCTGCTCCCTTTATATCCCAAAGATACTAACTAAAACAAAAAGGATCATAAGAGATATCAATCCGTTCTACTAATAAGAAGCACAATGTGATGGCTAATTTTATATGTCAACTTGACTGGCCAGGGAGTACATTATTTCCGGATGTGTCTATGAAGGTGTTTCTAGACGAGATTAGGATTGAACTGGTGGACCTCAGTAATAACAGTAATAACAGATCACCCCCTCCAATGTGGGTAGGCAACATCTAATCTGTTGAGGGCCTGAGTAAAACAAAATGCAGAGGAAGAAGAATTCACCCATTTTTTCCTACCTCACTGAGCTAGATGAGACATCTCATCTTCTCTGGCCCTAGGGACCGGAATTTACACCATCAGTTCCCCTGGTTCTCAGGCCTTCAGACTCAGACTGAATTAGGCCATTGGCTTTCCTGAGTCTCAGTCTTACAGACGGCAGATCATGGGAGTTCTCAAACTCCATAATCAGGAAAGCCAATTTCTCATAAATTTTCTCCCTCCCTCTCTCCTCTCTCTCTCTCCACACACACATATATGTATATACATATGTAATAATAACATAACATTGTTAAATTATATATGTAATATGTAATATAAATAATATATATGTAATGTGTAATAATATAAATAATAAATATATACAAATACATTTTTTAAACAGAGATATATACATATATCTATCTCCTACTGGTTCTGTTTCTCTGGAGAAGCCTAAAACACACACATACAACTGATACAAAAAGAGACACAGATCAGTGGAACAGAACAGAGAACCCAGAAATTGACCCTCAACTCTATGGTCAACTAATCTTCAATAAAGCAGGAAAGAATATCCAGTGGAAAAAAGATGGTCTCTTCAACAAGTGATGTTGGGGAAATTGGGACAGCCACATGCAAAAGAATGAAACTGGACCACTTTCTTACACCATACACAAAAATAAACTCAAAATGGATGAAACACCTAAATGTGAAACAGGGGTCCATCAAAACCCTAGAGGAGAACACAGGCAGCAACCTCCTCAACTTCGGCCTCAGCAACTTCTTGCTAGATATGTCTCCAAAGGCAAGGGAAACAAAAGCAAAAATGAACTATTGGGACTTCATCGAGATAAAAAGCTTTTGCACAGCAAAGGAATCAACAAAACTAAAAGGCAACCTATGGAATTCGCAAATGACATATCAAATAAAGGGCTAGTATCCAAAATTTATTAAAAAACTTATCAAACTCAACACCCAAAAAACAGAAAACCCAGTCACAAAATGGGCAGAAAACATGAACAGACATTTCTCCAAAGAAGACATATAGATAGCTACCAGACACATGAAAAAATGCTCAACATCACTCAGCACCAAGGAAATACACATCAAAATCACAATGAGATACCACCCCACACTGGTCAGAAAGGCTAAAATGAACAACTCAGGAAACAACAGGTATTGGCAAGGATGCGGAGAAAGGGGAATCCTCTTACAGTGTTGGTGGGAATGCAAACTGGCATAGCCACGCTGGAAAAGAGTATGGAGGTTTCTCAAAAAAGAACTACCCTACAACCCAGCAGTTACACTAGTAGGTATTTATCCAAAGGATACAAACATAGTGATTCGAAGGGGCACATGCACCCCAATGTTTATAGCAGCAATGTCCACAATAGCCAAAATATGGAAAGACCCCAGATATCCACCGACAGATGAATGGATAAAGATGTGATGTGTATATATATACACACACAATGTGTGTGTGTGTGTGTGTGTGTGTGTGTACACACACAATGGAGTATTACTCAGCCATCAAAAAGAATGAAATCTTGCCATTTGCAACAATGTGGATGGAACTAGAAGTCAGTCAGAAAAAGATAAATACCATGATTTCAGTCATATATGGAACTTAAGAAACAAAACAGATGAACACAGGGGAAGGGAAAATAAAATAAGATAAAATCAGAGAGGGAGGCAAATCATAAAAGACTCTTAACTATAGGAAACAAACTGAGGGCTGCTGGAGGGGAGGTGAGTGGGGGGATAGGGTAATTGGGTGATGGGAATTAAGGAGAGCACTTGATGTAATGAGCACTGGGTGTTATATACAACTGATGAATCACTAAATTCTACCCCTGAAACTAATAATACACTATATGTTAACTAAATTGAATTTAAATAAAAAATTTTAAAAACAAATAAAATAAAAAATAAAAAAACACATACATCCTGCCCTTGTTCAGAACTTTCTCATACACACACACACCCCCGTATGCACATACACACACCCATATGCATGTGTGTGTATGTATGTGTGCATGTGTGGGTGTGTGTGTGTGTGTGTGTGTGTGTGCGTGCGCGCAAACTATTTTCCAAGAGGAAACACCTGTTCTCCGTTGACTGGTGAGGCCATGGATATACTGCACATCAAAATCAACTATATTCAGAGGCAACAAATCGTGACACTGTTTTTTTTTTTAACTCCAGTGAGGATGGAGAGGATTAATGCAAAAATAGTTTTAGGCAACACACTGATCCACAGCCACAGCTAATCTTTTCCTCATCTCTGATTTAAAAGTCTCACTTGATGCATTAGCTTACAAAGGCACAAAAGATTTCAGAGGGTAGGGGAGTTGCTGGCAAGACTAAAAAAGCAAAATTATTCTAATAGGGTTCTTTTTTTCCCAAAAATATTTAAGAAAACTGAAAATATCTGAAATAAGTATGAAAGGTAATATCTCCTGACTCTCTGAAAAACAGTATTTCTAAGATCTGGCCTATCAAAAATATTTTGCACAAAACTTATCCGAATGCCCTTAAAATATCTATAGAGAATTCATGTATTAAGGCAATTTACCAAGTACAAGAACAATGTGTATTCTGACTCTAAGGGCACTTCCATTTTTATAACAAAACAAACAGGTTTCCATTTTTCTGAGCAATTTCTGATGCATCCATAGGTCCACGGTCCTTTCCTCCTGCGTAGGCCTTGGGGTCGGGGGGGGGGAGAAACAACAACTAATATTTATAAACATTTATTTCAAATTAAGAAAAAAATTAACACATGAAAAACTTTTAAAAGTCTCAATCTTACTTTTTTACAAGCCAATAATAAAAGCGAAGCCTTAGAAGTAGATGTAATTGTCAACGGCAACAGCTCAGGGAGTAAAACCCTGTGGTCAGTGAGGTCTGAAGCTCCTGTCCCCTCTCTTCCTCTTTTCCATAAATATTTTCTGTATATTCCTGACCATGTAAGCACTGAATACAAAAATTATTAACATGTAAAAATTTCTTCTGTTCTCAATTTTGAGACTACCTCCCATAAACCGGCAAAACTTTTAAACAAGTTCAAAGTTTTACAAATAACTCCGTTTTGAAAAATTTGTTTAAAAGAAAAAAAAAGGGTATTTATGAGAAGCCCACAGCTAACATCATCCTTAAGAGTGAAAGACTGAAAACTTTCCCCCTAAGATAAATCTAGAGAGTTAATGCAGTTTCTATCAAAATTCCAATGGCTTTTTGCAGAAATAAAAAAGCTGATCCTCAAACTCACATAGAATTGCAAAGTGTCTCAAGTAGCCAAACTACTGAAAAGGAAGAACAAAGCTGAAGGATCACACTTCCCAACTTCAAATCTTACTACAAAGCTTACAATAATAAAAACACCGTGATACTGGCATAAGGAGAGACACGCAGATCAGTGGAAAAGAATTAAGAGAATCCAGAAATAGACCCATACATTTATGGCCAATTGGTTTTTTTTTTTAAGATTTTATTTATTTATTTGAGAGAGAGAGAATGAGAGACAGAGAGCACGAGAGGGAAGAGGGCCAGAGGGAGAAGCAGACTCCCCGCTGAGCAGGGAGCCCGATGCAGGACTCGATCCCGGGACTCCAGGATCATGCCCTGAGCCAAAGGCAGCCACCCAACCAACTGAGCCACCCAGGCGCCCCATATGGCCAATTGGTTTTTAACAAGGGTGCCAAAACCATTCAATGAGGAAAAAATAGTCTGCAACAAATGGTACTAAGTGGACACCCACATGCAAAAAACGAAATTGACCTCTGTAACATACCATAGACAAAATAAACGGATTAACAACTTGAATGCAAGAGCTAAAACTATAAAACTGTTAGAAGAAAACACGCAGATAAATCTTCATGACTACAGATTTGACAATGGATTCTTAACTATGACACTACAAGCCCTAGCAACAAAAGAAAAAAAGAGATAAATTGGACTTAATCAAAATTTTAAAACTTTTGTACATCAAAGGGCACTATCAACAAAGTAAAAGACAACCCAGAGAATGAAAAAATTTTTGCAAATCAAGGGTCTAGTATCCAGAAAGTAAGGAACTCTCACAACTCAAAAACAAAAAGACAAACAACTTTCTAAAATGGGCAAAGAATGGGGCACCTGGGTGGCTTAGTTGGTTGAGCGTCTGACTCTTGATTTCAGCTCGGGTCATGATCTCAGGGTTGTGAGACTGCACCCCGTGTCCGGCTCCACACTCAGCATGGAGTCAGTTTGAGATTGTCTCTCTCCCACTCCCTTCCCTCACCGCTGCTCATGCCCCCCACCTCTTAAATAAATAATCTTTAACATGGGCAAACAATGTAAATAGACATTTCTCCAAAGACAATATACAAATGGTCATTAAGCACATGAAAAGATGCTCACAGTCATTGTCATTAGGGAGATGCTAATCAAACCACAGTGAGATAGCATTATATACCTAACAAGGATGGCCATAATTTAAAAATGGAAAATAACAAGTAATGGTGAAGTCATGGAAAATGTGGAATGCTTAAACACTGCTGGTGAAAATATAAACCACAGCTGCTGTGGAAAACAGGTTGGCAGTTCTCAAAAAGTTAAATATAGAATGACTAAATCACCCACAGCAATTCCACTCCTAGGTGTCTACCAAGAAGGACTGGAGAAACAGGTACTCAAATACTTGTCCACACATGTTTATAAAAGCAGCATTATTCACCACAGCCAAAAGGTAGAAACAACTCAAATGTCCATCAGTGGATGAATGGCAAAACAAATCGTGGTATATACATAGGAAATATTACTCAGCCTTAAAGATGAATCAAGTACTGATATATGCTACAATATGGATAAACCTCAAAAACTTTATGCTAAGTAAAAAAAAAGCGGGAGTCAAAAGGTCACATATTATATGATTCTATTTATATGAAATATCCAGAATTGGCAAATCAACAGAGACCGAAAGCAGACTGTTGGTTGCCAGGGGCTGGGGAAAAAAGAGAAGTACCTGCTTAAAGGTATAGCTTCCTTTTGAGTTGAAGAAGTATTTTGGAACTAGACAGAGGTGGTGGTGGCACAACACTGTGAATGTACTAAATGCCACTATCCTAAAATGGTGAATTTTAGGATATGTGAATTTCACCTCAATTTAAAAAACATCAATAGACAGATACCAAATGTCACAGCCTATCTTTTTTCCAAGTATCCAGAGTGGAGGTCATTTATAAAAACTGATTGGTTTTTTTTTTTAAGATTTTATTTATTTATTTGAGAGAGAGAGAGAGAGACCGAGAGGGGTGAGGGGCAGAGGGAGAAGCAGAGTCTCTGCTGAGTAGGGAGCCCGATGAGGAACTCAATCCCGGGACTCCAGATCATGACCTGAGCCAAAGGCGTCGGCTTAACCAACTGAGCCACCCAGGCGCCCTAAAAACTGATTGTTAAGCCATAATGGAAATCTCAATTTTACAGGACACATTTTCCAATTACTATACAATAAAACTAAGAATTAGTAATAAATTCAAAACAAAGAACCCTAATGATTTGGAATTTTTAAACTCTCCTAAATAATGAAAAAAAATTAAGGATAAACAAAACTTGTAGTTCTCAAACACATACGGTGTGTATCCAAACTACCTGGGGAGCTTGTTTAAAATTCAGGTCTACATACACATGTATATATAGTTTCCTATAGCTGCTATAACAAATTACTTGATAGCTAAAAACACCAGAAATCTATTCTTTCACAGTTCTAGAGGCTAAAAGTCTGAAATCAGTATCAGTAGGCCAAAATCAAGGTGTCAGTGAGGCCACCTCCCTCCAAAGGCTCTAGGGGAGAATCCACCCCTTGCCTCCTCCAGCTTCTGGTGGCTGCCAGAAATCCTTGCCTTGTGGTCCCATCACTCCAGTCTGCCTCCTTGGTCATCACACTGCCTCCTACTCTTCTGCGTTTGTGTATAATATGCTTCTGCCTCCCTCTTATAAGGATATTGGGTCATTAGGACCCAACCCAAATACTCCAGAATAACTTCTGCACCTCAAGATCCTCAACTTAATCATATCTGCAAAGACCCTTCCGGGCCATATAAGGTAACATTCACAGGTTCCAGGGATCAGAACTTAGATCTCTTTTTGGAGCCTACCACAGCACATCTCCTTAAAAACATACGCCAAACCTTTTGATCAGGTCTGCCTTCGGCTCAGGTCATGATCCCAGGGTCCTGGGATCGAGTCCCGCATCAGGCTCCCTGCTCGGCGGGGAGCCTGCTTCTCCCTCTGCCTCTCTCTCTCTCTCTCTCTGTCTCTCATGAATAAATAAATAAAATCTTTAAAAAAAAAAAGGAATTAGATAATCTTATTAGTTTCCAGATTTTAAAATACAATATCACACACAGCCTTCTGACCCTCAGAACTACAAACACTATCTCTGAAATTAATTCAGGAATCTATCACCAGGTGTGCAGGAAACTATTACAGCAGCACCCATTTGTCTCTCAAGAATATAAAAGAAGTCTTACATGTCTATTTTATTGTAAATATGAACAAATTATATGCAAATTTTGTACTCTCTCCTGAACAATCTACATGCATGCAGCTGGCATGCATACTCAACAATAAATTGAGTTTTCTCTCACTTCTATGTTGGTAAGGAGGGGTCTTTTTGTTGGCAAGACTTTCCTTATTTCCCCAACACACTTCATAGAGTTGTGTAATAATGAATTACGTTTTTTTAATTAATTTGAAATGAACTACTTTCCAAAAGCAGCAAAATATATTTTTATCTTCTAAATTTTTCCAGATACATGATTTCAAGGCCTACTAGCCCATGAAATCTCCTCCAGAATCAAGTAGTTTTCATTTCACAAAATCAAAATAAACCCCAGATGAATTAAAGAGTTATATGTAAAATATGAAAGCATTAAGAATTAGATCGAGCCCCACATCAGGCTCCCTGCTCCATGGGAAGCCTGCTTCTCCCTCTGACCCTCCCCCTGCTTGTGTTCCCTCTCTCGCTGTCTCTCTCTCTGTCAATTAAATAAATAAATAAAATCTTTAAAAAAAAAATTAGAAAATATAATAGGATAAAATGAGCAAAGAATCAGTCACATATGAAAAGAAAAGAAAAAGAAAAAGAAATCAAATCAAAGCAATGTGATGCCCCATTTCCCACTACCACCTCTTCATGTAGGACAGTGATAATACCAAGCAAAAGTGAAGGCATAGAGACACAGGGATCCTTAAAACATACTATTACCAAGAGTAAAACTGACAGAGCCCTTTTGAAAAGGCAAATACATTTTTACCCAATAATTCCATTTCTAATACTCTATCCTACATAAGTACTCATAAAAGTAAAAATACATATGAAAATGTTCACTGAAGCACTATTTGTGGGTGAAAAGTCGAAAGAGTATAACTGTCCATCAATGGAGAAATGCCTACCTGAGGGTCTAGGCCTACAATGGAATATAGGCAGCCACTGAAAAGAATGATGTACACCAATCTAAGCTGTCATTTAGAAAGCTAGCCATTTTCACATTAAGTGAAAAAAGTTATTATTCTGGTTTTATTTAAAGAAAAAAACAAAACTAATAAGATACATAATATGTTTACATATTAATAGAAGCTGTATTTTCAAAAAAATCTTATGACATGGGAAAATCCTCTAAGTGTAGACTACAAAATTGTATAAGCAACTACATAAGCAAAAGTAGTACAAAAGGATTTTGAGCTGTATTTTATACATTTCTTGTTTTCTAAAATGCATAAATATTACTTACAAAATTGAAACAATCAATTAACATTTTTCTATTTTAAATGGGGACCCAGATGACCAATAAATCATTAACTGGTCAGGAACCAACAGAACCAATTCAAACTCTACAGAATATAGGAAATTGAATGGAAAACGATGTAGTAAGTTCATGTACAAAGACACCTTTTAAAAACATAGTCACCCAAGCTTACCCAACATAAAGAATGCTATTTCCTTCGGACTGGTTATTTTTAATATATTTATTCTGGGGCGCCTGGGTGGCTCAGATGGTTAAGCGTCTGCCTTCGGCTCCAGGTCATGATCCCAGGGTCCTGGGATCGAGTCCCGCATCGGGCTCCCTGCTCCTTGGGAGCCTGCTTCTCCCTCTGCTTCTCTCTCTCTATGTCTCTCATGAATAAGTAAATAAAATCTTTTAAAAGAAAAAAAGAAATATATTTATTCTGATGTTGCACTACTAAATATACTTTCAAACTTGTATAGTCTGAAATATCCTTGGTCAGCTCAGGTAACAGATAAAAAGGTAATTCTCAATTGTATTTACAACTTATTTTTAAGTAAAATTGGTATTAACCAACATGATCACCTGTCCTGATCACCTAGGTTGGCCTGAGGATGGCTAATTTCAAACAACTCTAGCTTCAAAGAACAAAGTTTTAGCACAAGTTCAGTTAGTTAAATCAATATGCTGAAGCTTTTGAAGACATATTTGCGACAGGTAGCAGATCCTGGCTTCAGAAAACGTTCCTCTCCAGATAAACTGACGTCTTCACTGCCATCAACACCACCTTTCAGTATATGTCCATCAACCTCCTCCATTCTTTTTTTACTCATAGGCTTCCTGCCTAGAAGGATACTCTTCCCCAGCCAATTATCAAAATCCTACCATCTCTTCAAGACCATACTCAAAATACATTTATAAACTGCTCTTTTGAATTCCAGAAGCATTTCATTATCTGTACTGCTCATTTGGTCATCATGTGCTATTTTTATACTGACATTCTTTTAATATATTCTGACTTCTCTATTACAGTTTATAAGGAACTGGAAGATATATCCTCTATTTCCAATGCAGTTCACTGGAGATACACACTGAGTGGCCAATCCAAGGAACACAAGACATGTTTGTTTTCTTTTGTTCTCTATAAAGACTGGGACAGTATTATTAGTTTGGAACTGATGAACTGTAGTGAATCTTGAACAGCTAGCTGCCTAAGGAGTGTGGGTTTCATCCTACCATAATGAAGAATTTCAAGTGCCTGAGCTCAAAAGTGATGTAGAAAAAGCAGTCCTCAGTCCACAGCTGCCAGACAGGAGAGATGGTTAAGGTTCCAGCCCTCCAATTAAGAGGGGGCTCAGCATAAAGGGTTAAATAAGGACTTTACAATCAGAAAGCACTGGGTTTCTTACTTCCAGCTCTGACTCTGGGCAAGTTATATGACTTTTTTTAAAACTTCACTTTATAAAACAAGGATGATAAAACCAGAACCCACCTAGCTATAGTGAGTATTACATAAAGTAACACATGTCACAATGCCTGACAAAGAATAAACACTGCATTCTGATACCAATTCTCTTGACATCAACTGGGTGTCCTACAGTTTAATTTAATTCTGGCATACTACCTGGAGTTAGCATCAGATCCCATAAGTTAAAGGGCAAGATACCCAACAAGACTGCCCTTGCATCACACGTCCCCAAGCTATCATAACTTCTGTCTAACCTGGCTACAGATTCAAGGGTTCCCACAACCCTCCTTCAAGTGCAATAATTTGCTAGAATGACTCATAGAACTTGTTGAAAACACTATACTTAAACAATTACAGTTTTATTATAAAGAGTACAATGCAGGAACAGCCAGGTAGAAGACTATGCATGATCTAGGGCAAGATCTAGGGGAAGAGAATGGAGGGATTCAGAACTTCAATGCCCTCTCCTGGAGAAATTCAGGTGTCATCCTTCCAGCACATCCATGTGTTCCCCAGCCTGGAAACTTCAGTGGTCCCAGTGTTTATATAAGGGGTTTCATTATGCAGGCATGGTTGATTAAATCATTTATGCGTGACTGAATGCAATCTCCAGTCCCTCTCCCCACCCCAGAGAGACCAAGAGGTGGTAAAGTTCCAACCCTCTAATTCAGAGCTAAGTCTTTCCCAGATCCTCCCCTGAAACTACCTTAAGGGCCCATCCTGAGTCACCTGATTAGCATAAAGTCAGGTAAGGTTAAAGGGGGCCCATTATGAATAACAAAAGATACTCCTGGTAACTCAGGAAATTCCAAGGGTTATTGAAACTACGTCTGGAACCAGGGACAAGAACCAGACACAGTCTTTATTATATCACATGCACAATAAATGGAAGCTCTTATTTTAGAAACCTAGTAGTAGGCTATTAAAATAATGCAAGGATAAAGACGGGGGGGGGGGAACACATCAAAAGCATTACAAAAAGAAGCAATAGAAAAAAGGGGGGGGTGGGGCTGGGGTCAAATTGAGTATAATGATTCAAGCCTGGACGACTAAATAGACAGGAACAGATCCAGCAGGGAACTGAGAATGGGATTAAGGATGAATTTAGGGTTAGCCAAGGTGAGACTGAAGGCAACAACCAGTGATTTCGAATGGACACAGACAGATGAACGTGTGCCTAGAGACAGAGGAAAACACAGTCAAATGAGTTTTCAGAGTTACCCACACAGAGAAGATTCCCTACTCACCCCCCCAAAGGAAGCCCTCACTACTCAAGGGAGGATACCTGCTAGTGGTGTCACATAACCATCTACAGGAGTCAAAAACAAGTTACTGCACTCAGCAGAAAAGGTAAGGGCTGAACTCTAGAACATATTCCATTTAATATTTTGGACTCAAAAATGGTACTTCATTTCTAACATAAAGATTCAAAAAGAATCACATGACCAAATACCAAACAGAAATGCTGGTCTTGTTCTTTGACAGAAGAGGACCATTTTATTACCTATCAACCGGAAACTTATCATGCATCTCACAGAAGGGTTTATTTTTTCAAAGAAAAGTTTATGGCACAACCATAGTACATTTCGACAACACAACATAAACAGAACAACTATAATCAATTCAGAAAAGCTTCCTGTTCAGATACATGAAGCAGGATAAACACGGACACCATTACACAGACTTACTCAAAGCTTTTACAGTCCAGCTTTTAGAAAGTACATTTAATACCTGGAAACTGCCATGTTAATGGCCCATAGTTCAAAGGATCACAATTTATTCTTCCCCACAATGTACATATTGTAGAGGATGCTTTTAGACAACAAGCTTGAGCAACGGAAACTTGAACAAGGCAAAAGGGCCCACAGTGACCCCTTGGCTCAATACAGATGGGCCCATCATGGACCCACCTCAGAATATCCACAATATTCTAACTAACCGAGGGCTACTTACAACCAGATGGTTACCAAAAAAGGGAAATTTCCATTAAGTCCCCATACCTCCTCATCTTCCCTGGTTGGAAACAGCCCCCAGCCACCACCTAGTGGCAAGACAGCCTCTCTGCTGTCCTGCCCGCTGCTCCCTCAGGGTGTATTCAGTAAACTTCTATCTCCTTCGTTCTGTCTTGGGTGAATCCTTTCATTGCCAGTGCCACCAGCCCCCACCCAATCATTGCCCGACATTTGGGGGCCCCCATCGGATCCTGACAGACACCATACATATCATCTCATCCTCTTGTTGCCAGCATCCCAGAAGAGAGTCCCAACTGACTTTCTGCCAGTGAGGGTGACAAATGGGCGAATAAAGGGAGAGCAGAGTTTGGGATCAGCATACTGGGGCTAGTCGGATGGTTCATGGTATCAAAAGGCTAAAATGGCCCTATGGAAGGGAGATATTCCAGTACTGACGAGATTAATGAACAGGAGTATTGACTCAGGAATCTGGGAGGACCGTGCTGGGTACAGTGCTAAGTAAGGATGGGAATACCAGAAGAGTGCAGTAAGAGCCCAATGTGTCCCATGTCCCCAAGCTCCAGACAGAAAGGGAGGCAGCAATGTTACAATCCTCCAGGTTCTTGGAGCTTTGGTTTTTCCTAGATAGCAACACCCCCAGCCAGAATATGGACAGTGAGGGCAAAATCTAAGCCTAGATCCCAACCTCCAGAAGGAATGGGGTAAGGGGCAGCTCCCCCCCCCCATACTCCACAACATTGGGTATATTCAAGTTCCAAAGATAGCTAGATCTTCCTAAATAAAGAAAGCAGGCATGACACAGTCTCCCCACTTCTTGGACTCTGAGTCTAAAGCCAAACTACAAGGACCATCTTATTTTGCATACAACTTTAAATTATGTTTGCATTAAGCAGACTGTTACTTTTGTTTATAGTAGTACTTAATTCCATTATAATATGTAAACCAATTATAACTATAGTTATCTACCTATGTATAAACTCCTTGTTCACAAGATAGGCATTTTGCATTGAGGCTTCTTTTCATTATCCTAAGCTAAAAAGTAGCTGAGGATGCCCTTGGCTTGAACTATCCCCCAACTTGCTCCAGTTACATAACCTACAGAAAACCAAGGTCTCCCCCCAAACCACTGCTAATTTCTAAGGAGCTTAAATTCTCTTAGTCTCTGAATATCCCCTCTTTTAACTCAACCAACTCACGAAGTCTACCCTGTTCCCACCACCTGAACCCCCAAAACCCAAAAAATTCTCAAGTAAAACATTTGTAAATACTGAGGATCAGAGGGAACAGTCAATTTAAATAAGAGATACCCTTGAGCCATCTTTCCAGCTCTTCTTCAAACATCTGGTGTCCCTACTCACCCAAAAATTACCTTTGAAACTCCAAATAGTTATCAAAATTCAGCCCTTCCCAGCTCTAGTCCCAGGCGAGCATGCCCACATCCATCATGGTGTTGAGCTCTAAATTTAGCCTTCCATCTACCAGGATCCATCCTCCACATTTTTTTAAGGCAATAGGATAATATTTCTGTTACCTTGTTAAGCCACATTTCCAGCCCTAATGCTTCTTCCTAGTACAAAGGAGGGCAGAACAGAGTCTCCTCAATCAATGTTTACTGAATTGAATTACCAGGCCACTGTTCTAATTGCTCACCAGATCAAACTGTACATTTCCCTTTCTCAGAGCAGCAAGGTCACTTGCATGTTAAAAGTATCCTCACTTCCAAAAGCAACTATTTCCAGTTGCTTTGTTGCGTTCTTTCCAATTATTGCCAGTGAAATCTATGACCTAACAACCAAGTAAAAAGTCCCCTCATTTTTTGTTACAAATTAAGAAATTAAGTCTCAGGGGCGCCCGGGTGGCACAGTCAGGCATCCAACGCTTGGGTTTCAGCTCAGGTCATGATCTGGGGGCCCTGGGATCGAGCCCTATGTTGGGCTCTGTGCTAGGTGCGGGGTCTGTTTGGGATTCTTTCTCCCTCCCTCTCCCTCCCTCACTGCTTCCCCTCCCTCTCTCTCTCTCAAGTAAATAAATAAAACAGTTTTTTTAAAAAAGAAATTAAGTCCCAAGGAAGTAAAACTAGTTGTCCACAGCCTTCTAATAACAAAAAGCAGAGTTCTGAAGATGGGGGAGGTACTGCGAGAAGTGTGTTACTTGCAACATCTCTTTTAACCCTCACACCTCCCAACCACCATAGCAAAAAAAAAACAGCACCATGACCCCTCATTACAGTGGGTAGACAGGTTAAAAAATAAAATCCCCTGCTCCAAGTCACCATGACAGTAAGTGCTACCATGAGATTCAAGCCCAACAGGCTAAACTCAGAGTTCAAGCTGTTAATGGATAATTTAAACAAACAAAAACATAACACTGTATCTTCCCTACAAATATAAAATGAACACCTATGATTTTATTTAACTCATTAAGAACAAATAAGATGTTTCATTTGGTTCAAAAACAACTCCAAAGAGCACAAATATATAGGCAATCAGAAATAGTGAAAAAAATTTGCTTCATAGATCCAAAACTGCTTCTTCCAGAAAAGAGGAAGAGAAATCAATTATATCACCAATCAAAAACAGTTAATTTGCATGTCTAAGGACAAGAATAATAACTTGCATTGCTGTCAATTATTCACAATTCTCGAAGTTGTAAAATAAATGAAAAACAATAAAAGCTATAGACCACGTAGATTAGATCTATGGGAAGAATGCTCTAGATATCACCTAATTTCCAAAGAAGACCCCCAGTAATCCTTTTTGGTTACTCAAAGACTTTCGAAGATTTTTCTTACATAGCTCTTAACCACTATGCATAATGCCTATTTCTCCTTTTAGAAGAGAATACACAGCTTCAGGATCTATTGACAGCCTCTAGAAAAACTGAGGCTTCTCCAGAAAACTAATTTTTCACAAAAATATATTTTTCTCTTTCACATACTCAGCCAGAAGTTTAGATTCACTATGAATTTATATATAAATTTATACATATATACATACACATATTTGTCTATATAAATACAGAAATAATTCACTGGATTGTCAAGCTTCTTAAAACATCTAGAGGGACGCCTGGGTGACTCAGTTAAGCATCTGCCTTCGGGTCGGGTCGTGATCCCAGGGTCCTGGGACCCATTCCCAAGTCCTGCTCCCTGCTCAGCAGGGAGTCTGCTTCTCCCTCTCCCACTCCTGCTGCTTCTGCTTGTGTGTGCGCACGCTCTCGTGCTCTCTCCCTCTCTGACAAATAAACAAAAATCTTAAAAAAAAAACAAAAAAGATCTAGAACTATTGGGGGTTTGGTTTTACTGAACAATGACACAAAATTACTCGCTGGGGAAATAAAGACCAAGTTAAACTGTCATTTCCAAATAACTGACCTAAAATTAACTTCTTAAGTATCTTACTGGCCAGTTAATGTATCTTAATTTCCACCGTATATTTTCCTCCATAAAAAAACCAATCCCAGTCCAACTTCTACCTCTGGTAAAATCAATTAGATGTACTACCCCTACTATTCCAGCTAAGTGCAACTAAAAATCCTGGACATCACATAGAAGACAAACAGAAGAAAACTCTGAAGGTGGAGAGAGGAAGGAACACCAGTTGGGGACCCGGAACGCATGGAACAACAGGGTGCTGAGTCCCCTGGGTTTTCCTTTTGCCTCATATGGATGTGGAGATGAAGAAGCCAGTTATCCAGAAATGCCAAAGGGAGTTAGACAAAAACAGTCTCTGCTCTTTCAAAGGACCAAGAAAAGAGCAGCACAGCAAAACAGAAAATTTTTAGACAATAACTACTGCACTTCAGCCAAAAATCACAGACAAAACTGTGGCCCATCCCAGCATAGGCCAGGTAGGGAGCCTAAACTTTCACTCTCACCAGGCTGTAATGTCGGGCCTCAACACAACTGTCCTTCCCTTACCCAACCCCTGACCCCTGCAGGGATGGTATCAACGGCTGAACTTTCTTCCCTGCCAGGTGGGTTTAAAGACTCCCTTCCCCACCCACACAGTGTCTATGGAGAGTGTCTAGAGAGCGTGGACGTATATTCCCATGACAGTTACAAGGCACTCCTTCCCACCCCCTTGCAGGTGGTATGAGGCAAGGCCTGGTAGAGAGGCAGGACTTTCACCACCCTTCCAGGTAGGAAGGCCATCCCCTCCCAGCAGTGTCAGCAGAGGTCCGTGGAAGGGGAGGGGAGGGGGGAAGAGACAGTTAAGGATGCAGAGAAGTATTCAGGGGAGGCCTAGAAGGGAGCTGAAATGCCCACCTCCGCCAGCAGCAATGAGGAGTCCCACTTTGTATGTCAATGGACCGATTCCTGGAAAGCATACAATTCACCCAAAATGAAATAGATCATTTGAATAGCCCTGTAACTATTAAGGAAATTGAACTCATAATTAAAAACCTCCAGAAAAAGAAATCTCCTGGCCCAGATTGTTTCATCAGAGAATTATAACAAATTTTTAAAGAGGAATTAACACAATCACCTTCAGAAAACACAAGAATAGGGAGTAATTTCCAACTGCATTTACAAAGCTAGTATTACCTTGATACTAAAACCAGAAAAAGTACAAAAAAATGAAACTACAGACCAATACATGAATATAGACACGAAAATCCTTAACAATGTATTAGCAAATAGAACTCAGCAGTATACAAAAAGTTGAATTTAATCAGAGATGCATGGTTAGTTCAATATTCAAGAATCAATCAATGTAATCCACAATACTAACAAACTGAAAAAAAAAATCCACCTTGCCATACTAATCTATACCAAAAAATCAACTGATAAAATTCAATACCTGTTCTTGAGAGAAACTCTCAGAAAAAAAATGGAATAAAGGAGAACTTCCTCAACTGGGTAATGAGCACCTACAAAAAACCTACAGTAAACATTATACACTTAATGATAGAAGACAAACTGCATAATCCCTATTACTGGGAACAAGGCAGGGATATCCACTCTCACCACTCTAATTCACCATAGTACTGGAAGTCCTAGTCAATGCAAGGAAGCAGAAAAAGGAAATAAAGGCCACACATAAGGAAGAAATAAAACGGTCTCTATTTGCAGACGACATGATGGTTTCCACAGAAAATCCCAAGAAAACTACTTTAAAAACCTCCCAGAACTAATAAGTGAGTTCAGCAAAGTTGAAGACACAAGATAAACATTTTAAAAAGCAACTCCATTTCAAGGGAAAAGGCAACCTACCCAAAAACAATTTTTTGTAATTTATCATATAGATAGATAGATAGATAGATAAATAGATAGATAGATAGATATGGGGCTTGGATCTAGAATATATAAAGAACTTGTACTACTCAGTAGTGAAAAGGCAAATAACCCAATTTTAAAAATGGGAAAAGGATCTGAACAGACATTTCTCCAAGGAAAATATACAAAATGACTAATAAGCACATGAAAAGATAATCATTTGCCATCAGGCACATGCAAATCAAAACCACAATGAGCTATCACCTCACACCCACTAGGATGTTATAACTTCCCTAGAATGTCCCTATAATCAAAAAGACAGATAATAATAAGTGTTGGTGAGGCTGTAGAGAAATGGGAACACTCACATACTGCTGATGGGACTGTAAAATGGTACAGCCCGGAAAAGAGTCTAGCAGATCCTCAAAAGAATAAAATAAGATGAAAATAGAGAAGGAGGCAAACGCTAAGAGACTCTTAACTATAGGGAACAAACCCAGGGTTGCAGGAGGGTGGGTGGGAGAAATGGGGTAACTGGGTTATCGGCATTAAGGAGGGCACTTGAAGTAATAAGCACTGGGTGTTATATGCAACTGATGAATCACTAAATTCTACCCCTGAAATTAATAATACACTATATGTTAAATAAATTGAAATTAAATAAAAATTTTTTTAAAAAGATTAAACATGTTTACCATATGACCCAGAAATTTAACTCCTAAGTATATAACAAAGAAAAATTAAAACACAGATCTACACAAAAACTTGTACTTGAATGATCATAGCAGCTATTATTCATAACAGCTAAGAAGTATTCATCAACTGATCAATGGATAGATAAAATGGGGCTTATTGGCCTATCCATACAATGGAATACCTCATGATTCAGCCCTAAGGAATGACACACTGATACATGCTACAACATGATGAACCCTGAAAACATGTTGAGTTAAAGAAGCCAATCACAAAAGACCACATACTGTATGATTCCACTTATAAGAAATGTCCAGAATAGGCAAATATATAAAGACAGAAAGTAGATTAGAACCTGTCTAGGGCCAAGGTTGGGGGAAAGGGGAGTGTCACTCCTAATGAAGAGAGGGCTTCTTTTTGAGGTGATGGAAATGTTTTGTTTTGTTTTTTAAGATTTTATTTATTCATTTGACAGAGAGAGACACAGTGAGAGAGGGAACACAAGCGGGGGCGGCGGCGGGGACACAGAGAGGCAGGCTTCCTGCGGAGCAGGGAGCCCGACGCGGGGCCCGATCTCACGACCCTGGGATCATGACCCAAGCCAAAGGCAGACGCCCAACGACTGAGCCACCCAGGCGCCCTGAGGTGATGGAAATGTTCTAAAATTAATTGTGGTAATGGTTCTACAACTCAATGAACATATTAAAAATCACTACCAAATCCACGGCTGAATTCTTTGTAGAAAGTGACAAGCTGATTCTAAAATTCATATGGATTTGCTGGGGAACCAAGAATAGTCAACACAAACTTGAAAAAGAAGAACAAAGTAGGAGGACTCATACTTCCTGATTTCAAAACTTAACCACAAAGCAAACTGTAATTAAGACAGTGTGGCACTAGTGTAAGGACAGACATATAGATCAAATCAATAGAATTGGGAGTTCAGAAATAAACTCATTTGTCTACATAACCACGATATGACCCAGCAACTGCACTCCTGAGCATTTATCCCAGTGAAATGAAAACTTAAGTTCACACAAAAACCTGTACTTCAATGTTCTTAACAGCTTTATTTAAACAGCCAAACACTAGAAATCACCCAACATGTCCTTCAAAGGATACATCCACACCAAATACTAAGGATCATAAGGAATACCAAGCAAGAAAAAAGAACAAACTATTGATACCTACAACAACCTGAATGAACCTCTAGAGAATTATGCTAAGTGGAAAAAGAATCCCCAAAGGTTACATACTGTATAATTCCACTTACCTAACATTCTCGCAATGGCAGAATTCTAGAAATGGAGAACACATTAGTGGTTGTCAGAGAAGGGGGTGTGTGGCTATCAAAGGACCACATAAGGAAGGAACCCATATGGGGAAACTGTTCTGGATCTTGGCTGTATCGATGTCAATATTCTGGTTGTAATACTGTACTGGTTTTGCAAGATGTTACCATTGGGGAAAACTGGGTAAAAGGTTCATGGGTTCCTTTTGTACTATTTCTTACAACTTCAAGTAGCTCTACAATTACCTCAAAATAAACAGTTTTAAAAAGAAGGCAGAAGATCTGACCACAGACAGAAGAGGAAAAGGCAATGTGGCCACAGACACAGGACTGGAGTGATGCGGCCACACGAAGAAATGAAGGCAGTCACCCAGAAGCTAGAAGAGGCAAGGAACATATTCTACCCTGGAGCCTCTGGAGACGGCACAGTCCTCCCACACTTTGACCTCAGCCACTGATTCTGATCTCAGACCTCTGGCCTCCAGAACTGTGAAAATACAAATTGCTGCTGTATTAAGTCACCAAGTTTGTGGTAATTGTTACAGCAGCCACAAGAAACATATACATACCCATCTCCTAGGAATGTAAAGAATTAACAAATATGTATGGGAAAGACCCTTGAGAAGTGTGAATTGCAATTGCAAAAGGAAACCAGATACAATTTTAGAGTTAATTCAAAATAAGAATATTAACACCCCTACTTTTGAGAGTTAAAGAAATCTGAAATAAAAAGAGAAATAAATATAGCTTTGGGAACAATTATGTCCAATGTAGACTGAGTTCCCTGAAGATTAGCCCACTCAATACACAAGAACTATTTATAACAGTAGTTCTAGGAAAGATTCAATGTTGATTAACTCTGACTTCTAAGGTATTTCTTCTCAGAAGGAAAGAGAAGGTAAACTGAGCTGGTTTCATTACAACCATAAATAATCTAAGGAAAATAAGGTTACTCTAGCACCCCCCAGACTACTCTAGATTATTTCAGTCCTGCTTCTACACTTCTCTTCCGTTCTCACAGAAAACAAAGCAAACATAATTCTCCCTTTAATTTAATCAATTGGCCCTAATTAACAGCCATGCTGAGATTACAAGTTTAAATTTGTAGTTATTCACATTAAAAGTATGTTACTCCAGTAATTCACAAACTCTCCAGTTTGAATACTACATCATAAAATATCATTATGTGTACGTTTATAAAACAAACAATAAAAACCAGTAATACATTTTTACCGAATTTCAGAGTGATATAATGACACATGCAGGAATATTATGAGTGCCAAAACAATCGCAGCACAGAAAAGGAGAAAAGGGCAAAAGGATGTCTCATTTAAAACGCCTACATCATAGGGGCACCTGCGTGGCTCAGTCAAGTGCCTGCCTCTTGATTTCGGCTCAGGTCAAGTCAGGGTCGTAAAACTGAACCCCACATAGGGCTCCTCAATGGGCATGGAGCCCACTGGAGATTCACTCTCTCCCTCTGCCCCTCTCACCCCTTCTTCCCCTCTCTAAAAAAGAAAAAACTCCCACATTATAGAGAGAATCACCCTAAGCAGCTACAGCAAATTATGTTCAACACGGATATTCAGAAACTTTGAGCATAACTTGTAATACAAGGCATACTCTTATGCAAATAATAATCTCTTACACTTAAAGCCACATAAGTAGAGTGGCTTTAAGGTTTTTAAATTTAAATTTTTTATTTTAAATTTAAATTTAAACCTAAAGTTATTTTAAATTTAAACTGAATTAAAACAGGCATTACAGCAGACTCTGGAACTAGACTGCTCAAGTTCAAACCCATGTTACTTAATCTTTCTGGGCCTCAGTTTCCTCAAAGGTAAAATGAAGATTATAATAGTATTTACCTCATTGGAGAATTAAAGAATTTGCAAACTTAACACACTTGGAACTTAACCCAGTATGTAGTAAGCACTCAACAAATATTAACTGTCACGATTATTATTAATAGCTACTAGAAGAGACTGTCACCATGACTGCCTACGCACCTCATGTTTCAGAGCTGTCATGCTCATCTTTCATCATAGAAAACCTAGAGGTGACAAGAGGTGACAGAATCTCAGTGATCTTTACACAGAAGGCCCTGATTTATCCCCCTCTAGACAGTAAACTCAGGGACAGGAATCATGTCTTATTCAACTCTGTCCCCCTCACCAAGTTCATGGTAAGTGTCCAAAAATGTTTAGGGTAAGTAAATAAAATTTTGGTGTTCAAGCCGCTCCTAGTTACCATCATTTTCCTCTGTAAGCCCACACAGGCAATTTTTTATTTAAAGGTTACACAATAAAAAGAAAACATAATTCTAAGAAAACATCTGTATTAAAACAACAGGACGGCAGAAATAATAAGAGCCACAGACAAAGCTGGCTTCCCCAAGGTACCTAAACATTCCTGTGGGGAAAGAGTTGCTGTCTGAGCCAAAAACACCCTTTTCCCTCCATACTCCGGGTCACACAGAACCCTACGAATGGCTGCCACCACTCACTTCTCCTCCTCCTCATTCTTTTATTCCTAACTTCTGTCGTCATTTGCTTTGTGACACCTGTAGATAGCAGCTCACCAACACTCAAAATTCCTGCTTCATGCATTCTCCCAAGGGGATTAACTATACACTTAAAACATAAGGTAGAAGTGAGCTCTTATTTGAAATGGAAAACTATGGGTAGCATAAGTCTTCCCTTTACTGTCCCCAGAGCAACAATCTACTTCCTGTGAGGAAGTGAACAATTTCAGTTTTCAGAAACCTCAACTGTGAAAGACTGCTGATAAAGTGGTTAATCACCCCTGGTCAGCTTTCACTGATGGTGCCCCTCAGAGAGCCCTTCCATTTGCCTCTGGGGTTATCACAGTAGGATCCTCGCGTTCCCAATGCCAGATAGAGAGGACTGGGTAAAGGTGCAATGAACACTTTCTGTCAAATCAGTTCACCAAGCCCTTTTGTGAGCTTTACCCCACAGCTACAGGGAACTCACCACGGGCTTTCCCCAGCTCCACTGTTACATCCAAAACCCTGCAGCCAAAGGGATCACAGTAGTCCTCCTAATCCAAGAGCAATTAGCACAGAATAGAAAAAAACCACACAGTGATTTCTCTTAAACAGGGACATTACACAAAGATGAAAAAGAGACTGGGTTAGAATTTCTCCCCCCAAAATGAAACACAATACAAATCAATTTATTTTCATTATGTATCTGATACTAACCAAAATTTAGGCTACACTTGCAACTATGCACCAATTCTCAGGACAAGGAATTAACAAGGAATTGGGACATAACTTCGCAGCCAAACTGTAAAACGGCAATAATATGAGAACCTTGATTTCACATTTGCCTTTTGCAAGACAATTATAACAAAAGAAAAATTCTAGGTTTCATCATTTATTCCTCTGAAGCCTCTCATGCTTTTTTAAATTCTTATAAAGCATCTCCCTTTCATCATCATTCCTGCTGGGTTTCCTCACCAAAAGTTAATTGGCCTAACATTGCCAAATTCTCACTAGCACCCCTTTAAAGTATAACAAAAGTACATAAATATTAGGTGTGCAACTTGAATTTTTACACATACATACACCCAAATAACCACCGCCCAACTCAACATACGGGACATTTCCAACACTCCAGAAGGTTCCGGAACGCACCACCATTCTGACTTCTATCACCAGGAAATAGTTGTACCCTATTTTTGGACTTCACTTAAATGGAATCATGTGGTATGCAATCTTTTGTCTGGCTCATTATGTCTATGAAACCCGTCCACGTGGATATATCAGTATTTCATTCTTTAACCGCTTTTGTAATGTTTCCTTTTATAAATATACCACAATTTACTCATCCATTCTGCTGCTAATGTACCTCAGGTTTTATCTAAATTTTAGCTATTATGAATAAAGGTTATATGAACATTCTTTTACCTTTTTTTTTTTTTTGGTAGACATATACATCCGTTCCTCTCAGGTATGTATCTAGGAATGGAATTGATGGATCACGGGTAAGATGAGACACAGCCACAGTTTTCCAAAATGATTGTACATTCCCACCAACATATACGAGATTCAGTTGTTCCACAATATTGGCATTAACAATCTTTTCAATTTTAGCCATTCTGGAAGGTGTGTAGTAGCAGCTCACTGTTTTAATTTCCATTTCTCCATTGGGAGTCTCCATTTGGGACTAATAATGTTGAACACCTTTTTATATGCATACAGACCATTCAGAGATCCTCTAGTAGAAAGTGTCCAGAACTTCTGTACCTATTTTAAATTGTCTTTTTCTTACTAATTTTATACAAACATACACACACATATATTCTGGGTAGGAGTCCTTGGTCAGATATATGAATTGCAAATTTCTTCTAGTCTGTATTTTGCCATTCATTTTCTTAATGGTATCTTTAGATGGAGAGACGTTCTCAATTTTAATGAAGACCCCTGACATCAAATTTATCAATCATTGTTACGGTCATTGCTTTCAGAGTCCTTTTTAAGAAATTTACTCTAGTAGTACTAGAGTACTAGTTCTTTGACTTGTGCTTATGGTTTGAACAGTTCTCAACCTTGCTCTGAACATATGAAATCCTGCATCTCTGCAAGGTTTCCAGTTTCACCTTGCAATTTAGAATGCGTTTATTCATGTTATGTTGTCAGATGCTAGACAACTCTGGGGTTCTGAATGTTTGAGTGGAGATCAGTTTTACAACTAGAGAATTCATTTGATTACTTCCATATTATAATGGACTTCTGTACGAGTATGGTAAAAACCTAATGTAAAAATAAATGAAAAAATCCTCTAATACCTGTCATTCTAACATCTTACCCCAACATACATTAGATGATTCTTCCCACTCCTTTTGAGTGGCTTTGCTCCAGTGGAGTCACCTTTTCACTAGAGCCTGCTGACTTTTACAATATAATTGAGTTTTCTCGAGTCTATGAAACCAGAAGCCTACAGGAAGGTATAAGCCTGGTTCTATTAAATCTTATTGACCCAATAAGCTCAAAGGGTTTACAATTCTCCCAAAACCCAGTAACAAAGAACTTTCTACTCTATCCTTTTCTTAAATTAACAATATCTCCAATCTGCAACCATACTGTTCCCAAAAAACAAAGCAAAAAAACCACCTGATTCTTTACTTGCTTAGCAAGTGTTCCCCTCTCCCACCCTATTATTCTTCACACTTAATCAATCTTCCATTCTCCTTTCAAAATGTGTGTGGTGGACTCTGAACTCTGCCAGTGAATGCCCTGGTTCACTCCCTCACCACCTCTTGTTTGGAGTATGGACACTGTCCTTAACTAGTCTCCTTACATTCTTTCACCCTGTCACTAGTCATCTCTCTCCAGAACATAAAGTTGATTGTATTACTGATTTGATTAAGATCTTTCTACAGGTCCCACTGCCCACAAGATAAAGTCAATCTCTCAGCTGAGAATTCACAATCTTTCCTGTGTTCTCTCTCAGCAACTTCTGCAAAACTATGGTCTCATCCCTGGACACCCATACACTCACACTCGCCCTGACTCTCCACTGTTAACTCCTTTGGCTGGAAGCACTTTCTCCTTTACCCTGCAGTCAGCTCCCTTCCTATCTTGGCTAGGGCCACCCCAACAAAACCAACTGTTCCCTTGCATGTGTTCCCACAGCTCTCTGTACCCACCACAACTGTATCTGAAACCTTCTCAGACTGCACTAGTTAATTATTTATTTGTTTGTCTCATTCATTGGTCTACAAACTTCTGGACCTGGGACTTCTTCCTGGACTTCCTGGAGGATAAGGTCAGGAATTAATCTTTACACACCAAAGACTTGGCAGGGCAATTCCATAAAGGCTCAAAGAAAGAATGAGGGGCGCCTGGGTGGCTCAGTCAGTTAGGTGGCTGCCTTCAGCTTAGGTCATGATCCCAGGAAGCCCCACGTCAGGCTCCCTACTCAGCAGGGAGCCTGCTTCTCCCTCTCCCTCTGCCTGCCTCTCTGCCTACTTGTGCTCTCTCTCTTTCTGTCAAATAAATAAATAAAATCTTTAAAAAAAAGGCATTAAAAAAGAAAAGAATGAATGTCCTAGCCACTTTTATTCATATCCTTTTTTTCTATAAAGACAGACTTGAATACTTTCTAAAAATACATCAAAGCCATGAACCTACCATAAGTTTTCTCTCAAAAGTCACGCAGCAAGTTATTTTTTTGAGAGTTTAATAAAAACTAAAATCTTCCTTAATTATTGATTTGTGCATCCTGTTAGAAGTTAATCAACTCTTTGTTTTGAAATAATTTTTAAAATAAAGGGCATTAAAAGTAAAATGAATATACCACCTAACCAAAGTAACTGTAGTCATCACCATATAAATCACTATTGGATGCCAACGGAATGAAACATGGTTATTACTTACATAATACAACCAAAGGATCACAAACGAAATACTTCATTGAAAAATGTGTTCCTATATATCCCCCTTAACACATAACAAATCTGTATGATATAGGAAAATGGTGCACGGTGGTTAAGAACACAGTTGTTCGATTTGGTGCCTCAGTTTCCTCATCAATAAAACAAAAGATGAGAAAGTACTCACTTCACCAAGTTGCTAGGTGACTAAATCAGCACACACAACGTCCTTGGCTGAGTAACCGTACAGTAAGAAATGTCAACTGTTATCCCTGTATTTTTCACCTTTGTAAACCCTTTCATATATACTGTCTTGGTTTTCTTCCTCACAGAAGTACAATGAGATTATTTGGACAAGAATCGCTTTGCCCATTTCAGAGATAAGATACTGACAAAGAGGTTATATGATTTCCCTAACATATTTTAAATGGCAGGGTAGAAACTAGAAACGCCACCTACCCCAGCGCCTGGTCAAACTGACCAAATCTCCAGGTAGCAGTCTGGAAGAAAGTCTTTTGGGTTCCCCCCCATTGTTTCCTCTTGGTGGTGAGCAGCCAGCCTAAACACCTGGTGAAGGCAGATGAACTAACCCATTTGCTCTGATTAAAAGGTAGGAGATGCCTCACTTTCACAATGCCTGACACACAGTGAGCACTCCAAAGACAGGAACTACTGATGACTGAAATACAAAGTGCTACTGTGCTTTCTCAATGACAGAACAAGGCACTCCACAAAATCAAGCCTGCTATCAAATAAAAAGTCACTTGATATTATGCTTATCCGTCACATCAAAGCACAATGTGGCAACAGAAACTTTTTTAAAAAATAACTTTTATAAAATCATTTTCTTTTACTCTCAAAAATCAACAGTTTTGCAAAAAGAACTTTCATTAAGACACTTTTTGAAAACTAATTATATTTTATGACATATGTTTGCCCAAATAAGCAACATGAATAGACAATATTTCATCTCTGAAAGGCCTTCCCCATATTTTTCATTACTTCCCTAGGCTTAAACGGAATCCCAAGCCTCAGCCTTATCTACAGCCACGTGCACACGAATACAATTAACGAGCTTCGAAGGCAGAGACAATATTCCAGGGAACCCATCTGAAGCAAGTTAAGTACAAGGAAGGAAAACGTCTCTAAGGCACTCGAATACCCTTTTGTTCTCTTCAGTGAGCAGGTAGAAGTTAAGATAGACCTATAACGATCAGACTTGATATCAGCTTCTGGCTGGGGCCTACCTTTCCTCTCGTGGCACTGCCACTCTGGCACCTGTGGGCAGGCATCTGGAGCCTGAAGGATACACAGATTAGGGCTCGAGAGCCCAAGTCCAAGTCTCGCACGTGGCGAACACTTTGGGACGTTTTGCACATATGATTTAACAGAAACAGAACTATGTTCGGGGCGAGGCAGCTCCCGGACCCGTCCAGGTCTGGAGAAGGAAGGTCTTGATACTAATCTATACCACCTACTGGGCACCTGGCCCGCCAAACCCCGCAACCGCCTCGCCCTCTCCTCCCTCGCGGAGCCGGCCCGCGCGGCCCCGCAGCCCCCAACGCTTTCGCCTGCCTCTGGGAATCGCTTCCCCGCGCCTCCCCTAACCTGAGCCAGCGACGCCGCCACCTGCGTCGGGCCTCCAATTCCTGGCCAAGTGACCGTTACCAGGGCCGCAGCCAGGGGAGGCCCGTGGCTCAGGGGGAAGAGTCCGTGGGGCTGTTCCCCCTCCGCCAACTCGGGGATCCCCCGGCCGCCGCCGCCATTTTACCGGCGCTAAACCCCCCACCTGACAGTTCCCGGCCTCCCACCTGTGACCAGCAGAGGACGTCGCGCGTCGCCGTGGGGGTCGCGTGGACGAACTGGAGAATCCGTAGGGGGCACAACCTCCGAGCAAAACCCGCCGCTAATTCATCCCGAAGCGGGAGGCGTCCGGCCCGTCGCCCTAGTAATGCGTCCCGGCAGGCTTCATCCTGATTGGCTGCGAGCGCCGTGACGCGGCGGCGTCCCCGGCTGCGTGGGAAGCCCGGGTCCCTGGCGCCCCGCCCCTGCTCCCCAGCCGGGGGCACCCCGGGCGCCCGTGGTCGAGGGCTCCCTTAAAGGGCCCCGGCTCAGTTCCCCGTCTGGCCTCGTGGGGCCGAGGCAGTGTAGGGGCGAGAAACAATAGCAATAAGAAACCGAGGAGGGCATTGTCCCAGGGAACCTAATCGTCCAGTCGACCCTTAGACTTTCAGAGTGGAAAACAGAAATCTGGGGAATTTAATTTATAAGCCTAATTTATAGCCCGAGGTCCCGGGACAAATCAGTAGTAGAACCAGTTGTAGAACTCAGGTTTCTGATGCGCATACCAAGTTCTCCCTAGCAGGCACAGTATTTCCCCACTCCTAGAGAAAATTCCCCTCCTCTGAGTACCCACATCCCTTACATCACACCCCTTGTGAAAAGTGTTCATTGATGTAGGAAAGACCTTAGGGTTCCAAGCTGACTGCCAAGAAAGAATTCTTGATGTCTTTGGTACAAAAAGGTGATTTTATTAAAACACAGGGACTGGACCTGGGCAGAAAGAGCTACAATGGGGTCATGAGGGGTGGTGACTATATACCTACAAGGTTGGGGGGGGGGTTGTAAGGATAGGGTAAATCTCTAAAGAATTTTGGAAATAAGGTTTCCAGGACCTTGAGGGGACTAGCTATTGTTAGGAAAAGGTCATTTATTACCATCTAGTAAAACCTTAGTCATGAGACCCTTCAGATATATATGGGTGGGCCATATGCTTGGGGGATGATTGCCAACAGTGTCTTAGGGGGTTTAGAGAAAAAGGAAATTTCTAAAGACATTTTCATTTTTTTAAAGTAGACGTAGAGGATCCTGGAGGAAGGGCTAAGATTTCCTTTTGCCCTTAGCAAAGTATTAATATCGAGGAAGTTGAGTCCCTAGAGGAATATCACTCTGCCTCTTTCAAGTACTTGCCAATAGGCTGTAGATAGTATGGAAATTTAACAATTTTTCTTTTGCCTTTGTTTCCCACATTCTTCATCACTTTCTACTGTGGTGTATCTCCCCCCTAACCTACTAGACTCTAAAGCTCCATAATGGTGGGGACTGTGATTAAACCTCTTTTCATTTCCTACACTGCACCTTCCTTCTATTGGCCTTCAACAAAGATTCACAGAATAAAAAATCTTAAAAATAATAAACATAGCCGCTTGTCACACACATAGCCACTCATAAGTCATTCACGCATGTTTATGTATTTTATTTGTTTACTCAACAAGGCATGGTGGGGGGTGATTTTTCTTTTTTTAAATAGAAGATTCCTGTCCTCACAAAATTTACAGTGTAATAATAACGGACATCTAGATTTGGGATGCATAGCTTCAATACAACTAAATTATCCACCCCCCCATTTCTTTGTGAATCAAAAGTTCCTGAGCTCCTTTCTTTTTTTTTTATTATGTTATGTTAATCACCATACATTACATCATTAGTTTTTGATGTAGTGTTCCATGATTCATTGTTTGCATATAACACCCAATGCTCTGTGCAGTACGTGCCCTCTTTAATACCCATCACCAGGCTAACCCATCCCCCCACCCCCCTCCCCTCTAGAACCCTCAGTCTGTTTCTCAGAATCCATAGTCTCTCATGGTTCATCTCCCCCTCTGATTCCCCCCCTTCATTTTTCCCCTCCTGCTATCTTCTTTTTTTTTTTTTTAACATATAATGTATCATTTGTTTCAGAGGTACAGGTCTGTGATTCAACAGTCTTACACAATTCACAGCGCCTGAACTCCTTTCCTAAATCAGCTTCACAAACTCTCCAATATTGTTCAGAAATATTGAAATATTTAAGATGTGCTAAAATTGCTGCAGAAAATGATGATAAACAGCAGAGGGAAACACCAATACAAAAGCCAGCTCTGCCAATTATCTCTATAATCTCAGGCCTCATTTTTATCTTTAAAACAAGATTGCTAGAATAAAAGATCTCAATTTTTTTTTCCCACTCCAACAAGTTTTTAAGTTTCTTGGTGTCAGAGACCAGGGGAAAAACCCTGAACCTAGAGCTGGGTTTTGATAGCAGGGACTATTTAAATAGTTTATCTTTGCATCTCTGTAACTCCTAGAACTGAAGAACAGAATTCTATGTATTTGAATACAGCCCATGTTGCATAAAGATTAACTGACTTGAATGAATCATCTGGGGTTTTGGTTTTTTTTTTTTCTCACTATTTCATCTTCTAGCCTTTGGCCTTTCTTGGGGGTGAAGGTGTGACCTAATGGAAAGGATAGAAACTGCGGAATCTGAGGGTATTCCTCTTTTTTACCCAAAATACTTCTGACACCCACCACATTTGTGAGTTTTCCACACCAACCAACTCTCCAATGCTCTGTGGACACCAACGGGGTGTCCTCCAGTATAACTCAATTCAATACTAACTCCTCGGGGTTAATGCAGACCCCAAAGGTTAAGGGCTCAGTCCCACAAGACTGCTCCCCAGTTCAGACACCAATCAAAAGTTGGGGCCTCCAGTACCTCTGACCATCCAACTATTAACTTGGGATTCCCACAATCCCCCTGCTCTGGTTCTAATTTGCTAGCCACCCCCCCCAATAAGCGGACTCCCACAGCATACAGTGACCTCCTGAACATTTCCTGTAGTGTATATCTGCCAGAACTTTCCACACTGACCATTCTTGTACTGTGCACTTAACTCACTGCTTAAAACACATGAACTTTTAATACAGTTGGGCATCACTGATCATAAACTTTACAAGTTAGGTAAATACCAAGGAAGAAGAGAGTTCAAATTGCATAGAGGACACTTCTGTTCTACTTCAGGCTATAGCCCTATTAATAACTTATTAGTCTTGGTAAAGAAGGTCTTTTGCACTAGGAAGGAGGTCCACTAGGCTAAAACCGTTCTTGAACTCCAAGCCCTGATGAAATTACAGTTTTCTTAGTTTCTCCCCATAGAGTTTTCCTAAAATGAATATTATCACCAATCCTGCTCCCAGTAAAAGAACATGTAAGTAGTACAGAGAAAGCTCAAATACCGGCTTCTTCCCTTTACAAGTTACATGGCCTTAGTCGGGTCGTGCAATGTCTCTGACCACAGGGGAGTTCATCTGTAAAATAGGGAGAATAATCTTTCACTTTAGAATTGTCATAAAGGAAAGAGAGAATTCATCCAATAGCAAGCTCTTGTCTTGTATCTCACTTCTAAGTTCAATTCCTCCAGTGCAGAGTGTTAAAGCCATCCATGGGCTTGGAAGCCAAAGAAATCTTAAATTTTTTTTTCATTTTTTTTAAAGATTTTATTTTATTTATTTGTCAGAGAGAGAGAGAGAGAACAAGCAGGGGGAGCAGCAGGCAGAGGGAGAAGCAGGCTCCCTGCTGAGCAGGGAGCCCTGGGCTTGATCCCAGGACCCTGAGATCATGACCTGAGCCGAAGGCAGAGGCTTAGCTGGCTGAGCCACCCAGGCACCCCAAGAAATCTTAATTTAAATTCCATTTCTGACACTTGGTAAACTGAAAATTTGGTTAAGTCACTTAAATTCCTTGGGCCGTTTTCTTACCTGATAAACTTGGCTATTGGTGCTTATTTCTTAGGATTGTTGAGCATATTGAATGAAATAGTAGCAATTATCGCCTCTTATTGAGTATTCTCAGCATGCCCTTCATGCACATCATTTAATTCTCAAAATGATGAAGGATAGTTGGAAGAAAGGCAGGCAGGGACAAGCCCCCCACCCTAAGAGGAAACCACCCTTAAAAGGATTTTACACCACCTGGAAGGAGCCTTCTACCCTTTCCCCCATGATAGGTAGATGACAAAAACCTAATTGGGTGACAGGCACAGGGAGCGTTAATCAGATTAAAACAGCCTGCCAACAAGCCCATAAAAACCCCTAGATCTAAACACCAAATCAGAAACACTCTCGGGTCCCCTCCCTCTTTGGGATCTTTGTACGATCACTCAATAAACCTTGCTTTACTATCACCCAATAAACCTTGCTTTGCTGCCCACCACTGTCTGGTCTATCTCTTTATTCTCCGATGCGGTGTGACCAAGAAACGAGGGCGCCGAAGGAAAAGAAATCCTGTTACAAAAATATCCTTTTGATGGGTGGGTATGATGAAACTCAGGAGGGTTAAGCCCCTTGCCCAGGGGCTCACAGCCAGTGGGGGTAGAGTTCAGGATTGGAGCCCAGGTCTCTCCGACACTGACGCCCTTGTTTCTAACTCTTCTTTCCACCTGTACTGAACATTCTTTGGGGATCATTAGCATATGATACAAACGTCCTCACAATTTGCCCTGACTACCTTAGGGGTCCACCCCAGTCTTTCAAGTTTGCTCCTTCCAGGCCCCTGACCAGCCAGCTAAGCTGTTTGCTACTGCCTTTGTCCCTGTACATCCTCCTCTTGAGCCAGTTCTCTCCCCCACAACATAAATGACTAGGAACACGGGCCTCAACTGTGCCCATTGGGAAGATTACTCTCACCCGGAGTAGGTCTGCAGGGAAATAACAGTCCGTTTTCCTCTTGCATCCGCAGACCAAGCCTATCAGCCTTCAATCACTCAGGGTTTTCCTCCTCTGTTATCTAGTCAAGGGAACTTCCCAGGGATGAAGGAAGAGGCCGTGGTCCAACATTAGTAGGAGAAATGAGGATCTGGGCCATCTGTTCATGCAGCTCACGTGTGTCCTCTGGGCCTGCTTATATTCAATTTTGGATGTACTGTTTCCTGTTTCCATTTTAAAAGACTGCTGCTAGGCCCCCACTTAAGAGCTGGTGGATCTGATATTGCCCAATTCATAATGGACAGTTGGAGTTACAGTCATTTGCCCCATGGTCAGATGCTCAGATAGGGCTCAGTAGCACGCCAGGAGACGCTTTCTAAATATACGTGGCTCAGTCGTTGAAGTGTCCACCTTTGGCTCTGGTCATGATCCCAGGGTCCTGAGATCGAGCCCCACATCGGCCTCCCTGCTCCGCAGGAAGCCTGCTTCTCCCTCTCCCACTCCCCCTGCTTGTGTTCCCCCTCTCGCTGTGTCTCTCTCTGTCAAATAAATAAATAAAATCTTTTTTAAAAATAAATTAATTAAATAAAATAAAAAATAAATAAATACACGTGGCTCTCTCCCGTAGTTGGCATGGCCATGCTCTAGAACCCTAGGGGGTTGCTGCACTGTGACTCCAGTTTTGGGACTTGCCAGAGGCTCCACATGGTCTTAACCCTACAGCAGATGCCTCTGATTTCATGAGATGTGTCAGGCGGTATGGACCAAGTGATGGGGCTGCTTGTACCATGGGCTGGACATTCTGCGGCATCCTTTCTTGATCTGAGCCCTACTTAAAATGAGCCACCTTCTCAGTCGGTTAAGCGGCTGCCTTCGGCTCAGGTCATGATCCCAGGGTCCTGGGATCGAGCCCCATGTCCGGCTCCCTGCTCAGCAGAGAGCCTGCTTCTCCCTCTCCCTCTGCCTGCCACTCTGCCTACTTGTGCTCTCTATCTCTCTGTCAAATAAATAAATAAAATCTTAAAAAAAATAAAATAAAATAAAATAAAAATAAAATAAAATAAAATGAGCCACCTTCCACAATCTGAAGAGGTCTACCAAGTGTTATGCTTCTTTCTTAGTGGCAGAAGATACAAGGTGCAGTAAGTTGTCCTTGACTTTGGAGGAAATGTCCTGAGGTGCCCCAGACCAGTGGACCACTTCACTATCCAGATAAGGTCTGTACTTCAGATAATAGTGTTGTGTCAAAGTTATTTTCTTTGTTTTTATATATGTTCTACACTGATGTAAGATATTAATGTGAGGACAAGCTGGGTTAAAGGCATAGAGAAGTTTCAGTTCTCCCTTTGCATCTGTCCTATAAGTCTAAAGTTATGTCAAAAAATGTTTTTTTAAAATAATAACTGTTATTTAAATTTTTCATCAATATAGCAGGCTTCTGATTTTTCTGGGGTTTATCCACTCTCTTGAATGTATGCGCCTCAACAAGGCATCCAAAATATTTGCATTTCGGCTCATCAGATTTGACTAGCACAATATTTCCATATGCTAGAACAATGAGGTAGTGTGTAGAATGGCCAGATGGACCAGGTCTCTTTGGAATATAATATGACAGAAAACAGGAAAATGAACAGAGCTCTAGAGCAAGATAATAAAAGTGTAATATTAGGGACGCCTGGGGGCTCAGTCGGTTGAGCATCTGGCTTTGGCTCAGGTCATGATCCTGGGATGGAGCCCTGTGCCAGGCTCCCTGCTCGGCCAGGCTCCCTGCTCAGTGGGGAGTCTGCTTCTCCCTCTCCCTTGCCCCCCCCAAATAAATAAATAAAACCTTTTTTAAAAAAGTGTAATATTGTCTGTCTCATATGAATGTCATTTTCCCCTGAATGTGATACCATTTTTGTTTATTTTCTTTTTTCTGGGATAGGGAGCAGTACCAGGGGCTTTGTTTGGCTTTTCCTGCTACAGTAGCTCCTACGCTATGGGTTAAAAACCAATATGAGGGTTCTGTCAGCTGCTAAATATGTCCATTCCAATTATACATTCAGAAATCAGGGAAATGATCACCAGGTTGGTAAGTGGACCCAGTGGACCCACTGTGAGACAGACCTGAGAAAAGACTTCACTTATTATCTGACTCCAATATGCCCCGACTTTAATGGGGGGCCCATGATGGTGCTTTGGACCCCTAGGTATACCCATCAACTTGGACCCTGAATCCAACATCTCTCAAAAGTTCAGGGTATTCCTCTTTCCCCAGTCAGTGGTTATCCAGGGAATAAGCATAAATCACTTTGGAGAAGGACTGAAGACATGTGAATATACTTGCTGTGCTGTTCTAGGTCCTTTCTCATGGACACCCAGCCTCCCCTTCAGTCCATGTGCTCTAGGTCTGAGAACAGGCTTAGTTCTTGAAACCAGACAAGAGATCATGACTTGTCATTGCAGTGAGATTGACTCCAGCCATCCACTCATGCTTTCTTAATCTTTTCTGATTATATATTAAGCAGTACCCTTTCTTGCTACTCATCTACTTCTTGTCCTTAGAAATACTGTGTTCTTGGGGCACCTGGATGGCTCAGCGGTTAAGCATCTGCCTTCAGCTCAGGTCATGATCCCAGGGTCCTGGGACTGAGCCCCACATTGGGCTCCCTGCTCAGCGGAGAGCCTGCTTCTCCCTCTTCCTCTGCTGCCCCGCCCCCTGCTTGTGCTCTCTGTCTGTCTGTCAAATAAATAAATAAAATCTTTAAAAAAAAAAAAGAAAAAAAAAAGAAATACTGTGTTCTCTTATTCATCTCCATAGATCAGCTCAGTATCCCTGGCTGCCACAGGGGTCTCTGCTATTCTAGGATCCTGTTATCTCCATTGTACTGGGGGATCCTATTCTATAACAGCATCTTCCACCATCAGCCCTGGTCTACAGAATTCAAATACCACTGAGCTTCTCAATGATGCTGGTGCCCCCTCTGGAGCATTTGCTATTTGACCTCAAGCATAAGCATTTGACCTTAATAGCCATCCAGGCCCTCCTGAAGAACATAGTTGAAAGGTTTTCTGATCTTATTTGGTCAATGTATTTTAGCACACTTACTTCTCAAAGCTTTTTGATTCCTATGTCTGCCTTCTGCCATGATAGTTCTGGCATCTCTACTTTATTTAATGTAGTCGTTACTTTCCCCAGTTTACAAGAATCAGCCCAGCAGTGTATTAGAACTTGTTCCAAGAGCTCTTGCCACCATACTAAATACTGTCATGGGAATGTGCCTCTTATCAGCAAATTCCCCTAAACCAGCTTTATATTCCACCTCCCTTAATCCAATACACCCAGGATCCCACACCTAGGCATAATCCCTCCTATCATAAGCTAGGTCCTGCAGCCCCTGTGGCATATAATCTTTTCTCTCCTTTATAGTCCCAAAACCTCCCCCATCAGATCAGGGTGAGATTTGACCCATTTTAAGTGAGATGAGCTTCTACGTTCCAAAAGGCCGAGAGGCCCACTTCTGCAGGTATAGATAGTTCAGGGAATCTGAGGGTTCAAGGTTCTCATGTGTGTCTACTCAGATATCCCAACCCTAAATCTCAAGTTTCCTCTTTTCCCCAGTTTCACTGATACATAATTGACATGTAATGTTGTGTAAATTTAGGATGTACATGATGATCTGATATACACATATGTTATGAAATGCTTACCACAATAAGGTTAGTTGATACATCTATCACTTCAAATAGTTGCCTTTTTGTATGTGTGTGTGGTACTCTGGAGCATAAATTATACCACAAGGTTATTCAACCTTGAGACAAGGGGGCTAGCCACTTATATTCCTATATCAGTCAGTGATTGACTGCAGGCTGCCTGAGGGTGGGGGGTGCATAACCAGCTGGGCAAGGCAGCTCCTACTTGGTCGAGAGGAATCCTTGCAGAAAGAGGGAAGCTGTGAGCCATTAGGAATCAATGCTCACGGCAGCAGGGGGATGGGTGACTCATCTGGGATGGGCACCAACAGAATTCACTACAGATACAACATAAAAGCTAAGTCAGTATTAGCCTTTTATTATTTTATTTATTTTATTTTATTATTTTATTTTATTTTATATAGGCCTCATGCTCAGTGTGGAGCCCAGTGTGGGGCTTGAACTCACAACCCTGAGATCAAGAGTCAATACTCAACTGACTGAGCCACCCAGACCCCCCAGTGGTAGCTTTCTAAAAGTACACACATATGATCACACATGTCTAGAATATCAGGGAACCCATCACAGTAGTTGCCTCCGGGAAGAAGACTTGAATACCATTGAACTGACACATCAATGTATTGCCTTTCGGGGCGCCTGGGTGGCTCAGTTGGTTAAGCGACTGCCTTCGGCTCAGGTCATGATCCTGGAGTCCCGGGATCGAGTCCCGCATCGGGCTCCCTGCTCGGCAGGGAGTCTGCTTCTCCCTCTGACCCTCTTTCCTCTCGTGCTCTCTATCTCTCATTCTCTCTCTCTCAAATAAATAAATAAAATCTTTAAAAAA
>NW_027397072.1:25137298-25172692 GCF_003265705.2 Callorhinus ursinus | reverse complement strand
TGCCTAGAAGATTAGGACATGCTATGAAGTTGCTGTACTGCCCCGAAGGTTAGTTTTCCCCAAGTTTCGGAATCCTTCCCGAAGCCTACACCGCAGTATCACAGCTGATGAATTACTCCAGCTCATGAGCCATTGATTTGATAATCACATTTAATAGGGCACTCTCTGCAATGCTCAGGGAAACACTATGACAACCAGGAAATCCCAAGTCCTCATTCTTATTGTACTTTTATTTTGGGGGTACTCTCTATGCCCACGTAATTACTTCCTCCACTTCAAAATGGGATAGTAATGAGGTAGAATATGTACTCAGTCACAGATCTCATAAAGAGGCAAGGAAGCCTCAGCCAGTAAAACTGGAATAACTCTCCTCAGTGGTAACAAGTAGAAGGAACACACAGCCCAATGCGGGCAGAGACCACAGTACCCAGCAGGAGGCTGAGAGCTACCCATTTCCTACAGCTCGGTTTCCCCGTTTGCAAAAATCACTCTGACTGAGACTTAGCATACTCTTAGTTACCCGGCGATATTCCGGAATTCAAAAGGTATTTGAAAGCAAAGGTTCTGATGTCCTAAGAAGGCACTGTGTCTTAGGGAGTTCAGGAGTCTCAGTGCTGGAATGAGTGGCTGGGAAGATGTGATACGTTGGTGGTAACACAAACCAGTGGTGGAATCTAATTCTAATTGTTCTCTTTTTGCTCCTCTAGCTCTAAAAGGTGTGTGTGTGTGTGTGTGTGTGTGTGTGTGTGTGTGTGTGTCCCTACCGCACACACATACACTTTTTGCTGACTTGTCCTGCTTGCATCTCCTGGCTCCATGGCCCTTTGTCTCTGGTGGAGTTCAGCTAATGGGAGGCACCGACAGGATTCTGCAGGGTGGACTGAGAAAAAGATCAAGCCTTTGGTTCCCTGGGCTCCCTCCCTGTGGGGCTGTGGGTTGACAATGGCTTTCTACTCCACCTAAGGCCATAGCTCCTCTCCTACAGCTCAGCTCTCCCTAAATCCTGGCACCCATTCCCTCCCCCATCCCTTAAGGATGTGTGGCCTGCCTAATTTATCAAAGCTAGCCCTGGGGTGCTTCATCATCCTCTATTAATCTCCCTTAATTCCACCTTTATAGTAATGCCTTTAACTCCTTCCAATCATCCCTTCTGAACATTCCATTTGTTTCTTGCCAATATCCTATGTGATACATCAATGGACCAAAATTTCACTTGGGCTAAAAAGATTAAAATGCCAGAAAGTAAATTTAGAACGCTGGTGATGAATCACTCATCCAACAAACATAAACATTTGTCCTCCTGCTTTTTAACACAAACCTTCTGGTATCAGTAAGAAATGCTTTCAGCTATAAGTAACAGCAAACTCAATTTACAATGGCTTAAACCACATGGGTATTTATTATTAATTACTCAAAGGACAGATGTAGGCAGTCTTAGAATTGGTTTTATAACTCAAGGAGGACAGCAAGGACCCTGGTTCTTACCATCCTTCTCCTTTGCCTTCCTTAGCATGTTGGTTTTAAATGTTCACACTTGTTGCCTCATAGCCACAAAATGATTGCCACAACTCCAGTCATCAAAGGCAGGAAATAGTAAACAGAGTAAAAGGTGTTCTCCTTATGAGACTTTATCTTTTTAACCAGGAAGAAAAATCCTCTCCAGAAACTTCCCCACAAATGTCCCTGATTGTCCCATTGGCCAGAACTTAATCACATGGCCACCTCTATCTGTAAAAGAAGTATGGGAAAGCAAGCATCTGACTTTCCAGAATCTATAGGGGGAGGTGGCAAAAGAAAGGAGAGTTGGAAATAGAAATTTAGTAACCAACCAACACTGTTTATCACATCCTATGCTGCCAGTGAATCCCTCAGCCCAATTGTCCCTCTCTGAGAAGTCACTTATGCTGTCTCGCAATAAGGAATGTCTGTTACCTCTTCCCCACTGTTTCTCTAAATGGTAATGAACTTTAAGGCCCAACTCCAATTCCTTCAGCATCTATTTATAACCTTCATTGAATCACCCTGACATCTACATAATCTGTCTGGAATGGCCATCCAGAAAACTGTACTAACTATATTTTCTTAATTTCTTATTCTTGCTGCTCTGGTATCTGGGGCCTCATTCCTAGAGAAAGCAAAAAATTTGCCTGGGAGCCTGCCTTTCATAGGTACACTAACCAATCCAGAGCACACACACCCCCCCCCCCCCCACTTCTCTCTGGTTCTTCTATTCCAGGCTAATTTCCCTGCCCTAATCACCCCAAGGACCAGTACCAGACAACTTGGGACATCCCCTCTACCCCAGAGCCTGCTCCAATTACTCAAACTAACCAATCCTAAACCTGCTTACTCTGCCTTACCTGTCCCTTCCCATGGAAACCACAGTAAAGCCTTTGTCCATGTTTTCTTCCCACTGCTTCACCTCCTGAATGAACCTGGTGCTTTCCCATATGGCCTCTGGGCTGGGCAGTGTCTCCTCCTCTTGGGAACTATGAATAACAGTTTTTTTCAATGGCAGTCCTATGTGTTGATCTCACCTTACCTGAATAATAATAAAAGGTACATTTTTAATGAGTTTTTTTAAGACGTTATTTATTCATTTACCTGAGAGAAACAAAACCCTTCTCCATAATCTACTCCCCTTGGTGGTTTCTTACCTATTGTCCTTTCTATCCAGGGACCAGCTCTGTAGGGTTATTGTTCCTGGACTGCAATTGGTCATGTCTTACTGTCCTTCCCTAGAATAGACATGTGTCTATTCCCCATGGTCTTCCCACCACAGCTCCTACAAGACAGATCCATCTTTCCCTGCTAATGTTGCCACTGCTGGGAAGTATAATTTAAGGTAGGTCAAGGACCACATGCTTTCAGCATTGAGGAAAAAGACACAAGGGGCATTATAGGAAAAGAACACCATCTGCTACAAACTAAATTATTTAATTTTACTATAACCCCAGAAATGATATATTGTTCTCATTTTACAGATGTAAAAATGAGACTCAGTGTATAAGTTTCCTACTGCTGCTGCAACAAATTATCACTCACGTGGTGGCTTAAAACAGCAGGGATTTATTCTCGTACAGGTGTAGAGGTCAGAAGTCCAAAATCAGTTTCACTGGGCTAATGTCAAGGTGTTGGCAGTGCTGGTCCCTCCTGGAGGCTCTGAAGGGAGAGCCCACTTCCCTGCCTGTTTCAGCTTCAAGCGGCCATCGGCACTATTGGGTGTGTGGCCCTGTCTTCTATCTTCAAACATATCATTCACTGATCTCTGCTCTCCACATCTCATCACCTTCTCCTATTACTATGGAAACATAGTAAAATGTCCCTCTGCCTCCCTTTTACTTTTCTTCTTTTTAATCGAAGTGTAATTGACACACAATGTTACATTAGTCAGTTACAACATGGTGATTCCACAAGTCTATAGGATATTCTGTGCTCACCAGGAGCGTAGCTGCCGTCTGTCACCATATAACGCTTTTACATTGACTATATTCCCTGTGCTTGCCTCTCATTGCCATGACTTATGCATTCCATAACTGGAAGCCTGTACCCCCACTCCCCTTCACCCCTGCCTCCCTCTTATAAGAACACTTGTGATTACATTTAAGGCCCACCCAAATAATCCTGGATAATCCTCCCATGTCAAAATTTGTAATTTAATTATAATTGCAAAAACCCTTTTGCTATCTAAGGCAATATTCATAGGTTACAGAAATTAGCACTGTATAGTTTTGAGGGCAATTATTCAGCCTATCACACTGAATTTCACTGAGCTGAAATCATAGTGTCAGCATTCCTGCATGCTGCAAGGACTGCATCATTCTGGAATGTCTAGGGGAGAATCCATCTCCTTACCTTTTCCAGCTTCTAACAGTCACTTGCACTCCTTGGCTTGCGGCTGCTTCCTCCTTCTTCAAGGCCAGCAGTGAAGCATCTTCAAATCTCTCACTGACTCCAACCCTGCTTCCTTCATCACTTCACCTTCTTTGACCTGACCCCCCTCCTCCCTCCCTTTTTCCCTTATTAGGACACTTGTGATTACACTGGGCCTGGGAAGACCTCACCTGCAAAGTCCCTTCACCATATAAGGTAACATATTCACATTTAGGGGTTTAGGACCTGGGCATCTTTGTCTTTTATGGGGCTGTTATTTCTGCCTCCCCCGCTCAGGCAGAAAGCAATTCAGGTGTTGCTGGGGACAGGGGTAGAGAGGAACAGAAGAGAGGGCCTACAAAGGAGCAGGAGAAAACTTTTGGGGGTGATGTTTGTGATCATCATGATTGGGTGATGGTTTCATGGGTATACACCTATGTTAAAACTTCTCAAATTGTATGCTTTAAAAAAGTATGTGCAGTATGCTCTCCGTCCATTATCCCTCAATAAAGCTATTTAAAAATTAAATGTGAAAAAAAAAAAAGCAAACCTCAGAGGCTTTGGCTAAGTGTAGGAGCTAGACAGTCATGTAGCCAAGATGCATCCCCAGTCCATCTGATGTCAAACCCCGTGCCTGTGATAGAGCATCACTTCCTTTATCCTCTCTTCTGTATGTTTGGTACGATAATGTTTGCCCTTTAGGGCTGTGAGTACATGGTACTTGCTCGATAAATGGTCACTTCCTTCCCTTTCTCCGTTTAGGCTTACTGACTGGTCAGAGTTTCTAAGTATCCTGGGCCATGTTCTATGTCAAAGAACCTGAAAGTTGACGTTTTCTTTATGAGAGAGAGAAAGGCATCTGAGGAAAAAAAAGTCAAATGGAGCCAGCAGGATGGTAAATAGGCCTTATCTTCAGGGACTCTCAGCCACAAATGCCCCAGACTCTAACATGCAAACCAATACCCAGGATCCAGATGTAGTGTGTTATTTGAGTCTCTCAGAAATGTAGCCTGGTTCTTTTTGTTGCCTGGTAATGAGAGAGAATTCCCATGAACAAATAAGAGGCAGCAAGCATGTAGAAGGTGCCTGTGTTATAAACAAACAATGGCATGAATAATGCTTGCTGTGCCAAGATCAAAAAGTCCTCCATGCTTGGTCCATGGGGATGAAACACCACAGTCAAGATACCCAAACCTGTTTCCAAGGTTTCCTCAAAAGAAGAAAATGTATCCAACTTTCCATCAGTTATGTATTTATGTGTTTAGGACACAGTATCCTCAATTCCTAGATAAATGAAACCGTTTTTGAAAAAAAGGACCTATGTTTCCATTTTCCCCCGGAATTCTTCATGGAACACTATATACCCCAGGCTGCCCCATTCTTGATGGCACCTGTCATGGGCTTCAGATTCAGGTTGTAGATTTCACCTTGGATCCATTTCCTTAATCTCTGTATCTACCATTTCCACCCAAGGCCGTGCATGTCAGATGATCATATTCACCTTATGTTGGTCATATCCATCAATGTAGGGAAATAGGAATAAATAAATGAAAAGAGTGATGGGAAAGAGAAGAGGGGAGGGAATAGGAGATCTGCAGTCCTCAGTTTACCACGGGGAAGCACTGTCCAGTTCACAGACCAGCAGGCAAGCTACTAACATGCAATGCATTTAATACAGATAGTCCTGGTTTCAAACTTGATAAATACAGTAGAGAGCCAGACATGGTGACTGAGTTCCGCTGCCACTTGTCAACCCTACGATTTGAGGCAAATGAATTTAACTTCTTTGAGCCTCAGTTTCCCCATCTGTTACATGAAAGTAATAAGTAGTTTTTGGCTGTGGAGCTGTTGCAAAGAGATGCTTAGCAGATAGAAGTTGCTTTCTCTTCCCTTCTTTTTCTTCTCTCTGTCTTTATCTAATTTAGCTTATGAATTTGTTCCAGCTAAATGCCTCTGGGGAGACAAAAATGTGAATGCCAATCAACCCAGAAAGAAAGTGCTAGTACACTGCGACCCACGGTGAACCATTACTCCTCAAAAGCACTGAGAGTAGGCAGTTCTGGCCGGCAGCCATGTTTTGGCACTGAATCATGTCCTGTTTTGCATTGTGCTCTAATTGTTTCAAGTCATTTCCCCTCTCTCAGAGTCAATTTCCTAGCCAGTTGAAGCCTGAGCGTGAATAAGATAATCCGTATGCCCTGTCTAGTTCTTCTCAGTTCCCTCTCCTACCCATCCACCTCTGCCCGCATCATAAAAACCCTGCAAATAGTAATGGTGACAGAGAGCTAAGCAAAGCCCTTTACTCAGAGCAAGTTCTCTGCAGCGTAAGGCTGAGGCCATGCTCCAGGTCTCTGGTTGCTGCCCAGAACCCCGGCTATCCTGGCCCATCCTTGTAGAGTCATGACTCTCTACACTCAACTCAATGTGCACCCCTCCGAGAGCATCTGATGACAGAAGAGGAAGCTCTGAGCTCAGGTAGCTGAAGGCTAGAATTCGGAACAGTCCTGTTAGAATTTGGTGCTTGGCAGCTTCTGTTGCTTCCCCCCAAGGAAGCTGAGATGATCATGCTTTGCCCTCACTCTCAAGAAGCACGGTTCTCAACTTTGGCTACACATTAGAACCTCTCCCTTCCCCCATCCCCCGCCCCGCCCCGGGGGAGCTTTTAAAACAGCAGAGATTATAATTGTATTGGTTTGGGATGGGGTCTGGGCCCTGGTATTTTTAAAAAGCTCCCCAGGCAATTCTAAATGGATTCAAGATTGAGAATCATTGATCTAGGTCAGAGACTGGAGTGTAATTATGGGGGCCAGTACCTGATTTTCTGAATACGTCTACAATAGGCTAGTGATAAGCCCAAAGTGGGATGGTTGAAAGAGTGAATGACTTTGTGTCTAAATTCCCAACACTTAGCATGGTGCCTCCCACATAGTAGGTGTTTGTTGGACAAATAAATGCGTGAAAGAACAAACAAGTTTGAGATAGTATAATGGAACGAGTATTGGACTGCAGGCCAAAAAACCATGTTCCTTGCTGTGATATTGTGGTTCATAATAAGAAATATATATTTGGTCTTCTTCCCTGTCCCTGGTACAGAGTTCCTAAAACCCTTGGAATTTCCTAACCGATGATAGCAATCTTTTGTTATGTTAGTGAGGTGATTTTTGGAAAGCTCCTAGGTCACCTTTGGCTGGGGGCTGGTTGCCAGGGCAGCAAACCACAGTGTCAGAGAGTTGGAATTTTCAGTCCTAGCCTTCCCTCCTGCCCTACCTCTGGGGAGGAGAGAGGAGCTGGAGATTGAGTTCTATCACCACTGGCCAATTATTTAATCAATTAATGCCTGTGTAATGAAACCTCCCTAAAATCCCAAAAGGATGGGGTTTGGAGAGCTTCCAGATTGGTGAACACAGGGACATACGGACAGCGTGGCATATTTTGAGATCATGGAAGCTCTAAGTCCCTTCCCACACACCTTGCCCGCTGCTTCTCTTCCATCTTGCTGTTCCAGAGTTCTGTCTTGCAGCAGAGCTGTTCCTCTGGCCCCCAGTCTGATCCCGGCATGACAGCTCTTCTTAGGGATCTTGAAGCCATGCTGCCTGACCCACATCTCAGTCCTACCAGCAAGCCCTGAACAGCAGGTCCTTGTCTGGGTCCTCCCTAGTTGCCCTTGCTCCCGACTCTATGATTCCCAGCACAGTACTGGCCCAAAGTGAGTGCTCAATGGGTAAATGAACGAACAAATGTGCCTGCATTTCTGCCTCTGAGTGCAGCTTTAACATATGCCTATGTCTCTTGTTTTGTCAGCTCTCTGGCCACCCATCTGATGGCTGTGGACTTGGTTTCTTGAAAGGGGTGTGAATGTGTTGGCTCCTCAGTTTGAACATCCCCCTGCTGCCACCTGGGAGAAGCATCCGCTCTACCACCCACAGCTCTTTGGGCCCCCCACCAGCCAAGCCAGACCTTGGCCCTTCATGTAGGGGTATTTGGAATTCAGACAAAACACATGGTGTTTGCCCAGGATCTTGCTGTTTTTATTTATGTTTTTAAATAACTTGTTTTTCTTATTATTACAAAATAACACATGTTCGTTTGAAAAAAAATTGGAAAAACCAGGCAAGCAAAAATTAAGAAAGTACAAATCTTTCATAAATCTCTCAGTCTCAGAGAATCACTGTTAAATGTTCCTAGTTGTGTATGCATGCACACACATGTGCGCACATGCATACATATTTAGAACAATGGGGTCATCCTGTACTTACTTAGTGATTCGTAACCTGCTCCTCTCATTTACCAATGTCTCACTGCTTTAAATTGTCATCTTGCACTATTATTTATCCCCACCCCCGAGGGTCTCCTTCTGCTGTCCTTAGTTGCTTACGGTTTTTTACAAAATGAGCAACCTAAGTCAGAACAACCCAAATCAATCGGCAATACGGAGGACTTTTCCAGCTAACTAACTGATGCCAGTGGTAATCTGCTTTGACCAGCGGTGTCTACTCAGAGAGAAACCTTACATCCTATAAAATGTTTGTTTCATCCAGAGCTCCAGGGCTCAGGCTTTAATAGAAACAAAGAGTTTACTGAGCAGCCATAACCTTAAAATTGCTACAGTTTCTATGAAACTGGAAAATTCCATCACCACAGCCAATGTCAACAGCACAGGCAAGAAAGGAATGTAGGAATTCAAAGGAGGGAAGAATTTGATTAAGAGCGACTACGGGTAACTGGCAAAAACTACGAAAATGACCAGAAGGCGCCGGCTTCCAGCATAGGCATCCAGAAATTAGATTATAGGCACTGGCCCTCCCTGAGGCGGGTAAGGTGGCAGACATGTAACACGCGTTTGTACAAAGAATGAACCTAGGCTGGATTTCAGGTTCTGGCAGATGTGCAACTGGGTCCCAGCATCCCAGGAAGCTCCTCCCCCTCGGGGGACTACAGGTCAGGGTCCCCTTGTGACTCCCACAAACGTTGTGCCTCCCAGTGGAGAGCAGGATGGCTGGCAGGAAGGCGGGGGCAGGGGGGTTGCGGGGAGAGCACTAGGGTTCAGACTGAAAGAGAAGTGAGGAGGTGTACCTCGCATCACACATCAGACAAGAAGAGCTTAAATTGCTGTAGCTTCCAGGTCCGTCCTTCCCACCGAGAGCATTGCGGAGGACTCCAAACTGGGGTCCCTTCTTTTCTGATGCTGTTCCTACACAACCCGCTCACCACCATTCCGCCCAGGGTAATTTTCATAGTCTAAGTCTACAGTTGCGTGTCTTAAATGGTCTCTGTTCTCTTTTTTCAGTTACAAAAATATTTTCATATGAGGACGTTAAAGATTTACTCTATTCCCTTTCAAATATGCAATTCAGTATTATTAGCCATGCTGTACATGACATGCTCTCTCCTAATATTTATGAAAAGCAAGGAATACTTGCACACTGTTTACAAATTCAAGAGAACCAAAAGGCCCATGGTGGAAAACATTAGTCACTTGCTTCGGCTCCCTACCAGTTCCCTGCCGCCCTGCCCCCATTGTGGCCATTCTGTTGGAGCTGTGTTTCTCTTCTTTATTGTCTAATATTTTTGTAATGTAGTTATAGCGATAGGCAGCATTTTCTAATTTACCATGTGCCAAGAACCGTGGATTATTTAAATATTTTTTTTTAAGATTTTATTTATTTGCCAGAGAGAGCGGGCATACAAGCAGGGGGAGCAGCAGGCCAAGGGAGAAGCAGACTCCCCGCTGAGCAAGGAGCCCAATGCAGGACTCTATCCCAGGACCCCAGGATCATGACCTGAGCTGAAGGCAGACGCTTAACGAACTGAGCTACCCAGGCATCCTGAACTGTGGATTATTTATTTATTTATTTAAGATTTTACTTATTTATTTGACAGAGAGAGAGACACAGCGAGAGAGGGAACACAAGCAGGGGGAGTGGGAGAGGGAGAAGCAGGCTTCCCCCAGAGCAGGGAGCCCGATGCGGGGCTCGATCCCAGGACCCTGGGACCATGACCTGAGCCAAAGGCAGACGCTTAACGACTGAGCCACCCAGGCGCCCCTGAACCATGGATTATTTAAAGATTTATTTTTTAATTTATTTTAGAGACAGAGAGAGCTCATGCACATGAGTGGGGGGAGGGGTAGAGGGAGAGAATCTCCAAGCAGACTCCCTGCTGAGCATGGAGCCTAACACTGGGGCTCACTGGGCTGGATTTCACAACCCTGAGATCATGACCAGAGCTGAAATCAAGAGTTGGACACTTAGCCGACTGAGCCACCCAGGAGCCAAGAACTGTGGATCATTTAATTTAAATCTTATAAAACCTTACCAAGTAGGTACTGTTATTATTCCCATTTCACAGATAAGGAAACAGAATCAGAGAGGTTGAGTGACTTGCTCCAAATTGCACAGCTAGTATCTGGTGGACCTAGCATCACTTTATATTGCTTTTAGAATTTTAAGCCTGGACTCTGTGTGTGTGTTCTCCACATCTAATCACTCCAAGTTAAGCTTTATTAGGGCAAAATTTCTCTAACTGCACCCATCCTGCCAGGTAGCTCCAGCGGTCCTTAGATGAGAGAACCAGTGGAAGAAAAATTCAAGAAACTGAGGCAAGATTAGCTTTAAAAGACACTGTAGATCAGGTCTGTTTTGCCTGTAGAGGGGACCCCCTTGCCTTGGGGCCTGTAGTGTGGAAAGGTGGTTTCTTTTCTCTCTCGTTCTGGCAATTTTTTTCTTTCTCTTTTTATTTATGTATTTATGTTTTATGTATGTATGTATTTAGTGTTTTGGAGACAGCAGAACTAATAAGACTATTTTTGATTTGGGGGAACAAAAGAGAAGCTGCAGAGCAAAACTCTTCCCTTGCTGACGAAGGCCATGCAGAGCTGCGAGGTTACTACTATCTCTGAGGTTTTTAGAACACCTAACCCTGGAGATTGCTTCCCGGTGTCATTTTAATTCCACGAATCCCCTCTGCACTCCAGGGTCACTCCTGCAATCAAGCCAAGGAGACTGAAACAGAGTAAGAAGACCTCCGGGGAGTCCTGGAAACAGAAACTCCTTGTATGGAGAGTGTGTTCTTTAGAGTCAGTTTGAACATGCAAGCACAATCCTGCTCCTGAGAGTTACTGGTACTCAGAAGGGCACCCTGCGCCCCAGCACACCAAGATTCGGGAAGGAGAGAGAGCATTTGGAGGCTGCTGAAATTTACCATGACTTCAATTTGATTTAGACAAATGGAAAGTTCCAGTCTGTGTCAGAACACCCTCATGGGGACAGGAAGATAGAACTGGAATTTTGCGTTCTGACATGATACAATTACTTCACAGATATTGTCTGGTACTCAGCTCTTGAGACCCTAGAGCTGGCTTCAGATTGAAAGGAGTACATAGAAAAAGGCAGGTTGGGACCCCTTGGAGATTTCAGGTGTACAAAAACAAAAGCATCAAGCATAACTTCTGACAATCAAATCAGAGAGGAGGCTGTGTGAAAGCAAGCAATGGAATTTCTCCATCATTTCTCATCATCCCCATTGATAGGTAAATAGCCAAACAGTTCTGTTCTGGTTCATCAGACTTTGAAGTGTACAAAAACAAAATTCCAAAAATCCTATCAGAGAGAATCTGAACATGAACAGGGCACTGAGCAGAAAGCAAAGCAATTCTACAAGGGATGAAGATGGAGGACTCAGATAGCATGTGCATGAGAGCTCAGCTCATCAGGCAGACAGCTCTGGATCGAGATAAAGGAGACAGGGTAGTTATTGCCTGGACTTGGCCATCAAGATAAAGACTGGTGGGGACACGAGGAAATTGCAAGCAAGATATTGCACCTCAGTGAGGGTCTCTGCTGGAAAGCAGGCAGGAGCTGAGTAAAGTAATAACCTTGTGACTCACATATCAGGGCCCGAGATGACAATGGCCTCTGAGGTTGGGTCTGAGGAGCAAGAGAAAAACTGGCACCAGCAGAGCAGGGATTGGCCCAATGACAGGAAACAAAGGGGAGCAATAAAACCAAATGTTTCAAGGTAGGAAGAGATCACTGGTGATGAATGGCGGGAAGAGATTTGTAAGAGCAACATTTTATTACTTTTGGAGGCTGACAGCCAATGTATCATATTCAAGTTCCCTGATGGTAGAGTAACAACAAAGGCAAAGCAATAATAAAGGACAAGGCAATCAAAAAAAAAAAAAGATTTCTTTTGCACAGTCAGTCACTAGGGTTGGCAAACACAGATGTAGTGCAATGCACATAAAGGGTAGAGACCAATGCCACTGGAGGCAAGGGGAAAGTGCGTGAGCCCGGTTGGAAATCCAGTTACTTGAAGCAGAAGGACAAAAGACAAGAGGTTAGAATGGGCAATTTGGGAAAAGAACAAGAAAATTTTTGAGACATTGGAGAATTGGAAGCATTCAGGGGTCTTGGTCCTTTTCCAGGAAAGAACCCTATTGTTCTTTATTGCTCTGTCTGTGAACACAGGTGGGGCTTCCAAAGCCAGGGATGATGGCCCACAGGATCCAATGACAGCCGTGCCAAATGCCCACAGAGCACCTCAGCTTCTGAGGTCCCAAACCTTTATAGTTCCTGTGCAAGGACACGGAGGAACTGCTGGAGCAACCTCAACAGGGTGGAATTGAAGTTGGGCTTTTTTAATCCCTGGAAATTGAACATATGAGACTTCACATGGACTTGAACTCTGAATATATCTGACTTGGTGTTTTTTAGATTCTGCCCCTCTCCTCCTCTTCATCTAGGTCATTGTTAGGCCCCTGGCTAGACACTGTATATGGCCTCCCCACACAGGCCCTGGACCCCATACTTCTAATCCTGCCTTCAGACTCCACTCTCCCTGGACCCACTGGTGATCCATCCTAGAGTACTCACTTCAGCATCTCCATCACCAATGAGTACTTACTGGGCAACCACAAGGTACAAGACCTTACTGTTTACACTCTGAGCTAGATGGCAAATGACTTAAGGTTAGGAAAAGGATATAGTTGCAAACAGATACTTTTCCCCATGTTCTACAGAAAATCAAGGACTTCCCCCTCTAAACCATTATCATTATCATCATCGTCATCATCAGCATCCAGATATTGAGCACTTGTGGCTCAGCTGGGCCAAGAGCTTTATATTTAATGTATTACGTGATCTTTATCTCACCTCTACAAAGAAAGCACTGTTATCAATCCCATTGTTCAGATGAGGAAAGTGAGGTTTAGTTTGCCCAACTCAGCATCTGGGGGCTGGCAGTTCTGGCTATATCAAGAACTTGCACCGTATCCATTAGCTAACACTCCTGCTCATAATCTCCTTCTTCTCTGTATCATCTTCTTTTTCCTAGTGAAAAAATGTCACGAATTCCCCTATAGGTTTGGGCTAGGTATATAGTAGGTGCTCAATAAATGTTCAATTTAATTGAAACCAGTGAGCCCTGAGCTCACGGTACTCATGGTTGCATTATGAACCCACTGGCCCCACAGACCTTGCTTTGGAGGATTTTATCTTGATTACTTCACCCATTAGCTCATGCTCTTCAGTCGGCCAGCCAACTTTGTGTTTTGTGAAGTCACACTTTTCCAGCTTCAAGCCCTGGCCCACTGTGACCCAGTGAGGGGAGAAGGATAGGGTAAATTCTCATTACTGGCAGTTCAGTATTTTATCCAAAGTGGGAGGGGAATGCTAAGGCCCAGATGCTGGGAGGTGGCCAGATTGACTCGGTGTCTTGGCATCCTCAGTGATGGTCGTGGAAAAGCTGAATCCGGAATGAACATCTGCCCAGGCTAGTCAGAAAGGAAACAGCTTTTGGTTAGCTAATTAGCTTTTCATCTACATCAGATGATTCCATTTTAGCACTGTGGCTTGAACACAAGGGCCTGGGAGTCTGGACTCATTCTTTTTACATTTCCTAGGTAGTGCTAGTAGGTCATTGTGCGTCCCAGCCCACGTCTCCTCCTGTCTGGCTGGGGCCTTTAGAGGAGGACTTCGCATCGGTCTGGGCTGACTCCAGGGCTGACTTACTCTTCCCTAAAGGCGCGGGCATCAGACCTGGAGGCCTTTCTAAGAAGCCTAGAGTTTTGGGGAGTGAGGCCCACATGAGATGATTTCACTCATGATGTACCAGGCACACATCACACAATATACAGATACAATGGAGGTGCTCACTGCTCTTCCAGGGCTTACAACCCAGGTTGGTGTGTGGGTGTGTGTATGTGTAGTTGGAGGTGGGGCATGGTGGATAGATTCATATACATGAAACAATGTATGATCAAGGGCTAAATTGCTCTACTCTTGTTCAGAAATAGGAGAATTCAGTTTGGATTGACAAGTCCTTGAAAGATGAAGGAAATTCAGAGAAGCCAAGAGGACCTTTCTGGAGGGACAATGTGTACCAAGGGATGGAGGTAGCGGTGAGAATCATGAGTGCAAGGAAGGTTCAACTCTATGGTATAGTCCAGGCAGTTAGAAGGCCAGCTGCAACTGAGCGTGTGGTTCGTATCAGGGAATCTGGTTTCCTTCCTCCCGGCATCTTTCCAGAGCCCCTGAGATATTACTGAGCAGCACACCCATGTGCCCTGCACATAGCTCTCTCGAGCTACTTCTGACACCTCGTTTTTATCTCTTTATACCTGTGTTCCCCATTTCTAGACAGCAATCTCTTCAAAGCTGAAGACTAGGCTTCTCTGTCTTTGTGTGGCACCTAAAACATGCTCAGTAAATTTGTGTTGAATAAAAGAATGAATGAAGACATCATTGGAGGTGAGCTTGAATAAGTGGGCTGGTTCTAGAATGAAATGGGCTCTAGGTGCCCCACATTCTACCTGATTCTGCCTTCAAAGGACTAGGTGTGGCGAGGTGGGCTTACATTAATTTTTTCACTCATTTATTTATTCAACAAATATTTATTGAAAGTTTTCAATGTTCCAGGCACCATATAGAAGCTTGGATACAACAATGATCAACACAGACAAAATCCAGCCCAGGCAGAGCTTACCTTCTAGTGTGGGAGACAGACAACTGGGTCTGGCGACATCATCTGTGAGGCCAGTGGAAATGTGGGACCTCTCCTCCAAACAGTAGGAAGAAGGTGCCCTTAGAGGTGCTCAAATATAAAGTTTTTCCCTTTTATTTCTGCATTCTCCCTCTCAACTTGTCATGGCATTTTTAATTTACCATTTAATATCATTCTAAGAAAAATGATCACTTAAAAATCATCAGCATGAATTTCACCATTCCTGTTTATCTTGTGCAGTGCCAACTGTAATCCCAGAGCGTTGAACTCGTGTGTGTAATCATGAAATCACATAATGTGTATTTCATACTCACACTTGCATATCTACTTAGTTCTTCCAGAACAGGGGAAATGTGGCATAACTCTAATTCAATTGTTTTTATTTTGTTTCTTGATATATGACATTTTGCTAACATGCTCTCCCTTCAGCTTCCTGATGAGTAAGGAAGGACTCTAAGGAGAAAGAACTATGGGTTGCCCTAGGTATCTCTTTGTCAACTTCTGTGTTATGGGGTGGGGAGGGGGCACTAGCCCACCAGAGGCCACACCAGAACTTGCTTTGAATGCAGAAAGAGGCAATGGTGTTCTAACAAACACAAAAGACCAATAACCCTATCATATCCTTTCCTACTCATGTTACTTCCCTGTATTAAGGAAGTAACTATATTAGGATTGGGTTGGAATGTGCCTTTTTAGAAGTGTTGTATACTTAAAAAGAACCACAAAACCTTTGACCTTTTTTCCACTTTGTCTTTTCCATTATGCTTTCTCATAAAAGGGAGCCCTGTAAAGCTCATGACAGACTTGCAGATGTGCATCGGAAAAGCTTAGACCCAGAATATATTTGCTCACTCCCCTGGCTCAGTGGTACAGGAACTACAGAATTCTTGATTTAAAATAATGTTTGCCTTTGTGGTGACACCTTTGGGGTGATGCTGGAGGATATGTGGTGATGTGTGGGTGGTGAGCGTGTGGTGTGTCTGCAAGGTTTAGAGGGGGTGGTCAGTATGTGTGTATGTGTGTGCGGTCTTTGTGGCACATGTTTTGTGTGTGTGTGTGTGTGTGATTTGTATGTAGGGTCTGTGGCGTGTTTGTGTATGTGGGCAATGTGAAATGAATGTGAGTTTAAGTGTTCTCAGCAAACTTTTCCTCTGGGCTGTAGAGCACATATCTTCTGCTTTCCCCCGAAACGCCAGTCTGTTCTCATGTTCTTCTAAGTAAAATAACATGCAGCTTTTTGACATTCACAAACAAAACCCAATGGTTTTTATCTGAGTCAAGTGCTCCCTGGGGCTTTGTTTTTTTCCCCTCCTCCTTCCTGTAAATCCATTTTATGCGTTGGAGTCAGAAGATGACATCTTGTTACATCATGTTAGACAGTACCATAATTTTTTCCAGCAGACCATTTCCAATCTGGCAAAGCAGACAGAACTGAACAAAGACAGACAACCCAGCATAAATAAAGGATCAGTTCATGGCCCTGTGGGATGGACCCAGAGGAGTCTTGTCCCCGAATCCCAAGCTGACTTGCCATTTTAAGTTTTAACTCCTTGCACTGGAATGGAGAAATGAGTCGAGCCCGCTATGCTTCCAGTGAAACTCTGCAGTCCCCCTGCTGGAATGAGGGTGCCTGGGGGGGAGGGGTACTCAGCAGCAGGAGGGAGCCGCAGAGGGATTGATGCTCTGCCTGAGGTCCTTTCTAGACTACTCACAGGTCAGGCCTGTCTTTTGCTTTCCAGCTGCAGCTGCTATTTTTAGTCCCCTCCCTGTTTGCCATTCTGCCTGTGACCTGTGGTCAGCTCAAGGCCTGTATTTAAACAGAGCTGCTCTATGCTCAAGTTCAAGTCCACCATTCTGACTTTCCTTTAGCAGTCTGCCATCTGAAACTCAACGATGAGGGCTACTCAGGTGCCCTCCCCAAGCCCTGGTATGTCGCCTATCAGACTGGGTGTCTGGCTTCCTTCAATCCTGCCACGTACCTATATCCACAGCTTGTGCTGTGGTCAGAACTAGTTCTGGGTGGGGAATGGTGCTCTCTCAGATCTTAGTGGGGGTGATCTGCCAGAATGTTCTTTCTAAGCATCTCATCATTGTCAGCCTTTGGCCAGAAAATACTGACTGGCTCACAGGCTGTACTGCCTAGGTAACTAAGGCACAAAACCCTAGGATCTATAAAATCAGGAAGTCGTAAGAATACTGGACTTAGAACAGGATGATTCAGATTTGAGTCACAATTCCAAGCTGTGTGACTCTGGGCAAGTGGGCGAAACTCTCTGAGCTTCCCCTTCCTCCACGGAAAGAGAATGCCTGCCTCTTGTGTTTGTTGTGAGAACCAAAATGTGATCCTGCATGTGAAGCCAATCTGGAAACCTGCCCGCTCTCATATTCTATTATTTCAACTTCTCACACTTCTCAAAAGAATGTGGCAAGAAATGAAGGTGGGAAGTAATCAAGATGCTCGGGAGATACTAGAGAAAAAGACTCTGAGGTGTCACTCAAGTCAGCCAGGAAAGAGAGGTAAAACTTGATTTTTCTTTAATTAAAAAAAATACTCTGGATTGAAATTTAGGATGGTGTTAGTATATAGTATAAATTTAATATGAATAAATATTAGTTGAACATACACTACATGCCGGTCAATATAGTTGGCACTGGCGATACTAAGAAAAACAAATAATTACAACAGTGATTTTTATTGTTAAATAGGGAAAAGAGATAATACGGGAGAAAAGAGAAATCAGCACTCAATCTCACTATATAAATGTGATATGTGATAAATACGAGAGTAGAAAGAGCAACCCAGTAACTACTGTGGGTATCACTGATCATAAGTTTGGAAAATGCTGTATTTAGATCAGTACTTTATATCATATTGCATCATAAAGGAAACTCCAGTTGAGCTAAGAATTATATATAAATAGACAATTTATAGGGCAAAACTACACAAAAAAAATCAGCATAGACGCTCTGCTGAACCAATGGAGAAATAGCTTTCTCAATTTGGAAGCAATAAAGGAAATCATTAAGACACAAATAATTATTTTACAAGTTTTAAAATAATGAAAAAATAAAAAAATAAAAAAATAGAATAATGAAAAATGGTAACTGTAATATAAAATGCCATGAGAAGACTGGAGAAATATTTTTAGCAATCATGGCAAAGAGTATATACTTTATAAGTATGTGACACTTTATGAGTAACTCATTAAAAATCTAAAACTAAACATTAAGATTTCACTAAGGGGAGAACAAGATGAACAATTAATTTACAAAAGAGAAACTATAGATTGCCTATAAACTGAAGGAAAAAGGTTTCTCTTTATAATTAAGTAAGCGTAGATCAAAGCAACATTGACTCAGCGGTTCACATTATTAAATTGGGAGAAGTTAAAACGTGACATCCAATGCTGGTCAGGCTGTGAGTGACATTGACAATTCGTACATTATTGGTGGCAGGGTAAACGGTTACAACCCGTTCGGAAAATAACATGACAACGCATATCAAAACCTATAAAAATATTCATACCCTGTAAGCTAGATATTGCTCTCCTAGCAGTTTATCCTGAAGAAAGAAATCAGTAACAAAGAAGCTATATGATTGATGTTATTTCAGTTTTGTGCAATAATCAAAATCGATAATAAATATGATGATCATGAAACCTCAAGGATACTACACAGGTATTAAAATAATGAAAATAAAAGATTGATGTATAGAAATGTTTGTGATAAAATGACAAAAATGAGAATATGAAATTTAACATCATATCAACAAAATGATTGAATTCATATAGTCAATTATACATTTTAACAAAACGAGGAGAAAATACGCAGAAGTTTGAAAATATTTGTTTTGGGGTATTAAGATTATGACTGTTTTTTTAATTAAAAAAGTGTTTTAGGCTTTGCTATATTGATTTTTGATTTGGAAAAAAAAGGTTAAAAAGAAGGGAAAAACCCTCCCCGTGTTGATTTGAACTTTGGGTAGATTCCGATTATAGCGCTTTCTCCTTCTTCTTTGACCTGCTGCTTGTAGTCAGATCCCCCACTGCCCATGCCTAACTCTACTACAGGGCAAACTCCAAATACCTGGCTGCCTATCGGCTTTCTGATGTTGCTTTTTTTGTGGTTTTTTTGTGTTGCCCCTTCTCTGGCAGGAAACAAGGAAGGAAATGTTTTCTTTCAATCCCAGCCCAGACTGCCCATTTCTATTCTAGAGCAGCATCCCCCTTGGCCCGACCTCGCCGCTGACGCACATGCATCTACTCCTTGTAATGCGCTCTACTGTCTCGCTATAGTGAGAGTAAAGCTCAGGCTAGCTGATTACAAGTCCTGTCTAGCATATACAGTCAGCTTGGAACAGGTTGAAAGAGAATACCAGAGCAAATTAAGTGCTTCCCTTCATTCCTCTCCCTTTCTAGTGTCTAGATCCCTTCTTAGGGCCGACCCCTCAGTCACTGTTCTTTTCTGTAGGCTGACTCTACATTCATTTGCAATTCCCTTTGGCAGTCTTTGAGTGTCATACACTGCTCTCAGTCCATGGCTTACAAAGATGAGTAAGACATGGCCCCTGGTCCCAAGGAGCTTACTATCCAGTGCAAAAACACACATTGAATCAAGAATGTTCCCTATATTAATGTGCTAAGTCCCAACTCTGACATCTGGCGGAATACTCTGGGAAACATAAAGAGAGTGCTAGCCCAATCTGGAAATTCAGAGATGCCATGGATGGGTTAGGTAGACAAGGAAGGATGAGGCGGGATCCAGTAGGGTAGGGTGGGATGAGGTGGGAGGATTCTTGAGACAGCTTGAGACAGAGGAAAGAGCATTAGCCAAGACCAGCCTGAAAGACAACAAGGAGAGGTGGCGGAAGGAGAATTACCTTTCAGCTTCCTGGTGCTTTTTAAAGATTTTATTTATTTCTTTGAAAGAGAGAGAGAGAGAGAAGGAGAGAGAGAGAGAGAGATCACAAGCAAGGGGAAAGGGCAGAGGGAGAGGGAGAAGCAGACTCCCCTCTGAGGAGGCAGCCTGACATGGGGCTCGATCCCAGGACCCCAGGATCATGACCTGAGCAGAAAGCAGATGCTTAACAGACTGAGTCACCCAGGCGCCCCTTCCTGGTGCTTTTTAAAAAGCAAGTTATTTCAGTGTCCAACATCCACCTCTTTTAGTCATCAAATATACTAGAGAAGCCTTCTTTCAAACATCTCACTTGGGAAGCCCTCAGTTCTTGGTCTGCTTTTTCACTCCTGTTTTCCTTCTTACTACTCTACTTACTACTTACTACTACTACTTATTGCTCTTCTCTCTTCTCCCAAGGGCTGCTTGCCTTTGCTACACCTTCCTCTCTAACCCCATACCCTATAGCTCCCGCACACCCCCCAACCTCAAGATGTACCTTCTCACTCTCTTTGGTTTATACCCTCAGTCTAAAAATCAAAGCGATTCCCCCTTGTGAAAATGAGCAACCTTGAATGTTGTTAACATTTCCTGGAATGGATTCTGAGTGTGTAGGGGGAAGACAGGTCGATGTGATTGCTGTATTTAAAAAAAATCTTGACATTATCAAGTTTTTCAAATCCTAGGACTGAACGAGTGACCTTATTTCAAGTGATGAGTTTAAGAAAGTAACAGTATAAAATATGAATGAAAAATTGATTCCAACAAGAGTGTAAAAACCATTCAACTGGGAAAGAACAGTCTTTTCAACAAATGGTGCTGGGACTGGATATCCACATGCAACAGAATAAATTTGGACCCGTACTTTACACTATACACAAAAGTAAATCAAAGACCTAAATACAAGAGCTAAAATTATAAACTCTTAGAAGGAAATATAGGTATAAACTTTAGGACCTGGGATTAAGCAATGGTTTCTTAGATATGGCAACAAAAGAAAAAAATAGATAAATAGGACTTCATCAAAATTAAAACTTTTGTGCATCAAAGGCCACTATCAAGAAGGTGCAAAGAAAACCCACAGAATAAGAGAAAATATTTGCAAGACATATACCTGATAAGAATCTAATGCCCAGGATAAAGAACACTTAGAATTAAATAACAAGGGCGCCTGGGTGGCTCAGTTGATTAAGCGACAGCCTTCGGCTCAGGTCATGATCCCGGAGTACTGGGATCAAGTCCCACATCGGGCTCCCGGCTCAGCGGGGAGTCTGCTTCTCCCTCTGACTCTCTTCCCCCTCATGCTCTCTGTCTCTCATTCTCTCTTTCTCAAATAAATAAAACCTTTTTAAAAAAAAGAATTAAATAACAAAAAGACAAATAACCCAATTAAAAAATGGGCAAAGGACTTGAATAGACACTTTGCTAAAGAAGATCTACGAATGGCCAATAAGCACATGAAAAGATGCTCAACATCATTAGTCAGTAGAGAAAATGTAATTCAAAGTCACAGTGAAATACCCACTTCATACACATGAGGATGCACATAACAAAAAACAAAAATAAAACAACAACAAATGAAAATAACAAGTATTGGCAAGGATGTGAAGAAATTGGAGCCCTCCTATACTGCTGGTGGAAATGCAAAATGATGCAGTTCCTTTGGAAAAATTTGGCAGTTCCTTAAAATGTTAAATATAAGGTTAGCATATGTATGACCTACCAATTCCACTTGTAAATGTACATACCCTAGAGAATTGAAAACATGTCCACACAAAAACATGTAAACAAATATTCATGGCAGCCTTATTCAGAATAGCTAAAAGGTGGAACAACTCAAATGTCCCTCAACTGATGAATGGCTAAACCAAATGTAGTGTATCCGTACAATGACACAGTGCAAACACACGCCACAGTGTGGATGAGCCTTGAAAACATTATGTTGTAAAAGAAGCCAGATACAAGAGGACACATATTGTATGATCCCACTTATATGAAATGTCCAGAATTCGCAAATCCATAGAGACAGAAAGTAGACTAGCAGTTCTCTAGGGTCCAGGAAGGGGACAATAGGAAATGACTATTGAGTGGGTATGGGGTTGCTTTATGGAGGGACAAAGCATTTGCGATTAGTGGTGATGGTACATGACATTGTGAACAACTGACCTCTGTACTTTTAAACGATTCAAACGATGAACTGAATATTTGCAAGACATATACCTGATAAGAATCTAATGTCCAGAATAAAGAACACTTAGAGTTAAATAACAAAAAGACAACCCAATTTAAAAATGGGCAAAGGACTTGAATAGACATTTTGCCAAAGAAGATCTATGATCATGGCCAATAAGCACATGAAAAGATGCTCAACATCATTAGTCAGTAGAGAGAATGGCCACCGGTCTGAGTAGAGCACGGGCTCTGTCCTCGAGGTGCTCACCCTCTGTTGGAGGATACAGACACATACTTCACTAACTAGAACACGAACCTGCAGATAGTACGCATCACCACAGAGAGAGAGATGGTTCTGCTGGAGTACGAGGGTCGGAAGGGATCCTGGAAAACCTTACAGAAGAGGAAACATTTGGACAGGATTTTTAAGGATGAGTAGGAGTTTAACAAGTGGAGTAGGTGGTTCTTTCCAGGCAGAGGAGCCGCTTGAACAAAGGCCTGGAGTTGTACAAAGCATTCAACGACATGCCAGGTAGTATGATTTGAGTTATGGTTTCTCCTTCTAGTATTCTGCCACTGCTTTTTAAATTAAATATCACAACCATTTCCCCTTTGATCTTTGGTTCTTGCCTCATAGAACATAAGCCTTCAATTTAAAAGTAGAGACACAGAAATGGGGCTTGTAAGCCTTGGTGGGGTTTGTCAGTGTCCCCTAAGTTCTGCTGCTCTGTCCACATCCTACCTGGAATGCATTCGGCATGTGGCTCTGCTCCTGCTCTCTGTTTCTCCCATATGGGAGCCCCTCTCTGCAGCAACAGCTAGCTCCATCCACCTGCCAGATGGACAAGCCCTCATTCCCTCGTCAAAAAGTTCTTGCTTGATGGTGGCTTCTTCACTCCAGCACTGCTCTCCCTCTGGTGCATCTAGAGGAGGAAGCCAGGGAGGAGGAAATGAGAGGCCCATCCCATTCCCCTGGGAAGATTCATTCTGTCTGGCTCCTTTGGTAGCTGTCACCACTTGGCTTCTATTTGGGTTGTGAACCCATTGCCTGGAGGGGAGGTGGAAAGATCTGTGCTCAAAACAAGTGGCCCGTAGGAGGAGTTTGGTGCTTAATGAATTATTCGGTGAGGGGTGCAAGCAAAGAGCATTCTGGAAGAAAAACATGTTTTCAATAGGAAGCCCCAAGACCCCCAGTGCCTCCCAGATGAAAAGCTAACAGAGCTGTGCTCTCGAGTGTGACTGTTGGCTCCCCGATGCACTAAGCATGAGCCTGGCTTATTGTGTTGACAATTTCGCATCTTCAGAGCATAACTGATTCGTGGCAAACATGAGCGCACTGGACAGGGGAGGCGTCGCTGAACAGGCTTTTCCCTAAAGCCAGGAATAATCCCCTGTGCAAGAGATCCAGTTTGATGAACTAGTCAGTGTTCCCAAACCTCTATGCTTGGGGGACGTCAGGGCAGGGAGCCATCTGGTCTCAGGCAGCTTGGCTCAGGAACATTGTCCTTCCCAGGAACGGATTGTGTTTAGCACATGAGGCCCGTGGGGCTGCCTGAGACCGGGCCTCCTGCCCTGGGACCCCCAGCTAGGGCGGAGGACCAGACGGCGTTGTAAATATGCTCCCCAAAACTCCACATAAAAAGAAACATGGATTTAACACGGATTTCTCCTTGAACCACTTGCTTTTCTTTCTTTCTTTCTCTCTCTTTTTTTTTTAACCAACTTGTATTCCATTGTCTCCAGTCTTCCAAGGGAGGAGAGCTCTGACAGGGCAGACAAGGACCAGCTGTGCGGTGGGAGGGTCAGCCCGCACTGGGGTGGGGTGGGGTGGGGAGGGGTGGGGTGGGGTGGGTGGAGGGGGAGATGAGGAGAGAAGAGGGGAAGCAGGCCTGAATGTCCTCACTTGGAGGGGTCGGGGGGTCAGTGACAGGAGCAAGGAACAGATTTTTCCAGCCGCTTTCAGGCTGAGATTTGCACTGCATAATCTGAATGCTTTTATCTGTTTCTGAAAATAGACAGGAATTTTTTCCACAGGCTGCTCCAATCTGGCCATGGAGACGTGAGGGAGGATCATGGGGAGACAGTTGTATGTAGTCCAGTAAGTACGTTTTGTGACCCCCCCTGACCTGCAGCTAGCCCTTCTCCGTATTGGTTCTGTGGAGCCACGTTGTCTTAAAGTCCCTTGAAGTGGGGAGTCAAAGATGCTGGAAATAATTTCCATCCTGAATTTTGTATAGCTTCTGCTCTACTGAGCTCTCCGTTCCTACTTAAACATACATGACCAAAGAGCCCCATGGTTAATATAAAAGGCCTCTGTGAGGTCATAAGTACCTAACCAGAGGGAATGGTTCATTGAGTCTGTCCAGGATGACATACGTGGGAAATGTAAACAGGACAGAAAGAAGAAAATAGTTTGATCAGAAATTATAGTTGACGGTTGTTACGCATTCCGCAAATCATATTCTCCACCTTTGTCCTGGATTTAGACTACAAAGAAGCACCACAAATTATCTACAAAGAACTTCTGCAAGGTTAACTCTGGATTAAATCAGACTCTATCTCTCAGCAGCTGGTCCCTCTCATCTCAGATCAAAAGGATCTTGAACCTTCTAAGTGAACTGCTGTCAAGCAAACAGCAGGGGAATCTCTAATATTATTTACATAACATTTTCTATTTTCCAATTATGTATTGGTTTCTTCTTGGTACAAGCCTATCTTATAAATATGGAAACCAAGACACAGAAAAAGAAAACAATGTTTAGGGTCATACAGAGAGTCAGAGGTGGAACTGGAGAGAAGACGAGAGCCTTTTAACTTCAAATCAGTGTATCTAGATACCACTTCTGCTTATTTCAACCATCCTTTATCATCACCATCCCCCCACCTACCAAGCACAAAAAGTTATTTGTGTGAAGCATGCAGGAAAGCATGCCAATTTTACTGGTTTTTCAACCTGGAGAGTTTCTTGGGGCCAGAGGTAACTGGGACGACTTTGAGGCCGGTAAGGTTTTGGGGAGCTTCTTTGCAAGGTTCCTCTAAAGTAAATCTTATTGTGAATGGAAGCAAGAGAAGAATGCCAGTTGGTTTTGGAATGCTGCCAATGTCTTGTGTCTCTGGGACTCCTCTGTTGTCCTCATGACCAAAGCACCCCATGGTTAGCTCATGTTCCCAGTGAGGAAGAAAGAGAAAGAACAGAAACGTGAATCCCCCTGTCACCTCCCACAGGCTGAGGTTCCCTCTTGGACCCCTCTCCTGCTGAAGGCCGTGCCTGGGAACTGCAGTTCGTGAATCAAGTTCTTAATGAAGCAGTTCTCTCAGCGACACACCACGCTGAGCGTCCAGTGGAGCGTCCCCTTTGCCAGCTCTCAGGAACCTCACATGTGGTAGTGCAGTGTCACGAAGATCGCTGTAGTCATGGGAAGGCAACTGCAATTGGGGACAAGGCTGTGTGTCTCCCCAATGGTTAGTTCCTTGTTATCAAGGAAAACAAAGAACGGGAGGAAGAAGAGGGAAAAGGTCAAAGAGATGTGGGAGAGTGACTGGAAAACAGAAAGGCAGAGAAGAACATCGTGGGGGGGGATAGCTAAGAGGCTTTGAAAGTCACGGGAGATGCCAAAGGTAAAAGGGGAAAGGGGCAGCAGAGAGAACGGACGTACACCCATGCCTCTGCCGGCCGGCACCACAGAGCTCGAGACGGGCCCAGGCAAACAGCCCAACCGTCTCAGACTTTGAAGCACCACCACCCACTGGGCTTCAAAAGAAAGAAAAGCAGGAATTCGGATGGTTTCAGGTCCTTGGAAAAGAAGTGGGCTAGCGGTTGACTCATCCTCCTGTGCTCCGAGCACCCAGCACACACACAAGCTTTCCAATGTCGTCATTTGACCACCACTTGTAAATTACTCTGATTTAGTGGCATATGGGGCCTGGTGCTTTATCAACATTATTCCTGACTTTCCCCAGCAGAGCTCCTGGGGAAGCTGTAGGCAGCACTGCAGTGGTTTTATAAGAGTTTTGTGGAGCACAGGGAAGGGACAGACTTTTTTAAAAAGATGCTCAAAGTGGAAAAAGGAACAAACAGGAATTATTCTCCTTGATCCACTGAGAGGCATGTGTATGGAGTGATGAAACACATGGGCTTTGGCATCAGAAGGATGGAGGCTGGGATCCTGCCTTTGCCAGTTTGTGATCTTGGGGAATTGATCTTTGGTTTCATCATCTACACACTGAGAGAATAACATGTATTTTGCAGGGTTCTTGTAAGGTTTGGTGGTAAGATGCGCACAGCGCCTGGTGTTCGGTAGATCAATAACCGTTAGCCATTGTTATTCTACTCTCTGCTAGCTTCCACCACTGGCTCTACCAAGGAGCATTTTTCTAGAAGCCCAACCTCCCCAGTTATACATATATTTTTGTGCTACTTTGGAAAGGAACCATGATCATTTGGTCCAAGCCATTCCTTTCTTTGTGCAGAGAGGTGACTGGTTGATTCAAGATCACAGTGGATGCAAACTAGCGGCAGAGCTGGGACTTGGGCTCCTGGCTTCCCAGGCGGTACTTCTTCCTCACCTGCCGGGCTACATATACAGGTGATCCTGATAGTCCCTGAACGCAGCCAAGTGCATTTTTTTCCTGCTAAGTTACTGACTGGATGGTACTTCTTTGTGATAACTCTTCAGAGGAGAAGACACAGGTAAAAAGAAATGAACCTGCTGACTCCTCCAAGTACCAATTTCCCCCCATCCCTTTACCATCCAGGCCATGGTGCAAAGCAGATAAACCCTCCATCTCTTGGGTGCTACCAAGGAGCAGTAGAGAGGCTCCTGCTTACAATGTGCTGGCGGCTCCTTCAAGACTTCGTATGAGCTTCTCCTGCTTTCCTGGGAGGAGTAGCAGTAGGCATTTACCACCGTGGGATGCTTTGTCTGATAGCCTTGGATTGTGGGAAGCCGTCCCATGGCTGTGCAGGAAATCATCTAAACCCTCTCTGCCAGTAAGAAGATTCAAAACTGCCCAGAAGCTCAGTGACAGCTGAGCTATTAATGGCAAGTGAATCAACTCTTAAGCCCACATAGTATAAACTACATTTCCATAGACCCTGCAGCCCAACTAGAGAGCTTTGGGGAAAGAAGGGAGAGGTAGCCTCATCCTCGGCTGTTGATGTTAGTTCTCATCATGATGGGTAGTTTATGCATCTTTTTCAGGGCTGAGACATCTGCAGAGGTGGAAGTTGGGAAGGCAGGGTATCTAAGATGGAAGGATAGAAGAAGACTTGAGACTGAGAAGGAAGGCTGCCTGGAGTCACACCCTGGTCCAGTCTTGCCTCAGGGCTGAGTTCAGTGCAGCCCTCCCTCTCTTTCCCTTCCGTAGGAGAAAGAGAGCCAGAGATGGGTGAAAACGAGGGGAAACCTTTTCTCTGTCCCTTGCAAAAAGGGCGTGTGCAAAGGGGGCTAGGCAGGTGTCTTTTTCCATGGCCAGGTGAGATTTTGTCTTTTAGGAAAATGGGTGCTTAGGCGATGACTGGAGCAGAATCTATTTCCCATAGGCCAGCACACCTGGGCACGGAGGCCTTCATGCGGCCAGATGTTTGCAAGGCTGTGATAGCAAAGCCAAGGGCACCTGCAGCCTGCCAACATCCCGCAGGCTCTAGGACATAGGCGGCTTTGCCCTCAACCCAGGAGGAGTGTCTGTGCACATGCGGGGGCAGGTCAGGCCACCGCGGGGATGGGAGGGGGGATGCTTCATGAGCACAGGCCCCACTTGAGTCCCAGGCCCTTTCCTCTCCCTCACCCATCCCCCCAGGACTGCCTCCAAGCTGCTTCCTTCCTGTGCACACAGGGCGTCCGGCGCGCTTGCACCTCTGCCGGAACAGGGCCAGCCCACCCCTCCTTTCCCTACGCGCACACGCACAGACGCACTCCACACACACTCACACCGCACACATGAACGCACGACGCACCGCATGCCACGTATACCATGTACACCGAGCACACGCACACCCATGCACATGCACACCACGTACACACACACCTACCGAGTGCACACACCACGTACACCACGCACAAGCATGCACACACTCACATCACCCACGCACACGTACATCACACACATGTACGCACACTGCGCACGCACACACCTGCACTATCCCCACGCCTGACTGGCTCAATCACCCGCCCTCAGCGCCTTCCACTGCGGGGCCCTCGGAGCCCAGAGCCCTGCGCTGAGCTGGCGTGCGCTCTAAAAATAGCTGTGTCCGTCATGATGAATGGGAAGGCATTTGCTCTCCTTTTCCTGCCTCAGCTTTGGGGCCTGAATCATGTTGGGAAATGACATTCTGTTAACACAAGCACTTTTGTTTCCTCCCGTGCTCTCTCATCATCCGGTGGGGCCCTGGCCAGGACTGGGTTTCAATGTTGAAATCCTCCCCGGGGGGCCATCAACACCCCCAAACACTGACATTAAGGAAAGCCGTAGGCACAAACGGAGAGAAGTATCCTGGGCCAGGGGAAGGACGTGCCAGGGCACTGATATGTTGCTACCCCAACTCACCAAGAGCGCTTCGAGCCCCAAACACCCAGACCAGCAAGGCCTCTGGGGCCTCCTTTGGGAGCAGCTGGGGCTCACTCCGCATCTAGCTCTGGGGACCATTCAGTGAGAGTCAAGTGGACGGGACCCAGACGGATGGCTTTGCAGCTACCTGCTTCCACAAGAGGGGCTCTGGTACCACCTGCGATCAGAACTGCTGGGGAGCCAACTTCTCAGCAGTGCCGGGGAAGAATTTGGGGAAACTTTTTAAAACTTCCAAATTTCTGTAGTTCGACTTTTCATGACGCTCGTTCTAAGTTCTGTGAGGCCAAGGGTCCTGCTCAGCTGATTTTTGCTTCCCCATAAGCCCCAGCCAGGGTGTTTGGCTCAGAACAGTTAGTTGATAAGTTCTTTCTTTGGTTTGGAAAGAACTAAATAGCACATAGCAGGGTTCTAGAGTGGGAGAACTAGAGTCATAGACCTTTTAAAGAGTAAAAGGTGGGGCCTCTAATATCCGGAAATTCTGGCAAAGCCCACACACTAGACCTTGAGAAAGATAATTTCGCATGGCCTGTTCTCCAGCCTCGATTCCATCCCAGCTCGGGGCTACTCGGGAGCCTGTGGCTCTCCTAAGTGAAGGATTTGACAGCTCATCCCGCTCAGACAGAAACCAGTTCCTCCTGCAAAGCCTCTCTTCTTGTCCCTACATCTTGTTTCTATTTTTCTGCTTGGATGTATACAGGGTCTGGGGCTAATGGAACCTGCTTTAGAGGACTTTTTTGAACATCCTCTTAACCTTTTAACTGGTTCTCAAGCAAAGTGACAGAAGCTTTGGGCTTAAGCAGTAAAGCTATAATCAGAAGCCTCGGAAATTCACATTTCCCAGTTCTGAGAGTTTCATTGTTCATTGTTTAGACTAGGGCAGAATGTCACCAGCATTCAGACATGTGTAACCCGGAGGCCCACATGTGATCATCTCTCCCAGCTGTGTTTGGAAATGTGCAGGGACACTGGTCTTGGTGGCTGCTCACATCCTTCCCTGGTCTTCCCTGCTCCCTGTGCTTCCACACCCCACCCCTGCCTCCAAATCACACACATGCCTGGCCTGAGTGGAGACGGGCAACTTGTGCACCCAGAGCCAAGGCCAGGAGAGGCTCCAGGGCCAGCAGTTAAAGAGAGCCGCAAGCAGGCCCAAGGCGCCTAGCAGAGGCTTGATGCAGACTCGCAACCTCAGGGGACGCAGATTTGCTCCCTGCGGCCTGAGGTTCATGTAAGCAAGAGCCTAAGATGAGAAGATCTCTAGAGCAGAGAGATGGGCAGACCCGAGAGACTCTCAGATTCCAAAATGGGGGCACAGAGATGCACACTTTCTGAGTGCCAGAGATTGAGGGAAGAGTAGAGAGAATGTGGGCTTGGGAAGGAGGGGCTCCAGCCGGGACTCTACCACCAGCTCTCAGGGCGACCTTAGGATCTTTATCGGTAAAATGAGACAGGATTGATCTCTAATTCTGTGATGCTGACACACCCTTGTATTCACAGGTGTGGGAGGAATCCACCAACAGAAGGAAGAGAACAGCCTCTCTGGCTCACCGAGTTGGTGGCGGGATGTTCCAGGTGGTTCCTAAATAGAAGGCTTCCCTTTGCCTTTTCAATTTCTTGACTCTTTCTCCATAACCCTTTGCTCTTTCTTAGGGGGCCTGAACACCATTTGGGTAGTTAGAGCCCCATTAAATTCCACCCAACATCTCCTTGTCAGGTCCCCCTCCTTCCCTCCCTCTCCTTCTCTGTCAGCTGCCCTTAGACTTCCATGGCTGCCAAGCACATGGAGAGCCTTCTTTCTGGGTTCTCTGGGCCTTCACTAGAGGTCAGGTTAGACCCGGTACCCTGACACCTGCGCAGTGTTCTTCCCTGGTCTCCCACTCACAGGCATTTCTTCAGAGGCATGTTCCTAGTTTGGGGCATCCCTCCCTATGCCGACTTTCTCTGAGGGTCTCTGTGCTCTTGCTTGCTCTCCAAACTTCTTGAAGACCTTTCCTGAATCAACTCATTCTCACGCTGTCCTCATTATTTCTTTTGTTTGGACATGTAACTCTTTGCCTCTCTTTTTGTTCTTGGGCTTTTCCCAAGACTTTGATTTTCTATTCTTTAGCTCTTATGCTGATCACCAGAGATTATGTAAAAGGCATCACCAAGAGGAAAAAGATCATACAGACCTGACTCCCCTGACACCCGCCCCTCCCACCCACTTGTCTCTTTGGAGATAGCGTTACCATGCAATCTCCAAGAGTCTGGGGAACCTTCCTTCTTGTAGGTTAAGATGGCTAATAGATCCCAGGGATTTTCCAGAGTGGAGCCAAAGCTCATCTTCAGGATATTTACAGAGGTGACCAGAAATCTCCAGCACTGAACAATGTAATGCCTTTTCACATAGTGCGTGTTCACTTTTGCTAAATCCTCTCTATTTGTAGATGTCACTTCCTTGCTGAGGGTTAACAGCTCAGGAGGCTTTTGATCTGTATGTGAAAAAGAAACCAAAGTTGATCCAGCAGGCAGGCCAGTCGGCTAGCTCTCTCCTTCTTCTCTGCTTGTAGATGACATCCAAATAGCCCTGTTCTGGCAGGTGCCAGGGAAGTAACTATTCTCAAATTAAAACGGAAGGAAGTCTTTAAAAAAAAATTTTTTTTTTAAAGCTGGGCCCTGTAACTTAACCTTTCCCTCAGTGAGGCAGGCTTCTAGAATAGCTGGTTTCATGCTGTAAAGATAAATGAGAGGCCGAGTAGGTATGAGAGCACTTCCTGGGGCTGTGGCTGGTGACTGGACAAGTCGTATATTCCAGGGCATAGCCTGGCTTCTTGCCGGGCGCTCCAGTGTAAGCCCAGCCAAGGAGAAACCCGAGTGGAGTGGATGACCCCCAGCGTGGGTCCTCTGCTTCCCAGCTAGGGCCTTCCAGCATCTGGTGGATGTGCACCATTAGTAATGCTTTTGAGGATAGTGATTTGGTCTCATGGAAAAAGGAGAATTGATCCAAGATAATGTCTGGTAAACTTTGACATTCCACCCTCCAGTGATCTTGCACTCATGTAGAATCACTAACCAGCTGCGCGATCGTATTACAGAATCTTCCTCAAGGGCCAACTTGCTGTTGACTCCATCCCCAAATTCCGGATTTTCCCAAACAAAAGGAGTCGTGATGTGGAAGGAGCTGCAATCAGCCACACGGAAGAGAGGTACAGACTGCCAAGATTGGAAGCACCCTTTTAGCTGTTTTGGCCCAAACCCCTCCCCCCAACCCCCCCATTTTGTACATGAAAAAAAACTGAGACTCAAAGAAGAGAATTTCCTAAGGTCACTCAGTGGAAGAAGTGGGACCAGAGAACTCGAACCACGGAACCCCCAGGCCAAGGTGCTCCCTCAACTCTGGGGGCCGCGCAGCCCTCCTTGACCCCATTCCTTAAATTACATCTGAGGGTGAAAGTGTAGGCCAGAGAGGTAGTGATGGAATCTCTTTAGTGCAAAGACACGAAGCTGTGTTGATAGAGTCTGCCAGGAGGAGAAATCTTGCTGTTCTCAAGGCGGGAGGAGGTGGTGGTAGCAAAGTCCTGCTTTTCCTAAGCCATACGGGCAAACTAAGCAAGATGAAGCAAGTTGTCTGGGTCTGTGATCCCACCAAGACCCTGTTTCAGTGAGGTCTTTTCAGAGGATCAAACGGCAAAGAGCAAGTAATGTCAGTCATTCAATGGCAAGTCTAAAGCACCTACTTTGTGTGGGACATGATGCTCAGTGCTACAAGGGATGAAGAGAGTAAAGTGTGGCAGAGAGTTACAGTCTCAGGAGCCAGCCGGGTGCCTGTCAATGACACACAAATGTGTGCACACACTCATGGTAAGAAGTGAGTCTTTTTTAATACTCAATATAGTCGCTTTATTCTGAGACTGTGTCCTGTAAGTTAACTTTCTCAATTTTTAACAATATCCTCCCAGTAAAATGTTGGCCACCCAATCAGGGTTCTCCTATTTTTGAAATAATATTGGTTGATGAAATCCAAAAATTTGGCAAATGCCGATGTGGTTAAAAGGACATGGGCTCTAGGGACAGACAGACATAGGTTCAAATCAGGATTCAGCTATTTATTAACTACGTGACCTTGGGAAAGTTTCTTAATGAGTTTAAGTTTTCTGCCTACAATACAAAAAGTCCCCAGAGCAGCAGAAAAGTGCACACCTGTAGAAGTACTCACAAACGTGATTGCCCATCTCAGAAATAGCTCATGTGTGTTTGTGCGCACAGGTGCACCTACATTGTACCAGGTGCTGTGTAGGTAACAGGAAACCTTTAGTCTTTGCTGTCAAGGAGTTAAAAATATTGCTGGTAAGACAGTCAACCTCACCAGAAATCATGGGAGAGACATAAAGTCTAGCATATCTTTCTCCAGTCCCCGAACAGTTTCTTTGGTTTGGTAACAGTGACAGAATTTTCAACTATTGCTTTCCACAGTTCACATTATATTGTTTTTTCCATAGCTGGTTTCAGTTTATACTAAGGCTCCCTCAAAACTCATAAAGTTCCCTTTAAAACCTCATAAAATTTCACCTGTGGATGTTTATTGCCCACAGGATGTGAGCTATGTCCGTTTGGTTTTGATAGATTTACCATTATTAAACTTGGGCCCCCATTTTCCACCAGTCTTATGAAGATGGCTACCTCCTAATTTAGCACAAGGGGCTCTTCCCTTTGTCCTCTGGTGAGTAAATATTTCAGCTCCCTGGGATTGAGCTCGGCTCATGCACAGTGATTCTTACTCCCAGGCTTCTGAGGTCCAGGAATTTGCTCCAGCTCTGGGAAGTGGGTATTCTTTACGAAGGTGCACTCTAAGCTTACTCCAGCCTCCCCAGGCTCTCCCAGATGTCATTGCCAGGAATCCATCCAGAAGTGTTTGCTGGTCTGCACAGGGATTGGCATTTCAGAGATGACAAGGATGTTAAAGATGTTCTTGCTAAAGTCAAGGGCAATTCTCAAGTGCATAGAAACGATCCAAAATAATTTCTTCTATTGACTCTAGATTTATCTCCTTGGGACATTCACCCATTGGCTCTAGTCCTAAATGATAGTCTTATAAATATTTGCAGAAAGACATCATGTTTCTCCTTTAACCTTTTTTCCAGGCCCAATGCGAACCCTCATTGCATCTAGACTCCTTGCCATCCTGGTTAGTCCCTTTTGGGTTTCCCATTTGGGTGCGTGTCTGAATCATACTAGAGTCAAGAAGCATCTTTAGGGGTAGATCTCAGTCTTCATGGCTCAAGACCCTTTTTCCCAGGATGGGAAGACCTGGCTGTTGGGGTGCACTTCAGGGGTAGCCAGCAAGTGCTCAAAGTTCACAGTAGTTCAGAACCCGGCCAGGTAAAGACTAATTCTGGGAGGTGCAAACAGGTGGGAAGAGCCCCAGACCAGAGAATCCAAAGCAATCTGGGAGTGTGGGCCGCAGAATCAGAATTAAGGAAGAACCACAGAGATACCAACTGGGATAATGTGGAAGGAGGAAGGGGTCACCTACAACTGGAAGTAACTCAAGTTCTTAAGCCTAGGGGATTCTGGGTCCTGGATATGATTGCCATGTGGGAAGATCAGGGAAGAAGCTGGAGGAACAGTCTGAATTAAGAATTGTTTTTTAATTCTAAGCTTCAACAGAAGTTAGGGTGAAAGCTATTGACCTTATCTGTATCGTCAGGATTCCTTTGCTTAGAAGGGCAGACACCCAACTCATCCTGTTTTAAGCACAAAGGAAACTTACTGGTTCATATAACTCCAAGCTACTGGTCTGAGGGTAACTCCTCCTTCAGGAACTATTGGGGCCAGGTGAATCCATCTCTCAGCTCTAAGCTGATGTTCCTCTTAAGCAGATGTTTCCAAGGGGTTGCTTCCAGCAGCTTTCATTCACTTCCTTCTAGTTTCAGATTCAGCTAAAAATGAATTTGTTTCCTAAGAATTGTAACAAAAATTCCCAGAATTGGGTTATGTGCACACTTCTGGAGCTCAGAGGTGGGCAGCTGACTGACCATGGGAGGCAGAGAGTGGTGGAGGGGTGATTTCCCAGAAGGAAATGAAGGTGGATCGGAGAAGCACAGATGGTAGATGTCCAACACTCTGCCCCCTCCAGATTAGCTCTGGGGATCTGGGGACTCGAGGCTGGAAAAGGGACAGTGAAAAGAGCTGGCAGTGGTGATGAATTGGGAGTGTCTGTCAGTTGGAAGACCTCTTCCCTGTGAAAACTCAGCCCAGCACCTTAGACACAGTCCCACCGGTGAGAGGTACAAAGGAGCCATCTCCATATTCCAGGCTCTGTTCCTTAACAAAAGCCCAGGCCTGGATTGCAAGTGCTGTTCTGAAGCTTCAATACTCCTACTGGATCCTCTGCACATAAACTGTCATTAAGGCACTCCATGTTCATCCCTTCTCAGCTGTGGTGGTGTATGTTCAGGATTTTGCATTTAGCTTTGTCCCTTTCCAACATCAGGGGATGTGTTCCAGGATGAAGAAAGAACATTTTAAGGCATTTTGCTTCTCTTCATCTTTCTCTTCCTCTGGAAATAATCACAACAAAGCCTCATTATAATTTTAAAAGTCAAGGCTTTGATGGGTCTGGTAAGCCATGGTCTGACTTGGACATCAATGCCAGCACCAAACTGGGCTCAGCCTGGATCCTTGCTGAGTTGTTTATCTTCCTCTGATCTTAATCTCAACATTCTTGTGAAGGCGTTTTTGGGAGAGGGGCACTCCTCAGAGCAGAGGTTTCTTGGAGAGGCTGAGTGACTTCATCCCTCACCCCCCCCCTTCCTTCTTTCCTTCCTTTCCTTTCCTTTCCTTTTCTTTCTTTCTTTTTCTTTCTTTCTCTTTCTTTCTTTCTTTCTTTCTTTCTTTCTTTTTCTTTCT
>NW_027397072.1:25113993-25137198 GCF_003265705.2 Callorhinus ursinus | reverse complement strand
TCTTTCTTTCTTTCTTTCTCTTTCTTTTTCTTTCTTTTTCTTTCTTTTCTTTTCTTTTCTTTCTTTTTCTCTTTCCTCCTCTCTCTTTTTCTTTCTTTCTTTCTTTTTTGGACATCAAGAATGTTGTCCTTCCCTGTCCTCCCTTTCAACTCTTATACTCTAATGAGCTGGGAACTTCCCTGACAAAGTAATGTCGGAGGTGACAAATCATATATGGGTCCCATCCCCCTGTCTGCTCCTCCTCTTGGCTACTTCTAAGCTAGAAATCTGGAAAATGTCAAATGATTTAGAAAGTGAGCTGAATGGGTTCTTCATGCTTCTCATTTGGTGCCAGGGAGCAGAGCAGTGGCTGATGCAAGAACTGGACAGAATAGGAGTTGAGCTTAAAAAATAAATGATAAAAAGAACCCAACCATAGTTAAGGACTCCCACACAAAGTACTTAGGAAGAGCACTCAATGGGGAACCATGCAAGGTTGTGGGTCTTCTGTTGAGCCTGGAAGACAGGCAAGGCAGGGCTCTGCCTGCAGGATGTCCTTGGTCAGTGCTTATAGGATTTGTACCTGGGGTCACTGAAAAAGGAGTGATGACATCGGGCAATTGGAGCAGTTGGGATGGGGCTCAGCAAAATCTTAGTGTATGGACAAATTTGACACTTATCACATCCACAGGTGGAACAGGCAGCTATGGAAAACAGTTCCTCATGGCACAGTGACTTGCATCCCTACTGTTGAGTACATTCAATAGGCTGGTCACACTCTAGTGGGGATGGCAGCCTACGGATTTGGTCTTTAGGAGCATGCAGCCCCTTCAATGGTGAAGACTCACCCAGTTACTGCTGACTCTACTTTTCTCCATGAATCCCCCACAACCACTTTTCCACCCCCACCTCATACCACTCCAGCCCACTGGTTTCCAGGATCCTGCTCCATCCTGCTGCCACCCAGGGGAACTTTTCTGGTTTTGCAGGGGTGGGGGGATGTGCAGTGGCTGAAGTGGAGTAGTCTGGTCTTCCCCCATGCTCTCCCAGTCAATGTTGGGCATAAACTCCCTATCTTGTTTCCCTCAGGGCTGCCTGCTTTGATGTCATGAACCTTTTCTTTCAACAAAATCCTTCTTGTATAAATAAAAAAATTCAGTTTTCAAAATTTTTAAATTTGGAAGTGAAGAAAAAAACATTGGCTTTTCCCCCTTTGCATTCCTGTTTGAATAATCCTAATTATCATTAAATGGCATAGATGTCTTGAGGAGAATTAAGACTGAGAAAGCATAGAAAAGCACAAAGATTAATATTTCAATATGTAATTATATTCATTCTCATTGGTTCTTTGTAGCCACAAAATTAGGTAGCAAAAAACTGACCTCCAGAGATCATCTTTTCTTGTAATAACAATTGTATTGAGATGTCTTTCACATACCATACAATTCACCCATTTAAAGTATATGATGCAGTGGATTTTGTTATCATCTTCACAGAGTTGTCACAAATAATCTTTCAAAACAAGCAGTGCTTTGAGAGAGTAGATAGTGGAATGATGGTGGTTTTTTTCCCCCAAATTCTGCAGAAAACCCAACTCAAACATACTACTCTGCCCCACATAAAATCCAGTTCAATGTATCGGTGAGTACCAGCCCCACACCTGTTCCACACTGGATTAGGGGAAAGGGAGCTTACGTTTCCTAATCAGCCCTTGATATAGATTCTGTTATGTAATCTTCACACACAGACTCTTCCTCTTGGGGAGAATATTGTCCCCATTTCTCAGATGAGGTAACTGAGATAAAAGTCATCCTACTAGTGAATGTCAGAGCTGGAGATTTTAGTGAAAGTCTATACCACGTGAATCCAAAGCCATTCTGTCCAAAGCTCCTTCTCCTGCCTTAGATTGCCTCAGAGGGTAAAAGCATAAGAGCTGATCTTGAAAAGTATCTGAACTTAGATTCTGAACTTCTCTACTGTTCAGGAAACTCTTCACAGAAAGCTGTGCCACAGATGGGTGTTCTCGAAATGTGGTTTTGAAATCACTGGTTTGTCTGCTATAGCCCTAGGTTGAGACTCCAGAGGTTTGGGGAAGACCTTGCCATGGGCTTCCCTCAAAAGGAACAGATAACATGGCCCAGTGGCCTAGTGCTGTGGGCTCGGATCATGAGACCCTGAGCAATGGATGCTTCCAGAACCATCCAGGTACTGCCCTTAGTGCTGAAGACCCAGTACCCTGGGCAGAGGGGCAAACTTCTAGGGTTTGACCAGAGCAGAATAGGGACAGGTCTGCCTGCATATGGGACAGTCAGCCCTCTGCTCTCAACCTCCCCCTCCTTTCTGGGACTTCTTGAACCCTTGGGTGTATTTTCTTTTGCTCCCCTGCCTCCCTCTTTGGACTTGCTCTTGTTCCTTTCTGTTCCAGTAAAGCCCTCATAGAAAAGATCTAAAAGACTGCCGGTGCCTCGTGTTGGCAGGTAGAAAGAAATTGGGAAATGTGGGAAAGAAATTCCCACAGGTGGGAATTTAAAGTGGTATGCCCCATTTGGAGGGCAATTGACAATATCTGTGGAAGACTCTAATAGGCAAATACACAGTCTCAGCAGTTTCAGTTCATGAAATGACTAGTATAGAAATACTTGCACAATTGTGCAAAGACATACATGCAAAGTTGTTTGTTAGAGTTTTGTTCATAGTTGTGACTATTTAGAAATAACCCAAACATGCATCAATAGGGGACTGGTTATGTAAACTGGCATAGCTGTATCAAAATAGTATGTAGCCCTGAAAAGGTAGTGCTCTCTGCATTTTCATGGAGATGAGCAAGCTGATTTATATGTAAGTGGTTGGGAGCAATATGCATATTATAATGGTTAACATTTATTAGAGACTTACTATGTGTCGGATATCTGTGCTTTCATTTGTTGTCTTACTTCTCAACATGACCCTATGAATATTATTGTCGTTCTTATTTTCAGATAAGGATTACAAAAAAATTTTTTAAATCTTGCCCCAATGCCATACAGCTAATAAGTCATCAACCCAAGATGGAAACCCGGATCTCTCTCTCTCCTGAGTTTCCCAGTACAATCACATTTTTGTAGAAAATATGAGGAAACTCTACACACCCATTAATGTTAGCCTGAATGTTGAATACAGAAAAGTTTGCTTGGTGGACTTTATCTTTCTATACTCCCCTCGTGTTCTCTCCTTCCATCCCAGGCAGAGTTAAATCACCCCTTCTGGGGGTTTCCAGAGCTGCTATTCATACCTTGAATCCCCTCCACCAGCCTCCACCTTAAACGTTGGTTTCTATATTTGTCACCGCTATTATTATGCTCTGTCCTTGGGGGCTGAGTCTGACTTACTTGGTTTTATACCCCTAATTCCTGGCATAGAGTAGATAGATGGCCTCAGAACATCTGTTGAAACTGTACAAGGGTGTCATGCACACTGAACCAAAGTCAGGGGATCAGGGTCAGGGTCAAGGTGTCAAGATAGACAGTCACTGCTGCTATTCTGGGAAAAGGGCCTGCCGAGCAGACCAGGAGCTACATCTCCATTGTGCCAGGGTTACCAGAGCAGAGTACTGAGCCCCACAAGGAAGTCTTCCACAGGCCGGAGCAGATTTGCCGGGAAGTTAGTGAACCCTAAAGCTGCAGGACCTCTCAAGGTCTGATACCTAATTTTGCAATCTTTACCTTAGAAAGGTATCCACCCCTTCCACAATGTCTCCTTCCTCCTCTCTCTCAGGTGTACATTTCCCGTCCCTTTTCCTGAGCTGATCCGTTCTTTCCTAAGTGCACCTTTAAAGGCCAGATTTCTCCATTGAGTGTCCCCCTCATCAGTCAACTTAACTGTCATCTTCTGCACCTCAAAGCAATGTGCCCCAGGAAGGCAGATTTCATGTCTTGGGTCTCCAATGGTGTTCAAACATTTTGAGAAGCCCAGGGGAAGAAGCACATTTATCTGCCACCAAACCTCAAAGGTCAACTGAAATGTCAACTGGCCTCTTGCACTGAGCTGCAGTTTTGCCTCCTCATGTGGGGACGCCGAGTGCTCGTGCTCACTGGAAGCCTGGCTGGCAAACACATTCATCTATGATTCCTTAGAACATGGAGAAACAAAGTCCTCTTAATGGGTCATTAAAAAAGAAAAGTCATTTAAGTGGTTGGAGACCAAATCTTTCAAAAGCAAATGTTTAGGGAGAGGCACTTGGAAGCAAAAATACGGGGATTCACTCTTGGACACCTTCAGTCTCCAGAATGATTAGACGTCTCCAAAGTGGAGCAGATCCTGGAGCTGGGAGCGAGCAGTTCTGAGCACATCAGGTGAGAATAAGCAGAAAGCCCACGCACATCCTCACCACCGCAGGCCCGCCACTCCCAGTGTGGGGCTCCCAGAAGGCTCCCCGCAAGCGAGACTTTTTCTCTGAAGGAAGTGATTACTGAATGGCTCCTGCTAAAATCCCTTCACGACCCTGGACTCTGTTCACACGGCCTGCCCCTCAGGGTGGTAGAGTGGAGAAGCTGCCTTTGTGTGGCGCCTGGTTTAAGATTTATTTATTTATTTATTTGAGATAGAGAGAGAGCATGAGCGGGGAGGCGGAGGGAGAGGGAGAAGCAGACTCCCCCCTGAGCAGGGAGCCCGTTGCGGGGCTTGATCCCAGGACCCTGGGATCGTGACCTGAGCCAAAGGCAGATGCTTAACCGACTGAGCCACCCAGGCGCCCCAAGAGTGGTTCATCTTTTGAAAAGTCTCCCCTTCGCCCATCTCAGCCCAAGCAACACCCAAAAAACAAGGTCTGTGCGAGCAAGGTGGCTACAAAAGCAAATCACGTATCTGAGAAACCCTCAGGAAAGGAAACACTTGTCTTCCCTACAAATGGGAGATGCCTCCTCCACCGGGTGGCTCTCCCATCCTGGAGCCCCAGCATGACCTTCCTTCATTTCCAGAACTGACTTCTCCTGCATAGGACCAGGGCTTCCTCCACCCCATTCAGGGGCTCCTGTGGGGTGACTCGGGTCTTTCAGAGTCCTGATGGGACTTTGCAAACCCCAAGCAACATATAGCAGAGCAATTGCTCAACTGATTCCTTAAATGCCACCACCTGGGGTCAACGTGGGCCAGTTGTTGAACAACTGTACCACTTGGGCGCTCAGCGCCAGAGGTGGGGCAGAGCTGCAATAAAACAAGAGGAAGAGGAACGTCCCGGGCAAGACATGCACAAGGAGAGCTGCGGCAGAGCCCAGCAGAGTGTCAGCTCAGCCCCTTGGCCTGGCTCCTCCTTGTCTTTCCAGTTTTATTATAAATACACGAGTATAAAACTAAGTACCACTCTGCTTTTGTATATCACTGTATAATTTAAGCATTTCCCATGCATTATCTCATTGGATCCCTTAGCACTTAAAATTGTTTAAAAATTAGCTAAATTTTAAATGTATTTATAATTTCCCCCATCCAACCCCTGTATTTTTTGCAAACATTTTCTACCACTTTCTAATGAATGCCTTGTACACACGCATGCACACACACGTGTGCATGCACACAGACAAATCCCTTTCACCTTTTTTTCCCCTCTCTTTTCTAAAGCAGCCATTCCTCCTCTGGCCAGTTCTCTGGACACCATTATTACAGGTTTTTGCAATTTTGCTTTCCTGTCTGAATCTCTAAGATGGTGATCCTTTGTTCCTTTTTCCACTCACCTTTGGGAAAAGTTTGTTCTTTGTACCTGTGGCTTCCTCATCTACCTCCAGCTCCCGCACAAACTTAGCCCACTGTCTGCAAATTCTTTCATGACCAGAGGACATTTAGAGGCACAAGGATGGGGGCCACTGAATCACCTCCACCCTAAGTCACTCTCTGGAGGCTGCCCTTCTGCCACTAAATATTATATTGTCTTGAATCCAGCTCTTTCATTACTGGTCAGGCGGCCGTGGAAACTGACTTAAGCTCTCTGAGCTTCAGTTCCCTCAGTGTAAAATCAAGATACTAGAAGAACCGACCTCATAGGCTTATGGTTAAGAACTAATGAGATAATGATGGCTGCCTATCACATTGACCCATGCCTGGTGTGGCCTTGGTGCCCACAACCTTGCATCCTAAGCTGTCCACACACTGAGAGCGGAGCCCGATGTGGGGCTCGATCCCAGGACCCTGAGATCATGACTTGAGCCGAAGGCAAACACTTCACTGACTGAGCCACCCAGGTGTCCCTGGAAATCCTGGATTTGAACTGGACAAGACTTTGGGTTTTCATCCTTGGTGATGGGGGATGGGAGCGAGCATATGTAACAGAATAGGGCATCCATGACACTGAGGAGCCAAAGGAGTTATGGTGGCACATATCATTCAATAGCTTATCAATATTCATTAAAAATTACTTTCTCTTGTGCCTTTCCCAGTATAAAAGTGAAAATACAGTTCTTGATTTCTCAGCTTCCTTGCTGCTAGGCATGAGCATGTAATGCAATCTGGTCAATGAAATGTAGGTAAAAGTCCACTGGGGCAGTCTTAGCTTTCAGAGTAAAAATACAAAGCCTTGTAAGGAGAAAGTCCTTCACCCCTTCCCATCCTCCTGCTTTGAATGTGGATGCAAAGCTACAAGGAGAGTAGCTATCTTGCAACCATAAGGCAACAAGCAATGAGTGAAATCCAGGAGGCCAATCACGGAGGAAAAGGCCCCAGTGGAATGACTGAGCAATCGCCCCCCTCAACCTGCCTATGTCTCCATGCTTGAACTGTGACTCTCCTATTTTTTTAAGCTATAGTTGGGCTTTCTTTTGTAGTTGATTGTAATCCTGGCTGGTATAAGAGCAGGGATAATGCAATTTTAAAAAATTTAATTACTGGGCACCTGGGTGACTCAGATGGTTAAGCGTCTGCCTTCGGCTCAGGTCATGATCCCATGACCTGATCTGTTGTAGGCATTTGCAGGGCTGTCACCTGAGTGGCTCTTGGGAGGTAAACTGAAATCTGGCCTTCTCACTATGTGTCACAGGCATCTTTCCCTTGGTCCTCTGAGGTATCGACAGATCTTGTCCTTTTTCTTGATTAACCATCTTATCTTCACCCATCTCCATGATCCTGTTGACGGAGACTTTCCTCATCTGTTCTTTGATGTTTGCTATTTCCGCTTCACTTCCTTTGCCTTTACGGGGGGGAAAAGACTCCACATTGATTGCTTCTGAGCAAGGGGAGAGCTATTCTGTTAAAGTCCTTGGCATGGTGCCTCCCTCTGAGCATTTTTTATGTATTTTTAACATGTCCTACTTCTTCATGGCATCTTGAAAAGGGAGTAAGTCTCCTCTCCCCTTAATAATCTTTTTTATAGTTCTAATTTCTTCCTGTTCCACTAGGAATTTGCATATTCTCTATTTGAGCTTGCCAAGTTTCCAAGAATCTGAGAATTCCATTTTGATCAGGAGAGAGGATCGTGGTCATCACCCCGCTTTTATGAGCCTTGTGACTTTGGGTCAGTCACTTAGCTCTGTGCACCTCTGGTTTTCCATTTACATGTAAGGATAAATATACTTTTACTGAAAGGCAAGGGATGAATAAGATACTTTCTCGAGCTTCTTTGTTTCTTTAACACCTGGACTTCTGTGATCAGAAAAGAGATGGTTTTCATTTTGTAATAACCTTTATTTCATGCATGCCCTGTCCTTCTCATTAGCCTATTACGCTCTCACTTTTCTTTTATTACATTTATGTCATACTGTGGGGTTGATAAAATTTGTGTAGCCCTTACAGTGTTCAGATACCCTTCATATGCATTATCTAGCTTTGTTCCGTGGCCAGCACATGTAACTAATGAGATTTGAATTCTGTATCCTTAAACATTGTCACACAGGGGTGCCTGGGTGGCTCAGTCAGTTAAGCATCTGACTCTTGATTTCAGCTCAGGTCACGATCTCAGGGTCGTGAGATCAAGCCTGGCGTTGGGCTCCGCGCTGAGTATGGAGCCTGCTTGGGATTCTCTCTCTCCCTCTGCCTCTGCCCCTCCCCTACCTCACATGCACGCTCTCTCTCAAAAAATAAAATAAAAACACTGTCAACAGAGTGTGATTGTGCTATGCTTCCTCTCTGCCACTCTACTTTCTCCCGTATAACATTATATCAGGAACTCAATGCAAAGTTAGCATATGTAGCTTTACCTTATTTTTCTTTATTGGCTATCTAATATTCAACTGTATGGATTACCATAATATGTCTAATCATTCTCCCACTGAGATAATTGCATTGTTTTCAATTTTTTGCTATCACAAATAATATTGCAATGAATGTGCTTATACATATATATTCATGCAATTACTTCTGTAAGATATTTCCCTAGAAGTAGGATTACGGCTTCTAGGATATGCTCATTCTTAGTTTAATAGCAACACGTCCTAAATCATTGCATCCATATATGACTTTTTAACATTTGGCTCAGCTCTGTCCCTTTTCGTCATGACAACTCAATTCTTTTCTCTACACTTAAAATATGGCATTGTCCTAAAAAACATACATATATGTCCTTCCTTTGATGCAAAAATCCTGGAAATTTATCTCATAGAAATAATTAAGGATGAGTCAGAGATTAGTTATGAGGATTTAAAAAGTTATCATTATTAAACACCTATTATGTGCCAGGCATTGTATAAAGTATTTTAAATATATTTTTTCACTTAATTATAACAATAGGTTTTGGTGTAGGTACTGTTTTTAAACTCATTCCACCAATGAAGAAACTGAGCCTTAATAAGATCAAGTAACTTTCCCAAAGATATGCAGTCGATATACAGGGAATCTGGGACCTGACTTGAGAAAGTTTGTCACCAGAACCCACAGGATTAACCACACACGAACTCCTTCTAGCACAGTATGCAATAAAGAAATGTTGGAAATAACCAAACTATCCAAAAATAAAGAAATGGTTAAATAAGTATGATATATTTATACAACAAATATTATATACAAGCATTAAAATTGTGTTGCCCAAATTTATTTCTTATTACCTATATGACAAGATATTCCTGACTTTGGGTGATTTAAAAAGAGATACTGCATAGTGGTATGATGATGGTCCCGGATTTGTTTTTTAAAAAAATTGAGTGAACCCAGTTTCTTCTATATGCAAGGAAGAGCAGGAAGAAGATCATCTTGGGGTTCATAGGATTGAGAGTGATTTAATATTTTAATATTATCTTTTGATTTTTTAATTTCTTCTGACTTTTTCTATAATAATTATATATTACTTTTGTAAGAAGAGTAGATTAAAACTAAGTCTTTTTTTTAAGATTTTATTTATTCATTTGAGAGAGAGAGAGCATGATAAGGGGGAGGGGCAGAAGGAAAAGCAGGCTGCCCACTGAGCAGGGAGCCCAACTCAGGGTTCAATCCCAGGACCCCAAGATCATGACCCCAGCTGAAGGCAGATACTTAACCAACTGAGCCCCCCAGGTGCCCTAAAACTAAGTCTTTTAAAAGTAACAAAAAGGAAAAAAAAAAAAAAGTAACAAAAAGGAGATCCAGTTTTGTCAAAGAGGTTTTTTGTTTCTGCTTTATGTATTACAGAAGGAAGTTTGATATTATTGAAGTGGGTTTGAATCTCCAAGAAATTTACTTCACCTATTTGATATTCTAGCTTGTTTCAGCTATCATCCATAAATTGACATAAAATAATCAATCTTTCCCTTGTATATTTGCAAGTCTATTTTTTTTTACTTTCACTTTTATTCTTTCACTTTCTCTTTTACATTTGTACATCCTTCCAATCTGCTCCCATAGCTTCTGAAAACCCACATTACTTTCAGGGCCTTCCTTCTGCTTTTGGAGCTGTTGGGTTTGGACACAGCTTTGGCCTCCCGCCCCTGTCTCCTGGCCGTGTGGAGTTTCTGTGGAGCTTTTTAGTTCATTCTGTAGGAAGTTAACTCCAACAACTGTACCTATTTAACTAGGGTTTTACAGTTTATTTTTATTTCTTTTTAAGATTTTATTTATTTATTTGACAGAGACAGAGACAGCAAGAGAGGGAACACAAGCAGTGGGAGTGGGAGAGGGAGAAGCAGGCTTCCCACTGAGCAGGAAGCCCAATGTGGGGCTCGATCCCAGGACCCTGTGATCATGACCTGAGCCGAAGGCGGACGCTTAACAACTGAGCCACCCAGGCACCTTAGGGTTTTACAGTTTAAAAGTGCTTTCGCATGCATACCCTTATTTGATTTTCCCAGTAGGTCTTTATAGGAAACAGGAAAAGCCTTATAAATTCCATTTTACAGAGGAGAAAACTGAGCCTCAGCAAGTCTTACCTCACGAAATCCACACATCTAGCAAGTGGCAATGCTTAGGAGCAAAACATAACCGCCTGATTCTAAGCCCAGTACTCTTTCTTTCTACCACTCCATACCACCTCCAAAGAGTTATCAAAGACCACCAGATAGATAACTATCTCCCAGATCTAAAGACTTATACCTTAATTGGGCAAACAGATCCTTTTAATATCCAAAATGGGACCTAAGCAGTGCTTCTAGTCAAGGTAACTCTGGGTTAAAGGCCACCCTTGTGCCAGACACAGCAGACACAGAGCTATCCATGGTCCTGAGATCACTTGACTTGAGCCCACACTGACCCTCTCGCTCTTGCCCATCTGACTTGTTCATTACTTGGTCGTTACTACATCACTCATTCTTTCAAATCTCACTGACTGTTCTGTCTCCTGTGGCCTCTACTTCTCTTCCTGGTTATTCATTTCAGCAGGTCTCTGGATCAGTAGTGTCTACTGGTCCAGAGTTCCATATATGCTCCATAAAAACTTTTCCTTACATGGTTGTTATCCTTAAATCCAGGAGTAAACCCAGCTCCTTGATAGTGAATTTCTCTACTCATCTTCAGACTTAAAAAATAAATATCAATCTGATTCCAATTTTTCTTTTTAGCCTTCTGCATATTTATGCCATCTGTTTCATGTGTATCTGCCTTCAGTCTTTGTTTACCTATACTTCATTAATGTCTTTTCTTATGTTTTTTTTTTTTTCCTCCTAAGTTTGCCTTGTCTCTTTCTTGCTTCCCAGGCTTTATGCAATGATTTGTTTCTATTGCCACTTTCCCACTTCTGGGGTTTCTGGTCCAACAATAGTTAACCAATATGCTTCTTAGTTTTAATTTGTCTGATCTCGATCAGTGTCTCTCAAAAAAATGGCCCAGAGTCTATGTAAGTCAAAAATCCTCTGCGGCTATCACTAACATTTAGATTTCCGGGCTCTGTCTCTGACTGATTCTTCTGCTTTGGCCTGGGGGCTCTTCTTCTTCTGGTTTCCCTTATTATGGACTGGGATACCCTTGTTCCCAACAAAGCCCTGGCAAGCACATGACAAAGTCGATCCGAGCTCTGCTTTCCAAGACCCCATGCCATCATTCATTTCAGTGGCTATTTCTGCTCTTCTGTCCTTTGCCCCCATTGGACTGTGTGTGGTCTGTGACTTCGCTGTGCTCTCATATCTCTCCTCTCCTGCCCCTCCCCACTTCTCATCCTCTACCTTAACTTCATTTTTCTTTATTCTTCATGGGTAGCCTGCTGGAATTGCTCTGGTATCTCCTGGAGCTCTCGTATCTAGCTTGAATAGCTCTAGTATTCCCATAGTATTTCCTCACTCGTCTCTCTCTTTTTTTTAATCATTTCTGAGGGACATGTGCTTTCATCTCAGAAGCTGCCATCTCTAAGGGCAAATTTGTTTGGTTCTAATGATAAAGTTGTGAGTGAAGTTGAAATAAGTATTATTACTCCTTTCCAGCTAAGGGGACTGAGATCTAGAAAACTTCAGGTTCAAGGTCAGTGACAGAGGTGAAACTAGAAACGTGGTCTGAAGATTTTTATATAGCAATTCAATTCCACAAATATTTCCTGAGTCTCTACTATGGACAAAGCACTGGATCAGGCATTGGAAATACATGCATGGAGATACACTGCCCCTCTGGTTTCAAGAAGCTTCCAGTGGTCATGAGGAGGTTAAGAAATGCCTGCATAACATAACATCAGCAGTTGTGTGCAGTACTTCAAGCTCTAATACATTTAATCATGACATAGGACCTAGAGAAAGGAGGGAATGCTTGAATGCTTTCAACTAGGAGCTAAGGAGTGATGGCATAAGAATTCTTGGCTGTGTGGAGTTTGAGATGGGCATTGAAAGCTATGTAGAATTTCTAGTGGAGTACGTTGCATGTTTGGAGAGAATACCCTGGGAACTTCAGGCTTGGGGGTTAAGAGATTTGAGAAGTAGGAAGGTAACTTGAGGTCACATCATGTAAGGACTTCAGTGTCAAACTAAATTTGAGGTGGGAAAAGTCTGTAACTCTTATCATTAGACCAGGCTGCCCTCACACACGCATGGGAAAAAAACACAGAATCCTAAATATTATTTTACAAATAATAGTACAGATTTGGGCATATAAAATGGAGAACTTTAGCAAAAACAGAGGATGAGACAAGCACAGAGACTCTGAGCAAGATGGTGACAGCAATTCTGAGCCTCAAGTGGGGGATCCACACTCAAAGAGTAGCCCTGGAGAGGGTAGCCCCTCCATGTCAAAGAGAAAGCTGACACATGCTGCCCAGAGCTTATGTGGCTCTCCTATGAGTGTCCTGAGTCCAAAAGATTGCCTGAATCTTGGTGTCTTTGTGATATCTTTCACATTGTAGTAATGGTAAATAAAAACTCCTATAAATGCAGCAAGCCACTAGGGTGGTAAAATAGGGGAGTGTGGGAAAAGGTGATGTTTAAGTACAAGCTAAAGGCTGACCTTTCTAAAGCATGTATTAGCAGCATGTAGTTAAAAATAGCCACCTGTTCCAGGTCGGATTGCAGATTGGGAGAGCTCTTCACCTACCATATTCAAAAAGCATCTGTCACACAGTAGCCATGGCAACAGGCATCCCTCAATAGATGTGGAGAGATGTTTTTGGAATGGAGCTGGAAAAGGAAGTGGACATACCTGCCTCTGGGTAAGGGGTGAGACTTTCTGGTCCTCCCATGAGTTGAAGCCTCATCCTTCTTTCCTACTTCCCAGCCCTTCTCATTTTGCACAGCCATTGGTTCTTATTTTTTCTGAAGAAGTAGCCTCTAGAGTTAGTTAGTGCCTTTCCAATAGACTGGACAGGGAGAGGAGATGGGGAGGACATGAAGAGATGGTATGGGAAGCCAACCTGCTTGGGTGAGCCTGGGTGAGCTCCAGGGAACTCCTGGAGAAGGAAGTAGCTCAGAATCTAATGTGTACTATATTATTTTGCTATTTGCATATTTCCTTTGTCAATGATCCTCTTAAAATGTATTTGTCACTTCATGTTGACAATATTAAATGTTATGGATCTTTTTGTTTCTATTGCTTTTTATTCTTTGTAAATGCCTTGAGAATAGGGAGTCCTCTTGTAACTCCCCACGTAGCACTAGAACAGTCCTTCAGTCTGTCAGTGCTGCTTGTCAGATACAGCAGCATGAAGTTCTCTTAGGGCTCAGAATGCCTACCCAAAAGTTGTGTTTTTCACTCCACCTGTCAACTCCCAGGAACCCCAATTCTGACAAATGGTTGAACGTGTTGAGCAGGACCCTGTTGTGCAGGTCCTCCTTGAAGACAGTCATAAATTATGAATGAGACCACTCCAAATAATTGTGCACAACAAACACTCTTAAGTGCATGAATAAACATAAACGACTAAAGATGCTTGGGATGACTTTGGTGATAAGGGCAGAAATGTGAGGATGAAAAAAAGCCAGAATCTCTTGAGTGTGTTCTCCAGGCGACTGACAGCCTGAATAAGGCAGACATTTGAACTCCAGAGAGACAGGACCAAAATCAGATTACTAGTCAGGTGAGGAGTCAGCATATATTTTTTGAAGACACAGTCAAGAGTCCCTGTGGCAGATCTGCATGAGATCTGCACTGGACAGGATCTAAAAACTATCTAGGCTCCTCTAGGAAGGGCTTTTTGCAAGCACATAGTTCTAAGTCCTGGCTAATAAGGTTACTGAGGGTCACTTTTCCCTAGTAGTCTCCCCAATGCCCTCTTGCTTGCCTAAGGAAGAAAATAATATATTTATCGAGCACCTATGCCTGTGTGTTTTTCATAGTTCACAAAACTCTAAGCTCAGCAGGCATAGGACCATTCATTCATTAATTCGTTCAACAAACCCTTCCTGAGTGCCACTGTGTGCTGGGTGCTGCACGGTCCCTGTGGGACATTGTTGTTGCTGTTGTTGTTATAATGGTTCCTGGTGATGATGATAATCATTGCAGCTATGGCAAGAGCACTGCACAGGCAGCCCAGTTTAGCACACAGCGCGTTAGCTATAGTTGACCCTTGAACAATACAAATTTGACCTGCCTGGGTCCACTTACTTACACATGGATTTTTTTTTTCTCAATAAATACAGTATAGTACTGTAAATATATTTTCTCTTATGATTTTCTTAACATTTTCTTTTCTTCAGCTTACTTCATTGTAAGAATACAGTATATAATACATATAACATACAAAATATGTGTCAATTGACTATTTAAGTTCTTGCTAAGGCTTCTGTCAACAGTAGGCTATTAGTAGTTAAGTTTTTAGAAACTCAAAGTTGTATGTGGATTTAAAAAAAAAGTTATACGTGGATTTTTGACTGCAAGGGAGTTTGGCACCCATAACCCCTATAGTGTTCAAGGGTCAATTCTATATTTTGTTTTCTCTATTCTTGGTGCTCCAGCATAGGGGGTCTCACTAGTACTGGAGAGACAGCCTCTTCCAGGGCTAATTCCTAAAGATAGCAAATGACTCCCCTGTGAATCCGTGTTTCATATGCAAACCAACCAATTCAGAGCCTATACTTGCCAACTACTCCCTTTATGGAGCTCTCACAGGTTGAGCCACTATCCCCCTGATACAATCACTCCAGGGCCAGGTACCAGGCAACTAGGGGAAGTCCCTATACCCCAGGGAGCCTGCTAAAATTATTCAAACTAGCCAATCCTAAACCTGCATTACCTGCTTACCCTGCCTCACCCATTCTGTCCTAGGAAAACCACTCTAAAGGCTCTTGCTCATGTTTTCCCTTCACTCCTTCTGCCTCCTGACCAACCCTCATGCTTCCCTGTGTGGTGTGGAGTGCCCCTTCTCTTGAGAACTGTAACAAACTGTCTTTTCAATGGCAATCATCTCCTGATCTGTTGACCTCATTCTACCTGAATAATAATAAAACTTACATTTAAAAAAAAAAGTTTTATTAAGTAATCTCCCCACCCCACATGGGGCTCCAACGCATGATCCCGAGGTCAACAGTTGCATGCTCCTCTGAGTCAGCTAGGTGCCCCAATAAAACCTATATTTTAAAACAACAAGAGCTCAAGGGCTGGAGTCAGATCACCTGGATTCAAACTCGTCTCCAGCATTTACTGGCTGTGAGACATAGCCTTAATTTCTTATCTCTAAAATAGAAACAGCATCTAACCCACTGGGCTCTTAGAAGAGTTAAATGAGATATTCCTTATGAAGCACTTAACCTATAGTAACTGTCATATATGAGTGCTGAATAAACATGAGAACTAGATATATATTTGAGAGGAAATAGAATGCAGGGCTCATGCCTCTTTGAAGTTTATAATCAAGTGGAACTTTCTAGAATTTCCAAAAAGGCTTCATATTCCTTATCTTATTTTGTCCTGACAGCTCTGTGAAGGTAGATGGGTAGGTAGGGCGCCCAGGTTTTACAGACAAGGAAACTGAGACTGGAACTAGCCAGTCAATGGAAAAGGTTGGGCTGGGGCCCAGCTCTCCTGACAACTAGCTGCTTCCACCAGGCCTTTCTACGGAGGACAGATGTGGCGTGGATGAGGACTTGGCAGTCAGGAGGACCAGGCTTCAAAGCCAGCTTCACCGCTCCTCAACTTGCTCACACTGAGAAAGGTTAGAAGCCTCTGATCCTGCATTTTCTTAAATGCTGAAAAGGGGGAAATAATTTCTTCAATCAGACTTTTAAAAAGGAATTTAAATTAAAAAGCTAGCTGGGGTATGGGGTAATGAGCACTCTCTTATGTAAAGCACTCTTATTTTCTTATAAGGAAATCTCAAATATAGAAAAGGCTATCTGCACAGGGTTGCTCGCCATGATACTATCTGAATACAATTTGGAAGCAAATGACATATTCAACAACAAGGAGATAGATAAATTATAGTATAGTCATGTGACAGAATAGTATACAGCCACTAAAAATGATGTTTCCAAAGTTCATAACAAAAACTGTATTGACTGTTAGGTCAATAAATCATGCCTTCTCTCCCATTTTGGTATCATGAAAGTGCTGAAAGGGGTCTGCCTGAGGCAGCAAGAGTGTCGCAGAGTGAAAATGTTGAGGAAAAAAACAGATCGAGACAGGGGCATATGAGCCAAGAGACTGGACACTTGCTACCCAGTGTTTCAGTGAATGCCATAATGAGACCAGGGCAAGGTTACCATTGGTCCCTTGTTTTCCTCATGTGGGGGCCATTGTCCCTCCCATTTATATCCTTATGCTTCAAACTGAGGAGGCAGCACTTTCTGCATCAACTTTACCCACTGTTTAAACCTGCTTTCTTCTGCACCTCTGAGTTTACCCTGCCTGGATCTTAGCTTTCCCTCACGTGCCTCAGCTTAAGCTTCCCCTTCCTGGTCTGTAACCAGATTGGCTGCACCTACAGTATGCTTCCATTTTGGCTGAACCTCCCGGTCCTCACACTCATCAGTTTGCATTGGAACTGCGGGGCAGCTGCCCTTCCTTCCCACCAGGCAGAAGGCTCTGCCAGGGTAGGGCTGGGCTCCTCTTTCTCATGTTCCTCATAGTCCACAGGCAGAAGCTCAATATACTTTGGTAGATGAATGAACGAATGAGTGAATGAGTGAATGATTTATGTATGTATGCAGGTGTTGGTGTGTAAGGAGGATTTCGGGCATGAGTTTCTGGAATTCTGAGTAACAGGCTGCCACACTCTGCCAGCCGACAGCTCCCCTGTCCCTGCTTTTACTTTTCTCCCCAGTTCAGGAAATGGCCAAGTCAGTGACACTGCCCACCCCCACCCCAGGACAGCACAGATAGCCTTGCAAGGGAAAGGGGGTTGTCACTCCCCTGTTCCTTTCTCCAGCCCAGCAGAAGTCCTAGGACCACCCTCAAGGGCCTGGTGCTGTGCAGCCAGTACCCAGCACAGAAACCAAAGAGGCTCTAACAGAGAGGTTTTGGGGGTCATGCTCTCTCCACAAAACCTGAGTGGGGCCTCTGCTCAGCACTGGTGCTGTTTGTGTATCTTCCTGCTTCCTCCCAAACAGCTCGCCCCAACTGGATCGTAAATAAGAGAACAATATAGCCACATATTTATAGTCTCTGTGAATCACTGGTGACTAATTTTTCCCATTTTGTAACCCCAAATAGTTTTCTCTTTGGGCTCCTAGTGAGGGCAAAAACCAGCCAATCATTTAGATGACAACGCACATTTTTATTAAAAATAAAAAAATCCCTTTCTTAACATGGGACAGAAGGTTGGCAAGTACAGATATTTAACCAATGACTACTTTTCTTTCTCTAAAAGTGACATTTTTATCTGTACCCAGCTCAGGAACTTTTTCACTGAATCAAAGAACTTTTTCCACTGAATCTTTAGGCTACCAGGGCTTTTCAAGGCTCTATAGTCTGTCCTCTAACACCCAGAAAAGACTGAAAAGTTAAAAAAACAAACAAAAAACAAAAAACAAAAAACAAAAAAAAACCCAAACCCAAACCCAAAAAACAGAAAACAATAAACCCCAGAGTGAAAGGTATCACTCCTGTTTTTCCATTGTGTTTGTTGGCTGGGTCTCCTTAGCAAAGAAATGGTCTTCCCGTGTTTTGGTTACATATCATTATGTTCCATTTAGTAAACCCAACTTACAAAAGAGGCAGGGACAGCCAGTTTCTAATGCCCCAGTGCCTCTGACATGTTCTTATTTAATACTAATTGCTCCCTGTAAAATTTGGCCTCTTGAATTTTGTTTTTCCATGATCAACATTCTTCAGTGTCTCCTACCAACAGGCTCTATCAGTCATGCATAGCTTAGAGAATTTATTGCATTGCCTGTGAGGATTTATTTCTATGCAGTGTTTCTCTAGAAAACTCGTCTGACTCCTAAATCAAACAATGGAGGGAAATGAGGGTTGGGGAAAAGGGTCGAGAGAGGCAATCTGGGGTAAGAGGAGAAAATATCTAAAGATATTTTATTTTCTTTAACCAGAAAGCAAGATCGTCTGCATTCAGCATTCTAAATGGTTGAGAAATTAATTGACAAAGGAGTGTGGCTTAGAGGTGGCCTGTGTGTGTGTGTGTGTGTGTAGAGGTGACAAAATGTGGGTTGAGCAGGCATGGTCAGCTGAGTTGGGGCGCCAGGCAGAAGAGGGTGGCTGGAAGAAAGAAGAGCAGGGAGGCCCCCGGGCTTCTAAAGGACGAACAGGGTGGGTTCTGGGGAGTCTTGCTCTCCTCCAACCTGGCTGAGGTCCAATCATAGTGCAAGTCTCGAGTCCTACCGCTTGCCCCTAAGGACTCTGGCTAGGGCTGGCTGCCTCTTCTGAATATTCCCATTGCAATGAATGTGCTTGTGAAATAATGTAAGCAGGCAGCCTGTAATAATTTGAGGCATGCAATGTCCCTTTGCCCTAGAGAGCTCAGACCTGCTCCTTTGGGTTTGAGTCTGTTTCTTGCTCCCAGAACCAAACGACTTTTCACTTCCAGATCTCTACCCAAGGCATGTTTTGACTATGGAACCAGCAGGCTTTGAGGAGCCAGGTTTTCCTGCCTGCCAACTGAGATTTGCCAGTGCTGATTTTACACATTCCTATTAGTTTTTAACGAGCATTTTGTTTTAGCTATAAAATCGCAACTGCAGGGCCATAAACTTACGGATCATGTGATTAGAAGTGCATGCGTTTGTTTTCCAAGGATCTCTACATACAACATAAGTTCCTAATCTTTCATTTGCCCCTCTCCTTGGTCAACTATTCCACAAGTATTAATTGAGTACTTGCTGTATGCAAAGCCCCGTTCTAGATACTACAGAGGGCATGAAGAGAGTCGCAGCCTCTTCTCAGGATTTGAAGCTAGAAAGGAGTGAGCAGATGAGTACTAAGCAACCAGCTCCATCAAGCCAGGTGCGCTCACCCTCCTGTTTCTGGTGCCCTCTTCTCTCTGAAGCCTCATTCCCCTCTCCCACATTGCCCTCTGTGCCCCAGCCATCAACGTCTCTCAGTGTCCCTAGGGTGATGTCCTCTCTCTCTCCAGTCACTGGTCATTCACACCTGCTGTCTGCTTGACATAAAACACCAGTCTCCCCATAACTGTCACCCTTTCCAGGAAGTCTTCCCTGACTAACCCAAACCCTCCCCGCCCCTCTCCCCTGTCAAGTACTCCCCAGGCACAACATCCATCAGACTCCATTGTTGTTCCTTATTTCATCGTCTGTCACTCCTGCGAGCTCTGTGAGGGCAGGGCCTGCGTCTGTTTCCTGTCTGTACCTCCAGTGCCCAGCTCAGTGCCTGGCCCTTGTAGAAGGATGTACTAGAAGAGGGGAGAAAGGCCTTCCCCCCACATAGATAGAGAGGCCCTGGAGCAGCTCACTTCATGATCCGTCCTGCTTTGGAGGCACCTTCCATTTTTGTCTTACCCACTTTGAATTCAGGATGGTGACAACACACTTCCCTCATCCTACCCCATGGCTGTGGGAACCCCAGACAGGGCTTCCCCAAGCCTGGATAGGTCAAGGCAATGAGGATCTGATACCTCAGCCGTTGGCTCAGACACTAGTGACCAACCCTCTATGAGAGTTTGCACAGAGTTACGCACAAATCTTTAGTTCTATGGGCCGGACAAGCCCTGATGAGTACCAGGGCTCCACCAGCCCACCGTTTTCTCAAAAGACAGGCAAGCCCCTCATCGTGGCTCAGCAGTATCTTATTTTAGGCCTGTTAGGGCAGATAGACAACTCCTGTCTTTTCTTCCAGCAAATAGACAATTGCTGTTTGGCTGGCAGAAAATGGTGACTATCACCGAGGAGAAGTTGGCTCTGGTTGACTCTCATTTCTCTGCCAGAGTCATTCGGGGCATTTCGGCAATCTTGGGATTTTATATATACACACACATGGATATTCACTACAGCATTAGTTACACAGACCTGGGTAGTAGAGACATGTGACACTAGGGCAGGGATTGGGGTCAAGGATAGGAGTGTGGACAGCTAGGAGCCAAAAGTTGGGGCCAAGCTGGAGAGCACAGATAACTTCCACTTGGAAGGCCAGAGGTAAGACCTGAGGTCAAAAGAGTAGATCCAAGAGTGGGAGTCAGGTGGAAATGGGACCAATGCACAGGAAGGTTGAGAGTGAGGGGGTGGCCCTGGGCAGCTGCCTGGAACACTGAGTAGTGGTTGGCGAGCCAGCAGGGATGTGGTGCAGGGGTGGGTCAGGCTGGTTGCAATGACTATGGGCAAGGTGTATAAAACAGGATAAAGTTCATGACAGCAATAAGCTTAACACGTCATAGGTGAAGAGGAGTCTTGTGCATAAATAGTCTCCTATGAGAGGGGCCAGGGAGCCTCATCCTGGTCCCCGGAGTGCTTCCCGGAGGTGGTAGCATTTTAGAGGAGGCTTGGTGGTGGAGGTCACATACAGTCTATCTTGTCTGGCTTAGGAGAGAGAGGGACACTTGAGTGGAGCTAAGCCGTGAAGACAAGGCTGTGCTCCGTTGGCTGGAAATTGGGTTGGAAGAGACTAAGGCCCTATGAAACCTGCTATATGCCAGGTTCTGTGCTAGAATTTACTTCTAGTTAAGTTTTTATTAAAATCTATTAACTTATAAATTAGAATTCTCATAGTAGCACAGGGAGATCTGAATGATCAACCCTATTTTAGAGATAAGCTGAGGCCTTGATGAAGGAAATTTGCCCCAAGGCCTGCGAGGTTACAGTGAGGAGAGGTTGGGGAGAAGCAGGGGTGGCCTTGAGGAGGAACACCTGAAAGTCCAGGTGAAGGATTTGTACTTTGGACTGACTGTAGAGGGTTTTGGTGGTTTGATTATGTTTTTTCGGGCACCAGCGATTCCGGATGATCGATTGTCAAAGGCCCTCTAGAGCCCGGGACCAGCTCTGACCCTTGGCTCAACCTTTTCCAGAGGCTTTGATAGGTATAATGTTAATGCTGTGTGATTCTTTCCCACTCAGACAGTAAAAGGGTAGTTGTCTTAAAGGAGCTGGGCAACAAAGACACCAAGTGCTTGGCTCTGGGGGCCCAAGGTCTCAGTCCAGGTATGAGGAGAGGTCAAAAGACGGTGAGATATAAAACATGTACACTTCTGTTTTGGACACTCCTCTCTACCTCCTACCCCACCCCCAGACTGATACCCTCTAACCTGGAGAAGAAGAAGAGAGTTTAAAAAGGGAGATGCACCCCCAGGGCTTTATGGGGCCCTGCCTCCCCCCACAGGGCCCAGGGTGGTGGAAATGGCAGACCCCCCTCTAAGGATGGAGGTCAAGCATGGTGAGTACTTGTGCCTCTGGGAAGTCCAGGGAGGAAGGCAAGCCTCAGGGGGTCCCCTCGGCCCCTGTGGTGTGCTCCAGAGACCCAGAGTAGAAGAAGCAGTGTGGCCTGCCTAGGCAGAGAGCACCTGCAACCCCACCCATCCCTCCTCCCACTCCCCACGCCCTGCACACACAGTTTTCCCGTGGCTCTTGCAGGGGGAGCAGGAATGAGCTTAGAGAGAGTGGCCACAGGGAAGCTGCGGGCCTGAAAGGGGCCTCTGCCGAAGGGCATGGTGCAGAGTGGATGGAACAGCTTGGAGCAGCCAGCCAGGGTCCAGACGAGGCCTGTACACAGGCTTGGGGGTGGGTATATTTGATGACCAGAGACACGTTACATCTCACTTGGACTTGAAACAGATTGAGCAGTGGTGTCGCCTGTCTGCACAGATGTGGCAGTCTGCACTCAGCAGCAGCTTCAGAGAAGAGCGAGAGCCCAACGCCCGGCCCTGAAATGCCTGAGAATATGACTCCAGCGCCCGATTTACCCGGAAGCAGCTCTGCTAGTTTTTCCGCATCAGCCAGAACGGGGGCTTGAGACAGAAAAGAACTCCAATCACAAAAAGGCAGAGAAAATGACATTGTACACACCAGCCTTCTGGGGGAGGGGGCAGACCCTCTGTGTTCGCTTCTTGCCTTCTTTCTCCCCTTCCCAACCCCGCACCCCATCCCGTCCGCTTCAACCTGCTGAACCAGGCCTCCTGTCCACAGCCCACGGTGGGCCTGGCGAGAAAACCAGGACTTTAGAGCCTGAAAATCGTCAAGCTAGAAGGGCCCACAGAGGTGGGGCTGTCCACTGCGTGCATTCCACCGGTAAGGAGACTGGGGCCCGAGGAAAGGACGTGCCTCGCATAAGGTCTCAACACAGTTGAGTGACCGAGCTGAGAAAACTTGGTTCTTGAACGTTTCCCACCACCTTTTCGCATCCAGCTCCTGTTAAGACTGGTCACCCAGGTGAGGAAAGCACGCCCTGGCCCCACAGCCACAGCTCACTGGGTCCGAGGCACCTCTCCCGCTGGCTGTGTGAGTGATTTGGAGCCGATGTCACCCAGGACAGGAGAGGGGGCGTGAGGGATGAGGGGCGCTGCCCAGCATGTAGCCTTACGGGTGGCCCTCCTACAAACTGACCTCTTGGCCCCAGAACAAAGCAGTTCTCCAACACGCCATGGATCATGCCTTGTGGGGGACGACATGACACATGCCAGGGATTCTTTCCAAGCCACAATTGCTTTGGAGTCATGGCAGCAAGTCTCTGCCTGCTGGGGCCTGCGAGTTCCCCCCAGGCAGTGGGGCAAGAAGAAAAGTCTTAGACTTCACCGAGGTAGGAGTGCCGGCTGCCAGGAGACCACCCCGAACATTGAGGACTCGGGGGGACAAGCAGTTGGGCCTCCCTGTCCTGAGGGTCTGCTCTAAATCACCGCCAACCTCATACAGAGGATAAGACCCAGTGTTGTGTTTACTCGGCCAGCCCCGGGCCAGGGGCTTTTGCTCACTGTCCTCATTTACTCCTCACAGCCCAGTAGACAGGGGTTACCCTCTCCTCTTGAGAGATGAGGAAAATCAAGTTTGGAAAGGTTAAGTGACTTGAGGTTGAGGTCACACGGTTTTTAAGGAGAGGCTCTGGGATTAGATAAGATAGATCCTTTGTCTT
>NW_027397072.1:24966493-25111493 GCF_003265705.2 Callorhinus ursinus | reverse complement strand
CTTCCTTGTGGATCTCCTTCATCAACACCACTTATTTTACCCAGAGCTTTGCAGGTTGCAGAGCAGTGTTCCCTACTGTCCCCTCGGTCCTCCCAAGATCGCCATGGCTTGGTTGGGTAGGTATGTTGCCCCTTTTATTGATTAGAGAAAGGCTTCTAAAGTGACTTGTTCAAGGTCACTCAGCTAGGAGAGGCCGTAGGCTCAGGGCTGCTCCTGCCTGATCAATGGTTTGCTCTGCAAATCTGTTCATTTAATATAGCCCTGGGGAGAGCCTGGGACCTGGGAAAGGGCCAAGGGCATGATTATGTGGGTAACCAGATATGATCCCAGGTGTCTGACTTTACACGCAGGTGTTAGTTGATTTGTGGACAATCACCCAAAATCGCTTACAATAAGCATAGAAAAAGTTTTGACTCATTATGACCTTTCCTATTGTTCCCAATCATATTTGTTCATTTACTTATTTTTATCTTTTCCCCTTTCCAAAATATACAATCCATCTGGACAAGGACCGTATTTGCTTCGTCATCATTGTATCCCCAACACTTAGCACAGTATCTGGCAAAATATTTATTGCTTGAAAAATAGTTGAGTAACTAAACATGCCGCCTGTGGAGAGACTGTGCTGGGGACCTCTATGTTTACATGGCTTATTTCATATCCGTGCTCTTTGACCTGGATTATATTAATGTTATGTCTTAGACCCACAAAGGGGGCAGGGAAATGGAAGTCATGACATGGGTCATTCGAGCACGATGGGCCACGCACTTGAACCTGGATGACTTGGTTATTTTAGGTAGAAGTAGTTTAAAACCTGAAGAACTGAGATAATTGCAAGCAGATGTGAAAAGGCTTCCTCATTAAGAACCTGGCCCGAGAGCAGGCACAGGGCGGTGCGCTCACAGATGGGAGGGTGAAGGGGAGGAGTTTGTGAGAGAGACTGGAAACGGTACCTAGGAGGCTCGCCTTCTGGCAGGAGAAAGCCTCCATGCCTGGCCCTTCTGCAGAGCTCAGTTCCCTCCCCCAAGTGTGCATTGCCAGAACCCAGGTAAAGACTCCTTGACCTTGGCAAACCAGACTAGCTCCAAACTGGACCCTCATGGGCAGAAAGGCCCGGGCTGACAGGCAGAGTTCTAAGGAGATACATTTTTCAATTTAGGATTAAAAAAAGAACAGAAAAAATTCAAGCCTAAGCCAAGAAGCTTGGCTTTGTCACGTCAATAGTATTTAAAGATGTTATTTGGCTGGAGCTGGAAACTGCGAATGAAAACAACTTGGTCCCCTCTCTCCTCTCCCGCCCTACCCTCTCCCTGTTGGTTCCCAGCTGTCCTGAGCTCCCCACCAAAGACCCACCTCCTTTTATTGGGAGAAATCACCAGTGCTTTTGAGCCCACCGCCCCCCCCACCCCAGGCCCAGGGTCTGTTTTTCTCCCTGTGCTGCTTGCTTCTGTGGAACTGGGAGATCTCGATCTCGAAGAATGGCACTGGGTGGATGCAGAGTAGCTTCTTGTCATTCTAGGGAAGGTGAAGTGGAGAGGGGAGGACGGAAAGGAAGGAAGGGAAGGAAGGGAGGGAAGGGGAGGGGAGGGGAGGGGAGGGGAGGGGAGGGAAGGGAAGGGAAGGGAAGGGAAGGGAAGGGAAAGGAACAGCAGGAGACACAGTTCTTACTCCCTACTGTGCACAAAGTCGGCACTGGTCAGTTGCTTTACGTGATGTGATGACATCCTTGACTCTCAGACAACCCTGTGAGATGGCCAGTGTAGGTGGGGCCATCCGCATTTTACAGTTGAGACCACTGAAGCTCAGAGGGGTTGAGCGATTTACCTAAGGTCACAATGGGTAGTATGTGGCCACATCTTTCGGATTCCAAAACCCATGTTCCTTCAACCACATCCAAGGAAGGGACTGGCGCTAAGTCAGGGAGCCATTTGAGGAATCTATCAAAACGTAATTTGGCCTACATTTGTTCCTGCCTGCCAGGCTTTGTCCGCAACGTTCCCTCAGGCTTCCATCAACCCTCCACATATCTCTCAGGTTGAGTCCATCTCTTTCTTCCTTCACAAAGCTTCCCTCACTTCCCCAAGCCAGAATTAATCTTTTCCTCTGTCCCCACAGTGGGTCTGTTAAGTAACTCCTATGCTGAAGCCTCTGTCTGGGTCTGCCTGGTGGTACGGTTGCTGGGACTTGAGGGTGATGCTTAGAGAGGCCGGGGCGTCCTGATCCAGCCTGGAATCGGCTTGAGAAGGCACAGGGTGGAGGCAAGCTGTGGGGTGCACGAGGCAAAGGAGAATCTTCTCCACTCCCAGGCTGACAAACCTGGCCTCCACTGAAATTTGCTGCCCTGGAGGGGTATTCACATCACACTCAGATTTCAGGAGACGGCCTCCTCCATCTTGCTGAGAAATGGGGGGAAGATTGAGGTATAAGCTGTGAGCTCCCCCAAAACAGGATATAGTAGATCCGCTTCAGAAATCATTGTTAGGTGAATGAATGAATGAATGAATGAATGACTCAATGTTGCCACTCTCAGGAGCCACCCAGCTTGGTCCTGGGTCAAGAGAGCTGGGGGAAGATGACTGTAAATAGCACTTCTGAGTCCCTCTGGTTTTACCCCAACCATGCAGGCGTGACCTGGGCACTGGCGGGTCTTCCAGGTTCTTCCCAGGCTGGGCCTGGTATTTTGCTCTCTCTTGGGTGCCTCTGAGGGTGTGAAAAGCCAAAGCCCCACACCCGTGCCTCCTGACTTGCCTCAGGGCGGGTCCCCATCGTCCTCCTCTCTGCTGCATCCTCCATGGTCCCCCTCTCCCCACCTTACCACTGGAATGATGCAGAGGCCAGACCAGAGAGTGGCCCTGGGCCTCAGTCCTTCTCTCAACCCAAGGGTAGCGGCCAAGAGGCGCCCAAGCCTGGAGCAGAAGCCCATGGCTTCCCACAAACACCAGCTCCTTCCTTGAGCTCCGGGAAGAAGATGTGTGTGAGCCACCGTGCACACATGGGAGTGGGCACACTTGTGCAGGTACAGGTGGTTTCTCAGCCTCAGGGGATCTAGAGACACTGGGTTGTTCTTGGAATCTGAGTTCAGCCCGTCTAATCCCTTCATTGCATACATAGGTTATTTTGCTTAATAGGACTCTTTACCTGAACTGCGGGCCATCAAAAGTATGTGGGCAGATCTCATGGCCACCCAGGAGGAGAGACACCTGTTCATTCTGACCTCCTCCCCTCCACCACCACCCTGTGTTCTAGACCCTTCTTCTCCTTAGAGGGAGCTCCTCTCCTTTCCTCAGGCCCTTTATTAGAAACCAAACCAGCAGAAGATGTTGTTGAGGATGCCAAGATCCTTTTCACCGTCTGGGACGCCCACCTGTCCTTCCCTGCCCTGCCACCGTGTGGCTCAGGCTACCACCGCAGGCCACCCTCTAAGACCCACGTTTGTGCCTTTTGTCCCTTTTTTCTCACAGCCTTGCAACAACCTTGTGAGCACAGTATTAGCATCCTACGTGACAGGTGAGAAGACCGAGGCCGGAGAAGAGCATCGGCTTGTCCTAGCGCTCGGCTGGTCCCCCGCGGGAGGGGGATTGGGAACCTCCGCCTGCGGCCCCCAGGTGTGTGCTCTCAACCAGCAGCCCCGGGACGCCTCAGGGGCGCAGGCACCGTGTCGGGCGCCTCTGGGCCGCAGAGCTGCCCGGGAGGAAGTCTGCTCCTCTCCCTCTGCCCTCTCGCCACACTCCAGAAGCACTCGGTGCGGACAAAACGGCTCTGACACCTCGGGAGCCCTCAGCGGGGCCGGCTGGTTGGTGTCTGCAGAGTCCGGAGCCCCCACGCCACCCTGCACCCCCCGAAGCGCCCCTCCTGCGCTAGGACCCCTGGCTCCCACCCAGCGAGCGGCCTCAGAGCCCCGACTCCCAGCTGTCAGCACCGGCCCTCCTCACTCAGGAGCTAAGCCCTGGCCCTCCCCAGGCCCGCATGAGGCCAAGATTCCCTTCCAGAGAAATACTTCATCCGTCTTCCAGCCTAGGGCCTTGTCCCTGGGCCAGTGTCTTCATAGTTTGGATTCCTGTGACTATGAAGGAGCTAGCACCCACGAGCAGGACTCCTTCCAGCCGAGTTCCAGGAGACAAGTGATGCCTTTTCCATGAAATACCAGGCTCTCTACTCCTTTTGGCCATTGCGGGATTAGAAGAAACCCCCCAAATTCTGGTGGCTTCTCACCCAACCCAGACACTCCAGGGGTCCACGTGGCTCTCCATTGCAGACAAAGGCCTGGGCTTGGGTCAGAACTTGGGGACGAGGGTCTGGAGCTGGGTAGAAAGAGGACAAAGGAATGTTGGCAGCACATGAAGCAGGAGCTGGGGATCCTACAACTTCCGGGGAGTCGCATCTTAGACAGCGTTCCTCTCTAAAATCAGTGCACAAGGAGAGACTGTGCGTGGCCAAAAGGCCCTTGATGCCTCCTTCTGAAGGCACCACCTTGGAGACTCTCAAACTGTCTCTTATTTAGTTTTACCAGCTGGTGTTTCCATCAGCATGGGAGCGGATGGGACTTCGGCTGAGGGTGCACCAAGGTGGCTGGCTTATATTTAGAGACCATGTTGTGTGGAAAGTGTTTACTTTGAGCACTAGATTCATGCTCACAAGCGACTCAGGCCGACTCATGCCTTCTGGCACCCGGGGCGTATGCTCCTGACATAGACAACTGTCCCTAAACTAACATGATGTGATCCCACAGCATTCTGCTAAGCATTCCCGCGTGTGGCTGTGTCTGGTTGGGCAAAGCAGCAGAACCAGGGTGAACAACACCGAGAAGCTGGGAGGCCACCCCAGAGGCTTGAATCCTGTGCACCGAGGCCGCCTTCACTTTGCTTTTCAGGAAGTTGCTGTTTTTGAAGTGTTCCCTGTTGCTGTCTCCTCACGACATCACCCCTGGGGACAGCCAGGCTTGGGGCCACTTTGCGGTACAGAACAACAATGTTTCTCTAGCACAATCATATTTTTAAAGCCTCTTCCTTCTTCCCCCTCCTGCACAGAAAGTTACCACTTGGTAAAGGGGCCATTAATCCTACACACTGGAGGCAGGTGTCTTCTTGCTGTTGGGGCACAAGAGGTGACAGGTCTCCAATGTGACTGTAGCTGACAGAGCACCAGGAGTGGGGTGGAAAGGCAAGGGGTGCTCTCAATGGCCGAGCAACAGTAGGGACAGAAGCTGACTTGGTCTGAACTGCTTCCTTCCCCTGGGAGAGTCAAGGGGCCCCCAGGGCTAAGGAAGCTGTCCTTTAAAACAGCTAGGGTAAGGGAGAGGGCACCAAATCGCACCTAGGTTGCAATAATTTAAAAAATCTGCCTCCAAAGGACTGTTGTTCCCTGAAGGCCCATTTGAAAGTGTGGGTAACCTGTGTCCTGCAAATACTGATACAGGTTTCCCCCGCTATCTGAAAGTAGAGCCTTCTTATAAAACCTTTCTAAGCCGCGCTGGCGGGAAAGCAAAGAAACCATTACCATTTCATAAAAGAAAAACCCTCTTCGAAGTTCTTTCGGTTAGGAAAAACGGGTACGACCACAGCTCTTTCGTAAAAGTGAAGTGGCGTAACGCGAACTTTCGAAAAGCGGGGGATACTTATGCCAGCATTTAAAACTTCATTATTTATTATAACACAGGTAGTGCAATGGTTGTTATGGAAAAGCTAAATGCCAGAGAAACAGATGATCAAGAAAGTGAAAGCCCCCCTCCCTCCCATCAGTCCCCTGTGCTGGAAATAAACACTGTTAACAGTTTAGGATATTTATACTAGGGTCTTAGTCAATCAAGTATTTATACAGCAAAGGCACGTGCAGGAGGAGAAGCACGTGTTTTAAGTTGCCTTTTAGCTGTCCCTGGCTGGAGAGCACCTTGCCGGGGGTTCTCGAAGACAAAGTACCTCTGTCCACCTGGTAGCGCACCTGCATTTCCTGGTAGGAGGAGCCGGCTCTGGGTGGCCGTTCCAGTCCAGAAGCAGCCACCTCATCCCGCCACCTCCTCCTCCTCCCTCACTGCTGATAGGTCTGGCCTCTGAGTCCTTCCCCAGGACTCCTCGGGGGCAGGCAACACACCTCCATGGCACCCCAAATCCTTCCCTGTCCTCAAGGCTCAAGGATGGTCAGATTCTCGACCCCAGCTTTGCTCACCAATTTCCCTGTCCATTGTTCTGCTGTAGAAATGGGGCTGGGGCAGGACAACACTCGAGTTCCTTGAACACCCGTGCAATCTAAAGCGTTTAAACACGTCTAAGTCTGTCATCATGAGGTTAAATGACTCACGGTTACGCAGCCAGCCGGCAGGAGAGGGGGCAGGGAAAGCCAGTCCTGGCTGATGGAAACTGAGAAGACCTTGCTTGGGGTCCTCACTGGTGTGATGGGCTGCACAGCCGTGGGAAAGCTGTTTCACCTCCCCGGACTCAGTGGCCCCATCTGTAAAGCAAGGAGGTTGGTGCTCAACTTTGACCGTGCACTGGAAGCACCCGAGTCTTTAACAAACAGATGCCTGGGCTCCTCCCGGGGATTCAGATGTCCCCCGTGCAGGATGGGGTCTGAGTATCCCGGCTTCTGTGGTTCTGCTGTGGCGCTGTGGGTCTTTGAGGCCCCAGTGAGGCAGGGTCAGAGCTGGACTGCCCTTCATGGGTGTATGGGTGTTGCTTACCCCCACTTTATTTTCTCCCCCTGGTTTTGATTCCCCAGACTCAAAATGCTCCTGCCTAAGACGGTGTTAGAGTCCGAAAGCTGTGGGTTCATGTCTCTGTTCTCTCCCTTAGTGACCTCAGGCAGACTGTTAACCTCTCTCTGACTTGTTTCCTAACCTGTAAAATGGGAAGGAAAATAGTGCTTGCCTCACAGGACTCTTCGGGAGAATGGGATGATAGGCCCGGCACTGCATTCTCTCCATTCTCTCTGTAACTGTAAGGTCTGAGTTCGAAGGATCACACTGAAGAGTCCTGAATGTCCCAATGAAGGGAACGTAGGAGAAGGTCCAGAGGGAAGGCAGGCAGAAGTCCTCGAGGGAGATGAACCCATTTTTTGGCTGCTTGGGGGGTTGCTTCTGTGACCTTACTCATCCTCCGGGGACCTTTCCCTGCCATGCCCAGACGCAGGGCTTGCTTTGTAACAAGGAAATGGGCTTGCCCTGCCCGGCCACCCAGGCTTTGGCAGAAGCTGGAGGAGTCGCCTCTTCAAGATCCAAAGAAGACCCTTAGCATCTGAGTTCTTCCGCCTGGCGGCAGGCAGCTCCTCGATGTCCGCCGCCCAGAAAAGCCCCCCTGGTCACCCTCTCACCTCCACACACTGCCCTTTTTTTCTCCCAAGGCTTGGGTTGTGACTCACTGTTTTTTGTGACCCTGTGGTTGAGTTTTCCAAGGTTTGTCTGGGGGGCGGCCTGGCTTCTTCTTCAGGAATCACCCTTCGAAAAATCTCTGGACTCGGCTTTGCCTGGTGTAGGAGCTCCGCCTCCAGAGGGGTAGGGAGTCCCAAGCGCTGAAGCCAGACACACCTGCGTTCCCTCCTTTGCTTCACCCCTTGTCAGCTCTGTGATCTCAGGCCTGTGGTTTTGCCTCTCAAGAGGGGTCTGAACACACGTTAGCCTGTTTGACTCCATCCTCCTATCATGCTTGATCAGAGAGCATGGTGACTGCCTCATGACTGGGAAAAAGAGCTGAGGAGGCAAATGGATCACGGCTGGAGTTTCATCTGTGGCCCTCCCAGCCCAGGACCTTGGAAACAGCAGGGCACCCAGAGTCTGCAAGCCTGACTGCGGGCCCAGCCCAGCTACCAGCTGACTGCCACCTCCGGCAAATCAACAGTCTCCTGACCTCATTTACACAGCTGAGCTAGAAGGCAGTTGGTTTAAATCAGTCATTCCCAAAGTGAATTAGTTGGTACACTAGTTTTTCAAGCTGCCTCTCCAAAAAAAAAAAAAAAAAGTCCCAAAGGTCAAATAAGTTTGAGGAATACTGTAAACTCTACTTCCCAATTAGCACATCATTATACACACATGAACCTGTTAAAGGCGCAGAGAGAAGCAGTAACAAAGAGGCCAGTTTTGGCTTTTCCTAAACTCCTTTGACCATGAAACTTTTTCATTCCTGTTAACATCATGGAGCATTAGTGATTGGAGAAAACCACGTGAGAAATGATGGTCTCATCCAGAGCCAGCCGGGCTTCTCAAACTGGGAGGTGCGGACAAAACCCAGGGGCTCGGGTTGAAATGCAGATTCTAACTCAATGGGTCTGGTGAGGCTTTAAGCGAGCAAGCTCCCAGGTGATACACCCTGAGGGCAGATTCCCAAGGATTTTTCAGCTTCAATATTGGAAGCAGTAGAGAAATGGTGACTCAGGGACCCTGGACTCCTAGAGACCTGGGTTAGTTAGGGTCCTAGCCCCATGACTTTGCAGCAATGTGACCTTGAACAGGGCTCTCTACCAAACTGAGCATTAGTTTTCTCATCTGTGAAGTTTCTATATAAATAGTACCTGCTTCCTAGGATTATTTGAAGATTAAATAAGACTGTTCAAACAAAACATGTGGTGCCAGACCTAACCCGTGATAGGAACAAACTATATACTGCCTGTCAGTAATTCAATAGAGTCTACGAGGGGCGCCTGGTTGGCGCAGTCAGTTGGGTGTCTGACTCTTGGTTTCCTCCCTGGTCGTGATCTCAGGGTCGTGAGATCGAGCCCCGTGTCTGGCTCTGTGCTCAGCGCAGAGTCTGCTTAAGACTCCCTCTCTCTCTCTCTCTCTCTCTCTCTCTCTCTCTCTGCAACCCCCCTTAAAATAAATAAATAAATCTTTAAAAAAAAGTCTACGAGCCTGTCCTGACCCATAGGCTGCTACCACCTTCGCTTGCAAGGCTAACTGCTGCCCCCAGATCTCTTTCCTCCAAGCATGATGGCACTGCTATCTCTGTTTATGGGCCTTTACATGACTTTCTTCTCTAGCACATTCTAGTAACTTCTCTTGCTTGCAGGGCATCAGAGGAGCTGAAAGACAGCCATTCTTCTCTGGGGATTACAGGCAAACTGTACCAACAGCCCACTAAGGAATAGCACAACCCACTCCAGCAGAAGCAGGGTAACACGTTTTCCATGACCCTGTCCAAAGGGGTCCTCAATGTTGGGGGAAGCATTGTCCCTTCCCACAATCCTGCGCCTGGCCCCGGCCCTGCTGACTGTCTGGAATTTGTGTGTCACATGGAGCCACTGTGAGAGTATAACCCTCATCATACCCACCTCTGTGGCCCTTGATAAGTGCTTTTGCAACCCAATCACATTAAAACCTTGCCATAAATATGTTCTCGTGCGCTAGCAAGGCCTACGTTTGGGCTCTATTCAACTCCTTTCTTGTGTGTGGACAGTGGATTAGGACCCCATCACCCTGTCTGCCCAGATCTTGCCCCATCTTGGAAGCTAAGGAAGGAAGAGGCAAGGAGGATCACCATTTATTGATCACCTTTCAGTGTTTGGCTCCTGACGTACATCCTCATTTAAGCCTTGCAGCAATCCCATATGGTCGGCATCAGTATTCTGATCAGGCTCAGAGAGGCTAAATAATTTGCCCAAAGACACACAGCCAGTAAGTAGTGGAGCTGGGATTATAGTTCAGGATGATTTAGCTTTATTCTCACTTTGCTTCCTCTGCTCCCAGTCTTCATGGCTGAGGATGACCGCCCACAGCTCCCACGTTTTACCTGTTATTGGAACATCTGGAAAGAAAATAAATCCTCTCTCAATATGATCCCTGTCTGAGGTCAAGTTCTATATCTGGACCGATGTCACCATTGGGACAGTGTCACACTGTGCAAACATGGCAGCTTCTGCTCTATGTGGGCAGGAGTAGGGGCAGAGGAGAGAGGGTTAATCCATGCCTAGAACAGGGTGCTAAGCAGGGTCCACTGGAGTGGGCCAATCTATGAAATACCCCTTCTTAGGGGCAGTAACTGGCATTTAAAAGGCAGATGAGAAGGGAAATCTCACCTTGAGCAGATCCAGGCACCATGGTCATCGTCTGACCCTGGGGCGGGCCAGCACGGCCAGCTACTCCCCCTGCAGCAGCCTTGTCCCCGGAGGGCCCCACGGGTGGAAGTAAATCACATCCTCATTCCTGACCTCTGACCCACCCCTAAGTCACACTTCCACCTGGTCACAGAGCCTGGTGCGTGGAGAGATGTGCCGGGCTGACCACACACAGTTGCACACATCTGGGAGGTTCTGGACCTCTGGCTCCCTGCCACACTGTGCCTCATGCTTTGTTTCTCTGCCCCTCGATTTGTCCAGTGATGGAAGCGGGAGTGAGCATATGACCCGTGTCACGGGCTCAGGTGAGAAACCAGTGAAACCAAGACTTTCTGGAATCTCTCTGGAGTTGCAGGGTAGAACCAGGTGAAGTGCAAGTTGTTTGTCAACCCCTCCTCCAGACCCCAGAAAATTGACTCCAGAGAGCCTCTCTGACCCCCATTGCCAACAAGTCGTGGAGATGCACAAACACCATTCAAAGCTGACAGCTACCAACTTGACAACTGTCCTCGACACCGAGCGGATGTGAGTGTGCTTAATTAATAACCCGGGATGCCCTGTCGGCTCCACACTCAGGAAGCTCAGCACCTTTTTTTCGGTAGCCACTGCCAGCTGATTTTTAATTATCTCTCTGGACTGTCGCCTCTTGGAAATCTGGAAGGGAAATGCTCACCCCAGCTGGTCTGGGGCCAGGCCTTGTGGAGAGCAACGTCCTCCTCTGCGTCCACTCTGTTTACCTCTGGGCTGGAACGCCAGCCCTCAAACGAGAGGCTTGTGCTCCTGCAAACCAAGAAGGAGAGAGGGCCTGGTGCCTGACCGGCGCTTCTGTGGGCCGCAGAACTGGCGTGATGCAAAGTTCTTCTTTGACCTCTTCTCAAACTCTTAAACTTTGCCTCTGGGAGTGCCTTCTTGACCAAGGCAGCTGCGGTCTTTTATTACTTTTGTAAATCACCACCAATCTGATTGGGTTTCCTTTCACGAGAGCAATCGGGGCTCACTGAGCGCCCACCCTGGGCCAGGCACCGTGTTTCACACACGTCGCCTCCGTGAAGCCTTGCAGCTGGGTGAGGCGGTACCTTTGCCACCCCCATTTTACAGAGCAGGGAACTGAGGCTCCAAGAGGACAAGCACCCCAGCGCCTCCTGCCTGAGGTTGCACAGAGGCAAGAAGACAGTGCCGGCGTTAGAGCCCAGGGAGTCAGGCTCCCGAGCCGACCCTTCAGCTTGGAATCAGGTATATGCTCAGTACTGTGGACCTGGAAACAGGTATTGGGAAAACACCTCAAACACCCCAAGCTTCTGGTTTATAACTTCGACCTACTCCATCCCTGCACACACCTGTTGTTGAATAATAGGAGGGCTGCTCAGGGTCAAGGTGCCGGATTCTCCCCAGCGCAGTGAGGGTTGAGGTTCAGGGGCTCAGGAGACGAGGCACAGACAGATGTCTGTTTCCAGGACGGGGTGGCCAAGCTCCTGGGCCTACAGGTTCCTGCGTGTTCTCTAGCCAGCTCCACTGGATGTTTTAGCAAAGAGATGGCTCTTTCTGTCTTCATCCAGAACACAAGAGTCTGGGGTACTGCAAAGAGGGAAGGGGTGAGACATGGGGCAGGGTGGGAGCGAGGGACTCCGGACAGAAGGCTTTCCTGCCTTCTGCTGTTCATTGTTTTTCCACTGCCCTGGCCCTGGGGTCTGCAACCCTGCCCCCTTACTTTCTCTTTGACCTTCCTCTCTAGCATGTTGAAAGCTGCAAAGCTGACAAACCAGAATTTTAAAGTAGCCCCAGGCCAAGTGTAGTAGGTTGAATTGAATCCCCTCAAAAGATAGGTGCATATCCTAAGTCCTGGTACCTATAAACATGATTTTACTTGGAAATAAGGTCTTTGCAGATTTATTTTTTTAAAAGATTTTATTTATTTATTTGACAGAGAGAGAGAGAGAGAGAGAGAGAGCACGTGCACAAGTAGGGGAAGTGACAGAGGGAGAGGGAGAAGCAGACTCCCCGCTGAGCAAGGATGTGGGGCTTGATCCCAGGACCCTGGGATCATGATCTGAGCCAAAGGCAGACGCCCAACCGACTGAGCCACCCAGGTGCCCCAGGTCCTGGCAGATTTAAGTTACGGATCTCAAGGGTGGGCCCTAAGTCCAATAACTGTGTCCTTATGGAGGAAAGGAGAGGAAGACTTGAGACACAGAGACACGCAGAGAGGAAGAGAAAGAATGTGTCACACCTATGAAGGCAGAGAGACAGGAACTAGAGATACGCCACCACAAGCCAAGAAATGCCTGGAGCCAGCCGAAGCTGGAGGAGGTGAGGAAGGATTCTTCTCTAGAGACTTTGGAGGACACATAGCCCTGTGGGATGCCTTGATTTTGAACTTCTAGCCTCTAGAGCTGTAGAGAATACAGTTTTGTTGTTTTGAAGCCAGCCAGTTTGTGGCAATTTGTTATGGTAGCCCTAGGAAACGAACATCCCAGGGGGCAAGACTTTCTGTCATCGTTCGGTTCACTGGGAGGGACCTGTAGAGCAGTGCTCATCCTCTGTGACAGAAATGGCCATGCTTAAGCCCACAGTCAGCTTCCCCGGGTGTATGTGTCCGGCTCCTGCATGTCTAAGGACAGGGACTGGGGTCAATGGCTGGGAAGTGGTGCTTGAACCAGCTACCACAGTCAGAACTGCCCTGGAAAACAAGGGTCTGTTCAGAAAGCAGCTGTCTCTCCCACCTTCACTCACCCTGCCCCCTGCCCAAACCAGGTACGGCCTGTCCCTTGGCTGGGTAGGAGAGGACTGGAGGAAAAGTGGGTTAAATGACTCCATATAATACTGTCACAGAAATGTGTGAAGGCTCCTCGGAAGCTCCAAAGGAAAGAGGCTTGGGCCTTTCCTCTGGAGAGCTGGCAGAGTCTGGAAGAGGGGAGAAGAAGGGAGAGGCAGCAGATAGTTCTCTGGCAAAATAGCCACAGTGGGTGGAGCCACGAGGACCCAAAGGGCTGGCTGGTGGGAAGGGCCACGAAGCAGGATTGGCCAAGGAAACTTGGCACCGTGGGGGCCCCTCCTCCATTTTAAGCTTGTTCTTTTCCTCTGCTCGGCCATCACCCCCCTCTACTTCTACCAAACTGTAAACGTCAGTTACGCCAGCAGTCTTGTGCTTGCTTGGGCAATGCAGGGCGAGGGACGTGCCCTGTTGGGGGTGAAGCCACATGGAGAGCAGGTGGTGGCTACCGGGGACGGACCTATGAGGGTCAAGAATTCCCTGGAAACAAACGGGATTGGGAGGTGTAACTGCAGAATTCCCAGGGATTGAGCAGAGAGGATGGAGGAGGGCCTGGAATGCTGACTGCCAGTGGGATGGGAGGGACATTGAAGGGAAAGTTGAGCCACTCTTGGTTGACTGACTCAGCTCCTCTCCCCCCTACAGAGATAGCAAGCGTGTAGCACACAACAGATTCTCAATCAACCCCTCACAAACATGTCTTGCAGGGTCCATTCAGAACCAGAATGCTGTATAATATGCATGGGGAGCTCCCAGGCTACAAAGCAAAATTAAACTATACACAGGGATCTTACAGGGTTGTGGCCCTCCGTCCGTCCCTCCTGGCTCTGTGGAATTTCTTTCTTTTTCTCCTCCCCTAAACAAATTCTCCCCGGTGATTCAATCTGTAAACTTTCTCCCCCCACCCCGGCCCCCCGATGTTTTTTCCCTACACTCTAGAATTCTCATCAAGCAAGCCATCTTTGATTTCTTCTGTTCCTTTACAGCAAATTCTATTACTTTCCACATCCTGGACTTGAGATTTCTCTCTCGCTCCCTTCCCCTCTCAACAGCTTTATTGAGATATGATTTACCTACCACAAAATTCAGCCTTTTAAAGTGTACATTTCAGTCGTTTTCAGATGATGTAGAACTGTGCAACCATCACCGCTATATAAATCCAAAGTGCTTTCATTGGCCCCAAAGGAAAAGCCCACACCCATCAGCAGTCACTCCCCATCTCCGGTCCCCTGAGTCCCTAGAAACCACTAACCTACTTTCCGTCTCTGTGGATTTGCTTATTTGGGACATTTGACATAAATCAAACCATCCAAGTTGTAGCATACACTAGTACTTCCTCTTTTTTTGTTGAATGAGTAATAATAGTCCATTGTACCGATGTACCACTTCTGTTTATCCATTCATGAGTTGATGGACATGAGGTTGTTACCACTTATTAACCACGAGGAATAATGCTGCTACAGACAATCCCAGAAAAGTTTTCATGTGAGCACATGTTTTCATTTCTTGTGGGTAGGTGCCTGGAGTGGAATTGCTGGGTCACATAATAACCCCATGTGTCACATTTCGAGAAGCTTCCAGACCGTTTGCTCAAGTGGCTGTACCAGTTTACATTTCCGCCAACAGCAGAGGACAGTTCTAATAGCTCCACATCTTTGCCAACACTTGTCTGGCTTTTCCATTTTAGCTCCAAATCTCCTTTAAAAGTTGCTTTCCTCTTGTTTACTCTTCCTCTCTGGCCTTTTAACCAAAGGATTGTCACACAAGCCAGGAGTTTAAAATTACTCCCCTGAAATCAATGTCAACGTATCTAAACTTTCATTTACAGGACAGTGAATCCTGTTTGCTCCAGCCATGCACAGACCCAGACCTACTTCAGGAAGGAGTTTCCCCCAGTCTTGCTGGGAGACAGAATAATATGGAGCATACTTCTTCTCTGGGTTCCTAGAGAAGCTACATGCATGAGGTGGGTCTGTTCCTGATCCTTTAAGAAACTTGAAGAAGGACAATCACTGGTTATACCCTACTAACTAGTACCCTCAGAGATCATGCAGAAATAGCCAGTATCACACAACCTCTTATGGTTCCGTCATTTCATTTGCCTCCTTATAGAAACCCTGGGGCAACCGTTATGAGTCTGTCCATCTCCTGGATGGGGCTACTGGACTATGGGCACCCAGCTAATGAATGGTGGAGCAGAACCTCCAGCTCAGGCTAGGTCGTGCTCCTCTCTACCGGAAGGCTGTTCCCAGGATCTCTCCATCTTATCATCAACTTGTTGGGAACGTCAAAGGGACCCTTTCCTTTAGCTCACATTTCCTGCTGGTCAGCTGGACACCTGCTTCCTCAGCCCTTTGCAGGACTGACCTGGGCTTCCAGGGCCTGCCCAGGCTGTGTAGGGCTGGTTTGGCAACAACTGGGCTTCTGGAGTTTGCTTTAGCTGTTTTCTTTTCCACTTCATTGTTTCCATAGGATGTCTGCCTTCCCAAAATAGCACCGGGGCATTCCAGGTAAACTCAACATCCGACCAAAATCCCCATTCAGCGGCAAGTCTGAGGGGTTCTGGCTTGCCACTGTTTTCTCGCTTCCTTTGATCACTGTGGCTCCAGAGGAGTAAGTCTCGGGCTCACCGTGGAGCCGGGACAGAGAGGGGAGTGGGAGGAGGGGAGAAGGGCCTGGCCAAGCTCACTTGGGAGCTGGCCAACTGACGCTCCAGCCTTCTGCCCCAATGCTGGAGGGTGGCCATGCCCCTGGCCTGGGGGGCTGGTGGAAAGAATTGGGCAGGGTCATGTAGCAGAGAAAGGAAACAACCAATGTGGACCCAGATTCTTCTCTGATTCCTGGAGGAATCTGGGTTAAGGGAGAGCTGAATAATCCTGGTGCTAGCGCTTACCAGCAGTAAGGCATAAAGCAGCTCTGAATTGCATTAGCAACTTCTTTACCACTCTGAGCCTCCAATTCCTCATCAGTAAAATGGAGATAATAGTGCCCATCATGAGCACTCAAGACTGATGAACGCGAAGCCCCTAACAGGGCCAGGCCTTTTGTAGGTATTCAATCAATATAGATTAGTCTCTTACCTACTTCCTGGAGTTTGGGGGGAAATAAGTTACTTCTTCATTGTCTTTTTTTTTTTTTTTTAAGATTTTATTTATTTGTTTGAGAGAGAGAGAAAGAGCATGAGTTGGGGGGGAGGGGCAGAGGGAAAGGGAGAAGCAGACTCCCTGCTCAGCAGGGAGCAGGGAGCCCGATGCGGGGCTCCATCCCAGGACTCCAGGATCATGACCTGAGCCAAAGGCAGTCGCTTAACTGACTGAGCCACCCAGGCGCCCCTATATTGTCTTTTTTCTTTTTTTACCTTTTTCTTCTGCTAGTGAGAATATCTAAGCTCTCTTTTAGCAAATTTCAAGTATTCTGTGTCATTAACTACAGTCACCATGCTGTACATTAGATCCCCAGGACTTACTCATAACTGAAAAATTTACTGATGTCTCTCCACCCCTCCCCCATCTTCATTGCCTTTTGATGTAATTATTACCCAAGTATTGAGAAGGTCCTAGGGGCCAGTTTAGAGAAGTGAAAAAAAGCACAAAATTTCATCAGACTGGCAGGGGCCGCAGCCTTCAACTTTGCTTGCTCATTTATGTACCCCTAACATAATTTCCTAAAACCATCCACTCCCTGCCTCCAGCACGTTTTAAAAATGAAATCTAAAAATTGTTTATCTAGGTTTAAATAGCCGCAAAGAACGTGATTTTTGGCTTATTGTAAATATGGAGATTTAAGACTAACTGTTACATCACACTTTTAAATTTATCCAATGAAATATAACATCCAATGACTATAACATCTATGATTTCATATCCGCTATGATCCATTTAAAAATGTCTGAAAAAAAATCTCATTTATCATTTAGAACCTTTATACCCTTTTATCTCCTTAAATGTGGGTTACTCTTCCTACTTCCTCCACTTCTGCCCCAATATATTTTTAACGCTTCAAAGTATTTTCTTGATTACATTTAAATAAGTGGAGAAAGCCATTTTAGCACTGAATACTTTTTCTCTTTGCCCTCACAGGACTCTCCCTCAAGAGTGTGCATTCTTTGATGAAAGTAGGAGGAAAGAAGAACAAAGTTGTTAAATGAAAATTGTTATTCCTCCCACCACCAGTACAGGAGAGGGCAGCAGACCCTGCGGGTATGGAATTCTCCAGGCAACTCTTCCCCAGGTTGGGTCCCCCTTCTTTTGTAAAGTGTGGGGGGGAGCCCTCGTGTGTGAATTCTCTTGTTCGCAAGCAACTCCATTTTAGGCAAGCAGGCCTGTGGAGGCCGAGGGTCTGGAAAGTGGTTTCCTGATTACTATTTTTGCCTAATGACACTCTGGAATGTCCTGTGGATCACAGTTAGTGGACAGCTAAGTTTGAATTTGAAACTCAGCTTTGTTCCCTTACTAGGGTCAGGGAACCCTGGGCTAGTTCTCAATCCTGTGTTTCCCCAGAGAACTGTTCAATTAAAATGAGGTTAAATGAAATTAGGCGACAAAGTAGGGTCTCAATAAATAACATGGGTTCTCAGGGGACACCTTTTTTTTTTTTTTTTTTTACCATTTAGTGTCGATGAAATTAGAATGTATGTTATAATCAGGTGTACATTTGATGGGCTAGGGTTTCCCCCAACTCTGTTATTAAATTAATGGTCTGTCTTGCAATTGATGGCCACTCAGAATTAAAGGTCTGGGGCAGTTTGCAACCTTCCTGTTTGTTCTCAGTCTGGTTTCTTGTGGGTTGCTGAGGCGTTACCTGCTACCGTTCCAATCGGGCTTTACAGGCTCTGGAGCCAATTCTGCAGCAACAGTGTGGGACGCCTGCTGGAGCCTTGCCCGGGCTGTCACTGTGACTCAGAGCTCATCAGCTCGGAAGTTGTGTGGGTCTCTTTTCTTTAGGGCCACCGGTCCTAACCGTGAAGACACTGAACTTCATCTGACGTCCGTTTCTCCCTCCACAGCTTTGTGCACATTTTCTGTAATTTTCCTTGATCGGTTTGACAGATCATTGTCCAGAGGAGCTATTGGCCTCCTCAGAGTTGGAGACATCACTGTGCCCTCCTGATCCTTTAAAAGAAACAAAGACAGGGCGCCTGGCCGGCTCGGTCAGTGGAGAATGCAACTCTTGATCTCGGGGTTGTAACTTCGAGGCCCACGTTCGATGTAGAGATTACTTAAAAATAAAAAAATCTGTAAAAAAAAAAAGAAAAGAAAAGAAACAAAGTCGACCAAAAAGAGATTTTAACACTGACCTCTGTGACAGGTGACTGTAAGTTACCTCCAAAGATCCCCTTGTCCCTGCCTTCGTGGCCCCACTCTGAGATCCTTAGCATGGAACATCCTCTTCAGTCACATAGTAGGTGCTCAGCAAATGTTGTCGAATGAATGAATGAGTGAATGAATGAATGTCATAGAAATTCATCTGAACAAAACCATATAATGGAAGGTTTCAAACAAATACAGAAGTAAATAGCGTCGTGCTTCCCAAACCCCACCCAACCCTAGAAAGAGCCCAGAAACTCCCATTTTGAAGAAGCATCTCCAGCACATTTGATGTGCTCAGTGGAACCACACTTCGAGAAATGCCATCGAAGTCAGTGGAAGCTTCTGTCCTCTCCCCTGTCTCTTGTTTAACTCCTTGGCCTCACCTCTCGCTGTGCCCCATCTTGTATTCTGATCCAATTGCCCTGAATTGATTTCAGGTCTTTGAATGTGCCCCGCTCTCTCTCAGTCTCTCTCTCTCTCTTTAGATGATGCACCGCTATTTTTCTTTTTTACTGAGGTTCAGTTGACACCCCACGTGAGATTAATTTCAGGCATGCAACTGTGATTCGACAGCTCTATGCCGTATGCCATGCTCACCACAAGTGTAGCCGCTACGGTCTGTCACCACACGCTATTACAATCCCGTTGACTATATTCCCTAGGCTGTACCTCTCATCCCGTGACTTCCTCATTCCATAACCGGAAGCCTACACCTCCCCCTTCCCCCCTTTTGCCCTTCCCCCCTTCCCCCCTTTCTAGCAACCACCAGTTTGTTCCCTGTATTTATGGGTCTGTTGCTGCTTTGTGTGTCTGTTCACTCTGTTTTTCTAATACCACATAGAAGTGAAACGGGCCATGCCCTCTTCATCTGGCCTTTGCATAGGCTTTGCTTCTGCCTGCATCATGCCTGGGCTCCATTGTTCGCCCTCACCTGCCTTGTCACTTAGTTAACTCTTATTTGTGGTTTGGGTCCTAGTTCGGCATCACTTCTTCCCTGCTGCCTTCCCTAACCTTCAATTCCAGGTCAGGTGTCCCTCCTACCTGCTCTCCCAGTGCCCCACCCTTCCCATCATACTGATTGGTCATTGCATAGGAACTGCTGGTCTTGCTCTTCAACCACCCTGCAGGCTCCCTGAAAGAGGAGACCTCATCCATTTTGTCTACTGCTATGGTCCCAGCACTCGGCCTGTGCCTGGCATGGATTCAGCAAGTCACCACCTGAACGGAAACTGAATTCGACTGAAAGTTTATTTCAACCACACAAATGAGGGGAACGATTTTAGCTGTAGAAAATATCCACATTTTGTTTGTGTGCAATATAAAACCCTCAAGCGTTAGCATGTATGTGCAAGATACAAACTAGTTATGAACACCTATTTGTGAGTTATTTTCTATAACATTTGTTTGCTACGTATTCACTATATTTTTGATCAGCTCTTGTTGACAGAGGTATCACAGCAATTATCAGAGAACTGAGACAAATGAGGAAATGACCACCACTTACTAGGTTCTGTCCTCTTACTGAGAAAAGACAGTCTTTGTTCATATTTTTGTTCAGCTTGAGGAATGCCAGCCAAGTTTTGAGGGGACCCTCTTCTTTATACTCTCATTTGCTCCCAAGGCAACATACCACCTATTTCTCCAATGTCCAATAAAGTAGTCATTGGCCACAAGTGGCTAGTAAGCACTTGAAATGTGGCTAGGGCAGATTTGAGACATGCTGTCAGCATAAGGTACGCATTGGACTTCAGGGACTTAATATGAAAACAAGAATGTAAAATATCCCGTGAAAATTTTTAATATGGATTACATGTTAAAATTGATAATACTTGATATATATTAAGCTATATTAATTAATAAAAATATTATTAAAGTTAATTTCACCTGTTTCGTCTTACTTTTTTAATGTGGTTGCGAGAAAATTTAGAACTACATATGTGACTTGCATTACATTTCTCCTGGAAAGCTCTAATCAATACAGCTACTTAAACTCTCTCAAGGTTTTGTCATCTGTGAAATGGGGATAATGATAATACCTTCCTCATAGGATTGTTATGAGGATAAAATGAGTTAGTATCTGTAAGATACACAGAACAATACCTGGCATATAACAAGTGCTTTGTAAATGTCCATGAAATAAATGTGATGCTTACCATATTCAGCATCTAAACCCCTTATATTAGCCCAGCGTTCTACAAAACAGAATTTGAGGCAAAGTTCAAGTTCAGGGGCTAATGTTTTACTGGAGGATATAATCCCAGGGAAGGTGGACTGAGGGAAATGGGGAATGAAGCAGGGAAGGAAGGAAGTGCAAGGTGGTATCTTGTATTGTGGAGCTGGCCACATCTCAGAAATGTCAGCAGGGGAAGGTAAACAGTGTATCTGCCAGTTCCTTCCCAGCTCCTGTTTCACATCGGTCAAAGTTTGCCCCTTGTGGTATGAAGTCCTTTGCCCTCTCTGGTTATGTCACTGGGCCCCTCCAGGCAGCTCCAGGGGTCTAGGTGGGCTGCACCTAACTCTGGAGCCACTGAAGTCCCTGGCATGGCAGGTGTCATGGAAGTAAGTCTTGATGGAGCTTGACCCTTATCCCTGGAGGGTCAGATGAGGCACAGCAGTGGCAGCGAAGCTTGATGATGGTGGCGAGGTCATCCTGTGGTTGGGGCTGGGCCAGCTAGGAGTCAGGGCAAGAACCAAAGCCCAGGGTAGAGGGGACCAAATGGAACGAGGGGGGGGGGGCGTGTTGTCTCGACCCAGGGAACCTGTCCTCTGAGATCCTGACATACCTACTATCGGTCTTCTCACCTGGGAAGCCTCCCAGGCATCTCAAGTTTGCACATTTGAGATTAAACTCCTGATCTCCATCCTTGGATCGATCCCCCGACCCCAGACCCTCCATTCCCCATCTCCTACGGCTCAGTAGCTTCACCCACTTGCTCCAGCCTGAAACTTGGGCACTATACTTGAGGTCTTTCAGCTCCCCCGCCCCGCATGCCTCCCTCGGCAAATCCTGTTGATTCTACCTCCAAATCACATCTCAAAGTCATCCGTGTGTCCTCACCCCTACCCGGAGGCCAGGCCACCCAGATCTCTCCCGCGACGATTGCAGTACATGGAAAGTGGGTCTTCCTGCTTCCTGTCTTTCCTCTCTCCAATTCTTTCTCCACACAGCAGCTAGAGGAATCTTGTAAAAGTGTTCAATCCAATCACGTCTGTTGGCTGCTTTAAAACCTTGCCTGGCTTCCCAGTGTGTTTAGAATCCAGCCTAAATTCCTTTTCTTGATCTATAAGCCCTCCAAACCCGAGCCCTGTTTGGTCAACTCCTTACCCGGAAACACTTCCCTCCTGGCTCCTTCGTGGCCAGCTTCATTCTTTCCTGACATGCGCCCAGTGTCTTCTTGTTTTAGGGCACAAATTGGCAGAATACGGCCCACTTCTATTTTGTAAATAAAGTTTTATCAGAACATCAACAATGCAGAGATTTATGGACAGCGAAGCCTTACATGTGTATGATCTGACCCTTTACAGAAAAAGCCTGCTGACCCCTGTTTTAAGGCCTTTGACCTTGCCTCGGGCTCTTTCCCCAGGTTTTTGCCCCGCTGGTTCATTGCCTTTTAAATAAAGCTTCCTTGACAATCTTGCTTTTACTAGAAGCTTCTCCATGAACCCCACCCCCCCACATACCCCTTTTTTCTCCATTACCCCACTCTGCTTTTTGCCTTTCTAGTTCTTTCCCAAGTTGAGATTACATATTTATCACTTTACTTGCTTATTGTCCCTTTCCTTCCCTTTTGATGCTAAGCTCCACGCAGGCCAAGGCCATGGCTGTTTTGTTCGGACTGTACCCCTCACACCTCCAAGTGCCTACTTTTGCTAATAAACTACTGGACTAGACGGCCCCTGTGGAGTGGTGCCCCCCTCCACCACCACCTCGCTCGTCGGCCCTGACCCAGCAATTCTACTACTGCTGAGAGCAGCTCAGGGGTGGACAATGCTTCCAGAGAACAGTTGAGCGTGGAGTCTGAGCAATGGTGTTGGAATTCCTGACAATTCTCACCCATCTGGGGAGCTGTAATACCACCTCACTGTGTGATTTCTTTTTTTAACAACTCTACAATTTCCACGCTGTTCCACGCACATCAGAAAATTAAAAATGAGCACAGGGCAGTGTGCATTTGCCTTTTCATTAAAACAGCCCGAGAGTTCCTTTGTTGGTGGATACCTACTCACAGAGGGCTGCTGGAGGAAGTCACCAGCCTCAGCAGAGGCACGGGCGGTTGCCTCCTCCACAGCCACCAGGGGGCTGTGCCACCTTCCGGCGTCCGGATTCTGTCCTCACTGCCCCAGACAGGTGGGACAGGCGCCTCTGAGCCGGGGATGCAGGCAAGCAGCAACAGGTCAGGCGGATGGAGGAAGCAGGCCTGGCGTCCCTCCTCGGGGACAGGCTGAGCATGCGCAGGAAGAGCCGTGGACACATCAACGCACCAGACTGAGACCCAGAACCCCGCACAGCTGGCTTCGGATATGCACAGGCAGTCATGGGGGGGAGGGGGCAGGGCAGGAAGTGGTTCGGAGGGCCACTCCCTCTACTTTACACACCAGAACACCGAGATCTAGAGAAGGGAGCTAGCTAAAATTAGAACCAAGTAGAACTCAGGTCTCCCCCCTCTCTTAATATGTCCCTCTGGGCTGAATCTGCTAGGCTGTCTGGTGCTGCCAGGCTGTCTTACTGGGGAGTATCTAAAATGGCTGGACACAGGTAGGATTTCTCTGGAAAGCTTTCGTGAAGAAGGCTTGCAAGAGCACTGGACTTAACCTCAGATGGACCTGGGCCGGAATCCTGACCACCCAGTAGCTGTGATACCACAGCGAAGGCCCCAAACCTCTTTGAGCCTCGGTTCCACGTCCATAAATTGGGACAAGAGTCTCTGAGTTGCTGGGCTGTTTTGGGGATTCAATAGAGACACGGAGCAGACGTGTGGGCGTTCCATCGATGCTCGTAGAATTCTGAGCAGCCCAACCTGGCAGAGGAGAGGACAGCGGCTGGAGTTCAACTCTCACATGGCTTATAACAGCCTCCACAATTCGAATACATTTGCAGGAGGAAGAATCCACAACAAAGGCCCCTTTCCCATCCCCCAATCCCCATCTCCCAGAAGGCCCACATGGCTAGTGATTCTGGGCCACGTTGATTAACAAAAGAAATGCAAATGCTTTTAACTCCTGCTAGGGCAAAACTTCCTGTCCGAGAGCTGAGGAGATGATGGTCTCTCCTCCGCAGGGCCTCTGACCAGTCAGGGTGTGTTCTCCTCACATTTGACTTTCTGGGAGGGCTTCGGTATTTTCCCACCTTGCTCTTGGCCTTTGGAACTGTTCTTAAGAAAGGCACTCCACCCTCTCCAGGCCATTTTATGAGTATCCAGCGGAACAATGCTATTATGAGTGTGATTCTCTACTTTCCCGGAAGGCCTGAAACAAATATGTCTACACAAAATGTTACTATTGTCTAAATGGATGCCTGACTGCCTAGCCTGGGGGGTTAGAGTATAGAAATGGGTGCAAGGTTTTGGGTTTGGTCCCTTTTATGCAGATTATGCTCTCCACCCACCCCCACCCCCTGCTCCACCCCCTTCCCTAGCCAGGTAACCATCTGGGAACAAGGTTAGAGGGGCTTGTGTAAATCTGTTAGTCCTTCTGGGAGAAAAGCCTCAATGCACGGGCTGTTGGTGGTGGGTCATTAACTCCCTCTGTGGGATAAAGGACACCATTTGTTGTAATATGGGACATTTATTCAGAGGCCCCTGAGACCTCACAGTGTTTTCCTTCTCTGAATCATGGCTGTCCATCTGTGCTCTAGGGAATTCTGGGTGTTCAGCAGGTGTTTTGGTGGGAGAGGGGCCCAGACACCCACAAACCTCCCTCCAGAGATGTGTTGCTTTAGCTGTCTGCACATCTTTGTAAGATTGCATTTGAACTAAAATTTTTGCAGCTAAAAACCAGTTTGAAAACCATTGTATTAGAGACCTAAAATTATGGGTACCAGGCTCTGTTCTAGGTGACCTACACATGTTATCTTGTGACATATACTCCTTATAACCATTTCAGTAGGGGTGGTAGCCCCATTTCACTGGCAAGGAAACCAAGGCTCAAAGAAAGCTAAGGAAGGAAGGAGCCCAGGCTCAGAACCCAGGTCTGCCAAAGTCTCCAGATCCTGCAGAATAATAAGAGTGTGCAAATAACACGGGATTTCCATCTGGGGATCTGGGTTCAAGTTGGGCTTCTGCCTCTCCTTACCCGAGAGGTTCCTGATTAGACACTTTATGTTTTCTGAGCCTCATCTTCCTCCTCCACAAAAACGGGCATGAGAATAAACCCAGGGAGAAGATGTATATACTGTATCAGATCCAAGTGGTGCTGTTTGTGTGGAGTCTTGGGCAATAGACCAGAGCGCCTCCCTCCGGACCCCTCGCACCCCTAGTAGGCAGAGCTGTGGTGCTACAGCCAGCAGACTCCGTGATTCCCAAAGACCCCAGGTTTGGGGGTGCTAAGCTGGAAGGGCGGGGTGTCCCTCAGGGGCCAGAAGCCTGTAGTTGCCCTTGGTCTGGGGCTGTGAGCCCAGGCTCAGGATCAAAGCAAGTGCTCTGTTCTCCAAGGTGAGACACACATCTCTTCTTGCCCTTTTTAATTAACTGGGAGCCTTAGAGCAATACATTTTTTGGGTGCTTATCAGTGTATCCTGATAAAATAATTAATGGGTTTCTCTTCTTCACTGAGCATCCTCCTGCCCCGAGAGGGCTGTGCTCGGAAGGAAGGTGCTAATTAGTTCCTGTGTGATTATCTGGTTGAAGCAACTGCTCCAAGTCTCTGCAAATCATCCTCAGCCCTCCCCCTCCCCTGGGTGAGACTTCAGCTCTGTGTTTATTCCTTTTGCTGGGTGCTAGCTCTGCCCACAAAGTTCAGCCCCTTCCGCAGACAGCCTCTCTCAATCTCTCTCTCTCTCTCACCTCAGTGTCTGCAGGTGGCACCCTGGTGCCCAGGGCCCTGCCTTGAGCCGGTGAGCCATCACCAGGAAGCTCTAAGGGAGGTTCCTTGGAAACACTTCAAAGCAAGTCCAGACTCTCCCAGCCTGCTTCAGTGAAAAGAGCAAGGGCAGCAGAGAGTCATGGGAAGAGCCCTTAGCTGGGGCCAGAGAATGGATTCTAGACTGAGCTGTGTGGCCTGGGCTAAGTTATGCTTTCTCTCCTTGTTTCAGTTTCCTTAGCTGTAAAAACGGAGCTGGTCTACCATCAGGAATGGCAAACGTGTGCTTTTGCCAACTGTGATGAGCTGGTCACAGCTCTGCACTGTGTCAAAATAATAAAGCCACAGCCAACTTCCACGGGAAGACGGAGTTGCAGAGGTGGATCGGTGATCTCGGTAAGGTGGATGCAGGTGCCATGTCTCCCAAAGTGGTGCTGCCGGCATTCAGCTGAGGACAGTCCTCACCGTGTTTAACTGTGCTGTGCCTTTCAGGATGCTCAGTGTCCTTAGTCAACATTCACTAAATGACAAGCACTCCACACATTTCCAAACATTCCCTAGGGGGCAACGCCATCCCTGGTCGAGAACCACAGGTAGGGAAGCAGAAATAACAATCGGGGTGCTTTGGACTGCAGGTGACAAAGACAATACTTAAAGTAGCTTAGCTAAAATGGAAATCTATGTGTTTATGTGACAGAGAAACCATGGGAGAGGCTTGGGCTACATTTCTCCATCCAACAAAGATCTCCCCTTCAAGGGAATCTGTAGGAGGGCAGGTTTTTCTGTATGTTTGCCTCCCCCAGTCCCTTTCTATCTGGGGGGAAATAATGAAACAGATGAGCAGCAAGGCTCTTCCAACTATGGAAGCCGAATGGCAGAGAACGAGCTGCTTTTCTCACCTGTGACATCTAGATTATTAGCAAAGGCTTAGGTGCAGCCAATTGCAGGTGCCTGCCTGGGACTTAGAATCTAAACAGGCCACACAGAGGCTCAAGGGGCCATCGGGGATAATTTGTGAGAATGGTGCTGAGGCTGAGGGTTAGGGGGTTGCTAGGTGTCCAGGGTTGATGGGTGCCAGCAGGGCAGCAGCAGGTCACTGGTAGTGATGGCTTGGACAGCATCCCAGGCTCACTGTTCCAGTAACGGGCTTGGCTGAGCCTTTGCCACCCTTGGTTCCTGCCTCTGCCCTGTTCTTCAGCCTTCCTGTTGATTCTGAGTAACTCAGTACCCTTCCAATAGTTTTCCCTACTAAGTTGACCAGAGTTAGTTTCCCTTGCTTGCAACCCAAACTCTCACTAATACAGTTGGAGTGGGGAATCTAGGTGGGATGGAAAACCAGAAAGCAAGTGGGATGGTTTGAAGTCTCGGGGCACTTGGAAAAGGCAGTTTGGAATCAAAAGCCAACAGGACTCAGGGGCCACCAAGGCAATTTTCCTTGATGGTGACCATGCTAGTGATCTTGTTGAAGACTGGGAATTCCTTCCCACAGGGGCAGTGCTCACCACCCGTGGTGCCCCTTTCTTTGCCACATGGGGTCAAACGGCTGGGTGACTCCACGCTTGACACTGCCAGTTCTACAAAACAGTGCTTGTATGGGGTTTTTTTTTGGTTTTTTTGTTGTTGTTGTTTTTTAAGATTTTATTTATTTATTTGACAGAGAGAGACAGAGTGAGAGAGGGAACACAAGCAGGGGGAGTGGGAGAGGGAGAAGCAGGCTTCCCGCTGAGCAGGGAGCCCGATGCAGGGCTTGATCCCAGGACCCTGGGATCATGACCTGAGCAGAAGGCAGATGCTCAACAACTGAACCACCCAGGCGCCCCAAAACAGTGCTTGTTTGAATTTAAAAAAGCAACCACGCCAATACCTGGGTCTTTTCCTCCTCCCTGATCCACGAAGACACAGCAAAAGAAGGGCCAGTGTTGTTGCCATGGAATCTGTGGGTAGGGAGAGTCCCCTTGGCAGCAGAGGTGACTATTATACCCTCCCCCTTTTCCTCTAGCAGGGAATGGCCAAAGGTAAAAACTCTGATGGAGCAGGAACCTCCTAGAAGCTATAGGAGAAACAAGAGCAGCAAAGGGAAGGAACCTGGCTGTGAGTCTGCTTGCTTTCCTGGGAGGCCTTCTGCTTCACTATTGGACTTGGGGATGGCTCTTGGAAGTTCCTAGTTAATTGTTCACCCCTTCTCCACCCCTACCCCTGCCCCCACCTCCCAAGCGCCTGGGGGGTGGAAGCCATATGGCAGAGACTGGGGGTGGAGATCATGAACTCTGGACTCTGGATCCACATTTCCTGTGTCCAAATTCCAGCTCTGTCCCAAGCTGTGTATATTTGGGCAAGTTATTAAGTGACTATAGTCACTTAATAAGCCTCAGTTTCCTCCCTCAGAATGATAAAAATAGCGAGAGCTACCTCATAAGATTACTCTGACGATTAAATGAGTGGGGGCACCTGGGGGGCTCAGTTGGTTGGGTGTCTGACTGTAGGTTTCGGCTCAGGTTATGATCTCAAGGTCATGAGATTGAGCCCTGGGTCAGGCTCCATGCTCAGCACAGAATCTACTTAAGACTCTTTCCCTCAAATTGGACAGCCACATGCAGAAGAATGAAACTGGGCCATTTCCTTACACCACACACAAAAATAGACTCAAAATGGATGAAAGACCTAAATGTGAGACAGGAATCTATCAAAATCCTTGAGGAGAACACAGGGAGCAACCTCTTCAACCTCAGTCTCAACAACTTCTTGCTAGACACTCTCCAAAGGCAGGGGAAACAAAGGCAAACATGAACTATTGAGACTTCATCAAGATAAAAAGCTTTTGCACCACAAAGGAAACAGTCAACAAAACCAAAAGACAAGAACAGAATGGGAGAAGATATTTGCAAATGACATATCAGGTAAAGGGCTACTACCCAAAATCTATAAAGAATTTATCAAATTCAACACTCAAAGAACAAATAATCCAATCAAGAAATGGGCAGAAGACATGAACAGACATTTCTGCAAAGACATCCAAATGGCCAACAGACACATGAAAAAGTGCTCAATATCACTCAGCATCAGGGAAATACAAATCAAAACCACAATGAGATACCACCTCACACCAGTCAGAATGGCTAATATTAACAAGTCAGGAAAGACAGATGTTGGCGAGGATGCAGAAAAAGGGGAACCCTCCTACACTGTTGTTGGGAATGCAAGCCGGTGCAGCCACTCTGGAAAACAGTAGGGAGGTTCCTCAGAAAGTTGAAAATAGAGCTACTGTATGACCCAGCCATTGCACTCCTGGGTATTTACCCAAAGATACAAATGTAGTGATCCAAAGGGGCACCTGTACCCCAATGTTCATAGCAGTATGTCCACAATAGCTAAACTATGGAAAGGATCCAGATATCCACTGACAGATGAATGGATAAAGAAGATGTGGTGTATGTGTGTATACACACACACACACACACACACACACACAAACACATATATATAATGGAATATTACGCAGCCATCAAAAAAATGAAACTTGCCATTTGCAATGACATGGATGGAACTAGAGGATATTATGCGAAGTGAAATAAGTCAATCAGAGAATGACAATTATCATCTGATCTCACTGATATGTGGAATTTAAGAAATGAAACAGAATCATCAGGGAAAAAAGGAAAAAAATAAAGAGGAAACCAGAGAGGGGGGACAAACCATAAGAGACTCTTAATCATAGGAAACAAACTGAGGGTTGTTGGGGGGGAAGGGGGCAGGGGAGGAGGTAACTGGGTGATGGGCATTAAGGAGGGCGTGTGATTTAATGAGCACTGGGTGTTATGTAAGTTGATGAATCACAGACCTGTACCTCTGAAACCAATAATACATTATAGGTTAATTCATTGAATTAAAATAGTTTAAAAAATAAATTAAAAAAAAAGACTCTCTTTCCTTCTCCTGCCCCTCTCCCCAATTCTCTCTCTCTCTCAAATAAATAGATCAAATAAATCAAATAAATAAATCTTAAGAGAAAAAGATTAAATGAATTATAAATACAACATGTTCAAAATGGGGCCTGACACAAGGATCTCAATACATGTCAGCATCTTAATTCCTCTGGGTGGTGCCTGGCACAAGCTTGGGTCTTCTGACCTGTTGAATAAAGGATCCAGTTCTCCAAAGATTTCCTGAACAGAACCAGGAAATTAGGAAGAACAAGGTCATCACAGTCTGGGAGGGCCCCAGATTAATGGTCGCTCCTTAAAACCAGAGAGATAACCTGCCCTGAAGTCCGTCACCCCAGGAACCCCGCGGGAGGCCCGCGGTGTACGCACACACACGCACATGCACGCACACACACATGCACAACGCACGCACACACGCACGCACATGAACACACACATACACACACACACACCCACGCACGCACGCACAGACGCACAGGATGCTGGCCTCAGGCAGCCCAGCGTCTGGCACCCAGCACCTTCCTTACAACCCGGGCAACTCCTCACCACCTTTAACCTACTTTCCCAGGCATGTGATTCCTCCAGTCGCTTTTCTTAGCCTACAATCCACTTCTATACCTTCAGTGTTCAAGATCCAGGCCCTCCTGAAAGAGGGAAAGTGGGCCTGGAAAACCCAGCATTCTTTAGCTCCTCCTGCCCATGAACCCTCTTGCTTTCTCTTCTCAATGTTCCTAACACAGAGTTCAGAACCTCAAGAGCTGCTGACTCCTCTGCAGGGCTGGGAGCATACAGCCATGCCCTTGTCCCATCTTCTCTCCTCTGGCCAGAATAAGACCTTTAGTGACAGTACTCCTACTACCAGTACTGCTGCTAGCGAAGACTCATGTAGTACTTACAACATGCTTAGTACTGTTCTATATGCTTTTTGTATAGTAACTCTTTTTAATCCTCTTAACAATCTTTCAAAGAGGTAAGTACTATAATCATCATTCCATTTTACAGATGGGGAAACTGAGTCACAAAGAAGTGGCGGCTTGCCCAAGGTCATACAGCTAGTAAGAGGCAGCCAGTCTGTCCCCAACGGCTGAACCATGAACCCTGGCCAGAAATTTCGCTTTGAGCCCTGAAAGGCTTGTAGCCCCTCCCAACCCCCACTCACATGTGTTGTTCAAAATAAAACTAGGACTCCACCATAAAAGAATGTGAGACGGTACAGCAGAGTTCTGATTGTTTTCCCTAATGGCTACTTTAATGCTTTAAAAAAATAATCTTTCCCAACATACATTTTTCTCCCCTGCTCGGCCGGTGCCCTAAGCATGCATTGCTCTGCCTAACAGATAATCCAAGCATTGCTTTCTCCTCCCTCGGGCCAGAATGGCCTCTGCCTGAGAAGTTCAAGGTTGGTCAAGCCTGGGATGGGTTGCTGCCCCCTTGGGAGGCATGGAAGGTGCTTCTTGGCTGGAAGGGGATTGACTTTGGCCCAGGTCTGTAAATGGCAGGAGGACAGTTGCCAATCCAGTAGAACCTGCCTATAAATGGCAGGAGGCTTGTTGCCCTGGAAGGCAGCCTTGTGTGAATTGAGGAGAGTGTCCCTTGGGAGGTGAAGGGGCGCGCACGCGTGTTTGTGTGTGTGTGTGTGTGTAGAGGGGGGGCATCTTAGAGCCCCTTCCTGGTCTCCTTGACCCGCCGGCTCTTCCAGTCATGGGGGAGATTTCTGGCCCCTCTTTCATTCTTGGCACGTAGGCTGTAGTGTGTTCTTGGTCAATAGTTGGCCCTGAAAGAGTGTTTCCCCTCCTTTCATTTCAGTCAGTTCTGTGACATAATACAAACAGAACCACAGCTTACGCAGCCTCCAATTTACTGCCTCTCCCTCATTCAGCGTGCAGTCAGGACCTGCCTCTCCACGCCTCCCCGCCCCGGCCCCCCCAGTTCCAGGGCCAGTGTGAGGTTGAAAAGGTGAGCAAAACTCACAGGTCCAGTGCTCACGCATGCTCAGAGTCGGGGGGACCTCCACGCTTCATTTCCTCACTGTACTGCCTCCACCCTGTGGGACAGAGACAGGGTTTCACGTTTCTCCAAATCCCCCCTTGCGATCCATAATCCTCCATATGTGTTTGATATGCTGGGACTGGAAGGGGGCGGGGCCTGAAGGGTTATCTAACCCAGTGGTTCTCAAAGGGGTAATACCACCTCCCCAGAGAAGTGTTTTGAAAACTTGTGGAGCACTTTTGTTTGCTGGGGGGGAGGGGCCCGCAGCTGCTACATGTCCTGCAGTGCATGGGACAGTCCTGTATAATGCATTGTCCTCCAACCCCTTGATCCTCCTACTGTGAGGACACTGAGCCTCAGATAGGACACTGTCTCTCCAATGTTTCTCCGGACATTCACGTACTGAAAACCCTGGTTATTGTTTTCTGAGCCTGGAAACTCTAACTCCATATTACCTAGAAACACAAAGTACTTCTGTGTGGTTTTTAACATGTATTGAATATTCCAGACATTCCATTTCTCTGAGCATTGAGGGAAAATTGCACTTGATTTTAGCCAGCACTTTACGAAGCATTGTTTGCTGCTTTGGAAAATCACCTCACCGATGGTGGCTCCGCTCTCGGTAGTAGAGTAACCAAGAAGACAGCACGTGGATATCAGTTTGCATGGGTAGCTGTGGCTGTCCTGGTGAATCCCGGTGGTGACTCAAACATTTCTCATTGAGCCTTTCAGTGTAATGGGGGGCCGGGCATTTCCGTAATGAATAGGTAATTGAATGCAGGTATGTGTGTGTCTGTCTATTCTTTTACTTCTTTTGTGTTATTATTTAGGCATGAAATTGAATTTAAATTAAATTTTAAAATTGTGTGGGTGGTTTACACTTTTAGGAATTTCATTTCAGGATAATATAGTGGGTGTTACATTTGTTACAAAAGGGGGCCACGGAGTCTGATGAGGTGAAGGACCCTGGAGCTCGTTCATCCCCTCAGCTTTGGTCTCAGCTGTCCCTGATGGATGCAAACCTATCGAAATTTTAAAGCTTTCCAGATAAAGAGTTTTTACTATCCTCCATGCAAACCAGTTATTGAATTATTAATGTTGTGAGTCCCTGTGGTGTGAGGGAATCATCTGTTCGGTCTCCAGGAGAAATGATGGTGTTCTCGGGACCACACTGAATTTCAGTCCCTTCTAAATTACTTTTCTTGCCTTGGGAAGGACCTTGAGCCAGCGGGAACCTAGCTACAGGCAGCAGGAAGGGAGAAGAGCTGGGAGGCTGGGGAGAGAGCGGACTTTGAAGATGGGAGCCTGGGTTGTAAGTCCTTTGTGGCCAATAATCTGGGAATGGCTCTGGGTCTCGTGTGCAAAATGAGGCATTTGGGCTAGGTCCATCCAGCACTAGCAATCTGTGACTCTGCCTGGCTCTTCGGTTCCGCAGGACGGCTCAGAGTAGGCACAGCAGTTAAAGAGACAAGCTTTAAAGTCAGTCTGGACTCTGAATCCTGCCCCTCCACTTGAGAGCTGGTGACCTTCTGCAAGTGACTTAACCTATCTGAGGCTCAGTGACCTCACCTATAATAGGAGGATCAAAAAGCATCCACCTGACAGGGTATTTGTGCACACTGATGAAGACAAGGGACGCAGGGATCCTGGCACCTATTAAATAGGCATTGCTACCATACTGTGGCCCTGCCCACCACCAGGGATTCGATCCTTACCGGGCCAACATATTTCTGTTGTCTTCTGTTGTCTGCTGTGATGGGATGTGAGATGCCCCACTGACACATAGTGGTGCCACATCCCAGGGGCTTTGAGCTCACCCTAATACCAAGCAGCCTATTCTGATGTTGCTGATTTAAATAGCCAGCCCTGACCAAAGCTAAAATGTTATGCTCCAGGCCATGGAAGCCCAACCAACACTAAGATAAATCGTCAGCTTTTTTTTTTTTCTTTTAATGCAGTCTTTTTTTTTTTAAGACTTATTTACTTATTTTAGGGAGACAGAGAGAGCATGAGCAGGAGGGGCAGAGGGAGAGGATCTCAAGCCAACTCCACACTGAGCGCGGAGCCTGACATGGGGCTTGATCTCACAACCCTGAGATCACGACCTGAGCTAAAACCAAAAGTCAGATGCTTACTGACTCTGCCACCCAGACACCCCCAAATCATCAGCTTTAAAATGAAAGGGGGCTATGTTGAAGGCATTTGGCTATTGAAATAATAGGATGATATGAACTCAAAATATTAATCTTTTTTTTTTAAGATTTTATTTATTTATTCATGAGAGACAGAGAGAGAGAGAGAGAGGCAGAGGGAGAAGCAGGCTCCCTGCTGAGCAGGAAGCCCGATGCGGGACTCGATCCCAGGACCCTAGGATCACGACCTGAGCCGAAGGCAGACGCTTAACCATCTGAGCCACCCAGGCGCCCAGATATGAACTCAAAATAATTCTCTATGCCAACTGCGTGCTTGGAGCTGTTCTAGATGTATCTGTTTTAGATGAATCTAGATGCTCTAGATTCCTAGAGATCCAGGAATGAGAGAAACAGACACTTGCCACGTGCGAATCAGAGCGGTTGTTACCATTGTCATTTGCTACCTACTGTTTCTATTCGGCGGTCAGAGGCATACAGAGCTTAATGATAATATCTGCATGGCACTTGGGAGTTTTCAAGAAATTCACACAACAAACCTCTGAGGAGCCATTATCCCTCCCCTTATATAGATTAGGAAACTAAGCCTCCAAGAGGTTGTATATGTGGCCCAAGGTCCACCGTCCCACTTTCAAGGAGCAGAGCCAAAATTGCTACCCAGGTCGGTAGAGCGCTATTTCTACTATGCCGCACCGCCTCTCCACGCTGTATGGGGTGGTTTGGATGGAACATATTCTCTTGCCTATGCTAATAAAAACATGCTATTCCTGAATCAAAATGACAGTAACCTACTCTGGGGTTCCTGACCAAGATAAATGTTGTTGTAATAGTTAGGATGCTGTGCCTCTATTCTCCGCGCAAGGTTGGATCAGTGGGTGTTAGAAGGTGAGGGGTCAGGACAAAGCCCAAGACGATGACGCTCTCAGGAAGCAAGTGGATCCAGCAGATGTGCAGACCAACTTAGCTTTGCCCCAGATGGAGGCTTCTGCTGTATCAGTAGGCTCATCAAGGCAACGGGCTTGATGCCTTCTCTCCCCGAAAGCAGGGGGCTGGGTGGGAAGGCCCTTTCTAGTCCCATCTCATTCTCTGAACCTCAGTTATGGGTCTGTGACTCAGAGCTTCTTCACGCCTGGAGAGGTGCTAATTGGTTCACATGCTGTTTTCCAAGATGTGAGCTGGGAAGGGCTAGCTCTTTTGGCGCAGCCCATTCCAGAGTATTCCCTAGGGCTCCCTGTGATCCTGGGGCAGGACATTGGGGAGGGGTGGTGAAGAGGAGAGAAGTACAGGAAAATTCGATCAAGGAGTAGAAATGATAAATTCATTGGCTACAAAATTATACAGGCTGAAGATAGCAGATGACTTCAAGGATAAAAATTCTAGGGATTTTTCCCCACCAACCTGTAAGCAAGTGTATGTACCTGTTTGTCCCTGATGGGATTACATACAAGTCCTGGTGGTTTAATCTTCAAGGGGACATAGAGGATAAATGCAAAAACATGGTTACCTCTGACCAAGGCCTCAGGAGTCTCTAAGACCATATACATGACCATTTGTTCTTATGCCTTCTTCCCTTACTGGGGCCAACAAGGAGTTAAAGGGAAGTCAGTGCCTACAAGACTTGATAGACAAAATATTGCTTGTGTGCACGTGTGTGTAACTCTGTGTGCCTGTGTGTGTGCATGTGCGTGTGTTGGGAGGAGCTTGCAAAATGAACAGGGTCTGGGGCACATTTTATCTGGTAAATTGGGGCCTTCCCAAGAATGAACACACTTGGCCATGAGCTGGCCTGGCCTGCTTCCTGGGATAAGAGCACTGAGGCATATACATGACTTTATTAATAGCCCCAGCATCCCAGAATCCTTTTTCCCTAAGCCAGTTCCATTTGTGGTTCCAGCAGGGTTTTGTGTTTGGTTCTCATGAGTTATTTTCTGTCCTCTGCCCCCTGCCCTCCACCCTTCTGCAGTAGGTCAGCGGGGGGAGCTGAGCAAGGGGTCTGACTGGTGGCACTGGGGCCAGTCCTCCAAGAAGAAAGAAAGGCTACGGCGGGGGGTGGGGGGTGAGGCCTTCCATAGAAAATCTCCACCAAGGTCTTTGTGGGGACTCCAGGGTTACTGCTACAGAGAATGCCACTGATTGGAGCAAACTAGGCATTTAGAAAAACAATCCAAGTGGAGATGTGGGGGGGTGCTTCTGAGGAAGGGATAGGCTCACCCCAAGGGAAGGGATAAATGTGTTCCCTCTGCGCACAAGGACTGAGTTCTCCAAAATTTGCAGCCCAGGATTCCCTGAATAGGTGCTAAGGCCACAAATACAAGCTCATCAACTTGTTTCCACCTTCCTCCTTGCTGGGAGCCAAGGTTTGCAATATTGACAAGAGCCTCCATTGCGCTGACAAGAAATTTCATACTCAGCATCACAACCCAACACTGTCCCAATTTAGGTCAATTTTGTTAAGAAAGAGAGAGCGTCTTGTGCCATAATAACTGTCATTATTTGATGAGAGTGGTGCTATTCATCATACCTGTTCCTTACTACCTTCCAGGGATATTGGACAGATAATCACACTTTGGAAGAAAGAGCAGTGCAGCTGGCTGCAGGACCTCGGGGGGGGGGGGGAGCGGGGCGCGGAGGGTAGCTCCAGGAACTTGGGGCTGGGGCATGGACATTTAGGAAAAAAGTCCAGCCTTGATTTGCAGATGTGGGAGTAAATGATTCACTATTAGTTGAAGCTTGAAGTTGTGGATGTGGATGAGATCTTTAAGAAACAGAGTAGTGAAAGTGCAAATGTGAATAAGGATTAAAGCCAGGGGTAGGAGGTCACTTTGAGGTGAAATGAAGGCGTGAAGAAAGGAGGGAAAAGTCATGCTTAAGCCACCTTAGTGTTTCTTAAATAATTCTTGTGCCTAGAATGTGCTTAAGAAAGGACAGAGGGAAGGAGGAAGGGGGGCAGGCCATCAGAATGGCAAGGGAACTAATATTTATCCAGCACCTTCTCTGTGTCTTGTACTTTGAATACATCACCGCTCTCAATTATTCAGTCATTCTCATGTTACAGATGAAGGTCCAGCAGCTCAGAGACAGGTACCCAAAGGCCCCCAGGTAGTAAGTAATAGAGATCAGATGGGATCCCAGCCTGTTTGATGCACCCCGCCCCCCGCCATTACCTTTCACCATATTCCCTGTAGGAAGAAAACAAAGTACAGTTGGTCAGAGTGCAAGGGTAGAGAGAATTGGTAGCTCAGAGGGGAGGCAAGAGCAAACCAAAGTTTGTTCAAGATTCGGGAGATCTGAGCACTCCTTTAGACAAAGTGGATGGAACACCAAGATTTAGAAGAAACGCAAGATCCTGGATGGGATGTGGGGGGATGGGGAATGGCATTTAAGACAAATGGCTTCTACAGGTATTGCGGGCCTATGAAGAGAACATCCTAGAGGGGGAGGCGGGGGCTCGGGGAAGTCTGCAGAAATTGGAAACGAACGGAAAATAAGAGCTCACTAGAAGAAAAGACAGAGAAAGGCATTTAAGGCAGGGGAAGTCAAACGGACAATGTGTAGAGGTCTACAATGCATGAACTGTGTACCAGTTACGATTGTGTTTGGCAGAGAGTAGCAAAAACCCTAACCTCGTGGCTTAAATAATAAGGGGTTCATCTTTCTCATGTAACTGGAAGACCAGAGGGAGACAGCCCAGGGCTGGTGCGGCGGTTCAGTGAGGCCCTTGGGACCCAACTTCTTCTGTCCTCCTGCTCTGACATCCTCAACTCAAAGCTTCTGCCCTCTTCCCCCCAAAGTGGCTGCCACACCACCAAATGTGTCCGAGTTCCAGGAAGGATGAAGGGGGAAATAATGGACGAATCTTCGCTCATTTATGTTGGTGGGAAGCCATTCTCCAGGACTTCTGCCTACCTTGGGCCAGCTAGAACGGTGTGATCAACCTGGTACCTTCCCGGCAAGACAGGCTGGGATTTGAGTATTTCTCTTTCCACCCACTGTACTATCTATAGGAAGGCAAGGCAGAAGGGTATCAGAACGGAAAGGCTGATCAAGCCAAACTATGGAATCTGCCGCCGTGTGGTTAGCAAAATTGTGGGTGGTCCAGATTAGTCAGAAAGCGAAGTGACTGGAGAGGGGGCTGGTACATGGAGCTGGATTGTGAGTGTCCTTTCCCACCAGGCTGGGCTATAACTACTTGGAAGAGTCCAGACCCCAGGGGACTTCAGTCCTTTAGTTGTGACCTGGGGTTTGGTCATTGGCAGGCAGGTGAATATATCTTTCCAAAAGGGTCTACTCTTAATTCTCAGGAGAACCTCACGGATAAACAGGCTTTCTTTTTCCCGTCAAATTCCTTCTTTCTCCCATCCATCCATCCATCCATCCATCCACCCATCCATCTGGTATCAAAGACGCGTGTCCTATCTTTGTGCCAGATGTTGTGCAAAGCCTGCTCTCCCCCTGCCCTCCTCTCAGTCTCTCCTTGTTAATCTCTCATTCTCTTGCCCAGGCTGGGCCAAGACCTTTTGCAAACGTGGGAGCCTAAGGAGGAAGAGTTATCTAAGACAGTTGCTATTTCAGTCCAGAACTTGAAGCTAAAAATGTTCGAATGGAAAAAAAGAAAGTTTAAAAATATAGACGTGTATTTTTCTAAAACCCTATGAAGCTGTCAAGGGCCCTCAGTGTGTGTTTCCTTTCCCATCGTTGCTAATCAGCAAGGTATGTGTGTGCCCCAAACAGAAGAGTAGCCGGCCAGCCTCCTCCTCCTTCCCCTTCCCACCTCTTTCTGCTGTTGCCAGCCTTGGAGCTGCTCCCCAGCCTTGGGAACCCGGGAGCTGGGCCTCCGCTCCCCAGGGAGACTGCTGGCTGGAACCGCACCCTGGCCCCCCCATAGCTGGAACACAACTCTGCCTTTCCCAGTGGCACATTTGGACTGTCTGGGCTCTCAAATTCAGGCTGTAGCACTTGCTAGATGTGTAACTTTAAGGGCTGTATTTTTTCTGGGTCTCAGCTTCCTCATCTGTAAAATGGGGACAGATAACATTACGTGCGTCTTAGTGTCACTGGGCGATTAGATAAACATGTAAAGATATAGAACAGGGCCCGTGTTCACAGAACTCAATATACGTTGTCCATTGTAACTGCTGCTCTGCCCCAGGAGTGCTATTGCCTCGTTGTGCTCCATCCCTTTCCCCGCATTCAGACCATCTTAGCATACAAGAACTAAAAAACAGACCCTGAGACCTCTTTGTTCCATTGCATAATTTGAAAATGAGAAAATGTGGTGGAAGAGGTTTTCTTGCAGTTGCCCAGTTAAGGGCAGAGCCAGAGCCTGGGTCCATGCCCTCCCTACACTGCCATTGTGTGCCCACCCCCTCCCCTCTCTGCAGCCCACCAAATGCTTGCACAAAGGTATTGCATGTTTACAAACGGGTCCCTTAATTCCATGTCACTGTCACTTTCGTGCCTGTCTCGCCTCGTTCGTGTCCAGAGAACAGAAGCCATACACGTAGCTTGCTTGCTTGGCTCCGTGCCCATCACAGCTGCCACGCAGACAGAAGCCTGAGGAGCTGCTCAGAAGAGACTCCAGTGGTGGGCGGCACGGGGCGGTCCCAGGCAGTCAGATTCAAGGTGACACCTTGGGACGCCCCCTCATCCTCAACGTCTATTTTGCCTAAACAGGTGACTGCTTCAAATGCGGTATTTACAAGAGGAGGTTTGAGTAAGTCAGAATATAGGGAGCACTTTCTAGCTCTGGAATCAATGATTCTGATACTTATTTATATAAATACTCAGCACCATTTCCAGCCAGTGAATAAGCGGTACGGAACCCAGGTTCTGGGGGTATTATGAACATTTCCATCTATTGATCTGGGTGATTTAGGAGTAGCCCTTCTAGAAGGAGATGTGTGTGTGTGTGTGTGTACATATATATGTATGTATATATGTATTATGTGTATATTATTTGTGGTTTTTCTCTGTATATTATTTATGTTTTGACGTCTTAAAAAACCTTTCTGGCTGGGGAGAGAATGCTCCTCCCAAGGCTAGCCAATTATTAGGCAGAGCAGAGGACCAACCAAGCACATGCCTTTGCAGTACAAACTAACAAATCTAGAGCCACACCTCCTGTATTGGCCTATCCACTCCAGAAGGCACTATCCCTCTGCTTTAATCACACAGGGTACAAGGCCCTAGAGACCATCCCTACAGCCCAAAGCCTATTGAAATTATTCAAACTAGTCAATGCTCAGTGCTGACCCTGCTCTGCCTTGCCTTTCCCCCAGAAACCCCAATAAAGACTGTGACTTAAACCTTCTCCTTGCTCCTCTCTTTAGCCTCCTGACCACCCTGAGGTCTTTCCACGTGACTCTGCATGGAGTGCCATGACTTCTGTCTGTAGCACCTGTGAGTACAATAAATGTTGTTTTCTCCTGGGCCTTTGTCTCATCTTGTGGCAGCACCTGACTGACCATTACATAAGACAATACAGAACCAGGTGCGAAAGTTTCCCAAATATCTCACCAGCCCATGACATTCTTTCCAGGCTCTTTATAACATCAGCTGCTCAGAAATCAAGTTGGCTGGTTGTTAGGGGTCCGGGGTGCATAACAGAATCCAACACAGGTATGTCAGGATCCCAGCTTTTGAGAAGCTTGCAATTTAGGTGGGAAGATAAGGTATGAACAGGTGAATAGTTTGATGACAGCAGATGCAAATGAAAGTTTGAGACAGCCCAGGCCAGCTCAGGGTGAGGAGCAATAAACCATAGCCCCAGGGTGCTGGGAAAGGCCACTGGGGGGCGGGGCGGTCAGGAGAAGAGGGCTCTGCTCCCAGCAATACCAACATTTTGCTGTTACCAGAGTCATCTTTGACCTCTTGGGAAGTGAGTGGTTGGCCTGGACCTCTAACTCCCCGTGTTCACCCCGCCGGTCTCTTCGTTCTATAAATATGGTGGGACTGGGTGCTCATTCTCTAGGTTGGCATCACCCTCCTGTTCTGTGGGTCTCGGCATACCTGCTACCCGCCTTGAGGGCCGGGACCAGGGCCGTGGTGGCAGACATGCAGCATAGCCTGTCCTCACACCTCACACCTCCCACTCCTGGGGCGTGCGGTCCCCTCCCTGCCCTGGACAGCTGGTGGGCCAGGCAGAGGCAGGGTCAGGGGAGCCCCACGCGGGGTTTTCTGCCTCAGAAACATACAGCCTCGGGGCCTGATTCACCACGTAAGACACCCAGGGAGCGAGAACTAAAGCACTTTTACTTGGGGGAAAGCACTCTCAGAAGAAAAGTCTGAAATTGAAAACAATTATCATTGTCCTTCATTTGTTTTATATGAAACAAGGGTTGGAAATTCTAGCACTTTCCTGTGGACCACCGGCCTGAAGGAGACCTCACTGTGTGGCTACAGTGGCTTTTTTTTTTTTTTTTTTTTGTTTTAATTTACCCAACATATAGAAAATAATTTGTTTTTTTTTTTTTTTTTTAAGTTTTTTTTTTTTATTTACTTGACACAGAGAGACACAGCGAGAGAGGGAACACAAGCAGGGGGAGTGGGAGAGGGAGAAGCCGGCTCTCTGCTGAGCAGGGAGCCCGATGCGGGGCTCGATCCCAGGACCCTGGGACCATGACCTGAGCCCAAGGCAGACACTTAACAACTGAGCCACACAGGTGCCCCCATCATTAGTTTTTGATGTAGTGTGTTCAATGATTCATTAGTTGTGTATAACACCCAGTGGTGACTCTTCAGAACGGCTTTCCCTGGTGCCCTTCTCAGATGTCTGGACCACATCCCTTATTCACGTCCAAATGTTCGCGAGCCCACCACACTAACCACCCTTCTGCCCTTGCTCAAGCCTGCCTCCATAAAATGTGCCATGGGGAGAAAGAACTTTTTTCTTAGCAACAGAAACCTTATTTATCGGTTAGGAGACACCCACTATTGTATTTACTAAGATGTCTGGTATGACCGTTAATGGCCCAATGATTTCAGCAGGGCCCAGGTTTTTTCTGTCCTTTCTCTCTACCGCTCTCATGGATACAAGATGGCAGCCCTAGTTCCAAGTGGCAAGTCCTCACATGGGAGACCATAATTGGAAGTGGATAGTGGCTAAAGGCCAATTCTCTTCACATGTCTCTTTAATCATGGAGGAAAGCCTTTCCCAAACTGGATTCCTTCATGTTTCATCAGATGTCCACTCCAGACCAGTCGTTGGCAAAAGTAATTCTTTGTTGACTAAGACCATGCATTTTCAAAGGGGGTGATATCACCCTCAAGGGGGTGAAAATTGGTTTGGGGGAGCAAAAAATTCTTACTCTTTTTACGTATAAAGCAGAGATACACATGCAGTGTATAAACATATACAGTATATATACGGTGTTGAAATTTCACGGGAGGCAATTAGGGGGAAGAAAGTCTAAAAAGATTCCATAGGGTGATAAAAATAATAATCTTAAAAAAAGGTTGATCAGCACAAGTGCCCACACAGGGATATTTATGGCAGTTTTATTCATAATTGCCAAAACTGGGAAGCAACCACTATATCCCTCCAGAGGTGAATGGATAGATAAGCCATGGTCCATCCAGACAACGGAATTTCATTCAGTGTTAAAAAGAGATGAGCTAACCAAGCCATGAAAAGACATGGAGGAAACTTAAATGCATATTACCAAAGGAAAGAAGCCAATCTGACAATGCTACACTCTGTAGGATTCCAACTATATGACATTCTGGAAAAGGTAAAACTATAAGAGAGTAAAAAGATCAGGGGTTGCCAGCAGTTAGTGGGGAGGGAGGGAGGGCTGAATAGTCAGAGCACAGAGGATTTTTAGATCAGTGAAATTATATATCTTATATGATATATATATATGATATATCATAATGCCATATGATATTATAATCCTGGAAACATGTCATTATATATTCATCCAAATCAGTAGAATGGACACCACCAAGAGCAAACCCTGATGTAAACTCTGGACTCTGGGTGATAATGATGAGTCAGTGCAAGTTCATCCTTGGTCACATAGGTACCATTCTGGTGGGGGATGGAGATAATGGGCGGGGGGACTGTACATGTGTGGGAGCAGGGGAATGTCGGGGAGCTCTCTGTTTTCCCCTCAATGTCGCTTTGAACCTAAGACTGCTCTAAAAATATAGTCTTAAAAAACAAACAAACAAAAAAGGAACCCCCGACCTGGACCAATTACAACTCATTGCCTAGGCCCCAGGGATATTTCTTTTGGCCAGGAAGTCTGGGGAATGTTGGCCACCAACAATGTTCGCCACATCCCGCCTAGAAAGAAATGTGCTTTGAGGGGTGACTACTCTGTGGGTGTGTGTAGGTGTGAAACTTCCAGGGCATGGCGCCTTCGGTGTGTAATCATCACTCACCTGCTTGCAAAGATGGGCAGGGCTGGCTAACTCCACAGTTGAGTTGGGTTAGTAAGCTGAGGGCCAGAGCTGAATTTCTGGGGATAATAATGAGAATAAGCCAAGGACTGTGGGGGGAAAGAACAGAGACACTGAAAAGAGCTTTTTATGGACTTTGGCTACGTGGTGAGAGACTGTGTTAAATGATTCAAAATATGTATTTTTTTCTCTCTGTGTGTGGCTCCAACAACATAAAGTCTGTAGCTCTAGATCGTTAGCATTCTACTCCAATGAATGCAGACCACCGTGCCCAGTGAAAAAATTGAGGGGACCAATCTTTTTGCACAGTTGTCTAACTGCAGGCAGTGTGAGGAATACAAGGGAACAAGGGTGTCTTGCGTTCCTCCATTCCTAGAATCCAACTCTAATCATGTAGAGAAGTTAATAAGGTTGGGATCATTCAAGTCCATTTCAGCAGAAAAAGATCTGTGTTTTAACTAAGGAAGGACACATTGATGCTTCTGTAATGATTATGACACTGAGAAACACAAAGGAGTGCAAAGCTGTATAGTTTTACTTTTTTACAAAACTGAATCAGCTTAACTTTTAGGATGATGTCCTCCAGTAGAGGTCCCTTTTATGGGGGGGACATACGAAGACACCCCAATACTAGCTGCCCTCCCAGAACCCAAGGAAATCAATCACATATGCATAGGCTGACCAGAAAGGGGGCACCTCTGACTCACCCCACCTCCCTGGGTGAAAATCATGCTTCTCCTTCCCTTGAGCTTATCAGAAAGATCCAATTCACAATGACCTTGGTCTTCTGTCTTAGAGGAAACTGGGCAGCATTTTCGATCTAGCCTCTGGAAAAGACGAGCTACTACCTCAGTTGGGGTGCTCTCTGAAGTCAAGCCCCCTGTGGAGCTCTTTGCTAGAGACCTCCACTCATCACCCACATGCCCCTCAACCTCCCACCTCCCTCTCTCCCCTGCTCCCTTCTGCAGCCACTTGCTTGGGCTGTTACTCTCCGCCTGATTGCTCTTTTGGCTCTTCTGTGGCCCATTGGGCCCCTGAGGTCCTTGCTTAGGGCCCACCCATCTTTTCCCTTATCCCAGTCGGTCCACCTGCACTGATGCACCCTGGTTTCTGCACCCCACTCACCCCTGCTCAAAGCCCACCCTGCCAGCCCGGGACAGCGCTAGTGGGACTTTACTCCTCACTCTTACACTCCCCACTTGGGTGACTGCAAGCAAGTCACCTTTCCTTCTCTTTTGAAATCAGCTTCATCGTGATAGAACTTATGTACAAAAAATTGCACCCATTTTAAGTGTTCAGTGCAATGAGTTCTCACAAATATATACACACCCCTGCAAATGCCACCCCCTCAGTAGAGCATTTCTATCCCCTGAGGCCCTTCCCCCACCAACTCCCAGGAAACCACTGATCCACTTTTTAATTTTGCCTTTTCTAGAATTTGATATAAAAGGAGTCAAACGGCATGTTCCTTTTTGGGTCTGGCTTCTTTCTCTCAGCATGCTTTTCAGGTTGATCTGTGTTATTGCCTATATCCATAGTTCATGCATTTTTACCGCCGAGTTGTATGTCATCGTATGCCTGTGCCACCGAATTTTTATCTACTCACTCACTGATGGACATTTGTTTCTTTTCCTACCATGGGGCTATAATAAATAAAGCTGTGATGGATATATGTGCATTTGTTTTTGTATGGACATATATTTTTCATTTCTTGCAGGTAAATATCTCGGAGCAGAATTCCTGACTCACTTGGTAAGAATCTGTTTGACTTTATATCTAAAAAGCCCAAACAATAAAAACCTGCCCAGCTTCTCCAAAGTGATGGTACTGTGTCATACTTCACCATTACTATATGAGCATTCCAGTGGTTAAACATCCTCATCAGCACTTGGTGTTGTCAGTCTTTTAAATTTTAGCCATTTTAGGGGCACCTGGGTGGCTCAGTCGGTTGAGCATCTGCCTTCGGCTCAGGTCATGGTCCCAGGGTCCTGGGATCTGGCCCCGCATCAGACTCCCTGCTGAGCGGGGAGCCTGCTCCTCCCTCTCCCACTCCCCTTGCTTGTGTTCCCTCTCTCTGTCTCTCTCTCTCTCCATCAAATAAATAAATAAAATTTTTAAAATATAAATAAATAAATAAATTTTAGCCATTTTAGTGGGGTGTCGTGGTAGCTCACTGTGGTGATCAGTTGAATTTCCATAATGACTAATGATGTTGAGCATCCTTTCCTGTGCTGATCTGGCCATTCATACATCAAGGAAGTTATTTTTAACTTCTCTGGGTCTCAGTTTCCTTGTCTGCAATGGGGATGACTCTTTCTAACCCTCCTCCAAAGGGTGATAGTGGCAGAGATGAGAAGTTTTTTTAAAACTCTGAAGATTAACATAATGGGAGAAGATTCTATTTCTTCCAAGTGAGGAACTTCTTATATTAGGCAATAGGCTCTGGAAGTACTCACAAGATTTTCTCAGATATCACTTTGTCATCCTCTACCTCTACAATGCCCTTTACCAGCATTGTCTCCACCCTGACCTTGGCCGAGCCCCATCCGTAAGTTTGTCTTCTTCTCTGTAATGGTAACCTATTACTATTCTCCCTGGCAGCTGTGAGTCTGTCTCTGTCCCTCTCTGGGCTTTGCACATACATTTCCTATTCCATGTGACCCCCCTTGTTCTCTCCGTGGCATTTCCTTTTTGAAAATTCTCTATCCAGCCCACCTCTTGCAGGAAGCCCCTCCTGTGGCCCATCCAGTCTTCTCTTTGGAGCCTTCAGCACTTAAGCAGATGGATTATGACATAGGGACTTTCTCCTGAGTCCCTCCAAGCTCCATGTTTCCAACCTGAAAGTCTCCATCTGAATGTTCCACAGGCACCTCAAACTCCACATGACCCCAGAGTTCATCACTTGTTTGTCCCCTGTGGCCGCCTTCTCCCATTTCTGCTTACACATCATACTCTCTTAGTTGCCCTGGCTCAAAGCCCCTCAGGATGCTCTGCAGCCCCTTTCTTTCCCTAATCCCTCATCAGTTACCAAGTCCTGCCAATTCTACCTCCATAGTACCTCTTTCACTCTCTTCCGTTTCTCCCTCCTCCCCTCCATGGCCCTGGCCTTCATCTTTGGAGGCCTGTACTTGGTCTATTTGTAACCAAGCAGTACTCACTGCTGACTGCCTCACCCATAGCCCTTCACCAGCAACCCCTTCCCCACCAGCAGACCCCTCTTATCATGATAGAGACAGGAAATCCAGCTGTTTACTTTCCCAGCCTCCTTTGCAGCCAGGCATGGCCATGTGACCCGGTTCTGGCCAATCAGGTAGCAGGGGAGGAATGATTCCCTCCCACTTCTCAGTCCTCCTCTGCCACTGAAGGCTCTTCTTGCTGCTCTTAATCCCCTCCCACCCCTATCCCTCCATGCTAATTCTCTCCCTGTGTGTCTGTCAGATCACCTCTCAGAAACAGAGTTTGGATCAGGTTACATTCCTTCTCTGAAATGTTCAACAACTCCCCATCAGATGCTGGCAAAAGCCTAAAAGCCTATAGCCTAGTAGATAAGGCCCTCCAGGATTTAGTTCCAATGTATCTTTCTTATTTTCTGCATGGTGATTGGCTTTCATATCATTATGCCTGGCCAAAAGGAGATATATGTGTTCCCCTGTGAATTAGCTAGGGTTCTCCAGAGCTTAGGAGGAGAGGTGGTCAGAATGGTGAGAATGACCTTCACTGGCCTATCCTATCACCCTGTTCAAGATGGCCTTAGGAAGAGGTGCATGGCATGGCTGCCCACCATCATTCTGTGACTTGATTCAAGAAGGCCATGGAGTCTGGAATGACCTGCTCCTTCCAGGTGCCATGGAGTCTGGAATACCATCATTTGCAGAACCATTAAAGCGGGGGTGCTTATTGTCTGTGTTGTCCTGTAAAGCAAGGATTTGTATGACAGCATAGGCTAGAAACAGGCAAGGTTGCCCTGATCCTCAAATAAAGATCTTCCTAAATAAGATCAGGTGGATTCAAAAAAAGGGCAGGTGAATTCCAGCCATGATAGGGGGAGGCCAAGGGAAATGGAGACACACAATGTACCGAAGCCTACATTTCTCACTGAGCTATCCGCCATGCTCCAGGCTCATCGAATTTAACTTCCCCCTTGGTCCTGCTTCCTGAAAATAGTCATCATAAAAATAGCTAATATTTATTGAGCACTTCAGAGGCCTTATCTCATTCAATCCTCACACAACCCTATGAAGTGAGTACTGTTGGTACTCCTGTTCTTCAGTTCCCTGCTCTGGGTTTGGAGTAAGTGGCAGAGCAGAGGATGGAACTCCAAAGGCCCTGTAGGGTCTGCTGACATTCATTCATTCCTTTACCAGCCATTTCCAGAGTCAGGGACTGTACCAGGGATCTAAAGATAAATAATATATAACTCCTGCCCCCAAGGAACTCACTGGCTAGTGAAACACCTGTAGAGGCAAATACTCATGACTGTACCACTGTGAGTATTACAAAAGGTGCCCAAGCAACTTACTCATCTTGCCCTTCGTGTGAACAAACTCCTGAGAGTTTGCCCTTCCTTGTCCAATCCCTGTCTCTTGCCACATCTTTTGTTATCCTCCAGGATGCTGACGTCTGTGTTTGTGATACCCTCTGACATGCTTTTTCTTGTCCTTATAGACTTGGCCATCCTCCAGCTCCATTCAGCACTGGCTACACAACATCCTGTCAGGGCTGAGTGGGTAAAGGTAGAGGCCTGAGACCAGTCTGGGGAGCCACTTCTTCTCGTGGGCCTGGAAGCAAGTCCTTGGATAAGTCACCTTTTAGGGGGCCTCATTTCCCACCTTTTGTAGAAGAAAGGGTAGGATTAGATGCTCTTTGGGGTCCCTTTAACTTTAGGTACTGTATGAGCTGAGCCCAACTTTCCAGCATGGTGTCAGAATAGAAGGGGAAGGGGTAAGGGGTAGCATTGCCCTGAACTTTCTAGTAAGCTCACCCTCTCTTTTTCCCCCTATCCTAGGCCTCACCCCTGGTAAACCTACCTTATTCCACTGACAGGCCCCCCCCTCACTAGGTGTGCTCAGGCCCCTGGTTCCATTCTGGGTCATAATCCACCGACTTATGACCCTGAATGGCTTTCAGTGTCTACTTCATCCACATCTGGGGTCCAACTGACAGATCCGGCCCTGCATCACCAGTGGAAGCAGAGGAAATCCAGGATTCCCAGCGCCTGGCCCAAGCTCAGAGCCACTTGAGTGAGCTGCCAGCTTCCCTGTCCTGAGGGCCAAGACTTCCTTCCTTGCCAAGAGACGATCACAGGCCACACGAGGGAGGCTTTGCCGGCTGCCACCAGACTCATGCTTCTTCTCTGTCATCGGCCCAGGGTCGACTATTGAAGTGCAGCGCCCCATGAATAGGCGCTGTGGGCACTTTCTCTACAGAAAACCATTTCAGGCATGTTTGTGGCTCCAGTCGTTCCTTCTTGCCCAAACCAGCCACATGTAGAAAACAGTGTCCATGCTAACCTAGCAGCTCAGCACTCTCTCCTGATGGAGCCAAGATGACATGACCCTAGAATCTCGAGACTTGCAGAGGGGAAGTATCATATCTCAGATGATCCAGCTTACAGTAGGCCTGGCCCAGATAAGAACCCCCTGCCCTTAGGCTCTCCAGGCAGCACACCTGTCTTTTATCCCTTATTCACGGTCACCATTTGCCCTCTCCTACCCAGCTCCAAGTACAAAAAGACATGCCATCTCTTCCATAGAAGACTTTCATAGCAGGAGGATTTTGAGCTGAGATCTTGGTGTGAAATGAATTGTTCCACGCTGGAAGGTGGCATCTGAAATGCTTCTGAGCCTGAGCCCTGGGCTTTGCTTCCATTGTGTTCCTGCCATTTGCTGTTATAAATACCGCCTCTCTCAATAGAAAGGACATATAGATGAAGGCACAGCTATCTCCCAAATATCGATACTCCTTAATTGGTCTTGGTAGCCAACCTTCTCGGTAGCTGACCTCTGCCTCACTGAATCACCCTTCTAAAGAAGGAGCCAGTGTTTACCTCTGTATGATTCTTAAGCATTGACTGAGCACCTGCTATGCCCCAAGCTCTACAGCAGGCCCTCTGCAACATAAAAATAGTTTCCTTCAATAAATATTTGTAATCACTTACCATGTGCAGAGAATGTGGCTGTGAACAAGAGGCAAGTCCTTGACCTCTTCAGGCTTACATTCTAGCAGCATGTGAAACTATAAGGATATGAAATATACAAACGTGAAAAGAATGTGTACCCTATCCTCAAGGAGTTATAATCAAGTAGAAAAAAGAAAACATCGTGCTCAGTCAACAATATTTATCTAAAAGCCATGGTCAATATCCAGCCCGCCAATCCCTTTGCTGTTGGGAAGAATGTGGCCTCTGTTTCCATCATCTGTGCTAACAAGGATGTGTGGTGGAGACAGCTCTGGGTTTGGACTCAGCCTACCCAGATGGGTTCCAGTCTCGGCCATGTGCTGACTGAGAAGCCTCAAGCAAGTGCCTTAACCTCTCTGGGTCTTGGGCTCTTCATCTGCAAAAGGTTTTGCCTTGCTTTCTTGCTGGTTGTTTTGAGACAAGTAAGTTAATATACATGAAAAATTTTTCAAACTCTAAATTGCTCCAAAACATTTTTATTATTTTTGAGATAAAAGGTCAATACTTAAAAAAATAAAATGTTCCAAGTGTGATATTAGCTATCTTAGAATTTCCAAGAACTAGAGTTTTCATATAGTGACAAGTGCACTCAAGTGCATCCATGTCAAAAATATTAGGGCAATTTTCTAGCCATGAACTTCAACAAGACCAGGGTCAATTCTCAGCGAAATTTGCTACCACTTACATGGGGTGATTTCCAAGCCGGCTGCTGACATTTGAAATCTATAATCAGAACGTCATCATTTTAGGTTAAGCTAAATGGGGTTTTGTCATGTGTTGAATGTAAATACTCTGCCTCAGTGAGAAGAATTTATAATCTTGGGCGAAAGTTCCAATGAGGTGATCCATTCCACAAGCATCTACTCTGTGTTGGGAAGATATTCTATCCAGGAAGACAATGGTGGTCAAGACAAGCGTGTCTCCTGTGCTCACAGAGCACTGTCCAGTGGAGACCTTAGGGGTAAATGCAGTGACAGGGGTGGTCAGGGGAACATGGATGCACCAGGCAGGTGCAGCTCAACCAGACTTGGGGATGGGAGTGGGGGTTGTGAAATACTCTGGGGAAGAAATGCTGTTGAAGCTGATAGCTGGAGGATGAGTTGGGAATAAGCTGTGAAGGGGTGGGGTGGACTGAAGAAGTTCCTGGCAGAGGGAACAGCATATGCGAAGGTGCAGAGGGGAGAGAGTGGCCCGGAAAAGAAATGTGGGGCCAGAAGGGTGGAAGGCAGGGGCTATGTGTCCAGACATGAGACCACAATGTCAGCAGGGGCCTGTCCTGAGTGATCCCATGCACCATGGAAAGCAGTTTGGACTAAGTCCTTGGGAGAATGACCAGCTTTGCCAAGGACAGTCATGGCTTATGCCTCTTGCCTCGGAAGAGTCATGAATAGCACCACTTCCTTTCCCTCTTCAAAGCTGCCTGGGTTGGAGGATAACTGACATGGTCACCTATCCTTAGGGTGGTGGGAAGGTAGCAGGGAGCAGTGACTGGGAAGGTGTGGGGACAGAAGACATTCAGCTTCTTTCTATGATGTGGGGGAGTGTGGGCACAGACTGACATGGCTCAAAACATTAACAGGGACATTTCCTCTTTTAAGGTAACTATTTCTTTTTTAAGATTTATTTATTTATTTGAGAGAGAGAGGGGGGAAGGGGAGGGGCAGAGGGAGAGAATCTCAAGCAGACTCCCCTGCTAAGTGCAGAGACCCCCTTGGGCTCAATCTCAGGACCCTGAGATCATGACCTGAGCCGACACCAAGAGTTGGATGCTTAACCAACTGAATGACCCAGGCGCCCCTAAGGTAACCATTTCTTAAATACCAGAAGAAATGAATGAGTTCTTACTCAGTCTCACAGATTCCTTTGGTTCCCTAAAGAAGTTCGAGGATGGAATGGCTTGCCTCTCAAGGGTCAGTGAGGAAGTGCCCCAGTGCCACCAGAGGAGAACCAAGGAGCACTTCCTTCTGGAGAGAAGAGGGAAGCAATCAGCTTCTTCCTTCTGCTCAGGTTAGGGAAGGCAAGGTGTCTAAAACCACCTAACCTAGTTAGGCACCACCCAAACCCCCAGTTCCCAGCTGGTGTGGGGTGGGGACTGACTCTGCGGGGGGACACTCAGGCCTATTCTCCTGCCTCCTCACCCTAGAAACTGGCCAGTGCTCAGTTGCCCTGAACCAAAGACCTCCTGGAAGGCCAGCTCCCTCCCGCACTGTTCCCAGCAGAATAGACCTGTTATCAGAGTTAATGAGAGTTACTCATGGTTTAAGTGCCGCTTCTGACCTAGAGTTGGCATTTCTGCTCTGGTTCTGCCTCTCCACCGTAATTAACTAATTAACTACAACAAGGGGTTATGTAGTTAAGACACAGAAAGCCTGGCTCCTTGGCTTCTCACCCAGAGAACCCCCTGGGCCAACCCCCCCAATCCAAAGGTGCTGGCCTAAGTTAAATAGGATGCCCTCAGGCCCCAGTGCTGGTCACTCAGCCAGGGTTCAAGGTTCCAGAGGCCAAGCTGGGGCTGGGGCTGCCCTGATGGTGAACACTGGACTCTTGACAAACTGCTTAGCCACCAGCCACTGTGTGCCCTTAGGAAGTGCCCACTGCTGTGGCCCAGGGTTTGTCACTGAGGCTCCCTGAGCTTCTGTCCCTCATCAGTCAACAGACATAACAAAAGATTGTATGTTAGTGAATGTAAAAGTGCACTATGCCATCCCCCCTTGTATGGAGGGACAAACTGGGGCCAGGGGCATTAAGTCTCTTGCCTGGGACCACTAGTAGGCAAGTGGCACCTGGGTCCGAATCTGGGGCCCTGCACCCAGCCAGCCTTGCCTGAGGCAGCTCTCTGAAGAGGGAGCCTCTGGCTTGCTGGTGCTCTCAGGGCAGCTAACCCACTGGAGGGGTTGGAGTCTCCACTCCTTCTACAGCTTCCAAAGATGGTGGGCCAGGAGCTCCAGAAGACAACGAGCCCCCAACAGGAGTCTGGGGAAACTCCAGAAGGCACACCTGAAGAGGGTTCAGCCTATCACATGGCCCTGGAAGACTTGGAGGCCCAAAGCCCATTGAACCCAGGCTGGGGCCTGAGCTCAGTGGGGTTCCAGCTAACCCACAGCTTTGTTTTATCGTGTGCCGCCAGCATCCACAGGATGCCTGGGAGAACTGTTCTGTAAAAGCCCTCTCATACCAGACTCTTGATGCTCCAACTTGGAATCTTGACGTGGTATAACTGTGGAAGCAGTCTCCAGTCAGAATTCACTCACAGTCTTATGTTTGGTGATGGATTCCCAGCTCTGCTGTGAGGTCCTCCTGGGGGCAAGCCTCAGGCCGCAAGCCTCTCTGAATCTCCCAGACCACTTACCACAGTGCCTCAGCTGAACAGCTGCTCAATTATCCTCATATTATCAATCACAGACTGTTTGCATTACCAGTAATTTCTTTCCAAATCCTGTCCATGTAATTTCTAAACATGTTAGCATTACTGTAATGGTATGCAAATACTATTTGATTCCCAACATTTTTTATTTGACATTATTTTATCTATTGCACACTTCAATTCATAATCCACATACTTGTCATTGTTAATGGCTACACTGGATTCCAGGGTCCCAACGTCCCATACTTTGTTTAAGCATTCCCTGATGGCTGGGCAATTGGGTTGCCTCCAATGTTTGAACACTATAAATAGTGCTGCTAGGTCACCTGGTTTTTCTCCGCATCGCCTGGACATGAGAAGGGGGTAGAATGGGGATGGGAACCTCTTCTCTTGTGCATTCCTGGAAAGGCCTACTCTTCATACTACTTCCCAAGAGTAGGGGTGACAGAGGCCCATGTCTGCTGCTCTGTTCCAGACAGGCCAGGGTCTTGGGCTGTCATTGGGGGACGTCTTACCTGGCCTCTGGTGTTCCAGGAATGAGAAAGGGTACTCAGCTCTGGGATCTCGAATCAGCAGGGCTCCCACATTCAACTCTTTGCTTTGGAGCTGGCCTTTGGGTACAGGGGCCGTTGGATCATCTCATCAGATAGCCCTGAGGGGAGACCCAATAACACATGGCTTATGTTCCTGGCAGGTCAGCTCAAGGTTGCCCTGGGAATCACAGAATGTCTGAGCTGAAAAGGGGACCTTCAGTTTATCTAATCCAACCTTTCCATTTTATGGCTGAGGAAATTTAGGGCCAGAGAGGGGCAGTGACTTTCTCAAGATCACCCAACTTGGCAGACTTGGGTCAGGAGCCAGGAGGCTCCTATAACCAGGCTGGGCCTTAACATCCTCCAGCCTCCCCACTGGAGCATGTCAATGGATTGGAATACTCACTATAGTTAGTATGCCAATTCTCTACAAATTGACCTATAGATTTAATACCTTCCCAATCAAAACCACAGCAGGAGTCTTTGAAGGTATGGACAAGTAGACTCTAAAATTTATACGAGAAGGTAAGCCAAAACAAATTTTGGAAAAAGAAGAACAAAGTTGGAGACTCACACTACCTGGCATTCAGACATACTAGAAAGCGACAGTAATCAAGACAGTGTGGTTTTGGTGAGAGGACAAACCCAGAAATAGGCCCACACAAGCATGGGCACTTGATTTCTGGAAAAGATGGAAAGGCAATTCAATGGAGAGAGGAGAGTCCTTTCAACATATGGTGCCACAACAAGTAGACAACCCACACAAAACAATAAACTCCGACCTATACTTCATATCTCATACAAAGATGAACTAAGAATAGGTCATAGACCTAAATGTAAAAATGTAAAACTATAAAACTCTTAGAAGAAAACACAGAAATTCTTCGTGAATTAGGCAGAGAGTTCTTAGATACAATAACAAATATATGATCTATAAAGGAAAAAAATAATTAGATTTGATCAAAATTAAGCACATTTACTCTTATGAAAGACACTTGAAAGACAGTGAGTAAAAACCCGACAGACTGGGAGAAAATATTTGCAAATCACAGATCAGACAGCAGACTTATACCCAGAATATAAGAAAAAAACTTGAAATTCAGGAAGACACAACCAAATTTTTTGAGTGGCAAAGATTTGAAAAGGTGCCTCACCAAATAAGATAGACAGGTGACAAATAAATACATGAAAAGATGTCCAGCATCATTAGTCATTATGGAAGTGCAAATTAAAACCAGAGCGAGATACCATCACATGCCTATGAGAATGACTAAAAATATTGACAATATCAAATGAAACAACTGGAACTCTTATTATACATTGCTGATGGGAATGCAAAATGGCACAACCACTCTGGAAAACAGTTTGGCTGTTTCTTCTGAAGCTAAACATATATTTACCATATGACTTGGCAATCCCACTTCTAGGTAAATGAAAACTTATGTTCATACAAAAACCTGTGCTTGAATGTGTATAACAGCATTATTTACAGTTGCCAAAATCTAGAAACAACTTAAATGTCCCTCATTGGGTGAATGGATAAACAGACTGTGGTACCTCCACGCAACGGGTTATAATACTACTGGGTAATAAGAACAACAAACATCAATGCATACAACTTAGCTGAATCTCACATGCATGAAGCTAAGTGAAAGAAGTCAGTCTCAAAGGTTACTGTAGGGAAGGAAAAATAATTTTCCCTCCACCCTCCTGAGTTCTTAGCTGAGACCCCCTGTAATAAAACACAGATTAACAAGAGAAAAATGAACAGAAGTTTATTAATGTATACCTCATATATGTATGAGAGATGCCCAGAAAAACTGAGTAACTCTCTGAGGTGGTCCAAGTCACCAGCTTAAATACCATCTTCAGCTAAAAACAAAAGAAAGAATTTTGGAGCTTGGGTGGGGGGAGGCAAGCTGTGGGAAATTACCAGGAAAAGTGTGGTAAACAGGGTAAGGTTTGTTATGCAAATTTAAGTCTGTGTCTTCTCCCCTGATAACTGTTTCTGGAGATTTAGAGTCTCCCTTCTCTTCCTGGTACAAAGAAGGAGATTATCTTCGTAAATGAAGACTTTCTTTTTGAATGTAAATATCCCTTACAAAAGGGTAACTTCTACTCTGTTTTTAGAACTTCTTCTGTGTCTACTGTTTCTTAAAATAATCAGCTCAAAACGATTCTCATGCCAAAGAGGCATATTTTGGGGTGGCATACACTTCATTTTATGCTGTATAATTTCATTATATGACATTCTGGAAAAGGCAAAACTACAGGGACAGAGAATAGAGCAGAGGTTGCCAGGAGTCTGGGGTGGAGGAAGGGTGCTGAGTGCAAAGGGGTAGCATGAGGGAATTCTTTATAGTGTTGGAATTGTTCTTTATCTTGTCAGTGGTGCCTGTGTTAAAACTCAGGCAACTGTATGTAAATTAAAGATACAAAGAGACATCTACTGTATGTAAATTAAAAATACAAAAAGCAAAAGTGACAAGGCACTTCTGTATCATTAACTCATCTGAGTCTCTTAACAACGCAGTCGTGGATCCATGAGCACTTTCAAAGAAGGAATAGATTCTTTAAGAAATATTTACGGGCCATTGCTATGGGCCCTGTTCTAGGTACAGGCATGAGGCAAAGTCTTGACCTCAGAGAGCCCCCATTCCAGTAGACAGTTCTGAAGAGGGCCTTGTCTGTGATCCTGTAAACTTCTATCTCAATTCTGCTTTCCCTGGGGAAAAGTCACCTCTCCTAGGACAAGTTGCTATGGTCTTTGTGAGGGCAACCCCGGGGCCCTGGGAGGCTGCACCAGGCAGCAGGAAGCCTGACAAAAAGCAACGTTTCCATGTATCTGGGACTCAGATGGCCAAGGCTGCCCACTATAGGGGGCAGCATTTGGCCCAACTTTTCCAACAGAGAAAAGACACACCCTGTTGATATGGCCCACCTTCTCTGGTTCACTCCACTTCTGCTGTGAATTCCCCCTTTTCTCTTGTGATTAAAATCAACTCAAATATGGGTAGGGGTGGGTTGAGGGGGAGGAATGTACGAGCAAGAGAGAGTAGGTGAATGAGCAAGAGCAGTGGGTGGGTCAGCAACAGTAAGTCATGCCAGGTGACACTCTAGTCACTGTTCACATGCCATTCTTTGAGTCCTCAACAATCTTATAAAGCAGGTACTTCTCTCCTCCGTAGAGGTGACATAAATGAGCCCTGGGGAGATTAAGTGACCTGCCTGAGTCCTACGACTAGGAAACAACTGGACCAGGCTTTTAATTCCTCTTTGGGATTCCACTGTGCTTTGGTGGAATAAAGAGTGTAGACTAGTGCTTCTCAAACTTGACTGAGTGTCAGAGAATCACGTGGTGGGGGCTTGTCAAACCAGTTTGCCGCTTCCCACCCCTGGAATTTCTGAGTCTGTAGCTCTGGGGTGGGTTCTGAGAATTTGCATTTCTAACAAGTTCCCAGATGTTGCTGGGGCGGTTGGCCTGGAGATCACACTTTGAGAATCATTGATATAAACACTGAGCTCGTGTGCTCTTGAGCCACACAATTTTGAGTGGTGGGCAATTCTGGTTTCACCACCTTTCTAGCTCTGGACTTTGAACAGTTAACTGTATGTCAGTTCTTCACCTATGAAATAAGGAGAATCATACCTTAGGATTGTTGTAGGGTACTGTAAAGATTAACGAGTTAGGGCGCCTGGGTGGCTCAGTTGGTTAGGCGACTGCCTTCGGCTCAGGTCATGATCCCAGAGTCCTGGGATCGAGTCCCACAACGGGCTCCCTGCTCAGCGGGGAGTCTGCTCCTCCCTCTGACCCTACCCCCTCTTGTGCTCTCTCTCTCACTCTCTTTCTCTCAAATAAATAAAATAAAATCTTTAAAAAAAAAGATTAATGAGTTAGTAAATAAGTAAAGTGTTTAGAAGACTGCCTGATAAAATGTAAACACTCAAAAATGTCAGCTCTCAGTGTATGCTGGACTCTTTTAAAATATATCCTCTCCTTTAGTTTCAACAGATCTTTAGAAGTGAATAGCATTTCCAACATGTTAATTTTACAGATGGGGAAACACATGGTCAGAGAAATGAGGGACACCATGCAGCTAATCACAACCCAAGCTAGGATCTGAACCCAGGTTTTCTGGCTCAGAGTTAGGGCTCATAACAAATTAGGTCTCGCTGCTTCCAGGAGCCTGGTCCCCTTTCTTTAAACTCTGAGCCCTGGACAGTGGATGATTGGACCCTTAAGGCTGAGAGTGCACACATAATTAGCTGACAGTGGGTGGGGCTGAGTACGGGAGAAAGGAAGAGGGAACAGGAGGCTTCAGGAGGATGTTTGTCGGGGAACCTGGCATGGAGTTACTCAGGGTGCCTGGAATGGGCATTTTGTGTCTTCAGAGGGCAGATAACACAGGGTGACTCAATGTCTTGTCCACACATTCCCTCTTTTCTCTTGGCTGCTGTAACTGGAGTCATCAGTGAATGATGTGACAGGTGCAAATGGATCACCCACTGATGGTTTGCACAGCACCGGAGGACACCCCTACTTCCAGCCTAATATGGACAGAAAATCCAGCTACTGGACTACAGCATCAGCACACACTGCAATCCTTCCCGGGATGAATCAGAGCATCCCACTCACCCACACTGAACACAATGTTCCATGAGAAGGAAGGATCAACAGCGGCAAGCCCTTCTGTGGTGGGCAGGGAGGTCTTTGTATCCCCCAGTCCTAATTGCAGTCAGTTGCCCTGCATTAAATGCTTATGAACATCACTGGAGGCGGGGTCTAGGGTCAGCCCAACTACTAATTTGCTGGAAAGGAAACTCTGACCCGTGTTTGGCACTCAATGGGTTTATAAATGAATGACTCCCATTTCAAATTGGCAGCCTGATTTCTCCCCTGAATTCCAGACCCTTCTGTCTGCTGGTTTAGGAGACATGCCTACCTGGGAGTCTCCCATACTACCCAGATTCACTATGTCCAAACCTCCTCTCAATATCCTCTTCCCCCATGAGTTTGCTCTGTCTCTTGTCTCTACAGTCTAAGTTGGTGATAGCAGCCATGGAGCACCCAAGCCAGAGGCTCAGAGAGGACCCAAGGTGCACGTTCTAACGCAAAATTCACTCTGAAAGCTGCCAGTGGCCCTAAAGTAAGGGACACTCTGCAAAGAGCACTCAGGACATCTTTGGCAGCTGCCAAAGATTGCCCCAGGAATGTCCACTCCCCTCTGGCCTGTTCCCAGTTGCCTGGGCCCTGACTTGTTTCTTTCTGAGGGGAACCCTGTGTGGTGTGTAGATTTACCCTTCTCTTAAATGCCAAGCTAGAGGAATCACCTCACACACATTTGGGGATGATCTGAGATTCAGATCAGGTACAGATTATACTACAAGCCTTGCTTCTTGACCACGGGGCCTGCAATTCATTCTCATTTTACTCCTTGTCAATTCCTTCTACCCACTGCCTTAGTTTCGGATCTCCAACACCAGCCCTGGATTCGGGGAGGGAACAAAAAGTGGGGAGGCAGAGGGGATGCGGATAGCTGGAATCCTAAACAACAGCTTTTGGTCTGCTGTCCATTTGATCCTGTCGAAGTCCCCTGCTGGTGGGCTCAAGGGAAGGGGACCTTTCTTCTCACATCCCTCCCCCTCTCTTCCCTCCTACCATAGAGGCCCCCAGTGCTGGGGGGCGGGGAGAAAGAGAGAAAGCACACCGGTAACTGAGGGGTTAAGCCATCTTCTGCTCTTCACATTCCCACAGCTGAAGACTTCTGTCAGCCTTGAGACTCGCAGATGTTGAAACAGTTAACTTTAGAAGGAACAACGGAGTGATCTGGAATGTTTCCACTTATTACAGGGAAAAGGAACGCATTGTTCACATTTCTTAGCCTTTTTTTTTTTTTTTAAATTTAAGAGATGTGGGCTATTAAAATGTTTCCTCTAAAATAAAAAGCCTTTTGGGGCGCCTGGGTGGCTCAGTCGGTTAGGCGACTGCCTTCGGCTCAGGTCATGATCCTGGAGTCCCAGGATTGAGTCCCGCGTCGGGCTCCCTCGCCCTCCGACCCTCCCCACTCTTGTGTTCTCTGTCTCATTCTCTCTCTCTCTCAAATAAATAAATAAAATCTTAAAAAAAAAAAAAAGCCTTTTGAAAGTTTGATGAAGGTAGCCACATTTCAATGACGTTTATTACAACTAGGTTTAGACGTATATTTGGTGTACCGCTGGGTAGAATGTAAAGCCAGGGATGAACATTCTAAACTCATCCCCAGAAAAATACACTTTGATTAGACATCTAAATTTTGCATGCCTGGTGGGGGTGGGGGGCATGTCTTGGATCTTGCCCAGCCACCTAGTTAGGATCACTAGGCTCACAAACCTTAAGAACCAAGCTCATGGCCACTGAGAAGCTGAGCGACCTCAACCAAATCCTAGCCTAGGGTCTCAGGCTTCTCATCTGTGAAATGTGGAGCCTAGATGACAAGATCAAGAAGGCCTCTCCTAGTCTTCATATTCTGATTCCACGCTAGTGCTAGTGTGTGTGTGTGTGTGTGTGTGTGTGTGTGTGTGTGTGTGTGTGTAGTGAACAAATGTAATAAACAATAAAATTACTAGTCTGTGTCTACTGTTTTCTGACTCAACCCTTGCTGGAGAAGTTCCTACCAACACCCTGCCCTGCCCTCTGTATGGGTTTAACCACTCTGTGACATCGTCCTCTCTGGGAAGGGGTGTTCCCCCCAAGAACCCAACTTCCCCTTAGCAAACTTTTATGAATATTGTAGGAACAATTTTTTGTTTCAGTGGAAAACTATGCATGTCTAGAACACACCCTTCCTGGTTATCAGATTCTACTGTTCTACTGTCTTTGAGCTATTTTGCAAGGCTCTTTAAATTATAACTGATAGATATGTAAATTATAACTGATAGGTATGTAAATTCTGTTCTGTTGGAGATTTAATTGAATTCCTCAACCCAGTTTTATCTCCATTTATCTCCAATTCATCTTAACATTATTTACTCAATATACAATTGTCTATTTGATTTTTCCTTTGAACATCTGCCTGCTTCCCTCATATCATGAGGAAAATAAACACCTGAACATGTACATTTTTAAATCTGTGTGCGAGTCATGATTTTGCCTTTTTGTGAAAATTATCTTTTAATAACACATTGTCTCTTCCTAACCTTTTAGGAGACTGTTTCTATTTTTAGCCTATTATTTGAATTTGGTTTCACTTCGGGGCTCTCCTATCCTTACCAATTACCCCCTCACCCCCACCCTACCCCACCCCATGTATTCCTCCTTCTAGAGTCTTTTTATTCTTTTACCCTGGACTTGTACAGAATCAGGCTTGAACATATCCAGGCACTGCTGGAAACCAAATGTTTTGGGGGTTTGTTATGTTGGAAATTTCAGCTTCAGCGCTTTAGAAACACAGCCTGGGCATGTTTTGGTATTTGGGATCATTTAAGAGCTACCTATTTTGGTGCCAGGAGACAGACATCGTAGTTAGCATTTTCCTAGCTTTGGAAGGCAGAGTTGGGGCCTGCATCTTTTCAGATAATTTGTAGGACACTAACTATGCAAATAATTTAACCCTTCATTTCAGATTTTTTTTTTCACTTTACAATAGAAGGGGTATAATATTGAGCGTGATTTCTGGTAGCTTTAGTTAATGTTTTTGCTTTTTTGATGGCTTCAATTAACATTTTGGGGGTTTTTTGTTTGTTTGTTTGTTTGTTTTTAATGACTTTAATCAAGAACTACAACAAACCCTGAACGTGACTTTGCCAATATATTTAGTTGGCTTATTTGGGTGTGCACGTATGTGTGAAACACAGGAGATGGAGGAAATGAGAAAATGCCCCAACAATTTGCAAAGTGTATGAACTGTGATACTTATGTTTATAATTTCCGTTTTCTTTAGCTGTCAGGTTTGGGCCCCAAACAATGAAACAAGAGCCTTTGCAGGCAGCCCAAGTTCACGGCTTTTCTGGGCCCCTAGCAGGGTGGGAGGTACTTTGTTACTTGGACAAGCTAATTAGAGACACTTCATTTACTCTTGGTCAAATTTACAGCCAGGGAGGAAGGAGAGAGAGGAAGTAAATGGGTCTCACTTCTTAACTTTTTTTTAACCTTAAGTCTTCCTTTGCCCTGGTGTAGACAAAGTACATTTTTAATCTCCAAAGTCATGGTTCCAACAGTACACTTGATTAATGTTCTCAGATGTCTTGCCAGAAAACATGTTGCTGCATCAAAGAAAGGGGGAAATTATACATGTGGTACGTAGCTTATGGAGGAACATTTTCTGAAAATAGGCATAGAAGATGGATCACAGATTGGGACTAAACATAGACTCTGTGGGCCTTAAGGAAATTTCTCTGAATAGTTCAGTGAGAAATGGGGAGGCCATTTCAACATTTTATGAATGAAAGTCTTCATTAACATTTTTTCATTAGAAAGAGGCAGACTTACTCCTTGGCTAATATAATTGCAGCACCAGAGATATTAATGTAATTTTAATATCACATTATAAAAATGCAGTGCTATAAAAGCCTCTAATTTCCAAGCTCTACTGGGCACCAGATGGTACACTTACACAAAGAAATCTTTTCTTTAAACAGGAGAAAGTCTGTGAGGTTATGGGCAGAGAAATTGTCAATGCTTAGGATCTTGATTTGGATACTGATGTTCTTTGGAGCCACCAGAGGAAAAGGCCCAGCAGATACCCAGAGCGGGTGCTAGGTTGCTTGGGTCCTAACTCTGCCTCATTCTTGGAACTGGCTTTCTGCTTGTGACAGAGAAATTCAGCAAGGAGTGACTGGAAATTCCTGGCCTCTGGAAACCCCACTAATGGCGTCACATGGATCTCATTTCCTTTGAATCTACCAGAAGCCCAAATGAGAAACCTTGGATCATTTCAGACTCACCCTTCTCCCTCTTACTCGGCCCACACGAAGCACCATTGACTTCAACCCTATTTCTACAATAGGTTTGCTACCTGAACAACAGTCTTCTCCATTCCCTTGTCTGGATAAGCAGTAGGCTCTGCGTTGGGTCTCTCTGCTGTCCCGTCCTTTCCCTTCTAACTTCTTCATTCTGCCAGAGTGGTTTCCTTAATTGCAAAATCTATCGTGACCCTCTCTTGCTTACAAATCACTGCCTGCTCCAATAATGGGAAAACTGAGCCCTTAACTAAAGGTTACTTGGGTCCCACCTAAGAAGCTTGAAAGCAAGTCTCAAAAGATCAAATTGCTTCCGGGTAACTTAACTGAGTCTCAGAATGAAGCTCAAAAATATTTAAATTAAAAAAAAAAAAATCCGGCATTCAACAAGGTGAAATTCACATTATTCACAAGGTTATTTGGTTAAAAATTATCAGGCATCAAAGAACCAGGAAAATAAAATCCATAATGGGAAAAAAATCAATTGATAGAAACAGGTACAGAAATGACACCGATGATAGAAATAATAGACAAGAACATTTTTTAAAAAGTTATTATAAATATACTCCACATGTTCAAGAAGAGAGAGGAAAGCATGAGCATGTTGGGAAAAACATGAAAGATATATTTTTTTAAAAGACCCAAATCAAATTTCTAGGGATAGGAAGACTAAATGTCTAAGATAGAAAACATACTGGTTGGGATTAACCATAGATTAGACACTGACTGAAGGATAAAAACAGAGCATGTAGGATAATGAGCTATAGGACAACTTCAAGCACATAATAGAGGAATAACTGTGGCCCCAAAAGGAGAGTAGAGAGATAAAGAAAAGAAAGAGCTGAAAAATTTTCCTATTTTGATAAAAGGAACCAAGAAGCTCAATGGACCCCAAGCACAAGAAACATGAAGAAAATGACACCAGTACATATAATCAAATTGCTTAAGAAGTAATAAAGAGAGAAATCTTGAAAGCAGCCAGAGAACAGCCATGAAGAACAAAGAGAAGAATGACAGCAGACCCATTGTTGGAGGCAATGCCATCGAGAGGACAGTTGAGCGATTTCTTTTAAGAACTGAAAGCGCTATGGACTTCGAGTGCTATACAGGGTTGAGCCAAGGAAGCTCTACCAGGCTTAGACTAATAGGTGGTCCCATGGGAAAGTCCTTCCTTTGGGGAGGAACAAAGGGCCAAGACTGTTCTGTCCTGGGGGCAAAGAGCTCAGGTCTCAGAGCAACACTTCTGAAGTGTTTAAACATTTTAGGCAACGTTTTCCCAGAATTGGATTTCAGGGTCGTAAATCAGAGACACCTGTCTATAATGCCCTGCACTCGACAAAGCATGGAAATCTCCATGCAGATGACTGATAATGGGGCTCAACAGGATCAGAGACACTCTCCCAAAGGATAAGTGAGGCTCCACAGCAGGGGCCTCATCTCTTTCCCTCGCCCACTGTTTCTTCCAAAGAAAGAGTGGTCACCTACAGGCCACCAGACAAGTAAGCACACCGAAGTTGCCCCCAAGTTCAGCTCAGCACCTCCCAGACCTGTGCCTCAGCCACCACCCAGACTATGCCTGAGCCTGCATTTTTTTCAACTCCCCCCTCCACCTGGCTGCAAGAGTTACCTTCCTGCAAATCACAGCTCCCTCTTATCACAGAACAAAATCCACATCCTCCAGGGCACCTGGGTGGCTCAGTCAGTTAAGCGACTGCCTTCGGCTCAGGTCATGATCCTGGAGTCCCTGGATCGAGTCCCGCATCGGGCTCCCTGCTCAGCAGGGAGTCTGCTTCTCCCTCTGACCCTACCCCCATCTCATGTGCTTTCTCTCTCATTCTCTCTGTCTCTCAAATAAATAAATAAAATCTTTGAAAAAAAAAAAAAATCCACATCCTCCAGCCTGGAATTCTCCACAATCTTTATTTCTTCCTTAGCATAAATGATGTGCATTAATGTCTGTTTCCCCGCTAGCTTGCCTTAGCCTGGGTACCCCCAGAAAGCAGAGCTCGTGGCACAAGTAGATATGCTACTGCTTTATTAGGGTGTGCAGTTCTTGGGAAACAAGAACAAATGAAGAGAGGGTGAGGCAGGAAGCCAGGGGAGCCAACATGCCGTGTGCTACTGAGCTGGCTCTCATATGAAATAAACCGATTGTTTGGTATCATGGGGCCATCTTCCAAGAGGCTATATGAAGCTCTTGAGTCTCGGGACAGCCCAACCAGGGTGAAGGAAGAGGGAAGAATGTGTCCACTGTCTCCTTTGGCCAAAGATCTGCCCAACCTCATTCTTTGGGGTTGTGGGTATGAGGCCCATTAGTGGCACCTCATACCTCAGAGGCAACATGGAAGACCAGAGGAAGGAAAAGAGGTGCACAGTGTGGGGATGAACTGAGGGGCTGGCAAGATGGTGCCCCCTGGAAGTTGGCTGGAGCTGATGCTGAGCTGGTTGCACAGAAGCAGCTAGAGCACAAGCAGCAGCCAGGGGCCCCAGAAATGGTGAGGCCAAGAGCGCCAAGGTGGTTTAGAAGGGTGTCTCATGGACACGTGAGTCCTGTAGCCACCACGTGCAGAGGGTTCTCGAACAGTTGAAGAAGAGTAGGTGCTTCGATATAACAACTATAACAGTTTGTGTCAAGTGCTTGGTTGGCCTGGTGCTTTGGAAATGCTCAGTAAACATTAGCTACTATTATTACTATCATCATCCGTGATATCAACCCTGCTCCATCTCTCTGTCCCGGAAAAGGTATTTCTTTGCCCACCCCATTGGCAGTGTTCCTAATTCGTGGCAGGTGGGCCTTTCCCAAAGGCCATCCCCCCACTTCACTTAGGTCATTCTAGGCAGCCAGCAGAGCTGGGCAAGAGAAGAGAAAGTGGGCCTGAGGGCAGGCAGGGTGGGGCTGTGCTGGGAGGGGTCCCTCAACTGCATTTCCCCAGATGACTTCCCCTGGCCCTGCCCAGCCCTGCTTCTGCTTCTCTCCACTTGGTCAGCAGACATGAACCAACACAGCCGGCCTCCTACCCAGTTGCCCAGGGCCAGCACCCACGGATGTATTGGGGCAGTTCTGCAGGTGCAGAGGCTCTTTCCTAGGCTGAGTGCCTTGGGAAGGAGGGCGCAGCTGCTGGAAAATACCAGGAACTCCCATCTGAAGGTGGTGAGAGCCTGGCCATGAAGCATCTCTTCCTCATTCCCTCATCCTGATGCAGACCCTCTCCTCACTACATCCTGGTCATGGTCTCTCCTTATCACTCTTAGTCTGGACCTAAGGCCTGTTGGCTTTGAGCAATTCAGCGGTTCCTCGTGGCACCAAGAAGCAGAGTCGGGCTCCCCCAGGAAAACAGCTCACCAGTAATGGAGAGAGGGGCCAGAGCTGGGACTGTATCTCCCCTCCCCATCCCCCAGAAGCAGAGTCCCATGGCCCTCCCCATGATAGGAAAATCACCCAGTAGCCTGCATCAAAGAACTCCTCTGGACCCGGCTGGCGAGGCACAAGAGGAACATCCAGAAAGCTTCACGAGAGGGATGCAGCACAAGAACTTGACACATGACCCAAGAGTTTAGCACATGTGGTGGGGGACAATTCATATGTATGTTCCTCAGAGTTACAATTAAGTGATGTGATCTCATTAGCTTATTTGTTCATATTCATCCGGCAAATGAGTTATTAGCATGAGAACAAGAGACATGATCGTGAAGTCCAGCTGCAGCAGGAAGAAGGTCCACAAGCAAGTTAATGAAATTATGACAGAGGGAAAGAAAAGGCTATTTAGCTTACAGAGAAGGAGAACCTAACTCTGCCTTAGGGAACCAGTAAGGAATTGTCAAGAAGGATTTTTTTAAACCGTCGGGAAGGAAAAGTAGGAGTCTGCCAGGAGGAAAAGTGAGGAGGCTCTGGACAGGATTGGTGCATTCCAAGGAGTCGGAAAACTGTACTAAACTACGGGGATATGAAGAAACATGTATTTATTATCATTCTGTGAATTTTTAACTAAAACATGCTAGGTTCCAGGTAATTGGGTTCGGTGTCAGGAGGACAGAAAATAACAAGACAGCAATGATCCTTCTCTCTTTCTAGTTGAAAAACCAGAAATTAAATAAACAAAATTCACACAGATAAGAATACTACTGTGCCAAGACTGTGAAGGGGAAGAGGAGCTACAGGAGCATGAATGGGGTGAGAGGGGCCCAGTTGACCTGGGAATCAGGAAAGGCTGCCCTGCAGAAGACAAGCTGAGCCGATTAGTCCGGCCAAACATTCCAGGAAAAGGGAACAGCACGCATGACAGTCCTGGAGTAGAAAAAGCATAGGTTCCAGAATATCTGAAAGTCGCACCGAATGGGAGACTGGGCAGCAGAGGACCCTGGCTTATGGGATGCAGGCCGAGTGAGATGACACAGGACCAGAAGGCTTCCTTCTTTATCCTAAAAGCAAGGGGGTGACATAATGAGATTTGTCTGCCCCTGACCAACCCCATGGAAAATGGAGTGGAACAGTAATGGATGTGGGGAGACCAGTTAAACCAGTGAGTCTCAATCACAGCTATAGGTTAGAGTTAACTGGGAAATTTTTTATAAGGATGGTATGGAGCCCACTACCAGGGATTTTTTTTTTTTTTTAAATTGGACTGAGATGAGGTTTTGGCGTGAGTGAATTTTTAAATTTTTAAAGTACTACAGGCATATCTAGGGGATTATCTAGTATGAGGATTTCTCTTTGAAGAAGAGGAGGAGGAGGACATTATCACTCTACCTCAAGTGACGGAAGATGGTGGTTTGGCCTAATGGTGATGGAAGGCACACGATGGGTACTTTTATTTTTTATTTTTTTAAAGATTTTATTTATTTATTTGAGAGAGAGAATGAGAGATAGAGAGCACGAGAGGGAAGAGGGTCAGAGGGAGAAGCAGACCCCCTGCCGAGCAGGGAGCCCGATGCGGGACTCGATCCTGGGACTCCAGGATCATGACCTGAGCCGAAGGCAGTCGCTTAACCAACTGAGCCACCCAGGCGCCCCCGATGGGTACTTTTAGGAGGCAGAATAGAGAATAGTAACCAAGAAGTATGACCTACCAGAGTTTGGGTTTGGGCAATTCACTGAGAACCAAAACACTGGGGAAGTGCCAATTGTGGGGTCATGACATGAATTCAAGTTTGGATGTGGTGAGTGTAAGAGGTACATTCATCTGAGTGGATGGAAGGCAGTTGGCTACATAGAGCTGGATCTCAGAGAAGTCTGGGCTGGGGTGCACATCTGAGTGTCACGGATGTAGAAGCGGTATTTGAGACGCGGCCGGGATTGCCTAGCAAAAGGAAAATGTGTGGGGTGGGAGGAGAGAAGAGGACCTGAGGACGAAGGCTGAGGGACTGCTCAGCTGGAGGTTGAGGAGTGGCAGCAGAATCTATAAATAAGAGGCTGGAGAGAGTTTTGAAGCCCAGAGAAGTCAACATTTCAGTGTTCCTGAAGGTCAAAAACAGTAAGGTCTGAAAAATGTTGATTGGGTTTGGCAACCTCTAGGTCACTGATGACTTTGGAGAGAGATGTTTTGATGGAGCAATTAGGGCAAAAGCCAGACTGGAGAGAATGGGAAAGAAGGAAATGTAGAGGACACCACAAGAGTTTGGTTGTAGAAGGAAAAAGGAGAGGGTGGTGGTCGCTGGAGGGGGTTGTGGGATCACGGAAATGTTTGCTAAGATGGGAGAGAACAGTGTGACCTGAGTGACCTGAAATGTTATCAGGAAGGAGAGGGAGGGGTTGCAGACACAGGAGAAAGATAGGATCGTTGCAAACGTAGAGGGTGGGATGAGCCCCAGAGCCCCGGGAGAGGGATTGGGCTCAGTGATAAGGAGTCACCCTCTTGTAAGAAGACTGAGGAATGAATGGTTGGGCGCTGAAGTGAACAGCTTTGACCCTTTAGGGCGGAAAGGGAAGAGACTGTCCCATCTGATAGCTCTCATATTCTCCCTGAGGCCATCCACTGGGAGCAAGGGGTGTGCGTATCGGGAAGGGCCCTTCAAGGGTGGGTGCTAGGAGGCCTAGAAATCTGAAGAGAGTTAGGATGACAGCAGTATTTATAGTGGAGAGATGAAGGTTGAGGTGGCCAGAGAAACGGTAGAATGTGGGGCTGCAGGACAGATTTGTGAAAAATTCTGCTCAGGAATTTATAGTAGTATTAAGTTCTAGAGTGGTTTTCTGGGACCTAGGGAGATTCTATTATATTAACTATTTATTACTGTTTAACAAGTTATCACAAAACTTGTTAAAACAACCGAACTTTATTACCTCAGTTTTGGGTTAGGAATTTGAGTACAGCTTAGCTGGGTGACTCTACTTCAAAGCATCTCACATGACCGCAGTCAGAGTGCAGCCTGGGGCTGGGGTCTCCTCTGAAGGCTCCACGAGGGAAAGATCAACTTTCAAGCTCACTTGTGTAGCTTTTGGTGGGATCCCCGTTTCCCACAGGCTATTGGGCTGAAGGCCTCAGCTTCTCCCTGGCACTTGGCCTGCAGCCTCCTTCAGGTCTTTACCTTGTGGGCTTCTCTGGAGAGCAGCTCACAACATGGCCCCTGGCCTACCTCAGGGCGAGCGAGAGCGAGGGAGGGTGTGCAGGATAGCATGGCGAATAGGAGACGAGGCTGGGGACGGGATTTGGTCAAGTCGTGTAGGGCCACGGATGCCAAACCAAGCGACCAGAGTTTCATCCCACGGACTATTGGGAGTCGTGGACAATTCTGAGGCAGAAGGGGGTTAGGGGAGTTTTCAGAGGCTTACTCTGAGGACAGGGGGATGATAGAAGAAGTTCAGAAGCCCGTGGCAATCATCTCTTGAGAGGATGGGGACTTAAATTGGAGTCTGAGAGCGCTTATGGGGAGGAAAAAATGGATTCCAAGGACAGCTGCGCCATATTACGTGGTTCTCAGCCAGCCCGACTGGTTGTGGCCCAAGGGGCCAGCCCTGATGAGGAGGCAAGGGGTTCCTTAAATGTTGGAAGGACAGTGTGGAATCCTCCCAGCATGAAGCTGTTTTCATCTTGGTGACACAAACAGGCACAGGGTTGGGGTAGCCTCCAAGAGGGTAGGTGGGGCTGTGAATGAGCCACGTCGTTCAGGGAAGGTGGGGACTTTCATAGAGCAAAGAAGCTTTAGGAAAAATGCAGATTTTTGAGAAGCTAGGGGAGAGCGGGCTGATTCAGAGTCACCAACTCGGTAGGAAAACGCACAGGGTTAAGAGGAGGAAACAGAAAGGAGCACCGCTGCGCGGAACCCAGGCTGGGCGGACAGAGGTGGGGGCTCCGCCCCTGAGCCGAGCGGTGGCACCGGGCCAGGAAAGCCTGCAGCGCAGCGGGCCTTGCCTCCCGAGGCAGGGTCATAACCACATGCCCTTCCATGCCCTTTGACAGCCCGCGGGCCCCTTCCACGTGGGTTCCACTGTACTTTCACAACAGTGCAGAGAGGCAGGCAGGGCAGGGTGGATAGTCTCCACAGGAGAGGTGGAGAGAGCGAGCCTGGGGGCCGACGGTGGATTTGTTCAAGGTCATGTGGCTGGTACACGGCCGAGCTGGAGAGTGAACCCGGGCCGCTGAGTCCAGGCCCAGAGCTCTCTGCCTCACAGCGCCTGTAGTCATCAGGGGGCCCACACAGAAGGTGCCCCTCCTTCAGGGATTCAGATGGCCAGAGGCAGGGCAACAGAGTCACACGAAGAATCCCAGAGTTCGGGCTCTGGGGCTCACTTAGGAGAAACGGAGGAAGAGGTGGGAGTAATGACAGAGATCCGGGTGGATTCCAAGGGTGGACTCTGGGGGCCTCTCCGGGAAGTATGGGAATCAGGAACCGGCAGCTGTTAGGACCCCTAAGGGCGGCCTCTCTCCCTCTCTCCCCATCTCCGGCTTCCCACGTTCTATCTTTGTGTCCATCTCCCTGGTCTCTGCCTCTGCCTGTGCGCACCCGTCTCTGGGCCTTCCTCTTCCCTTCTGCCTGTACCTCTGCTTTACGGTCTTGTCACCAACTGTTTCCTCCGCTTCTGTGCATGCATGTGGTGCTGAGGGAGGAGAGTGCAAATGGGCCCACCCCATGGTTCTTGAGGCCAGGGCACAGCTCCACCTGAGAACAGACCAGACCACTAACAGAACCTCCTGGAACACAGGATCTGATACGGCCAGCCTGGTGCCTTAGAAAAGTGGGTCCCTGGGGCGCCTGGGTGGCTCAGTCGGTTAAGCGACTGCCTTCAGCTCGGGTCATGATCTCAGGGTCCTGGGATTGAGCCCCATATCCACTCCCTGCTTGGCAGGAGGGCTGCTTCTCCCTCTCCCACTCCCCCTGCTAATGTTCTCTCTCATTGTCTGTCAAATAAATAAATAAAATCTTAAAAAAAAAAAAAAAGAAAAGTGGGTCCCTATGAGCTGCGACCTGAGCACTGAGGTCCTCAGCAGGGACTCTAGTTTGATGCTGTACCAAAGAAAGAACCCCTGGCGCCACAACAGTGACTGCCCTCAGCCAGGCATGCTCCAGCCCCAGGGCCTTTGCACTTGCAGTTTTCACTCCTTGGAACACACTTCCCAGATATCCATATGGTTTGGTCCCTCATGCTGCCCGGGTCTTTGCTAACATGGAACTTGTCCATGAGCCCTCTCCTGACCACCTGATCTACAACCGCGCTCCCAGCCTCTTCCCACATTCCTTACTCCCAGCTTCATTTCCCTCCATTACACACCACCATCAGGCCCACTATAGGTTTGTCACTTATTTTTTGTGGTCTCTATCCTCCTCCTACAATGTAAGCACCACAGGGGCAGGGAGTTTTTACTGTCTTATTCACTTTCCTGTCTCCAGGGCTGAAGCAGAGGGTGAGTGCTCAATGAAGATTTGCCGAATGTACTCGTTAATCAGTGAAGTATATCTTGTCTCCCCAAATGCCCTTTGCTCACATCAGTGAACGTGAAACAATGGTCTTGTAAAGTGGGGGTGAGCTCCCTTGAATGGACAAGAAAACAAGATTATGAACCCAGAGGTAGACCTTTACAAAGAAAATCTTTCCTTCCCTATTCTTACAGGTTGACAGAATGAGCTAATGGTTTGGGAATGAACACAAATAGAGACTTTCTAGGTAGAATAACTACAGGTGTGATGAACTCTATGAAATGGAGTAAGTGTAAATGTTAGTGAAGGCTGCCATGTTGTGGGGTTCACCATGGTCCCTCGAGTAGCGCCCCCTGGGCAGACACCTAGCCTTTAAATGACTAAGCCTGGCTTCCCTTGGCCTTGTTCCTGCCCTAAGTAACACACAGTGTGCTACCAAGGGAGGAGCCCTTGGCCAGAGACATTGTTGCCCAGAGGGCCAGGAGGTACCATCCAGCTTGGTCAAGACCCAGGTGGGGCAAGGCTTCTGGTGAGGCAAGCCAGGTGCTTAGCACAAAATTTAAGGAAGCACACACTCTGGGGTTAGTGACCGTGCAGAGTTGGTCCTTGAAGGATCTTAAAGATGAGAGCCTCCTTAAATCCTGTGCTCTTAATAGGATACTAGCTCTCTGGATGGGAACCATGATGGCTTTCAGGGCCCTGGGCACTTTTGCCTTTGTGGACCCCTTCCTTCTTAAAAAATATATATTAAAAATTATATTTTCATACTGTGTTAAAAAGATTAATGTAATCCAAGCTGGATTATATTCACATTTTTCTTCTGATTTTAAATATTTTTATTTATTTATTAGAGAGAGAGAGAGAGAGAGAGATTGAGAGAACAAGTGGGAGGAGGGGCAGAGGGAGAAGCAGACTCTGCGAAGAGCGGGGAGCCTGTTGCGGGGCTCCAACCCAGGACACTTGGATCATGACCAGAGCTGAAGGCAGATGCTTATCGACTGAGCCACCCAGGCACTCTCTTCTGATTTTAAAATAAAACATTTTAATGGCCCCTAAAATTGTCCTGGGCCCTAGGCACTGTGCTTGGTGGCAAAGCTGCCCATGGCAAGGGGTTGTGCATGCTTGAGACTGAGTCCTCCTGAATGCTGCACCTTAGATGCATCATTTGCCTCCCCTTAGTCCCTGCCCCAGGCACAGGAGTATTTACAATCCTAAAGTTAAAACCTCTTTCAAGTGATTTTATCTCTTTCCCTTCCCTTCTCTGAGCTTCAGTACCCTCATGTCTCAAACAGTTATAATCAAGTAAGAGTTGTTTATTGCAATATAAATGGGAGAATCTAGTAAAATCACCATGCAACTCAGCAATTCCACTCCTAGGTAATACCCACAAGAACCGAAAGCCGCGATTCAAACATATACTCATTCGCCCATGTTCACAGCGTCACTGGTGGAAACCATGTAAATGTCCGCTGACAGAGGGAGACACAGAATGCGATACACACACACCCCAGAATATTATTCAGCCAGCAAATGGAGGGAAATGCTGACACAGGCTACGGGGATGAGCCTGAAAACATCAGGCTAAGTGAAATAAGCCAGACACAAAAGGACAAATACTGTAGGATCCCACTTATATGAAGTACCCAGAAGAGGCAAATCGGTAGAGACCAAAAGTGATTCAGAGTTCCTGTCTGGGATGATGAAAAAGTCCTGGAAATGGGTAGTCGTGATGGTTGCACAATACTGTGGATGTACAGAGAGCCACGGACTGAGACACTTAAAAATAGTGAAGATGGCACATTTTAAGTCTATTTTCCCCACTACAAGAATATATACATAAGCTCTTTACACAGGGTAAAATGTCATACAAAGTAAGACATTGTTATATTATCGTTACTGATAATTACTGTAGTGCTACGGTAGAGGTGCGTTCCAAAGTTCGCAGACAGGCAGGCATAAAGCTGCTTTGTAAACACAAGCTTCTCCAGCCCAGACCTGTTGCTCAGCACCCACTGTAGCCACAGATGTAATGCCCGAGTCGAAGAATGCATGGACAGTAGCCAAGATTCTAGAAGCCTTGGGTATCGCAGAGCATGCACTTTCGCCCTCGAGACCCACCGTTCCCTGCCTTCCAATAGCATTTCCGTTGGGGGGCCGGGGACATGGGCTGGGTGGGCTGAGAGGGCTAAGACCGTCTTGCTGTTGGTGGCATGAGGAGTGAACCATGAGAGGTCAGGTTACCTACCGGGCCCGGACAGTGGGCACTTTGTGCTGAGCTTGGCCCAATTCTGTCTCCTGGTTTGGAAAGAGGGTCTTGGTATCTGAGCTGAAAGGAGAGCTCTGGGGGCACTGTGACCTGGGAGAGGAGCCCACGGGCCTCAGCACAGAAGCTACTTCTCCTTCCATGAGCAAACCCCATTTGCCAAGATGAATCTTCCAAAACTCACAAAAGGGGGTGAGGTGGGATGAGGGAGCCCAAAGACAGAAGGACACTTCACAAACAAATTCCGCACATGGTTCCTTCCAATAACAAGTCTATCCAGGGGCGCCTGTGTGGCTCCGTCGGTTAACCGTCTGCCTTCGGCTCAGGTCATGGTCCCAGGGTCCTGGGATCGAGCCCCGCGTCGGGCTTCCTGCTCGGCGGGAAGCCTGTTTCTCCCTCTCCCACTCACCCTGCTTGTGTTCCTTCTAACAAATAAAATCTTAAATGAAAAAAAAAGTCTATCCTGTGCAATTTTGGATCCAGGGACACCGTGCCTCTTAGGGGAGCCTGTGAATTCCCTGGAATTGGCAAGCAATATGCTGGTATTTGTGGGGAAAAGTTTATAGGTCCCATCGGATTCTCAAAGGAGTGCATGACACCGCCCCCCCCCAAAAAATGCTTTAAAAAACACTGTTCCTGGGGCGCCTGGGTGGCTCAGTTGGTTAAACCGCTGCCTTCAGCTCAGGTCATGATCCCAGGGTCCTGGGATCGAGCCCCACATCGGGCTCCCTGCTCATGCCGGAAGCCTGCTTCTCCCTCTGCCTGCCGCTCCCCCGGCTTGTGCTCCATCCCTCTCTCTCTCTCTCGCTCTCTCTGTGTGTCAAATAAATAAATAAAATCTTTAAAAAATAAAAATAAAAAAATAAAAAACACTGTTCCTGTGAATTTAGGGACCAGTATTTGACCTACATCGTTTCCAGCAAGTGTACAGATGGCTTCCAATTGTGTATTGGGCTGCACGTATCTGGCGAGAAAGATACGATGCTTCAGGAAGGGTCGCTGCTCAATCCCCCTACCTTCTTAAGTGAAGCAACTGGTTTCTTTTTTTTTTTTTTTTAAGATTTTATTTATTTATTTGAGAGAGAGAGAATGAGAGATAGAGAGCACGAGAGGGAACAGGGTCAGAGGGAGAAGCAGACTCCCTGCTCGATCCCAGGACTCCAGGATCATGACCTGAGCCGAAGGCAGTGGCTTAACCAACTGAGCCACCCAGGCACCCAAGCAACTGGTTTCTTAACAAGCAAGCTTTACATCTGGGCACGAACGCTGTTCACCATTCTCTCTCCTCCTTCCTCCCAGCTTGTGTGTGTGTCAACGACACACCCAAGTCACCAGTGAGCCCAGAGCACCGAGCCCGTAAAAGAATGACCACCCCCCCAAGCCCAACTGATGCGAGTCTATTTTAAACCTGAGTCCTAGGCGATCTGCAGGGACTTTGGGCCAGGCTGGCCAGCATCAGGCAAATGCAGCTGGCCTGGCCCCGTGCTTCCCTGCATGGGAGGCAGTAAGGAGAAGGGTCATAATGCATGGGTAATTTAAAGGCTCTGAAGAGTGACTCAGACATTCCAATGGGGCTTTTATTTTTCCTATTTGTTGATGTGTGAAATGTAATTGTAGTCATTTTTTCCAACGAGTTGATAGATGGTGATTGTGGCAGCTTGTGAGCTAGGGCCATGGGGAACAACTCCAGATGCCAACGTTTTTCTCTCCCACCCCCCGACACCTAAGATAACCACCCCAAGGCCAAGGTCAGAGGTTTCTCGGTCCCAGGAATCGTAGCAAAGGTGCAGGCTGCAAATGGTCACAGGAGGTTGTCCGGGAAGGGTGGTCCCATGGAGGGGTGGGAAGCCTGGGAGCTCAGGCCCGACCACCGCCCGTTGCACCCCCCAATCCTCTGTTCTCTGGCATGAAGGAAGAGCAGAGAAATGGCTCGTTGTGCATCAGAGAGGTGGTCATCAAGAATGGGTAAGACACATAACATTTGGTGAGCACCGTCTAGGGGCCAGGAGCCGAGCTAACTATGCCCTTCTTTCCACATGTATCATTTCATGTAGCCCTCACAACAGTTAGGACTGTTTGAGCCTGAATGCACACTCAATGTCAGCGTCTGCACATACCCCACCTTTATAGCAATTACTCCGGTCTGTTATGGTCTCTCTCCACTTCACCAAGGAGGAAACCGAAGCTCAGAGAATTCACTCACATGGTCAGCTAGGGAGTGGTGGGAGGATAGGGGTATTGAACCCGGTGTAACTCTAAATCCAGTCTCTTGCCACCACACCAGGCTGCCTCCCATCGGAGAGCTGGCCCTAGTGGGCCACGATAGACCTGCATGCCCCACTGTGGCCATGGAGCAGAGCTTTCTATGGATTTCACAGGTAGCGGCTCCTGGTTTCCCCCTCGCCAACTATAGAGACACAAGCTCCCAAATAGAACCTGCTTTACTCAACAGCTGGTTCCTAACTAACAGACCTGCCAGGGAAGGACAAGTTGAGGGGACAGGACAGACCCTTAGATTGGCATTGCACTGGGGCATAGCCCTCACCTCTGTGGGGAGACATTCTTTGGTGGCAGGACTGTTGGGGGACCTCCCCCTAAGCCCCACCCAGGGCCCCGGAGCCTAAACCTAGCTAGTGGTATTGGGTAAAGGACAGAGAGACAAGGCAGGACCGGGCAGTTCTTTTGTGGGCTCTTTAAAGACATTGTAGGGGCACCTGCGTGGCTCAGTTGGTTAAGTGACTGCCTTTGGCTCAGGTCATGATCCCAGGGTCCTGGGATGGAGTGTCACATCGGGCTCCTGGCTCGGCCGGAAGCCTGCTTCTCCCTCTGACCCTCTCCCCTCTCATGCTGTTTCTCTCTCTCAAATAAATAAATAAAATCTAAAAAAATAAAATAAAAAACATTGTAGCCGGGCTGCCCTTCTCACTTTTGGTGAGAAGCCCCACAATAGTCCGGGGCTGTGGTGGTGGGGCCAGGCTAGGGTGGGGTAGTGACTGGTGAGAGAGTGAAGGGGTGTTTGGGAAGGAAGTCCTGGTGAAGGTCTGACTGCGCAGGGCAAGGAATCCAAGGCCTCGGATGTGAATACGAGATAGGAGGTGTTGGGGAGGGTATGTGCTGTGGTGAGCACTGTGAATCATGCAAGACTGTTGAATCACGGATCTGTACCTCCGAAACAAATAATGCAACATATGTTAAGAAAAAAAAAGAGAGCAGGAGGGGAAGAATGAAGGGGGGTAAATCAGAGGGGGAGACGAACCACGAGAGACGATGGACTCTGAGAAACAAACGGAGGGTTCTAGAGGGGAGGGGGTGGGGGGATGGGTTAGCCTCGTGATGGGTATTAAAGAGGGCACATTCTGCGTGGAGCACTGGGTGTTATGCACAAACAATGAATCATGGAACACTACATCACAAACTAATGATGTAATGTATGGTGATTAACATAATAAAAAAATTTTTAAAAAAAGAGGAGATCAGATTTTCAAAATGGACCTTTTTCTAGTTCAGCTTGTACTGGACACTGGGTTAGGTTTGTACCCCCCAAGGTCAATTTTCTTCAGACCCAAAAGCTTAGTCACAATTTTAAAAGGAAGTGGGGAAGAGAGGGGTAGATGCTTTACCCCAAAGAGCCTTAGTGCCTTGGAATTAAAAAGGCCACTAACACTACGGGACTCAGAGCTACTTTCTCATTAAAATGGCGGCTATCACTCCTCAGAGTTGGTTTTGTTTTGGGTGCGGGGAGGGAGTTCAGGAGTCACTTTAATATTAAACCTCCTGGGGCGACGGCCTTCGGCTCAGGTCATGATCCTGGAGTCCCGGAATCGAGTCCCGCATCGGGCGCCCCGCTCGGTGGGAAGTCTGCTTCTCCCTCTGACCACCCCCCTCTCATGTGCTTTCTCTCTCTCTCATTCTCCCTCTCAAATAAATAAAATCTTTAAAAAATAATATTAAACCCCCTGAAGTTAATCATCTTTTTCTGACTGCTTTTAGGATTTCCTTTTTGTCTCAGTTGTCCTAGATGTTAATTTGTTGCATCTAGGTGTATATCTCCATCTTTTGGTGGGGGAGTTCAGTGGCCTTCCCAAATCCATGGAATGTTGTAGCTAATCAGTTATGACAAATTCTCATCCATTTCCTTGTTGACTACTGTATCCCTCTTTTTCCCCCATCTGCTTCCAAAGCCCCAACTGGATGCATACTAGATATTCCATCTCTGCTCTGTCTCTACTCAACGTTTTCATATTTTTCACCTCTTTATCCCCAAAGTTGTTGAGGATGAGGTTTGGCACATGAGAAATCATCGTACCCTTTCCTGGTAAAGGTGGGTAAACATGGTTACTTGGCAGGGGGGTGGGGAAGCGAGCCTTCTATTTAAAAGACAAACTGAAAAATGCATCACTGCAAAATAGATTTATATGAAGAAGAATTGGGATGCAGAATGGCCTTCTACATCTTTGTGACTCAAGGCCATTTTCCTGGACTGGTAGCCTTGGCCTCACTCAGCAGCTTGTTAGAAATGCAGAACCTCGGGGCACCTGGGTGGCTCAGTCGGTTAAGCGTCTGCCTTCAGCTCAGGTCATGATCCCAGGGTCCTGGAATCGAGCCCTGCATCGGGCTCCCTGCTCGGCAGGGAGTCTGCTTCTCCCTCTCCCTCTGCTCCTGCACTCTCTCTCTCAAATAAATAAAATCTTAAAAAAAGAAAAAAAGAAAAAGAAATACAGAACCTCAGGCCACCCCAACCCTCCCGAATTAGAATCTGCATTTTAACAAGGGCCCCGGAAAAGTCATACACACTGTTAAAGTCTGAGAATAGCTTCTTCCTCGCAAACTTGCCTGAGAATATTAGAATTGCCTGAGGAATTTCTAAAAATACTGGCACCTGGGTGTCATTCCCAGCAATATTGAGTTCATTGGTCTGGGGTGAGGCCTGGGCATCGAGAGGTTTTTTATTTGTTTGTTTTTTAAAGCTCCCCTGGTGATTCTAATATGCAGTGAGCACTGAGGCATTCAGGAGGGATGGGTGTCTGGGCAGGGGGAGAAACAGAAGAAACAAAGGAGGCACACTCAGCGAGCGGGAGCCAGTCCTGGCCTTTCCCCAAAGGCGGCCACAGGGCTTACAGGAAGGAAGTTGCCCTGGGATTCTGGGTTCTTACCCCAATTCTGTCTCCCCTCCACAGACTGTATTCCTGAACCTGGTCACTGCCGGTCAAATGAAGGACTAAGTGAGCCATCCCTCTTGGACTCCTGGTGTCCTTACTGGAAAACAAGGCTACTTATTCCCTCTAGCCATAAGGCCTGGTGTTTTCCCTACATGCTCTGTACAACCCTGCCCCCTGCTTCGTGGTCCTGCTGAGGGGGGCCTCTCCCAGCACTGGCGCCATGAGCAGACTCAGTAGGGCAGGTGTGCCCCTAATGGGTACAGAGTGCATGATTCCCTTGCCATGAAGGCGGCAAAAGCGGTTACTCTTTGGAGTAAGGGACAGTGAAGGGATATTCAGAAGCCTTCTGGGGTGTGAGAGCACTCTAGATCTAGACCTGGGTGGTGGTTTTATGGGTGTATATTTCACTGAGCTATTCACCTGGGAATTGAGCCCTTTATGTAAATTATACCCCAATTAAAAACAAAGAGCCAGTAGTGCTCATAGCAGGCCCCAGGGAATGAAAAGTTCAAATCACTTGACCATCAGGAGCTGGGGACATCAGCTAGCTTGAGAGCTAAAGCAGAAAGTGGGGAGAGGGGGGGAAGGGGAGCCAGAGACCCAGATAGACAGACACAGATCAAGGTGGACAGAGAAGGTGCTTATGGGAAGAAGTTGACCCGAATTCCAGGCAGTTGAATTAGTCCTAGGAGAAAAGGGTGGGGTTTGGCCCCCACGTAGGGTGACCGGTTTGCCCAGGACTCCCACTAAGTTCTGTATTCTGGGAAATGTCTCGGGCCAAGGCAGTGGGGACAGCTCAGCACCCTGCTCCCAAGGCCTGGTGCCAGGCTGGTGGGCAGGGAATGGAGCAGGCCCAGGGAGAAGCCACCTGTACCCAGAGCCCCCGGAGGCATTCAGGAGGAGCCCAAGCTGGGCTGGGTAGATGGGCTCTCTCCTCTCCTGCCAGAGGTGGCTGGGAAGCCCCCAGGAGTCTGAGAGGAGGTAGCGGCCACCTCCTTGGAGGCCCTCCGGTTTCTCCAACCGCCTTCTGTCCAAACAGCCTCCTCCTTCACAGTGCCCAGCAGGTTAGTTTGCAGTTGTTTATTTGCTTATTGGTATTTTCCTGGCTCGGAGCCCCTGGGGGGTATGGGAAAGACTTCCTTGACTTTGCACACTATTCTGCACCAGTGCCTGGGGGCGGGGGGGGGGGGGGTTCTTGATCTTTCTGTGCCACAGAGCCTCCTGGCCGCTTGAAGAGGTTTTGATGCTCGTCTCAAAATAATGCTTTCCATGCACAAAATCAGATGGGAAGGGTCACAAAGAACATCTATTACGCGGAGGGACTGCTAGCAAAAGATTAGTGTTCGTGCATTTGTGATCGAGTCCTAAACGTCCTCCTTCAAGAATGCTTTACCTACCAAAATCCAGCAGCAGGTGGGGTGCTGAGGAGCCAGGACAATGACGATTGGCCGTTCGTGTCACCCACAGCGACAGCACGGCCCAGATGGGACTGCCTGGGATTTCTGCCGGTGACCATCACAGGTGCAGGCGAGCCTGCCGTGGTGGGCAGCCCCCATTCCTACAGCAGGATGCTAAGTTTCACTGAGTAATGAAAATATGGGGGTAATTTCTGTCCCGTCCAAGGTCACCCGTACCCCTGAATTCTACCCATGTACTTCAGGTGAAAAAGCACTGTGTAAGTGAAGGAAAGTCAGGTGTAAACTGTAGAGGGCAGTGCCCTGGGAGTGTGGTTAGCCCTGGAGGGACCTGGGTGCTTCTGGGATGGGCAGAGGAGGTTGAGAAGCGGGCTCAAACCGGATTACTAGCAGGCAAACCATGAGGCCAGAAGCAAACAGGGGAGCCCAGCCTCTGTATCTCCGAGCTGGCTGGCGGTTCTCAATAGGCTTTGTGGTAGTAAAAATAACATTTGGCGTGACCCTGGCCTCCTCCCTCCATTCCCCTGTGTGGGAGGACAGACGGCTGGCAGAGTGTGGGCCCTGAGGGCAGCCTGGAGAGAGGCCTTTGGGGAACAGGGGAGGTGCTTAGGGGTCATCCCCTGGTCAGCCCCCCGCCTGGCCAAGCGAGAGGCTTGGAGGGCTGCTGGGCAGGCCTCGTCCCTGGGGCTTCCCTGAACAGTCCCCATGGAAGACCAGCTTCAGGTAAGCCTCCCTCTTTTAAGGTGAGACCCCAGCTGGGAGAGGTGGTACATTCAGACCTCAAGGTCTTAGCAGGAGTGTTTTTTGTTGTTGTTGTTGTTGTTGTTTTTTTTAATATATATCACCCTGTGCACGAGTGCAGGGGACCAGAGACCCTGGGGGCAAGGAGCCCTGTTACTGGCACCAGCCCCAGTGACCTCTAGCTGGAATACTGCCCTCTAATTAGCAATCAGGAAATCAAGGCCTAGCACGGCGCCAAGCAGCAGGACCCCAGCCGCGGCCTGGTGACATTTCCACCCTCCAGACAGCATGCCCCTGCCCTGCACAGCAGGGCTGCAGACCCCACGGGTTATTTTTATCTAATGGTGCTATTGTTGGTCGTTGAGTAGCTGCTGCGGAGGGTTCCAGCAGCCGTGAGCTCGCAGGGACGGTTCGTTTCCTGCTCGGCTTCCTCCCCTCCCTCTCTCAAGCTTCCCTCCCGCCACCAGGGCTCACGGGCAGGCCTCCCCGAGGGCTCCTGGAGCCTGCCTTCCCTGGCTCGTGCCCCTCAACCCACGAGGGTGCCCCAGCCCCTCTCCTTGGGCAGAGAACTGGGGGGGGGGAGGGGAAGTAAAGTTAGTTCTTCTAGGTGCCTCTCCCATACCCCAAGGCTCTAGGAGATAAAAGCCCTGCTTTCTAGCAAGCCAGCTTCACCAGGTCAGGGGCTTTCCAACTGTTCAGGCTGTGACTGACAGCAAGAAAAAGATCTTTGTCATAACCCGGGACACACATCCATACCTCTGTAGGAATGAAAGGTTTCGGGGAAGAACAATCTTCCCATGTCTGCTGCACTCTGATTTTTTCCCCCCTGTTCTATTCTAGTTTTCCTGTTTGAAGATTTCTGGTTGCAACCCACAAATAAATCTATTTCACAGCCCAATAAGGATTCGTGATTCAGTCTGGAAAATACGGTACCGGATACCTCTTTCTGGAGCTGGTTCTCTTTTCTGAATGAAGGGCACGGGGGTTTCTAGAGGTCCTCTGAACTAGGCACCGGCCTGGTTTGGAGTTCTGTTCATTTGGCAAAAAATGAAGCTGAGACGCCCTGAGGTTGAGTAGCTTGCCCATGAATCAGCCATGGGGTTGGGGGGTGGGGGGACATTGAAATGCTGCAAATCAGGGCTTTCCCCCTGCCCTCGGAAAGCCAGCTCTTAACACACTTACTGGTGCGCCATTGCTCCCCACCCTGCTCTTTCTGGTTCCATAGTCGGTATATCTCGCAGCCTTCCGACCTCAGCTTCCTCATCTGTAAATAACATTAAAAATGCTCACTTTGTGGGGAAAAATTATATTCACTGAGGACATTCTGGTGAGGGACAATGACTGGAAGGAAACAAAAATGCAAATAATTATTTGCCTCTGTGATGGGATTTGAAATGAGGTGCCAAACTCCACTGTCTTGTGTAATTTCCACCACTGCTAAATGGAGTTTGTACAGACAAAAAGCCCACACTTTGCAGAACTGTTGAGAATTAGAAGAAAGGAAGGCAGTCTGTAGCCCAGTCGTGAGCCGTGTAAATGGTAGCCAGGGCCAGACAAGAGGGAATTCGTGTTTTTCTAATTGGAAATTGCAAAGGAAGTATTGCAAATGGATTGCATTTCAAAGCAGGACCTTCTGTGCAGGCAGAAGAGAGAGGGGAGTACTTTGATAAATATTCTGATTCATAGACTATACTGACAAACATATCCTACATTAATCACTAATTTTCAAAATTCTAGAATAAGGGCTTTATAGTTTAAAATTTATCCAGTCCTGTGGTGCCCCCCCATCTGACGGATTCCTCCGCCTGGTGACCCCCCGAGTAGATTCTGAGCCTAGGACTGGGTGGGCTCCAGGGCCAGACAGCAGCCTGAGCCTGGCTGGAACCTCCTCCCATTCGTTGCCACCCTGCTCTCTGAGGCCACACAGGAGTCTATACCCTCGCCCTCACCATATTTATAATAATAATGGCTGTATTCGTTTCCCACGGTGGCTGTCACCAACTACCACAAATTTTATGACTTAACACAAACTTATTATCTTACCGAGTTAGAAGTCCGGAATGGGTGTCACTGGGCTAAAATCAAGGTGTTGGCAGGGCTGTGTGCCTTCTGGAGGCTTCAGGGAGAATCTTTCCCTGATCTTTCCTGTTTTCTAGGGGTGCCTGTATTTCTTGGTTAGTAGACCTTCCTTCTTCCTCAAAGCCAGCAACACTTCACCTTCGAACCTCTCTCTGACTCTGGCACTCACTCTTCTGCTTCCCTGTCTCGTGATAAGGACCCTCGTGATTAGATTGGGCTCACCTGGATAATCCAGGGTCTCCCAAGCCAGTAAGCTGATTAACAGCCTTAATTCCACCTGCAACCTTAATTGCCACTTTTACCACGGAACACAGCACATTCGCAGATTTCTGAGATTAGGACATGAGCATCTTTATTCTGCCTACCACAATGGTTAACACGTTTTGAGCACTTCCTATGTACCTGGTACAGTTCTAAGCATGTTACTTATAAAGATGTGTTTAAATCTCACCACAACTCTGTGAAGTAGAAATCCATTTAATAGAGGAAGAAAGTGAGGCCCAGAGAGGAAAAGCAAATTGCCCAAGTTCACACAGCTAGTAAGATGCAGGGCTGAGCTACAGATTCAGAAATCTAGTCTCCAAGCCCATTCTCTTAAGCCATAACCACACTTTAGTAACTGAAGCACAGATGTACAAATAGAATTCTACTTAGTTGAATCCTCATTTGATGATCCAGAAGCCCCTACAGGATGTGACAGTGCCTCAGGTCAATTAATACTGACTGTAATTTGCCACTGATCAGACAACTTTGGATGGGCTGACCAGTGGATTTCCAGGGGCTAGAATATCCAGTAAGTCTGCTTCCTTCCCCAGCGGGCTTCTCGCAATGGGCAACAGTGATTCTAAACTCTGCTCTGTGGTATCTGACCTCAGCTCCTTCTCTTTCCCTCTCTTCCAGCCATGCTGGCTTCACAGACATGCCTCAAAAAAATGAAGTCAATTTCTACCACAGGGCCTTTGCACTTGCTGTCACCCCCACCTGGAATCTCTCCCCAGTATACACAAAACTCAACCATCACTTCAAACAGGTCTCTGACCAAGGATCACCTCTTTAAAAAAGAGCGAGGCATCAGGCCCACCTTGGTGGGAGGTGTCTCCCTCTTCCCTTTCCAATACTTTGGTGGAAAGAAACCATTAACATTCTCTTCTTTTCCCTGCTTCCCCCCCCCCATTGTGTTGAACAAAAGGGGCAGATTAAGGGAGTTGCATTTGCAGGTAGGGAGGTGTCTTCACCTTGAGGTTTCCCTCGACACTGTGTGTACAAATGACCCTGAGCAAAAAGCAGGGGACAGAAGGTTTCTTAACTGCCAGATCTTTAAGGGGAAGAGAGAAAAAATCTTGACTTATGGAGCACCTACTGAATACTCAATCTTCACATCCATGTACAAGAGGTACTAGGAAAAGAATGCTGCAGATGCTGGACATTAAGAAATTGGTCCAAATTACATATGGAGGGGCTGAGTAGGCCTTGAATACAAGTCAGCCTGAATAACACAGCAAAGTTCCTCTTCCTTTATGGAGAGAAGAGGTGAACTGGGATAAAGCAGGGACAGTATTGAAGCAATTCACCATAGAAAAAAAATTTTTTTCTCTAAATGAGTAATTATTCTATTTAGAAACTCACATGGAAACAATGGGAAATAGAAGTGAAGACTTTGTTTCTAGCCCCAGGAGATATTTGCACATGGATACACAACTGTTTTAGCACCATATGTAGAACAGACTCCTTTCTCCATTGAGCTGCCTTGACACTTCTGTCAAAATCAATGGACTGTATTTGTGTCTATTTCTGGACTGTCTAGTCTGTTCCATGGCTCTCTGTCTGCCTTGATGCCAATACCAACCTGTTTTGATTACTGTAGCTTTGTAATAAGGTTTGAAGTTAAGATTTGGGTCCTCTAACTTTGTTCTTTTTCCAAGTTTTTTGGCTATTCTAGGCCTTTTGTATTTCTGTATGAATTTCAGAATCAGATTGTCAATTTCTACAAAAAAAGCTTGCCGGATTTTGGCTTAATTTATAAATTTGGAGACAACTGCCATCTTAACAACATCGAATCCTCAGATCCATGAACATGGTATACCTGTTTATGTAAGCCTAATTTTTCTCAACAGTGTTTTGTAGTTTTCATTGAACAGGATTTGCACATCTTTTGTCAGATTTATCCTTATACTTTATATTTTTTATGCTCACATAGTGGTATTTTAAATTTCAATTTCTAATTGTCTGTTGCAAGTATATAGAAATATAGTTGAGTTTTGCATATTGATCTTAGATCCCGCAACCATGCTGAACTCACATGTCAGTTCTGGTAGGTTTTGTTTTGTTTTGTTTTTTGCAGTGGGGGTGGTTGGTGGATTTTTGGTGGGGGTTTTTTTGTGTGGGTTTTTTTTGGTGGATTTTTTTGGTGGATTTATTTTTCTATATAGATGATGTTATCTGTGAATAAAGACCATTTTATGAGGGGCTATCTCTAAGAAAGCTGTGTTCTAATAAACTCCATCCACAAGCTGTTGGAAGGAAATAGAGGGACAATCCAAGATGAGGATGATTGAGGGCTGCAAGTTATTCTCAGGACAGCAGGTCCATAAATCTAATGGTTTTATTTAGGCTAATGTTAAAATGGACTCATAGTCTATCAATACTGGGAGACATCCTCAGCACAGATCATTTGATTATCCATACTCAACACAGTTATGAACCCAGATGTGAGCTGAGTGAAAGCAAAAATATCCAGCCTTAGGTTGGAAAATGTCAGAAAAACCCTTTCCACAAAGCACCACCTTCTCTCACTCCCACCTCCATGAGGCCTCCTTATTGATCTCTGGGCTTTCCCTCTCATCCCCTCCAATCCCATCTCCATAGAGTCTGACTGCATAAAAAAAAAAAAAAAAAAAAAAAACCCACAAATGATCCCGTTCTATGCCCTGCACATAGAATAAAATCCAAACTCTTCACCCAGGCATTAGCAACCCTCATGGCACTATTAGCCTGCCCCCCCCACTAGTTAAAGCCATTTCCAGCCTTCTCTCCATGCACCTCATTCCCTTCTTTGGATGTCCCTTCCAACAGATACTCTCAGGGCATCCTATTTTCCCTGTTACACTCACCATATTTGTCATTTAATTTCACACTAAAGCAATGCAGTGAGGGCTGGGACCACTGCTATGGTGTTTATCCCAATCTCCTAACAATGCCTGACAAATCATAGGCACTCAGTAAATGTTCTGAGTGACTACCGGAGCTCTTTTTAGCTGTATACATGCCCATCCACTCCCCTCCAGTCTTTGTGAATGACCTTGTAAGATATCTTGGGTGTTTCTCTTCCCTTAGAAAGGTGGCTTAAAACTGTGGCTGTGTGTTGAAAGCTCCCCATGATTCTAAAAAAAAAAAAAAAAAAAAATGAATGCTTGGCCCTCGTCCTAGCCCATTGAAATCTAAGTCTCTAGGGGTAGAATCCAGGTAGTTGTACTTTTAAAAAGCTTTCCTGGTGATTCCAATATGCATCCAGGGTTGAGAACCACTAACACAGAAGGGAAGGCTGTTTTCATTCAGCCAGGTGACAAAAACCCATGGATGGGGCTCAACCTGGAAGGGCCAACAGGCAAGATATATACAGAACCTCACTTGGATTGCCTCCTGACTCTGCCTCCCATGCAAGTTGCATCTCAGTGCTGTGTTCGTCCAGTTCCCGCGGAGGTGGAAGAAAAGAAGGAAACCAGACCAGAGTGGAAAGCATTTTCAAACTTTATTTACAACTGTCACAGTGACAAAAAGTAGTTCGGAAAAAAAAAAAAATGCTAGTTTCTCCCTGAGCCTCAAAAAAGAACAGAAGTTACAGGAGGTTCATCTTACAACAGGCATTTTTACTGAAGTACTAGGGTTTTGTTTTTTTTAATACGATCAGTTAGAAATACACACAAGTTACTTAAAAAAAAAACAAAAAAAAACAGGAGGCCAGACAGGAGCTCAGCCACTTGTCCAAGAGTGGCTGGGTCCCTCCCACAGGCTCGCTGCTGCAGGTCCTGACTCGAGTTGTCAGCCCCCGGCCTGCTCAGACTCCAAAGGGTCATACAAAAGTGTCTAGCGACCAGCAAAATAATAAGTCACCCCCATAAACACACATATACACAAAGTAGATTTGTTATGCAGTTTACAAGCACGTTCCCATCACACGGCAAGACCAGGACAGATGAGAGGGACACAGAGACACAGGATTTTAAAAGGCAAGACCCCATCCACGAAGGGAGGCAGGTGCGGGATGAGACATGCTGCTGTGAGGGAATGAGGAAGGAGGGAGGACTCTCTGCAGCCTGAACAGAACCAGCAGGAGCACGAAAGAGACGCCCCGGCGGTACAGGCTGCGGGCCTCTCCCACTGCCAAGGAGCTGGAAGAAGTTATTGCCATCGGTGTGTGTAACACAAGCGGACAACACAGGGGGAGGGAGCGGGGGGAGGAGGGGTGAGCGTCAGCTTCCCAGAACCAAATCCTGCTGAGATGTCAACTGCACACCCTCATCCTGCCCCAGCTCCCTGGAACCACACTAACCTTGAGGTATTAAATACAGCTCCATGCACAAGCCCCAAACTGCGGTCAACCCAGACCCACTGGGGAGCGGCTAGGGTGCCTCTGTCGGCCCAGGTCAGCCTCCAGGAGGATCTTGAGCTCACCTCTTGGCTGCACACTCGCGCTGTGAGCTAGAGAAGGTTTGAAGAGTGTGTCTTGCAAACTGCTGCTCCAGATGGTTCTTAACTATAAGAAGCTCTAAGTCCTAAGGCTAGCTTTCTTGTGCAACTGTGCCCTTACAGGGGACAGGTGAGAGGTGGGGAGAGATGAGGACCCATGCTCAGTGCTCCCTCACCGTGCCATCCACCCACCTGCCTCCGGAGCGCAAGGAGAAGCCAGGCGATGGCATGACACCTTCAATTTCAAACTTGATCCCCAGGCTGCTGCATGAGAGCCCTGTTAGCCCCATCTGATAATTCCCAGATTTGGGACTGCCATTAAAGCTCACCTCCCCAACAAGAAACAGAGAGTCTCCTCTCCACTCAGCTCCCACCAGAAAAACGGGCCAGGAGCCCACATGGGAGTGGGTGAGGCTGCTGGTCAGGCTGGGAACCGCCCCTGCCTGACTGCTCCGCCCAGGGGCTGCAGAGGTGATGCCAGGGAGAAGGAAGGCGGCCTGGTAGAGCCAGAGCTCTGTGCCTCTGCTCAGAACAGAGCAAGCCTGGGGGAGCAGGGGGGAGGGAGCTTCGTGTCCAAGCGTCCGTCCTGGTCCTCCCACAAGGATGGGAAGTGCTCCCGCCACTCCCAAAGGGCCAGGGGAGGGCAAAAGGATAAATCAGGAGAGAGAAGCTCAAGAGTGCTGCCTCTTAAGAAACCTCCAGAACCTGCCACAGCTGGAGCGGAGGGTGGGGGAGGGGCAGGGAGTCCTTCTTTCCCACGCTTGCCTCCAGCCAACTTCGCAGGCGGCCAGTTTCTACTACTCTTCTTTGCCAGCCTCCCGTGAACAGACCAACACAGCTGAAATAAAAACAAAGGCTGGTGGTGGGCAGAGCTGGAGAGAGAGAGGAACGTGTTGTTTTCAGATGCCCGCGGGCAGGCAACTTCCTGGCTGCACTCCTCTGCTCGCTGCTTCCTTTCAAACATGTATTTTCTCTTCCCGTGTCTCCCGTTTGTTCTCTTACCCTGAATGTTCCTTGCTCGCGATGCACATCCCCCTTCCCCCCACCCCCCCAGAGCCCACTGGAATCCCAGGGCTGCCTCTAGCCTGCGCAGGTTCAGATACCAATCTCGAAGATGCACCACTTCCCCGCACCCCCCACCCCTGCTCTAAGCAGCTTCCTTTCTCAGAAGGCCTTGCAAATTGTCGCAGAGGGCTCCACTGCCCAGCACATTTCAAAAAAAGAAAAGAAAAGAAAAGAAAACCAGCTCGGTGATTTGCAGGTGCAAAACGGAAGCCATCATTTGACATTTTCAGAACTATTGTGGCTCACTCCCTTCTTCCATCACAATGGGAAAGAACACAGTTCAGGGACAGATGCCGTTTGGTGTAGCCCCCGAGGGAGTCGACAGGGACTCTATTGCTCCTTGTTGTCTTTCTCTGTCTCTTCACAGTTGTCCTGCTCATCCTCCTGGACCAAGAACTCCTCGGGGGGCCACCGGAGCTCCCCGCTCTCCACCTCGCCCTCCGTGGGCTCCACCACGATGGAGGGCAGACGGTCTTTGAGCTTGCAGCAGCGGTCAAAGTCTGACGGGTCGGGGAAGATCTGAAAGAAAAGCAGAGCGAGTCCCCGTCACCTAGAGTACAGGAAAAGAGAAAGCCCATTCCTCTGCTGCACATACACGTGGAGAACTGAGCCCCCGCTGAGTGCCAGCACCCCTGCCAGGCTCTCAGGACACTGGGAGGGAGCCCTAAGGTGGGAGCCAGGGAGCCCATTCTGGGGCCACCCAGGAAACCGACCCTTGGCAGACTTTAATCCTGAAGCTGCAAGATTTCAGGGCAGTGCCCCTAAATTTGTGGTGTTGCTCTGTTCATACCTTTTCTTGTCTTTATTTTCAGATAAAAGAATTTAAAATCGGGATCCATAGTACGCCACACCCGCCTACAAGCAGCACGCCGCCCCAGCAGCCTAAAGCATGCCACAGGTACCTTAGCACTGACTGCCTCCCAGGGTAACCACCAGCGCCTCGTCCCAGGTGCTTTACACATACCCTTTGAACCAATACTGTCGTGCCGAAAACACCTGTTGCTAATACTATCTTAAAGACTCCCAGGTTTGAAGAAGGAGGTGGCCCCAACCAGACAGCCTGGAGATGAGTGGTGGAGGGATGAGATTCAAACCCAGGCCCGTTTGAGCCCCGTGCCCGTGCCCCAGTAACACCCGGCCCCTCACACGGATGGGTCCTGATCTCGCTGCGACTATGAAGTCAAGGCCAGATCAGGGTTGATCAGGGACATTTGCTGGCGTGGCCCCAGTCACAGAACAGAATTCTAGGCTCCTTTTTCACCCGTAAGCAGCTCTTGGCTCCTTGACCGTTCTACACCTGGAAGTCTTTTCAGAGTCCCGTCAATGAGGCTTCTTTTTTTAATGCCTACTGTGTGTCCCGCCCAGCACTGGGAGAAACCCCGCACCAGGCCATGAGGGGCTCTGTGGATTCCCTGTGCACACCATGCCCTGTGGCTGCAGCTGACCCAATTCTTGGCCCAGCAGCTTAAGTACTTAATCCGACGGGCTGCTGGTCCCTTGCCATCCGCAGCCCTTGGTGACACATCCAAGAGCCGGAGAGAAGAGCCTCTGTCCGGGACACTGAGGCTCACAGAACACAGACGTTGAGAGCCACATGGCGTCCTCAAGGCTATCTCTTCCAATCTCTCCATTTGGTAGATGAGGAAACCAAGGGCCAGAGGGAACAAGGGACTTGCTCAAGGTCACACAGCTTGTTAATGGCAAGAGAAAGGAAAGCAAAAATTGGGAGTGGGTGGAGACACACATTTGCAGAGGGCCTGGGCATTGCCTGAGTCAGGCACAGATCAAAACAGTCCCCCAGCAACAGGCAAGTGTCCTGTATTCTCAGGAGGGAGAAGAAATGCTCTCCTACAAACTCAGGGCTTCCCAGCTCCTGTGGTGCCCAATCTCACGGCACCCCAGCCCCAAGCAGTGCTGGCTCGGTCACAGGCCACGTCACAGGCCACGTGGGGCTTTCGGGAATCACGGGGCCTCAACAAAACCTCCCCAATCCCTGCAGACAAGTGATTATTAACCATTTATCCAATAAAGCCCTATTGCTGGGGATTAAGCCTTAAGCCAGCTGCACAACCAGGCATCATTAAAGACTTAACAGGCTCATAAAAAGTATGGTAATGGCAGCCAGGAGGAAAACAAGCCAGAGGAGGGGCCAGACGAGTTGGGGAGAAAGGAGCCATGGGGAGAGGGATCCCCACTCCAGCCTTTCTCTTCCTGATGCAACCGACCCCACGGTTCCACACTGGGACCATGCTGTGCACACACAGCTGATGTGCCGAGCAGGGCAAGTGGTGGCTTTGGGCCCCTCCTCACTGCCCCTCACCTGGAGCTGGAGCCCCTGCATGGAGTGAAACACAGGTGCCTCCCATGCACGGGCTTTGCGAGTGAGCAAGGGGAAGTCCAGCAAGTGGCAAGCACACTACAGTTCGCAAAGCTCTTTCAGATGTCACCTCATGTAGGCCTGACCACACCCAAGGAGCAGTGAGATCCTCGGCTCTGACGGACACATGTAAGAGCCAGGATTCAAACCTAGATCTGTTGTTTTCAGTGCCTGTGCCTTTTCAAAAGTGAATGAATGCCCATTTTACAGATTGCAAACTGACCAGGGAGGGTGGGCAAGACTCTGGGCTTCAACTGCCCATCCAGCTGAGGTGCCAGGATGACCTCTGGGCAGCTCTCGGTCTAGAAGATGAGCTTCCCAGTCTAGACAGTTCTTCTCAACCTACAGGACCTGAGACAGAGCTATGAAACATCAAAAGGAGACGGACACCTGGCTCAGTGTAGACCTGGGCCCCTGCCTCTACCCTCTGACCTACCTGTGACGTCCTAGCAACTAGATTCTAATTATGACCACCCGAGCCAAGGAAGAGCGAAAGGGACAAGACACAGCGAGGCCAGGTGCAAGACAAGGGGGAGGAGCACAGTGGGAGTGGAGAGCGTGTCATTTCATTTCAGGCTGGGAATAGGCCTTTAACTAAAATTAGGGGGGGAAGATGTTAAAATGATGATGGTGGTGACGGAAGAGAAGTCAGGTACATTTGCTGGGTAGAATCTCAACCTTCACAATAATCCTATTAAGTATGTAGTAGTGTGAGCCCTATTCTAGAGAGGGGGAACCTGAAGCACAGAGAAAGCAAGTGACTTACTCAAGGTAACACAGCTAGGAAGTGGCTGCATGGGGACCTGAACTCAGACCTGTAGGACTTCAAATAAGCTGTTCATTTTATAACACATTGTGTAGAGCCACAGACCCCAGATTCTGTGTCTTTGATGTCACTTCCCTAAGCCCGATCAAGTCCTCCCAACTGCCTGTGACTCAGTTTCTTTTGAAAAGCAAAGTGACCTTTGTGTCTCACTAGATGGGTACAAGTTCTTGGCAAACACAAAGGTGAGGACATATGCTGAATTAAAATTGGAAAGTCCTGGGCGCCTGGGTGGCTCAGTCGTTAAGCACCTGCCTTCGGCTCAGGTCATGATCCCAGAGTCCTGGGATCGAGTCCCACATGGGGCTCCCCGCTCGGCGGGAAGCTTGCTTCTCCCTCTCCCACTCCCCCTGTTTGTGTCCCTGCTCTCGCTGTCTCTCTGTCAAATAAATAAAATATTTAAAAAAAAATAAAATAAAATTGGAATGTCCTTTTTGGAGCTGTTTCAACAAGACAACAGTAAGTATTCAATCTCCAAGCAAGAGGTGGTAATACTCACATGGTAACTAAAATAACTCCAAACAATGCCTGGCATACCAGGAGCTGCACAATTAAGTCTTTTAAGTTGTTGGGGGAAGTCTGAGCATTGAACTTCTGATATTGCTCAGTTGCCAGAGAACTTTGCTCCCTGAATTGCTCAAAGCAGGTGCCATTAAAAAAAAATTTTTTTTTTCCTTTACAAAGCCTGCTTACGGCACTTAAAAAAAAAAAAATCACTATAATAATCTCACCTTTCCAAGCAAAGATTTTATTTTTTTATCAAATAATGCCAATTTATGCCTCTGAAAATTGTAGCTCTCTCCAAAGACAAACAACATGCACTCAGAACCGATCTCATTTCCTCACATGCAGACAGAAAGCCTTGCACAGTGTTGCTGAGTATTCTGCCAGCACAATCTTATCTCCAACAGCTGCTTAAGAGGCTGACCCTAAGGAGGTTGAGATTTTTCCACTAAGTCATGCTTTTTAATCATCTAGGCAGCAGAAAAATGAGAGGTTGCAACTGCAGTGTGACGGGGTAGGGAATGGAAAAAAGGACTCCAGTCAGACTTGCCAAGCACATGACAGGTAGGGCTGGGGCGGCAGGCCAGCTTGGCATGCTGTTTGCCTGCAGGAGTTGGCAGGGAATAAAAACCACCCCTGCTCCAAAGAGAAACTGCTTCTGGTTAAACCTCTTACTCCAATGTGCACCTTTCTCTCTGGACTGGGGAAGGGGGGGGTGGAAATCCTTTTCTCTTCCCTCTGCAGCAAAGACTCCTTTCCAAGAGGTCCAGAATGGAAAATGGGAGGCTCTGAGAAGCATTTCCCACCCTAAGCCCCACAGAGGGCAGGGCAGATCTAGAAGCATCCATCCCCAGCTGTGATTCTGTCAGCCCTGCCCTGCCCTGCCCTCCTTCTGCCAACACTGGACGTCACATCCAGCTGCCCAGCTGTCACACTCGGCTGCCACGGCTGATGGCACCCAGCTGTCACACTCGACTGCCACGGCTGATGGCTTGGATGAAGCTCATAGACACCCAGCTCCTTCCTTTGCAAATGGAGTAAGGTCTTGAAGATCACACACACGGTCCCGGCTGGGTCCTGCATGTCCCACTGTGTAGGAACGGCAGGCGTGCAACCTTGGCGCTCGTGAATCTCACAGACGACACTTCTTCAGAGGCCTCCTTTGCCAGGTGGCCTCTAATCCCAACAGGCCCTGACATTTTGGGAACTCACATGGGTTCACTTGAAAGGTCAGGAGCTTTAGGACCTTCTCTGAGGAAGAAATGCTCTGTGAGATGAACCGTGGATGCCAATATACTGGCAATCCTGGCTGTGTGGACTAGAGCTGTCCACTGGAACTGTCTATGACAGTGGAAATGTTCTCTAGCTGCACAAGCAGTAGCCAGTGGCCACATATGGCTATTGAGCACTCGAAATGAGGTTAAATTGTTAAATTTTCTCTAACTTTTAGTAATGTAAATTTATCTGATATATGTAAATATAATATAAATTTAAACGTAAACAGTTGCATGTGGCTAGTGGCTGGTGCAGTGGGCAGTGCAACATTAGTAGTTAAATATGAGGACCATGAAAGCAGGGTTGTCCAGGAAAACAGCTCAGGAGGTTTGGTTGATGGACCAACGTGGGCAGCCTCACAGCAGAGAAGTCTGGGGTTGGGGGGTGAGGAATTAGTCAGAAGGCTTTTTGCTTAAGTATAAGAGCTGCTGGTCAGTCAGCTCCCATTTCACCCACGGAGGGGGGACTGAAAGGTAATATCAGATCTCCAAAGGCCTGAAGTTTGGGGGCCTAGCTATCAACTGTCTGCCTCTAAGCCAGGTGACCTAAACCTTGCTGCCTCTGCAGTGGGGAGAGGAGAGATGTCTGGCACCTGGGATGGAAAATGTGAGCAATTCTGGGTGAAGCAGCCCTCCCCTGAGTGCACGCATCCCTCAGCCATCATTCCTGACAAACAACTCGAGCTGGCCACATAGAGGGCCGAGGGCTCAGCAAAGAGCTGAGAGATGCTAATAGGGAAAGTAGACACCAGCGGGACCAGGAGATGAAAGGTGGCGAACTGGACACACAAAGGGCTCATTACCAGCTCTGCAAGCTGAGACCTCCGGAGCGTGGGCATCTTGCTCCTCTTTGCTGGGCTCTAACAGAAGGATGAGGTGTGCTGGGGTGGGGTGGAGAGGGGAGGTAGGGCAGAGGGCCTGAGGTGAATCACCAGGCAGTCCCCAAGGCACTGAGAGGGATCTGCCTCTGCACACAAAATCATGCAGTGAGCCTCGCCCCTCTCTGGTTCCAGAGGGGGAATAATCAACCTCAAACCTGCAATGGAAACTCCCACTCCCACTGGTAGTAGACCAGGAGTCTTGAAAAATTGGGCTTTTACTTTATCCCCATGTCTTATTATCTCTGTGACCTTGATCAAGTCGTTTTAACTTCTCTGAGCTTCAGTTGCCTCCTGGGTGAAACAAGGAAGGGATTTCTTCTACTTTATAGTATTGTTGGAAGGACTACATGCTCCTGCATGTTGAGTGCCAACATAGTACCCAAGGGCCACGAAGCCATGGTGACCCATTTCCCTCCTGTCTTCATCTATAGATTGGGATGAATATTAATCCCCATCTCATAGGGCTTTGGAGAGAATCAAACACGGGTATGTGTGAACATGTTCTGTAAACTTTAAATTCCTAATGATGATTCTTATTAGGTAAAACTGGGGTCCCCAAGGAGCGTTTAGAGTGAGGGACTGAAAAGTCAATAGTCCCAACGGCTTGGGTCAGGAGCAAGTGAGCAGCACTCCTGGGCTTGCACTCAACAATTCTAGACCAGGTTCTTTGGAGAAATGGGTTTGACTTCATCACTTCTCTCCCGGTGTTTCTGTTTTTCCAGGGCATGGGTTAGGCCAGGCAAAACAAAAGCCACTGTCTCGTCCAGATCCTGGTCTTTCAGTGCAAGCCCCTGCAGCTAGCGATCTTCCCATTATGCATCTCCACACCCCCACCCCCCAGCCCACTCCAGGGGCCTGCTGCCCAGGCCATCAGACACCTCCTGCCCCTCAGCTTCCCAACGTCTGGGTTTCTTATTTTTCCTGCAGAACAACAATGGATTGGCCTTGTGTGTTTATTCCTTCCTAGGAGGGGCTGGTTTCTAACAATGGGCAGATCTCTACCAGCATCCTGCTCTGCCAAGGGCTGAACGAATGAGCAGCAGCTAATCCAAATGAAAAGTCACCCTGCTTTTTGTCCCCTAACAACATGTGAAGGCAAGGAATAGATATGTTCTTTGAAATACTTGCCTCCTGCTATTTCATCATCATCATCATAGCTGCTTGCATTTTACTGACTTTTCAAAGTGAAATGTGGTTAGTAAGAACAGAAAGAATTGGAGCAAACGGCAGAGTAGCTCCTAACTGGACTCAGGGAGGAAGAACCGTCTCATCTCCAGTCGGGTGCCAGTCACCTCACTCTCCAGCCCCGACGCTCTCACTGTGCTCAAGTCCCGCCTGGCCTGGGGCTCTGGAATATCCACCTCATCCCCCCTACCCCTCTCTGGTGTCTCTAATCCTACAGGAGACTTGAGGAGAGATTTAAGGCTTTGTAACAACTGTTGGATCTCCTTCCTTTGGATTAAAGATGCTTAAGCCTCCAGCCCTGAAACTTAAAAGAAAAGGAAATCCTCTAGATAAACACCATCCTTCATAAACATCTCTCAAACACACACCCATCCTGCAGGTCAAGAGTTCCAAATTCCAATTAATTAGCACTAATTGCTACTGATAACTCTGGGCCCAGTGAGCTGGTGGGGCTTTTTGAAGGTTAAAGAACATTTCTTAAAGCTCTCCAGGGCAGTGAGAGAAGCACTGCAGTTATCTGGCATAGATGATTTCAAATACCCACATCCTATTGACTATATTATCATTGCCCTTTAGAAAGAAGACATGCCTCCCAGTCACCTCTGGGCCACTGGGGATGACAGATCCTTTTCTCCATCCTCCTCCACTGGAACTAACCAAATGTCCCACAGCCATACCTCCTCTCAGAAAGCCCAGAATGGCACGGCTGCCATTTCCAACCATTCTCTCGTTCTTTGTTTTGGAGAGAAAAATCTTGAATGTTTGGCCTAGTCCCACAGCCTTCCCATCCTTGTCTGTAATCCCCTTCCTGACCCCTTCCATGGGGCCTCCAAACACATCCCTGCATGGAAACAACTCTTTCAAGTCTCTGAGGACTCCCTTACAGCCCTGCCCCATGGCCTTTGCTCGGCTCTCACTCATCACCACTTCTGCATCATCCCACCAGGCCATCCGGCCTGCTTCAGGCTTCATGGTCTCTCCTGATTCTTATGCCCCTGCCCTGGCTCACCTGACCCATCTACCTTCATCTTCCCTGGGCCCTCCCTAGACTAGGTGTCATCCTAGGCTTCTCTTCAGACTCAGCTTCCTGGCTTCACCCGTCCATCACAGGCGGAGGATTCCCCAATCTACAGTGGCACTTCCCCCTTCCCACCTCCCATGATGGATGACATCTGTCATCTCCAACTCACCTTGTCCCAAAGTGGGGTCATCAGCTAATAGACCCACCTTTCTTTAAGTTAAAAACATTGTTTCCCTCTCCCAAATAGGAATCCTTGCTTGATAGTAGGTGCTAGAAGAGAGGCCTGGAGAATTCAGTTGGTCACAACTACAGTATTGATGCTACAACACTGAAACGAACAGGGCTGTATTCCTAGAAGCTGTCTACACTAACAGGGAGGCGATGGCCCTGCTGTCCTCTCATCAGACATAGTCTTCCTGTTCGGTCTAGAGCAGCGCTTCTCAAAGCTCAGATCCCAAGCTCCTCTCACGGAAGAAGTGCCCACAGAGATAAAATACTTTCTTAATAATACAAAGATGTCATATGCCTTTCTCCCTGTGTTGACACTTGCACTATGGCACACACAGCACTGGTGGGGGAAATTGCTGGCCCCTTGACAAGAATTAATGAATGCTGCAGCAGCAAACTCTACTTGTGGTCATTACATTCTTTACCAACTCACGCAATTTAAAAAAAAAAAAGGACCTAATATCCTTGATAAAGTAGTCAAAATGAATTTTTGTTAAATACTGACTCTTAATTACATGTTGTTTTAGTGTTGTATGTGATAAAGCAGAAAGCCAGCAGACAGCACTCTGCTGCATCTCTTAGTCCCATGGTCATCTCGAGAAAAAGCACTCATGTGACGGGAGTCGTCAGCTGAACTAGCCACTTTTCCCGCGGGACACCGTTTTTACTTGAAAACGTGACTGCCCAACAAACCACGGTTGTTTTGACTTGGGTGTTTGGGGGACATGTCCTCAAAAGTGAACAAAACAAGCACGTCACTTCGTGGAAAATGACTAACAATATTTGTTCCCAACGATAAAAATCAAACTTTCAAGCATAAATCGTATCAGCCACCATAAACTTGTCCGCTCTCTAATACTTGAAGGCTTTCTTTTTTTTTTTTTTTAAGATTTTATTTATTTAGGGGAGCCTGGGTGGCTCAGATGGCTAAGCGTCTGCCTTCGGCTTAGGTCATGATCCCAGGGTCCTGGGATCGAGTCCCGCATAGGGCTCCTTGCTCAGCAGGGAGTCTGCTTCTCCCTCTTCCTCTGCCTCTCCCCCTGCTTGTTCTCTCTCTCTCTCTCTCGCAAATGAATAAATAAAATCTTTAAAAAAAAGATTTTATTTATTTGACACACACACAGAGAGACAGAGAGAGAGAGAGAGAGTGCACACACAAGCCGGGGGAGCTACAGAGGGAGAGGGAGAAGCAGGCTCCCCACAGAGCGGGGCTCAATCCCAGGACCCTGGGATCATGACCTGAGCCGAAGGCAGACGTTTAATCGACTGAGCCACCCAGGTGCCCCACTTGAAGGCTTTCTAATGAGACTGGTAAAGACATGAATAAATGTGACTTTCTGATGTTTTATGATGCAATGTGTCCATATTTGGAAGATGTCTTACTCAGTGAACATGTATTTTCCAAATGATCAACGCACCACATTACAAAACCAAACATAGGCAAAAGACATATTCGGAGTGCCAGACAGACTGCTGGATTTGAATGGAAGAGCACAAAAACCTCATTGATAAGGTCTCAGATTCCACGTTGCTGCTAACCTTTAAGAAACTACCACTTGTTGAGTTTTGGTGAAATAGCAAAGAAAAATATCTGAATAAGGCTATGAAGATATTTCTTCCTTTTCTTAACTTTTCTAACAGATCTTGCATGGGCCAGATTGTCTTCATTTACTTCAACCTACATGTATGGCAACAAATTGAATGCAGAAGCAGGTATGAGAGTCTAGCCATTTTCTGTTAAGCCAGATATTAAACAAATTTGCAAAAAAAAAAATGTGAAACAATGCTCTTCTTCTCACTAAACTTTGGTTTGGGTTTGGTTTTGAAAACATATTTATCTTTATTAAAAACTGTTATTCAGGGGCACCTGGGTGGCTCAGTCGTTAAGCACCCGCCTTCAGCTCAGGTCATGATCCCAGGGTCCTGGGATCGAGCCCCGCATCGGGCTCCCTGCTCGGCGGGAAGCCTGCTTCTCCCTCTCCCACTCCCCCTGCTTGTGTTCCTGCTCTCGCTGTGTGTCTGTCAAATAAATAAATAAAATCTTTAAAAAAAAATAAAAAATAAAAAAATAAAACTATTATTTGTATTAACATGTAATGGTTTTACTGTTATTTTAAGGGGATTAAAACATGAAAATTTTAAACACTCCGTTTTAATATCAAAAGACATAACCCACATAAACAAGTATCTCTGGGGGTCCCAAATAATTTTTAAAGAATGTGAAAGGGGCTGAGATCAAAACATTTCAGAACTGCTGCCCTAGAGAAAAAAAAACACCCTCCAGAGGATGACCACATTAAGTCAAGGTTGACGGAAGGTATGTTTTAAGACTGGGAAAGATCTGAGGGGAATATAAAGTTGCCTTCAACAGCTAGAAGGCTGACATGAAGAAAAGAGAGCAGATTTTTTTAACTACAGTGGGTGGATCTAGGATCAGGATAGAGGATTTCACCTCATTATACAACATTCTAACAAAAATGATAGAATCCACTCTCTCCCGTATAGATGGGGAAATCGAGGCCAAAAAGAAGGGATGTGAATTTCCTGAGGTGACAGAGGTAGGAGCAAAGCCAAGATTAGAAACCAGTTGTTATCCAGATTTGTAGCCCATAAGCCCAATGTGCTGAGCGGTTCTGAAATTCACGTCCCTGATTATGTCCAAAGAACACTTAAGTAACCCAATGCCACCCCGCTGTCACGTGCACTCCCACATCTGAGATGCCCTAGTGCCAGTTTGAGTCCACCTGTTTGTCTACTCTCTAAAAGAATCTGGAAAAACCCTGTGTCCTTCCACATGTTTTTAAATTGACATCTAAAACTTCTGATATATTACAAACATTAACATTTTAAAATAGAACTTTTATACCACTCTTTTAAATGCACCCAATGCCTTATAAATACCAAAGCAACTTGGTATCAACCATCACCCATGAAAAAACTCACATACAGGGTGCCTGGGTGGCTCAGTTGGTTAAGCATCTGCCTTTGGTTCAGGCATGATCCCAGGGTCCTGGGATGGAGTCCCATGTCTGGCTCCCTGCTCCACGGGGAGTCTGCTTCTCCCTCTGCCTCTGCCTTTCCCCCCCACCCCCGCCCCCAGCTCATCCTCGCTCTCTCTCTAATAAATAAAATCTTTAAAAAAATAAAAAATAAACTCATACACAAGCTCTAAAATCTTATTCTTTTCTCTGCTTGAAACTGTATCTCCATCCTACTGTTCATTAGAATTTTAAAGTTTTTAGTTACTAGCTTTTTTCATACTTCTCTGCAATAAAGAGACATATTTATGTATATAAATGGATAGTTAGTATTTTTATGTCAAATGACCCTAAGGCCTGTTACCAACAACAACAAATCCGGATTGGCTCCTGGCAGCTATGTAGGTAACTGATCAATCAACATACCACAAGTAATTGTTACACACAAAGGTAATCTTTTTTATTGGTTTCTCCATGTGATAGATAGGCAGGATTTATGGAGCTTCCTAGGCAGTAACATTTTGAATGGCCCATTTGTTTGGTGCCCCTATGGTTTCTACACCCTGGGGAAGTCACCTTAAAAGACTCAGCAGGGCAAGAAGCAAGGAGGAGGAGGGCAAGGTTGACAGGAAGGTAGGCAAAGAAACTGGGGAAGCCCAGCTTCAGGAAATGGGATTTTAGCAAAGCAACACAAGGAGGCTGAAATTGTGGAACTAGGTTTCCCGAAAATGCTCGCTGCTGTCACATCCCTTGGAAAGTTTCTGGGAACCCCAGGGGCAGCTGTCCTCTGGTTTTAACACTCTGTTAAAACATTAAGTAGTATATACATGGAGCATCATTAAGAAGTAATTTGGCATGAGAACCTCTTATCTTAGGCTGCCAAGGAAAACAGCCAGGAAGGATCCTCATGCTTCATGTGAGGGGCATGAGGGGAAACTGCCACATGTGAGGGGCAAATGACCAAAGAAATACGGAAATCATGACTTAGTGTTGGCTGCTCTTTAAGAATGCTCTCATCTAAGAGGGTACCAGAGTTGAAGAAAAGAAATTCCTTCATGATAACAATAGTGATGCCAACCTCAGGAAGTTGGATACCATGGTAATTACGCCTTCATGTCCACATCCATAGTTGGCTCAATTATCTTTTTCCTTTATTCATTTGTTTAAGACATATAAAAATGAAACTCTATGTCACTACAGAGATGGAAAACTAGTATTACTGACTTTGTAAACCACCAGGAGTCTGTGGACCCTACTGGAACATTAGCTTGGAGTGTTTGTTTGTTGCAAAGAAACTGAGGCTTGCACAGTTGTTGGGTAAAAGGCCCCTGAGTTCTGGGTCCAAAACTTCTATTATGCTCAGATCTACTTCTAAGAGCCCAGTCCATCCTGGATTCCAGGGAAGCCATATTTCTAAACCATGACCAGTCCACGAGCCAGATCTGGAACCTCGGAGAGCAAGATGGCTTAGGGGACTACCATCAAACTTCATGGGTCTCCAGGCGGAGGTGACTTCACTGGTCTTCCTCAAGGTCACATGGTGTTCCAATGTCATTAATAGAATAAAGGAGACAAGTAGGGCAATCGCCGACCGATATGCATCTGTAATCCAGAGTGTGTCATTATACCCACGAAGGGACAAAAACATGATCACCAGCTATTTTGCAATGCTGGCTAAATGCTGCCTAAACATCATTAGTTGTTATCATCTCTGCTCAAAATAAGCAATTAACAAACTAGAAGATGTACAACATCTCCTAAACACTCTGAAATAAATCAAACACCTTCCTGACTCTAGCCACAGAGCTCTTTCATGATCTCATGTCGATAGCTTTTACACCCGTGAAACTCTGTGTGCTAGAGCTCTCCATGCCAGGAGCTTCTATTTTGATAAACTTTTCTATTTGTTTTCTGTCTTTAAGGTAATATATGATCAAGAGGCTTAATGATGTTGAATCCCTTTGAATTAGTAATTGTACTTCCAAGAACTTATTCCAAGGAAAGAAATCAGGTCTGTGCAGATATTTATATAAAATGATGTTCAGAGCAGTGTTCTTTGCAGGAACAAAATATGCCACAACCTAAACATTCAGCAGTAATAAGTGGCATGTAACAAAATGAAATGCCTTTTTACAAAGAAAAACAAATGGACATAGTCACAAAATTATAGTCAGCGAAAAAAAGTTCACTAGAGCATACACATATTTATCCCAATTTTATTTTTTTAAACATAAATGCATACAAAAATACTAGAAGTAAACAAACCAAAATGTTTCAGTGACAGAAATATGGGTGGGGTTTTTTTGTTTTAAATTATTCTAAATTTCTAAAAGGAATAAGTATTACCTTTATAGTTATAACACCCACCCACGCCCCCACACACACAGACACACAAACTCACACACTTAGCTTTTGACTTAGAAACTCTGTCCTACGATTCGACTCTGAGGAAATTGTATCAACCATGGACCAAGATTGATATAAAAAGATTATATATATTACATATAAAGATATATAAAGATTGACATATAAATTATCACATTATTTATAAGAGGAAAAATGGATAATCATCTAAAAGTTTTCAACAACTGGGGAACGGTAAAAAGAATCATGTCATCACTTTAGGATCTAACATTGTACACTTATTAAAAATGCTGGCTTTGAAGCATTTTTAAAGTAAGTTGTCATGATGCGATGCTGATGACTTTACACACTGGTAAGTAAAAAGAAGCAGAACACAGCTCTGTGATTTTGGCTACATGAAAACATTAAGCACGCTGGAAAAGAAAGGAAAAGATGCTAAAACGTGAACAGCTGTGACGTGGGCATGGCGAGATCATGGTGATTTAGAAAACAGAAAGTTTAAAGAAAATTAAAATTCCATCATGGGCAGAGGTTACTTTTAAAATTTGAGAAGTAAGCATGAGAACAATAAAATACATACTTTATCAGTGAAAAAATGAAATTACTGGAGGGGGCGGAAAGGAAGAGAAAAGTTTCCTATCATCTCAACACTCAATCTAAGACAACCCTTATTAACATTCCACCAGCTGCCCTTTGGTCGTAAGTGAGTGTGTGTGTGTACGTGTGTGCACGTGCATGCGTGTGTGGGTGTTCATGGGAGTGTCTGCAAGTGTGTGTGTGTATATGAGTCTTAGCAGGCACCTCGGGCTCTGTCCACAGAGATCAGTGGCTGAGCTCAGTGCTGCCCACACGCCTTGGGCTAATAGTGGCCTACTACATTAGAGCTTGTACACAGGGCTGTGTCTGGATAAACACATTCAGGAACTGGGGAAAGCCAAGGATGCTTCTCAGATCCAGGGTGGACGAGTGTTCTACAAAGTAAAGGCAGGAGGTGAGTTCAAGGTGTACTATTAATTCTGTCTGGGAACCACCTTCAGATTCAAGTTAGGATAAGGTCAGACCTAGAAGCCAACCACCTCTGAACTGAGATTTGTGAATGCCCTTTGCACTCAGGCCAATTCTACTTCGGGTGAGAGATCCAGAACCTTCCTTCCCACTGGCTCCAGTAAAATTTGTGGCTGAGAAGCAAGTAGTCAATGCCGCCTCAGCTAAATGCTTGGGTACCTCTTCTCTACAGTTTACCTCAAAAAGGAGCTTCTGACAGTGCAGGGCAGCTAATTCTAGCAGTCAGGGGGCCAAAGGAGCTCCTAAACTTCCCTTCAATTCAAAATGCTAGCTGCACCATAGTCTGGAGAAACTTCTGGCAAATTTTAATTTTTTTCTAAGACAGGTCTGTGCAATAAGGGGCCTCCCCCAGCCGACAAATGAAGCAGCAGACACAGGATCTGATCAAGAATCCTCCTGAGGTGGGCTCAGGGACAAGAGAAGGCCAGGTGGTGAGGCCAGAGGTAGCAGAGGTGGTCCAGCACCTCTGGACTGGAAAGGAGTGAAGGCCTGACAACTCTGAGCCCCATGTGAATGAGGGTCTGTTTTCATATCCTCCGAGGACTATTTCAGGACTTGGACCTGAAAGATCATTTCAGGACATTCACTAGACACCCAGGAATAGCTCTTGGCTCCAGTCACAAGATTCACCACCCAAACTCAACCCTTTCCCCAATGGTACAATCCTCCTTTCTATTCAACTTGGAAGACTGGGCTGATGTCAAGAAGATGCTGATCCTATAAAAATCTCTGCTGTGGGATGGCCACGGTAGAGGGATAGTTCTCCGTGCAGGAAAGGGAGAGGGGAAGGGGCCAATGGATCACCCCAGGCTCCTTGCGCCACTCTGTGCAGGCCGCGGGGGCCTGCGCCGCAGGGACAGAGAGCAGCCTAAGACACAGCCCCTGGCTCAGGGCAGTGAGGAACACACCACCCGTGGAGAGGCGTCAGGCCTCACACAGGCCCTTTGAGAGAAGGCTGGGCTGCTCGGTTCTAGCGTGCAACACGGTGGCCAGGAGAGTGAAGAAAGCTTGTTTTCTCCCTGGCCGTGTGACAGACTCACTGCTGTGACCACAGTGTGTGTGCTGGGGGGAGGGGAGGGGGGACCCGAGGGGATGATTCCAGCCTTCTGCAGGCCCTCACCCCCGGGGGCATTCCAAAACAGTGAACACGATGTTTGTGTCAAGGCTTTGGGCCTAGGAAGGAAGGTGCCAGCTCCCTCATACAAAGTAGAGCTGATCTGAACAAGGTAGGCACTGATTCAAAAAGAGGCAGTGTGTGTCACACAAACCCACCCAGAAACGAGGTGCTCCTTGGGCCTTGGCCCCAGGCGGCCCGAACTGCCTGTTTTGCCTCACATTTTCATGAGTTGTACCAAGGAGGGAGCGGAGTGGAGGGGGTGGGGGAAGGGGAAAGAAAACTTGCTGTGATTCCAGTAACATGTCGTGTCCATAGCTGGACGTGTCCTGCCAAATGCTCTGCAATTTTAGCTTTATTTCCCTCCAGGGACAACTGAGGCTTTTTAAGTCTGGTGTTGTGAAAGATGATTTCCTAGGGACCATGGGACTTCCGTGAGGCCATGCAGCAGGGCCTCCAAAACTCTTGAGAACATGTGGGGTACCACAACTGGGGGTTACCACGAGGAGGAAGAGACAGAGGCGGTGGATGGGTTCCACCTGTAATGGCCCCCTGAGCAAGGCTTGTGGGGGATGGAGGCAGGGATGATGAGGAGCTTGAACCAGGGGAAGCTCCACCCATCAGGTATTTACTTCAATACGTGCATTTGGACAGGTGGGAACGCACAGCGGAGCCAGGCTCAGGGGGTCTTCCTAAAGAAAAGCTCCACACAGAGGGTTTCTGAACCGCTGCCTGACTTAGAGATTAACCTGAGCCTGTTCACTGAGACAGGATTTGCTGCTTCTGATAAAGGGAAGCAGCAGGAGGGGGGTGGAGAGAGTCTGCGGCTGTTGGGCCTGGTAGACAGAGGAGCCTGAGAGATCCCCGTCCAGGGAGAGGCGAGCTCTCAGCCAGCCTAGTGCTTTACCTCCATCCTGAATGCCGAGCTACCACTCAGGCTTTCAGACTACAAGAAGCAAATGACAGAACTGTGGCAAGAGGTCAGCACCCCCTCCTCAACTCTCCCTCCTCCCTAGGGTGCAAAAGCCAGGCTCTCCCTCCCTCCGGTATTAGGAAACGAAGGGGAGGATGCAGGGAAGTCCTGAGCTCTGTGGATCAAAGGGAAGGCACAGGACACAGAAGACTGTGGTGTGTGAAGAGTGAGCTCCTTCTGGTTTATAGTGCATCCTCCCTGGCTTCCCTGAGGGGAGCACGCTGCCTGTCGGACTGGGGATGGATGTCAGGTGGTAGGAGTCTGTGACCAAGCACAGCATAGGGAATTCAAGGGGCAGCCAGTCAGAGACACGCAAGCTGATCAGAGAGGAATTTAAAGAGACTTGGGAAGGACAGAGCTATCAGATCTTGGTCCCGATGCTTGAGAAGGGGCAATTTTAAATGAAAACCAAGGAGCCATACCTCTATCTAGAACTTAGCGAGGGTGGTAAGATTGCAGAAGGCTCCCCAGGCCGTGCTGGGGGCAAGGCAGGTAGCAAGGCCAGAATGCCAAGAGCCCTCGGGTCAGGGCAAGGCCAGTGTCTACAGACAAAGGCGAAGGACCCTTCCCCATGCAGGACCCAGGCCGGGTCAGCTGCAGTATGAAAGAAGACCCCATCAGAGAGGCATTCCAAAATGCTACATACTTAGAGCCCCTGCAGCCAATGAAGGGCCCCGCAAGGCAGCTGCCGACCTGCTTCCTTGAGTTGAAGTAAGAAGGTGTAGGTGGCAGCTGTCCAGTGCCACAGGTGGGGGCACCGTGGGAGGCCCATGAATGCAGTAAGGGGAGGCAGCCAAAGTCATCAGGGACCTAAATATCCTCATGGCTCACTCAGCCCCAGTGAACCGGCCGCTCCCCGCAGCCTGCCCAGAATGTATTCAGACTTTCGGGTAACCGTTTACTCACCCACCCAGCAAGGTGCCATAATTCATGCCAAGTGCGTGTGCAAACAAGGAGTTCCCATATCGAGCTGACTCTCTGAATAAATGTTAAGATGAAACAAGGCACTGGCTCTGTTGATTTTTATAGATGCTCACAAAACGACACTAACTCCTAAGCATGAAAGGTAGGGCTTACCTGAATTTTCCAGGGGATAAAGATATTTATCCAAAGCCTTGGTAGGCCTGAGCAGAGGAGACCCTTTAAAAACCCTAAAGTAGGAGTGAAGATGGCCAGCTTTTGGATCAGGAGACTCAACCTCACCGAAACAATCACCATTCACTTGGCACCTGTTCTGGAAAGGCCTAGAGCCAGCATGCATCTTGGGCTGGGGAGGCTGATGGGCACAAAGAGGGAAAGAAGGCATCCTCTGCCCTCAGAGACTTGGGCAGGACCCATATCCTCAAAGCGCAGGGCAGCATCACTTCAGAGCACAAATGCACAGGTGTTGAAAGAAGAAAGGTCACATCTGGGGCAGAGAAATTAGGAAAGCTTCATTCTTGGGTAGGTCTGGAAGGTGGGGGAATGACTGACGAAGTTCAGCGTGCCTATCTATTTTACGACCTTGTCTCAAGGTCAAATCACAAGACTGAGATTCTATTTCATCTGCCAAGTCGGGATTGATGTCTCCTTCCCACTTTCAGTTCCTTGGAAAAGCAGGGCCTGGTAAAAGCCATGTACTATTATTACCCTCAGGAAGGATGCCAAGAACCGCGTTCTGAGATGTCCCACCCCAGATTTGAGCCCAGCCCGAGCATGCACAGCGGATGGGCTTCGGCCAGTGCCGTCCTGGCCAGTCCCCAGAGCTCTGGTGGGAATGTGTTTAATTGCATGACACTAGCTCTGAGTGGGCCCAGAGGATATTGGTCATATGACAATTGTCAGATCAGCTGGCTGCAGAGCCCAGCAGCTGGTATAAATGGGGGCAAGCCAGGGGGGTATCTGGGTGTGTAACAAAATTAGATTAGAGATGGAGGTGCTCTCTCCCAGTCCTAATATTCTCTCAGGGCCCAGCCCCAGTCTGACCGGCCAAGCCTTCTTGTGGCCATCCGTACCTGGACTGACCATGGCTTTGTGTCGCTGCCCCAGACTGCCTGTGTTCCAGGTATTATGCCCATGTTGCTTTCCCATGGGAGCCCTGGGCCCTCTGCAGAGTGCCCACCGCAGCAAGTGCACACAGCAAGTGCCCAGGAAAAATGATGCTCTCCCCTTTCTCTTCGTCAGGCAACCAGAGGACCTTTCCGAAATCTGGTGACAAGAGTGCTTTGAAGTTCTAGGTAAGATATTTTGGAAGTGGACAGTAGCCCCCACCCGAGCAGCAGGAACAGATTTCCTGAGGGGCCGTGGAAACTGGGCTCTCAGGCCAGCACCACTAGGAGAAAGTTAGGGCTCTTTCATCAGGCGGCATCATGACATCTTGGGAGCCCAGAGGCGATCTGATTTTCCACCGGCCACTGCAACCCCAAGTCAGCCTTCCTCCCCCAACGCTGCAGCCCCTTCCGCCCCCTTCACCTGTCCTGGCCCTCACTCGGGCAGGGTGGCCCAAAGATGGAGAAAACAGCCCTATAGGATGTGGCCCCTTGATCCTGGGACATGTTCAAAAGAATGTAAAAAGCACACACAAGATGCACTAACAACTGTGTTTGGAAGGGTTCTGTGATGGAACGTCCCAGAACTGAGAGAAAATCTCACCTGTAACCACAAAGAGATTCAGTCTGATTCAGTGGCTTGGAAACTGGTATCCAAAAACACCCTTGCTGTGGGGCCAGGAAACTTCTACCCTCCCACAGGCTGTGGGGCCTTCGATGGTCTCTCTCAGACCCACTCTGGGGGTGGAGGGTAGAAAACCAACCAGGAAAGGGTATCCCCCTCATTTCCTTCATCGCCTTAGGCTACATGAATACTTCTTTCCAGCCAGCTAAAGGGGCTTGGCCAGACCCTGGCACCGAACAGAGGGGCTTCTTGAGCCTCCCAGTCTGAGGTGACTCTGCTGTCACCTACCAAGTTACCTTACATGAACTCAGCTTTCATCTCGGCTCTTTGATCAACCCCTTCCCCACCACATGCCCGCAGCTCCCTATTTGTTTCTTCCTTTACAAAATAAATGCCCTGGAATGATTCTACAGAATGACTAGCCAGAGCAAGTCTAGATTCTAAGCAAGAACCCGCTCCAGGTACAGACCCATGACATATCAGAAGAGCAAGGCTTTGGAATTTGGGTCTACTACAGTCTGAGCCTGTTTCTTTGTCTGTTAAACAGAGCAAGAACTCCCACCCCAGAGCTATGGTCAAGAGTAAATGAGTAACATTTGTAAAGTGCATGGCTCACAGCAGACATTCAGTTCGTATCTGCTGAACGGGCCCATCACACCCCATTCGTCTTCCCCAGGCCACACACCGTTTGCATACAATTTCCCCGGCTCCAAGGTCTTCCCTGAAAAATAGACTCCTTCCTCTCCCACAGTAATAACCTCGGAACTCTCCAGTTCACACCCCCAGAGATATCAAGCTGCTGTGTAGCTCAATGGGGGCAGCAGGTGAGTGCATAGCAGAGTGCAGAGCACTGTGTTAGGAATCTGAAGGTCACACTTGAGGTCTTCATGTATTTAGCATCCATCACGCAGGATGGTCTCTAATCTAGACGCCAGAAATCTGCTAGCTTGCCTTTGGGGAAAGGTCTCCTCAATTCTAAGTACTTTGAACATTAACTCTGGTGGCCTCAGTGGGTCGACCATCCACCTGAGGAAGAAGGCAGCATTTGACACAGATGTTCCTCCACCAGATCACCTTTCCCCATAAGCTACCCTTCACGGTGATGTTTCTCCAGCCAAGGCATGGCCATGAAGGCAAGTGCTGGTCTGAACTGACGGCACAAATCACATCTCCCCCTTGTTGCTGCGAATGTGCAAGTCCACAGCAGCCGGGATGACTAAGGAATGACATCGGCTCATGCCTACTGAACCCTTACTGTGTCCCGGGCACCATGAATGCCTTCTACCCAGCATCTCATCAAGTTGAATCTTTACCACAATCCTCTGAGGTAAGGACTATTGTTGCCCCATTTTACAGATGAAGAAACTGAGGCTTACTGGCATGAGGGGACTTTCCCAAGGTCACATAGCTGTTCAAAGTGGCACTGGGACGCAGAACCACATCTGCCTCCAACCCCAGCAAAAGTCACTAGGCTCCGAAGAGCCAGAAGGAACCCAGGACGGAACTCACCTGATAGGAAAGGCCATCCTTTCGGGGGTTGAGGCCAATCTCCTCCATGGATGGGGTGTTCATCATCACTTCAGTCATCTCGGCAGATCGCAAATAGTCGGGGCTGCCAAGAAACCCAGACCAAAAGTCAACAAACACACGCACTTTCACATTCCTATCCTTGGTGCTTTCTGCTTTTAGATCAGGGGACTGTCTGGAGGCAGGATGAGAGGTGTTCAAAACAGAACTCACAGAAAAACAAGCTCACACCCTGAGGAAGTGCCTTATAAGCCCAGGGCATCAGGGCCCTCAGCCTCAGCCAACAAAGCCCTGAAAGTGCCTGAAAACCGCTCTGGCAAACCTCTCTTTCCTCCTCTCCTGTACAAGTCCCCACTGGCACAGAGCACTCTGGATTTTCTTTGTGATAGTGACAGAACTAGAAAAAAACCCAAACAGTAGGTAGCTGAGTCCATCTGCCTATATTAAAACCAATTCAACCCATCTCTAGGGGAACTGCATATTATTATTACATAATGATAACGGGTCAACCTCAGGGAAACCAAGTCCAATAATGCTGCCTTCCCAAATTCCTCTCTCTCTTCCTCTCTCTCTGGTGTTCCTTTTTGCAAAATGTCCCACTTAAAGCCCCAAGGGGCCAGCTTTCTGCAGGCTTCACATCTGCCATCCAACCCCCTTCTCTACACAGCAGCTGCAAGCTCACAGCTTGAAAAACATCCCCTGGATTAAAAGCCTTAAGGATGCCCGGACTCTGATTGCAAAGGAAATTTCCAGAGGGGCCAAGCTGGCCCACCAATGGCTGACATGTGAAAGTGCTTTGTACTCTGTAAGCAGGATACAAACGTTCCATTATCCTCACTCAAACCACGGGCACATACAGGGTCCCGAGTGCATAATGCCAAATAGTACATACCAGTCAGTGCACTCCCTACACAACACCCAATATTTTCATCATCATGCCTTTACACAGTTACAAAAGAAAGAAAGAAATGTCGGCAAGGCTTTAAAGGGACTACATCTAAGGAAACAGGGGTTTCCTTAGATTCTTCTTCATTTCATCATTACTACACAGAGTAGAAACAGCATTGGATTTGGAAACAGAAGCATTAGGTCTGGTCCAGGCTCTGCCACTCAAGAGCTGTGTGATCTGGAACAAGTAATATAACCTCTCTGAGCCACAGGTGCCCTGTTTCTTACCATGATGCTAATAATGCATATATCACACTTACGCTAAATGGCTCATCTCTGGGGTGGAAAAACCGTTGCAAGCTATGACCTGCTAATCAACTATAAAATAATTCCCAATTATTTTATTTCCCTTAATTTCTCAGGGGATAATAACCCTGATGGGCCCTAACACCCACCTTGGCAAGTTTTGAGTGGCCAGGGGCACAAAGCCTCCGGCAACCTTCGAAGTCTCACCCACATGGCACCTGGCTGCTCACACACCAGGGAGGTGGGAGGCGAGCGGCGCCCCTAAGGAGGTGGTACGCAAGCCTCACGGGTGGGGGATTTTTTACTTTGTTCTGAGAGTTCATTTCTCTAAACAGAGCCTGGGTGGGGGAGGAGAGACAGAAGATGCTGGGCTTCCGGGCAAGGGTTAGGGTCAGGAAGGGAGGGGGGAGGGGACTCCAAAGGAGGATTCATCCCGGGTCCTGTAAAGGCTGCCGCCGACCCCCAAAGAAACGGGCCCACGGGGCTCTCGCCAGGCTCTTCGCCTGGTGTAGGGGCGCTCGCTCCTCGCTCCGGGCTGCGGCGCGGGCCTCAAAAGTTGAAGCGAGAAGCAGGAACTTCCCGGGTCCTGGGCTGAGCAAGACAGCGCGCAGTTGGAACCCGCGGGTCCGGCCCGCCGCGCCCGCACCTGAGGGCGCCCTCCCGCGCCGTCAATGCTCCCCTGCGGCCGCTCCTCCTCTTCCCGGGCGCAGGAAGGAAGCGGCAGCCGGCGCAGCCGGGGGCCTCGCTCCGCAACGAGCGCGGCGCCCGCGGCGCATCCCTCCCGGCCCAGGTCCCGGGTCCGTGCGAACGTCCTCCGCCCCCCGGCCCGGCCCCGGCTTCTTCCAGCCCCGCGGGTGAGAGCGGCTCCCCGGCCCCAGCCCGGGCCCCCACAAAGGCGCATCGGGTTTTGAGGAGGAATGAGATCGAGAGGGCGCAGCGTGTGTTTGTGCTGCTGCTTGTGGCTTTCATCGGGTTCCGTGTGGGGACAGCGTTTTTCCCCACCCCTCGAAGCTCTGCAAAAGCTGCCGCTGCACCAGCTCAGCCCCGCTGCCGCCGGCCTCGACGCCGAGACTTGCATGCAAACAAAAAGAAAAAGGGGAGGGGCCGGGGCAGAGCAGGAGCCCCCTGCGCCAGCCGGGGCGCGAGCCTCCTGCAGCCCTCCGCATTGGGGGTTCTATTAGCGGGATTCAGGCTTGATCCCTGGTTCTCCCCCCACCCCACCACCAGCACATACACACCCTCCCAGCCGTCACTTAAGTGAGGGCTTCGAGTTCACTCCCTTTGTCTGGATGCTCTCGGCACCACCAGCCCCCACCCCCACCTTTGCAACCTTGACGTTGACTCCGGCACTGGCTGGGGCGGCGGGTGAGTGTCGGCGCCCGCGCCGCCTGCTGCCCTCGCACCCGAGCCCGCAGGAGCGGGCGCCCGGGCCCGCAGCCATGGCCGCGATACGGTTGCCCGCCGAGGGCGCAGGATACTCACCAGTGAATGGGGAAATACACAGACATGAAGTCCGAGGGGAGGCTGACCCACGCCCTTGTGATTTAAAAACGGCCACCGCGTCCCGAATAAGGATGTCAGGGGCGCAGACTGGCGCGGCAGGCGGCGGAGTGCGGGCACTAGGCGTTCGCCGGTCCGCCTTCCGGAGACAGCCCCGCTGCCAGCTGCGTCGGCAGAGCACACGGAGCTCTCGGTTCCCCACCGAGCCCGCGGCCCCACAAAGAGCCCGGGAAGCTGTATTTATAGGGGCGGGGGCGGGGCTCGGCCGCGGGAGGCCCCGCCCCCCTCTCGCCCACTCCTGGAATAACGTCACCAAAATCATGAATGGCTTCAGCGCTCGCAGCTCCTGCGGGCGGCGGCTCGGGGGCGCGCTCGGCTCAGCTCCCCGAAGGCTGTGGTTTGCTTCCAGCCGGGCTTCCTCCCGAAGACTCACACACGCAGACACGCGCGTGGACACGCGCGCGCGCGCACACACGCACGCACCAGTTCAATGTCAACGCCTCTTCCTGACAACAAACCCGCCCGTGTCCGCGGCCCCCTTCTTGCATACACCCCTGGGCACTCGGGGCGGGGGATCGTGGGCTTGAGGAGGGCGCTGGACCCGCTCCGGACGTGACCGCTCGGCTGCCGCGCTGCGCGGTAGGAGGGCGCCATCGCTCGACCCTGGATGCCTGGCGCCGGCGCCCTCCTCTGCACCTTCTCGCAGTTCCCAACCCCATAACTCGGGACTCCTCTCAGCGTTCATCCCCCAAACTAGGCCTCGCCCGTGACACCTCGATCGCTGCGCCCGAGGCGCGTCCCTTCCATCTCCGGCAAGCTGCGTGGAAATGGGAGCATCACTAAAAAAAAGAGGCGGTGGAAAGCAGGGAGGGGGCGCGAAGCTGGGGAGACCCAGTGCCCGTGGGGATTCGCATTAGCTTGCAAGGGGCTGGTGTGCAGCCCGCAGATCCGTGGAGGATTTTATTTGTGTGAGAAAGGATGTGGTGTCGTCGTAGGGTTTTTCCACTGGACACCTACACAACGGCGGCGCGGGGCAGGGGGTGCGGGTGGGCACCGCACAAGCACACCACACTAGCCTTGGCTCCGGATCTGCTGCAACGGGAAGAAACAAAGAGCTTCGGCCAAACCCCTCCCACACTGCCCAGGAATTACAACTCCAGGGGTCTGCCCAGGTGGTCAGGCTTCTCAGCCCCCAGAGCCAGGACGGGAGTCTGCCCCTCTGTGGCTGGAGCGCGTTGCTTCACACCTCTGCTTCACAAACTCCTGTAAAATGGCTTTATAACCCTGATCTATATGTGTACTGCGGATTGAGGAAGTGTGTGTGTGCAGAAGAGGAAGGGGGAGCTTTCAAAAACTTGGCAAAATTAAATGTGCTTTGAAGTCAGTCAGCTCTTTCAACGGTAGTGAATGTATTGAATCCATATATACATTTAGAGGTGGAAATACATAAGCTTATCTCAGGTGAAAGATAATAGGATTAATGGTGAGGGCTTAACAGTGGCAGGACCATGAGGAGGGCCCTCATAATTTTCATCAGCCCTCCCAAGCTAACCCAAATAAAAATAACCATGGGAATTAAGTAAAAACAACTTTGCTATTTTGGGTCATTCCTATATACGACCTGAGTAATAGTGTACTTCCTATGAAAACACAGCTTCAAGACAACCCCTCACTCCCTGCCTCCCCCTCCCAGTTGTTCCTTCCAACCTGAGAAATTCAGGAGCTTCTGCTCACCCCCACCCCACCCCATAAGATAAATCAGAAATTGATTCATGCTGCCAAGTACCACCTCCATGCTCCTCCTCTGGAGATAGTGCACTGATGGAGGTCGATGCTTCTGTGGATAGGTCCTAAGGGGAGATGCTCCAGTATGGGATTACTGCTAACAGAGGGGGCTGTTTGTGCCTTTTGCATAGGGTGGAGAAGCTTCTCAAAGACTGGGTGGGACATGTAGTCATCTACATAGTCAAAGGAGAAGCCAGTGTTTGGAGAGCTGATTTCCATCCTGCGACTGAGGTCGGCCCTGGGAGAGCAGGACTCATGTCCTCTGCCATTTCTCCCCAGTAGCAATCCCTGGCAAGGCCTGGGATGAAAGACTGACTCACCATTTTTACATACCAACAGCCCAGCATTACATATTTGTGATTATCGCTTGTGAAACCTTTTAGACTCAGAAAGCTACCCCCGGCCCCCTGCAACACACACACCCTTCAAATGTCAAAATGGCCTCATTTTGAAGAGGGTGGGATGGAAGGTCTCCACCAGCAGATGTCCGGCCTCCTGAAAAATCTCCCCCATTGGAGAACCTTGAGGTAACTCCCCGAAGCCTGCTCTTGAGGAAACTTCATATTAATGCCCATTTTAAGTGAAACTTACCTCTTGTCAGTCAGTTGGAGTGGAAAGCAAGCGTTGGGTTAGAACTCCAAATCTACACTTTCTGTTTCCCCTCTGAAACCATGGTGACACATTCATTCATATGAAAATATGGGAGGCATGGGGCTAAACTTTGGTGTCACTATAACAACTACACCATTTCTCAATCATAATACTTTATGTAGTGCCCTGCCATTTTTTAAAGCATTTTCATGATCTCAGCTTTCAAAAGAATGTAATAAGATTACCATAGCACAATATACAGTCCCTAGTCTAGAGTGTGCAAACCGAGTCTGAAATTAGGGCACTTGCCGAAGATCACACAGCTACTCTGCTACATTGCTCTGATCATATCTGTAAAGACACAGAGTATCTGAACATGCAGACTGACCACGGCTTACCAATATCCTATAAGATAGGTTTCTATCCCTACTGCCTTCAAACAGAAACACCAGTGAATGAAGTTAACATGGAGGCCCAGAATCTTAGGGCTGAAAGAGACCTTCCAAATCACCGAGTCCAGTCTCCTCAGTTTACAGGTGAGAAGACACCTAAGAGATTAAATGGCATGTCCAAGGCTATTAAATGGTGTAGATGGAACCTGAACGCAGGCCTTCAGACCACTGGGCAAATGTTCTTTCCACTACAACACTATGCCTCTGCCAAGAAGTCAGCAGCAGAAGTCAAACACACGATCTGGACTCTCCCAACCCTGTCAGCCCACCACTGGCATTTCCTGAGCATCTACTATGTGCCGCTCAGTGAACTAAACAGGCCTCTGCACTCCCTCCCTCTGCCACCTTTGTCTTCAGGGACTCAAGAGTCCATTTGCAATTCTGCTTCAATAAAAATCAAAGTGTAATCGGAACTGCCTTGCTTTCCAACATTGCCTAAATCCAGTTTCCCAGCTCCTTCTCCCTCGCACCTAAAAATAAGAATTAAAAAAAGAATAAAGGTACTGACTTACCCATGGCATCATTGTGCAGGTATGCAGGTCATGTAGCTAATTACTCATTGAGTAAAAAAGTCTCCATCTAAATTCCTTTAGCAATGTATTTCCATGATTTATCTCCCTCCTGCCTTGCAAAGACAGTATTGCTTTTAATCTGCCTCGTAGTGATGAAGCTGGTGCTTTGTTCAGCTCTAAGGGACTTCACAAAGTAGATCTTGGCTAAGGTGCACTTGTGTCTGCTAGCATGTTTACGCCTCACGACAACTTTAAGACATAGGCACTATTATCCCATTTGTCAGATGAAGAAAGAGAGGCTCTGACAGGTCAAGTAACTGGGCCATGGCCACACAGTTCTGGCTGAACCAGAATTTGACTCTGGGCCTTGTTGGTTCTAAAGTCTATGTTTTCCCCATGATACTACACTTATTCTGGCCTTTGTGGCTTTATTTGTTTTAACAGATAAGCTACAAATTGAATATAAAATGTTAGTTCCGGGAGCACCTGGGTGGCTCAGTCGGTTAAGCACCCAACTCTTGATTCGGCTCAAGACATGATCTCAGGGTTGTGAGATTGAGCCCCACCCCCCACTCCACCCCAGCCCCCCCCCCCCCCGTGTTGTCGCTGTCCTCGTTGTCATCATCATCATCATCACCACTACTGGGCTCCATGCTCAGCAGGGAGTCTGCTTCTCTCCCTCTCCCTCCTCCCCTCTCCCTGCTCACTCTCTCTCTCTCTCAAATAAATAAATCTTTTTTAAAAATGTTAGTTCCAGGGGCGCCTGGGTGGCTCAGATGGTTGAGCGTCTGCCTTCAGCTCGCGTCATGATCCCAGGGTCCTGGGATCGAGTCCCGCATCGGGCTCCCTGCTAGGTGGGGAGCCTTCTTCTCCCTCTGCCTCTGCCTCTCTCTCTCTCTCTCCGACTCTCATGAATAAATAAATAAAACATTTTTTAAAAATCTATAAAAAAAATGTTAGTTCTAATAGCAAAGATCAGGACTACTAGAGTCCATCTGGTGGGGTAGGGCTGGCAGAATAAATAAATTTCCCATCCTGGGAATCTGGGAGCTTCTTAAAGATATCAGTCAAAGGCTTGGGGTTTAAAAAAAAAAAAAACTGAGTAGAAGAAGGGGAGTTTTTAGCCAAGTTTTTCAGTGAAACTCATTTGAGTACATAAAAAATCTGAAAGGCAAGAATGTGTGTGGGTTGATGTGAGGATGAAATGAGATAGTGTTATGAAAACACTTGGTAAGCTGGAAAGCACTGAGCAGACGCAGGGCTTGTTTTTAAGGTGTTTTGGGGGAAAAGATGGGGTTCAGCAGAGTTGCTTGCATCTGCTTTGGTTTTTCACTCATTTCAGGCAAGGACTGCCCCATTTTCCCCTGGAGTCCCTTGACTGAAGTTTCCAGCACTGGGGGGAGGGGGGGAGCAGTCATGAGAGGCAAGTAGTGAAGCTCTGCCCAGTGGGTCCTGCTGTGGTTCCAGCATCCCCTCATCACCCCTCACCCCCTACAAGTTCCTCCAGTCTTTGGTGCCTCTCAGCAAGTGTCCAGCTGGGTTCTGGACACACGATGAACGCCCGACCTGAGTGTGGGCATGCTTTCCCACGTCAGCTGTCAGGGGACTAGTCCTCACATGAAACCACCAAACCCCCCAGACAAAATCCTCTAGCCTTTGACTTACTTTGCTGTAAGTTCTCAGGCATGGCTTCTCTGTGTCCCAGACTCCTAAAGCAGTAAAGCGGGCAATCTTTTGAGCTCTCGGAACTCTAATAAGGCTAAGAGAAATTGCTTCTATAAATGCTCAAGGGGAAAGCACTTTGCATCCTATCATCCAGGCTCTGAGGCCCGACATAAAGCCTGTGGGTACTCTTGCCCTGTGCCATCTTAGGAGGGGCCTCCTTCTTCACACCCAGAACCCACTCACCCCCAAAAGAAGCCTGGGACCTGACAGCCCACAAACTCTTGCCTTCCCAAATATCAAAGAGATTCAGCCCTGGCTTTTTCTTTATTTCTACCAAGGGGCCTTTGAACCAAAGGGATTTTTAGAGAACGAAAACTCTATGGAATCCTTAGGATCCAGGCTCTTGAAAGAAAACACCAAAACTGGAACCAGTTCAAGGCTCTCGTGTCCAATTAAGGAAATACTCACATTCCTATCCTAGCTCGGCTCCAGCATGCTTTCTCTCTTTCCACATCTACACAGGAATGCACTTTAACAGCCAGAAGAGAGGTTCCTATCACCAGGACTCGTATCATATAGCACGGGGCTCCTCGGGGTGGGCTCCAGCAGGCTGACACCTTCCCTGAATTAGACAAAGAACACGCACCACGGAACAATCCAAATTCCCTTCATACCTCTCGGCCCCCCCTCCCCCCACTCCCCCCTATTTCACCCACAGCTCTGGACCAGAGGAACTCTGTCATACCTGTGGGTTATGAAAAAAGAGGAAAACACAATAGTTTCTTGTAAAGAAAGGCACTTTCAGTTTTCTTTTCAAGTATATAGGATGTCACCCTGCTTCCTCCAGGGGCAGCTGCGTCCCTCCTGGCTTCATCCCCAGGACTCCTCGGAGGAGGAGTGAGCAGTGAATTATGCACCAGGGAGCAGCTCCTTCAGAGGGCCTCTGCCAACCGTAATCCGAGCTCACACCAGCTCGCTGGAGTCCCAAGTGTCCTTCACACCCACACAGTGCCCAGCCTTGGGATCAGATGGCTGGGTCCATATTACATTTTCCTGCCCTTTCAGCAACAATTCCACCAGGTCCTAGGCACCAACTATGGGCCAGATTGGGGTGGCTCCAAGGAATCGCTTGAGGGGAACTTTAGCTCTCCTAAATCCATCACCCCCCAAAGCCATCCCAAATAAACATACTCCAAGAGATAACAGTGTGTCTACCGGGCCAACACAACTTTAGGATAAATTCCCTAAATTGCTTTAGTGATCCCTTACACAATCCTAAGGCTGAGTAAAAATAGCACACATGCTATGCATACAAGTTTTGCATATGAGTTTGCATATGAGACCCCCTCGCCTCTGGGATTCCTGGGTGGCTCCGTCAGTTAAGCATCTGCCTTCGGCTCAGGTCATGATCCCAGGGTCCTGGGACAGAGCCCCACATCTGGCTCCTTGCTCAGCGGGGAGTCTGCTTCTCCCTCTGCCTGCTGCTCCCCCTGCTTGTGCTCTCTGACAAGTAAATAACTAAAATATGTTAAAAAAAAAAAAAAAAAGAAAAAAGACCCCTCGCCTCTGCCTTTCCTACCAGATTTGCTCTCCTGAGTTCCTTGTATAAAGAAATCAAGGGCTGCCTCTGGGGCTTGGCATGGGGTCCTTCACTAAGGAGATTGGGAGGATCAGACACCAGTCCCTTCTAAGACCATATGATGACCACTGCAGTAAAGACATGTGACCATGGGGGTGGTGTGATTACTCTTGTCTTGGGGAGAGGGGTGCTGACTACCAGAATATATGCTCCATAAAGGTAAGGACTGAGTCTGTTTTGTTTACTGCTGGACTTCATCACCTAGAAGAGTGCCTTGCACATAGTAGGCACTCAAAAAACATTTGTTGAAGGAATGAATGAACGAATGAATGGTATCAAGAAAAGCTAAAGAGAAAGGATGCCATTAAGCTGGCCTCAAAGGATGGGTAGAAGCCAGAGAAGGGCAATCCTTACTACAAGAACAGCAAAAGTAAAGGCTCAGGGCTGAGAAAGTGCCAGGGGTGTGCTGGAAATGAGGAGTGAGCAGAAGAATCTGTACCTTGGGAGGGAGCACTGAAGCCCCCCGCAACTCCAAGTTTGCAAGCTGGATGGAATGCCTATTTGTTAGTAAAGGTCCTTGCACTCCACAGAATGGATTGTGCACAGAATTTCTAGCAGGAAAAAAAAGGCAGTCACTTCTATTGGCCAAACCCATCCAGTTTCCCTCACTTCTACATCATTTGAGTGAATATCAGCATTTCTTTTCCAGTTAGGTGGCACCCAAGCAGAAGTGTTAAGTAGGTCAAATAGAGTTGATGTGAACTGTGTCTTCTGAGACTTCCCCTTTCCACTCTCTCTCATTTCACACCTCTCTCTGACCTGCCCACTGATCTCAAGAAACCCATGCTCCCTTCATCACAGCCTTGCAAGCTCCAAAACCATGCTTTTCTTTTCCCTGCGAGTGTCCATCCTTCAGCTCCCTAATCCCCAGGCAGCTGCTAGGCAGGCACACTTGATTTGATGCAGAAATTCACACTGTGGTGAGAAAGAGATGCTCGCGGTACATCCGCGGGCTCCGTCCAACAATAGGCATTTCAGGCAGGGTAAGTGGGTGAGAAGAGAGAGCTCTGTGGTCACAGAGACTGATGATGGTTGGTGGCAGAAGTCTGAGGGGAAACCATGCCATGGTAAGACAGAGCAAGAAGTGAACCCCTCGGAAGGGTGGGGGTGGCTGCAACCAGTGGGCTTGCCTTCTGGAGGGATCTGATTGGAATCCTGGCCCCCAGCTGTAATCTGGCAACAGCACTCGAGTGGATTATTAAGTCCACTGGTCAATGGGAGCGGGGGAAAGGGTCTTGGCAGACCCTTTTCACTAAGAAGGTACAGAGCTTTGGACTGAAGGGGAATCCTCGGAATGGGCCCCAGGCACCCGGTGCACCTGCCCAGGCCCAGGCCAGGCCCCCAAGCCCAGGTGTGCCCCAGGAGAGAGGTCCTGCACCAGTCTAAGAGAAGCCGAAGACAAACCATGATAGCAAGAAAGGCCATATGCCTTTTCATGTGCTTAATGAGGCCCTCAGGGCAGCCGAGGCCCCCACGGAGGGCTTCTAAGCCTAGTGAGCCCAAGGAGTGGTACAGTATGGCTTCAGGCAGGAGCACCGTCCTGGGGCAGCTGGGTGCTTCTGAAGCCTGCAGCACCACAGAACCTTGCCCTGCACTCCCCACCTGCCCTCTGAGTGGGCCCCTGTCTACATCTCCTACCTCTTCCTCCAGGCCTCCTCTTAGGAAACAAAAACCAGAAAGGTGGAAGGAGATTCTCCTGAGGCTGCTGTCTAGCTTTATGCTTTAGTGCCCCTGATGTTACTAATGAAAACAGCTAGCATTATGTGCGCTTGAGTCTTTCTGGAGGTTGGGGGGCGTTCCTTGCTCTAGCCACCTGCTCTTTTGAATTTTGGAGTGGTTGGAGAGTGCACCAATGAGAGCTCCCACCCAGACAGGGTCCCCTTCACACACACTCCCCAGGGTCATTCTCATTTTATCGCCATCTTCTGCAGGACGTAATCTTCCACAACGCTTACGAATTTCTCAATTTAAAAAGAAGAAAATACAAGGGGCACCTGGGTGGCTCAGTTGGTCAAAAAGAAGAAAATATAAAGACCAATGAATTACACTCCAGATTATGATGTTGTCTGAGATTCTCAACAAGAGAATGAACAGGTCTCTTTACTTGGCCTCACTCTACTCATCTGTAAAATGGGCTTGATGTTCCCCAGCCTCAGCTCATTGCACAGGAAGGATGCAAGAGTGGCAAGCACTCAGCTGCCTTGGCAGAAAAGTGAGGTATTAAATCATCCTCCATTGGATCTGCTTGAAAATGAATAGTAAAAAGAAGAGAAAGTGAAACTTGCGTTGATTACTAGGCACGTTTAATTACACGTTTGATTACAAGCAACGTTTTGTTGCTTGTTAATAGGAAAACATAGCAAGGGCAGCAACCTTCTCTTGGGTTTCTGAGAAAGCAAGGCCAACCCAGTTCTCTTAGAAGAGAAGGATGCCACATCTAATAGTTGATATCCTGTCTCTCCCTCTCTCCAGCACTTTCTTGGAGTATTTGCACTGGCCCTCGCACCTGCCGACATCCTCGCTAGAAGCACACAGGTGTGCGAGCCACGCTTTCCCGTGGCAGCCCGGGGAGGTTACACCTGACTTCGCGGGCACATACGGTCTCCTACACGCACAGCCTGTCCGTCCACACGCCAGGATGTGGGCATTTTAAAGCTATTTGTACTACAGAGTATTTCTCAAGACCCTGGTACCGAGTGCCAGCAAATCACCCAGCTCTTCTGTTCTTGGGGCTCTACGGGTCCGCACAAGCACACGCGCATCTCAGCCGCTGAACGAGGGCTCTGCCTTCCGGGTCCAAGGTAAGGAAATAACGCTGATCCGAACCCATGTAGAAACAGAAACTTCTCATCCAATTCACATTGTTTTGCCACCTTTGTTTGTGTTTGGGGATTTGTCACAAGCAGCAATGAACACCTCCCTGTGACTTAGGGGGAAACAGGTGTGAGGGACTGGTGTGATTCCAGCAACTCTTCCTCCTACAGAGCAATGACGGTGAGCAGAGGGGCGCATCACAGGGAAAGGAGCCTGCACCCGGAATGGCCATCTGGCAGTCGGGAAGGAGGGGTGAACTGCAGAGGGAGGTCTGCAGGGGGTTGCTTCCGTGGCCCAAGCGGGAGGCGGCGCTCAGGGGAGGGGCAGGTGGCGGGAGGCGGTGCAGAGGTCGAGCCTGCTGAACTCAGTCCTTGCTTGGATGTGGGAGCAGAAGAGAAAGGGAACTGGCGAAGCCTTGGATTTCTTGAGCCTGAGGGACTGCAAAACTGGCACCACCTGCAAAGTGCAGAAGGGGCTGGTCTGGGGGGAAGTGGGTCCTGCCTTTTAGGGGGCGGGGCTCCCACTGGAGGACGCCCCCACCTGTAGCTATGGCTACACGTGCTGTCCTAGCGACCACACCGGTTGCTTCTTTCACTCTTGGGTACGCGGTGGCCAAGGCTTCTGTTCCGAAGTTCAGGTGTCTGGCCATTCTGGGTGCCCTGGGTGCCTGGATGCTGTTGCAAGATGGGTTCTTCAGGGGCAGATGTGGAGACAGGGTTTGGGACCAACACCCAGGAAAAGCAGGAGAAGAAGCAGGAGGGCGCCCAGAAGGAAGTCTCACGGAGAGGCAGCCTCCACAAATCTCGGCCAGTTCTACGGGGAGCCGTGGAGGAAACGTTACCTGTGGGAGTGGCCTGTGTTGGGACAAAATTCCGGGGTCTGCCTTCCCCTGCACTGCTCAGTCTGCAGTGTGGGCTGTCCTGGGGAAGGACATGGTCTTGGGAGAGGTGGCTCTCTTTGGCTGGTGCCAACCGTAAAGCAGCTGACAGCTGGAGGCCACCTGCTGACCCCACTTCCACAGCTGGGCAGCGGGTCCTCCTCTGACAGGGGATCCGGGTGGCGCATTTCTATCTCTACCACAGACCCCAAAGCTTGCGACTCGGCTTTATGGCCTCTCTTCGCTCTGCCATGCATTGCAGAGGGTTGCAGCTCGGAGAATCCTCAGGGAGGGGACAGATGGGATGCTAGCCCATGTCCTCCATTTTGCAGCTGACAGAACTAAGGTGCCGAGAGGGGAGCCGCCTTTCCTCAGCTCCGACGGTCAGGGAGTGGTGAACTCAGGACCAGCACCTGGTCTGGTCCTCTGGCTCCTTGGCCTGTGCTTGTCCCAAGAAAGGAGACTACTTTGTGCCCAGCGGCTCTCGGCAGGAAGACCATTGCTCCCAGCCTGTGGATGGGCTGCATGTTGTGACCCCAACTTGTCCATCAATGTCTGCAGGTTTGCTGGGAGCACGAGGGGCTCACTCCCCAAAGCACTGAGTGAAGACGACACCAGGCCTGGGGAAAAGACTGCGCTCAGATTTCCAGAGAGGCGGGGCCCAGAGGGCCTTAGAAATCAGCCCTTCAGGTCCCCAGAGCAGTGCCCGTAGAATAGTGTTGAGGACGATCTTCATGACTTTCCACTGTGTCTTCTGATTCTCCCCCATGGGGAGCCTCAGCGCCAGGAATGGACTGGACGCGCATCTCTGAAGCTATCGCTTCTTTTTTGTACATCGTGAGTGCTGGGTGGGTTTAGGTTAGCGGAGTCAGGGCTTGATTTGAAGATAGCTTAGCCCAAGCATACGGGACCTTATGGTATATGAGAAAGTATTACCCCCATTAGGCTTCATCCTCTTTTCAAACCTGTATTTCTCTTTCCCTCATATTCTCTTGTATTTTTTTTTAACTTTGCTCTATTTTACATGGTGTCTGTAAATTCCCTCAAGTGCTTCCTAGAATGATGTTATATGTAAACAACAATATTAATTATGACTTCTTTGGAGGCCTCCACTGTGTCTTGGGACTTGCTGCTCTGAGTGTTTTCTTCTGGGTAAGAACTTTGCAGGGTGGAGCTGGGATAGCTCTCCAGGAGGGCCTGAACCTGGCCTTCCCCACCCTGCAGTGCAAATCTCGGTTACATCTCTGAACCGCTCTGGGTGAGGTTCAAATGCTGATGGTGTCCCGTGGGGAGCCCGACTTGTTGAGGGGCCACCCAAACTCCGGTCTTCCACGGGTCCGCAGGGGGTCTCTCATTGCTCCCGCTGCGCCCTGTGTGTGGGGGCTGCCTTGCTCCTTAAGATCCGGACATGATGCAAGTTCATAGCTGGAGGCAGTCTGGGTTTTGCAAGAGCACATCACAGTTCTTCGAAGTATTTAAATATCTCCAGGTCAGTCAGTCCAGTTATAATTGCCTTCACTTTGGTGTTTCCAAAAGCTGGGGCATTTTTTTCTTCTGAATGGCCCTAAGAGGCATTCTTTCCAAGCTGACGCATCAAAGCATGTGCTCCAGGTATGAAGATTCTCAAATGGCATGTCCTGTGGGTGAACACATCAGCGCCAGAGGGATCGAAAACGAGACCTTTCTGAAGAGCTGTCTCCATCAAGGCCAGGACTTACTGGGCCCCATATTGATTCTAGCGTTCCTGAATTCCTCTGCTTGGCCCTGATGATTCTCTACAAAAGGAATTATTCTCAGAGATCAAGAGGGAGAATCGCCACAAGCAGAGTCACCCCACCCGAATGCAGGGTGTTTATTATCCTTTGTCTTTGGGTTATTTCAGATCACTGGGAATGGGAGGGAAGGTAGTAATGAAATCTCTTGGCAATGACACGTACATTGCATGAATTAACCTCTCTTAGCCTCTATTTCCTTGCCCGTCAAGGAGGGGGCAGGAATAATAACCCCCACCTTGCAGAGCTGGGGTAGAGAATAAGAGGTAGATGACAGAAAACACCTGTACAGCACCTGTCACAGAGTCAAGACAGAGCTCCTTAAATGGTTACTATTTCGACTGTGTGCAAAAGGCACACAGTCATCTGAACATGAAGACTTTGTGAACTAAGTGTGGTCGGTGGGCCAGCACTAAGGGCAAGCCCCCCGCAGCTTGATGGAAATGCAATTTCTAAGGAGATCCCCAGGTCACCAAATGCGCATTACAGTTCGAGAATCGTCAAATTTGGGGACATCAGTTCTTCCTTTGAATCTGGTGGATTTGATGGCATTTCTCTTGGCAGCCGAGAGAGTCAGTAATGAGTCCGTCAATCAAATCGAGGCAATATTTACCTACCACGGTCTGCCCCCCCTTCCTCCCTCCCCCCCGACCCGGGGCCAGTCTGGCTCTGCAGTGGCTCTGGCCAGCATGCTGCTTGTCCCGCTCACCTGACTCCTGTGGTCAGCTGTGTGGTGGCCAAGGCTCCGGGGACATGAGGGCTCCTTGTTTACTGGGCAAGCACAGATAAGGTTTCTCACAGCCCCACCTGAGCGCCCGTGCCAAGATAAACTTGCTCTCCAGAACTGCTCCCTGACTGGAAAATGTGTCAGTCTATTTACTTCTCACTCCCACTGGAAAAAAGGTTGGGGAGGGGGCAGGGAGTGGTTGGCCATGATATCATTCTTTCCACGGAACTTCTCAAAGGCATTGCATTTCAGGTGACTTCCAGGCACCGCTTGAGCAGCGAGGGACAGAACTGGCCAGGAGCACGCGTCTCTCTCTTCCTTCTCCCCAGCACTCTGCCCCCTCCCCTCACCTCTCTCTGGGGTTTTTACTCCCTGCAGGTTTTGCAGGCAGCCCTGGAAAGGAACCTGGAAGCCAAGAGGTGGGTGAGAGAGTTCTCCCTAGCATTTCTTGCAGAGGTGGAAGGAGCCAGGAAAGGGACCCCCTGGGGGCAAGTCTGCTGCTTTCAGACACATCAGAGAACTGGGAACAAAGAGCAAACCAGTTTTCTAAAAGCCATACAAAGGGTCAGCAACAGTTGGGGGCGCCGCTGCATTCATCAGTTCTTGTTTACACTTCTCTGGAGAAGAGCTGAGACTTTCTAAGTGGGTTTCTGGTGCCCGCAAGGCACTGAGAGATGCTGCAGGCTAGCATACAGCACTGGAGGGAAGCTGGACTCGGGCTGGGAGGGCGAGCCCATCACTCATTCCCCTCAGCAAGATCTCCTGCAGATCAACGTTGCTTCCGTCTCAGGTTTGAGGTACTTATTAAGAAAATAAGAATTAATAAAATAAGAGCAGGACCTTGCACAGACCAGTAAAGATAATGTGCTACGGGCTGAGAAATAGGATTAATCCAGTCCAAATTAAGAACTTTTAAATTTTTATTTGTAATTTTTCAATATGTAGATAAAATCAGAGACTAATGATACAGGGAACCCCTGTGGACCAACTTCCCAGCTGTATCCGTCAGGAAAGACTTGGTTGTGCTGTGCTAACAAACATCCCCAAATCTCAAAGGCTGAGAGCAATAAAGCTTACCCAATCACCTGTCCTCCACGGGCTCCCTGGAGACATGGCATCTGCTCAGGGACTGGAGAAGAGAGAAGGTTTGACTCTGCGCGGCCATGTTGGCCAAAACTTTTGTGCACTGGTTCATGAGGCCAGAAACAGAAGTTACTTCCACTCCAGTTCACTGGCCACAGTAATTCTCTAGGCCACCCCTAACTTCAGAGTGAATGGGAAAGGCAATCCTACCATGGGCCTGGAAGGCAGAGAGCCAGATATATTCGGTGGTCAGCCTTAATGATGGCACATCAGCTTTAGCAAATATTAGCATATTGCCTTATTTGCTTCAGGTCTTTCTACTGCAAAGAAAATAAATACGAGAGATACAGTGGAGTTCCCCTCTGTACTCCTCTCCAGCCCATCTCCTCCTTCACTTCCCAGGGCTAAGCACCGTTTTGAATTCGGTGTCAGTCATCCTCATGCATGTTTTTGTATTTTGTTACTATTTTTATTGCATTTTGTATGTATCCATAAGCATTATAAAGTATTACTTATTACGCCCTGCCAGCTTTTAAGCTACATACATGTATATATACAGTATCAGAATCTTCTGCACTGTTCATTTCTCCCTTAGCATTACAATTGTGAGATTTTTATCTATGCGGGCCCATGCTGTACTGTGTACTCCATTGTGTAACTATAATCCTATTTAGTTATCCATTTTCTTGTTGATGGACATTTAGGTGGTGTCCAAGCTACAGCAAACATCTTAATACATGTCTTCTTGTGCCACATACAAGACTAGATGCCTAGGAGTAGAACTTCTGGGCATGACCACCTACAACTTTACTTGTTATTGCCAATTTTACGGTCCCACTAGGAGGGAGTGAATTTCCGTGAAACAGCTCTGTCAACACTTGGCATTGGCTGACTTAAATTTTTGCTGATCTGGTAGATGTGAATGATTATTTTACTGCTGTTTTGATTTGTATTTCTTTGCTTAATAGGGGAAGCAAGCATCTTTTTGAATTTCTACCTACCTTCTGGGGTTCCTCCTCTACAAATTGATAGTTTATATTCTTTGCCCATTTCTTCCCAAGTGCTGTTTATCTTTTTTCTAATTAATTTAAGAGATTTCTTTACTTGTTACACTCATTGCAAGTGCCTTCTCTCAGGCGACGGCTTGTTTTTCACTTTGTTATAATGGCCTTTTGTTATGAAGAAGTTAATTTTTATGAAGTCAAAATTATCGATTTTTTTTATGTTTTCTTTTTTGTTTGTTTGCTTTGTTAAAGAGAAATTGTTCATGATCTTAAGGTCATGAAGAATTTTTCTGTATTTTCACTCTGTGCTTTAAAGTTTTGCTTTTTGTTTTTAGTTCTTTAATCTACAGAGGGTTGATCTAAGGGAGAAATCTAATTTTGTATTTTCCATATGGATAAAAGTCATTCCTAGGACTCATTTATTAAATAGACCACCCTCTCCCCATGCATTTGTAATATCATCTCTGCTTGGTATTATTTCCAAACACGGGTGGGCCCATGGTTAGGCTTTCTGTTCTGTTCCAAGGTTTATCCTTTTGCCCAAACTCTGTTGTCTTCATTGCGAAATATTTTGATAATAAATCTTGATCTGGTAGGGCAAGTTCTTCCACGTTCTACTTTTTCAAAATTGCTTCTCAGTTATTCTTGGCCCTTTGCTCTTCCAAATCCATTTTGAGAAATCAATTTCTTCCAAATCAGATTGTCTAGTTCCAAACAAAACACCCTGTTAGGCTTCAAATAAAATTCTATTGATGAATTTGACAACTTTATGATTTTGAGTGTTCCCATTCATATTCTTTTGTATGGCATGTGCTTATGATTTTGCAGCCTTCAACAGACCCTCATTTCCTCCTCTGCTCCCCTCTCCAACCCTTCTGACCTTGACTCAAACATTGCTTACTTCCTGTTTCTTATTGTAGCTTCGGTATCACTTCCGTACTCACCTCTTTCAAAGGTCTCCTAATTCTTCTTTTCAGCATGCAACAGGTAAAACCCAGACACACATTATAATGATAAGAGGGTAGAGGAGCGGTTCTTTTTTTTTTTTTAAGATTTTATTTATTTACTTGACAGAGAGAAATACTGCGAGAGAGGGAACACAAGCAGGGGGAGTGGGAGAGGGAGAAGCAGGCTTCCCGCGGAGCAGGGAGCCTGATGCAGGGCTCCATCCCAGGACTCCCGGATCATGACCTGAGCCGAAGGCAGACGCCCAACGACTGAGCCACCCAGGTGCCCTGAGGAGGGGCTCTCATAGTCTCCTGGGAGGAGATACGACAGCATAATTACATATGAGGGGGTGCACAATAATCTTTTCTGAGCTTCAGGAGGTAGCATGGGTAGTAGTTAAGAGGCCAGACTGCTAAGTTTGAATCCTCGCTCTATCATTTACTGACTCAGATCTTGGGCAAATTACTTAGTGTCTCTGTGCCTCAGTTCTCCCTTCTGTAATGTAGGGGTAAAAATATTAATTATCTCGTAATATTATGAGAAATAAGTTAATGTATTGAAAGTACTTGGGACAGTGCCTGGTATACTGTGTGTTATCTGTTATTATCATTACTAAGATAGGATTTCCAGAGCACATTGGAAATATGACTAGTTTGAATGTTCAAACTAGACAATGTCAGAGTAACTCATTAATCCTAACACAGAACAAAGAAGTTGCTGGTTAGCATTGTATCTTCTCAGTAAGCACATGGACACTATCCACATAATTGAAGTTTTAATCATTAGTGACCCTCCGGTGGTGCTAGTTTAGTGTTAACTATGTCGTAAATTTCACAGAATCAATGAGTTTAGGGTTGGGTGGTGCCCAAGATAATCCAATCCAATTTCCCACCTCATACTTGAAGTCTCTTCAAATAAAGCTATACAAAAGGAAGACTTTTATGAAAGACCAGAAAGGCAGGAATATTGAAAGAATATCAAACCTAGTTAAAAAATAAGAAAGAGGAAATGGTAGAAAATCACATGAATCGATAAAGGTACAAAGTTTGCTCAGAGTGGCCATTAAGAGAAGCCAAAAGTGAAAGGGTGTTTTCTAAAAGCTGATAGCCTAGGTACAGGAGAGACAGTCCTAGCCAGAAAAATGTCTGTGCCTTGGAAACCAAGGGAGTATTTGTCAAGATTATACATTACTGCCTTTGTGGGCTATTTGAGGGGTTTGGAAGATGTCCTTCCCCCTCCTTGCCACCAGGCTCCAGGGGACCTGACATTTCCCACCACTGTTACCCTCTTTGGGTTAAGACTTTAGGTGCCCTATTGAAAGTATATTTTCTATATATATATATATATTTCTTCTATATATATATATAGAGAGAGAGCTCATGAGGAGTAAACCCATATCAGCTAGGAGACCCTTAGACTGAATTCCTCAGCATAGGCCTAGCTGAGAGCAGGGTCGTAAGGTACAAACGCAGTGAAGGAAGTTCTGCTAGGCAGAGGGGAAGGGTAATGCTCAGAGTATGGGGCTCTCTCACAAGCAGGGGAGACCAGAATGGGAACTCAATGAAACCAAAGGAGGGGAGGACGTGGGGGATGGAGGGGAGAAATACAGTACAAAGTGGTGGTTGAGCATGTGAGAGGGGAGAGCGAAGAGTGGGCAGAACCACCAGCCTAGAGTTGCTGCTCCATCTGAAAGGAAGCTGGCTCTGGCCCCCAGAAGCTTCTTCCCAGTGATCTGGAGAGCCACAGACCTGTGGGGAGTCTTGACCACCTCTAAGGAAGCAGGATTTAAATCAAGGACTCCACATCACAAAGGGGGACTCTGCCTTCACAACTCAGACCCAAGGGCTAGAGGTTCTTGGGTGCATCGTGATGTGTCACCTTGTTACGTGCAGCTCTTCATACTTACAAAGCATTTAAACATCTCTTTTAAGAAATAAAAATAAGGGGCGCCTGGGTGGCTCAGTTGGTTAAGCAACTGCCTTCGGCTCAGGTCATGATCCCAGGGTCCTGGGATCGAGCCCCGCATCGGGCTCCCTGCTCTGCGGGAGGCCTGCTTCTCCCTCTCCCACTCCCCCTGCTTGTGTTCCCTCTCTCGCTGTCTCTCTCTCTATTAAATAAATAAAAATCTTTAAAAAAAATAAAATAAAAAAATAAAATAAAAAAATAAAAAAAATAAACACCTCTTTTGTTGCTCTTCACACCCTTACAAGCTGGACAAGACAATGTCATTATCTCCAAGTTATAGAAGAGAAAACTGAGGGTCAAAGAGCAGGACAACTTGCCATAGGTCCCAAGCTGGACAGGAAAAAGTCAGGCCAATTTCACCTCGGGATCCCCACCACTGTCAGAATAGAGCTCGAGGCCAGAATTGGCTGTGGATATGGCAGTCGTTATCTCAGAGCATGGCTGGGCCAGGCTGGCTGCCCCAAGTGTATTCCCATAGGGAGGGATCTGACAAACGGGCTGCCCCCCTTTAGAGGTCATGCATCTGGGTGTGGGCACGCGGTATTGTCACGAATCTTGATTGCTGCCCTGGCCCCAGGGCACCTCATGCTCTGGCTCTAGGCCTCTCCCACTCCTCCATTCTCTTAGTTCATTCATTCATTCATTCATTCATTCATTTAACACACAGTGGGCACTGATGCACTAGGATTACAGACAGAAAATCGGACCCTATCATTGCCTCCCACCATGTGGTGGGGGCAGGCAGTACCTAAACAGAAAAGGGCAACAAAATGTTGACTCTTCAGAGAGGGAGGGTAGTGCAGTGATTAGGATCAGACTCTGGAGCCAGAATGGGAAAATAAGTTATGGAGAGAGGATATATTTGAAGGTATAATGACTGGGACTTCCTTAGAAATAAAGAAAATATAAAACTTCAGATTGAAAGGACATAGTGTTAAACAAGATAAATAAAAAAGGAACTCACAGCTGGATATGTTGTAGTGAAATTTAAGAACCTTAATGACACAGAGAAAATTCTCAAAACATCTATAAAGAAAAAGTAGATCAATTAAAAAAGAAAAAGAATTGGGGGACCTGGGTGGTTCAGTTGGTTAAGCACCCGACTCTTTTTTTTTTTTAAAGATTTTATTTATTTATTTGAGAGAGAGAGAATGAGAGATAGAGAGCACGAGAGGGAAGAGGGTCAGAGGGAGAGGCAGACTCCCTGCTGAGCAGGGAGCCCAATGCAGGACTTGATCCCAGGACTCCAGGATCATGACCTGAGCCGAAGGCAGTCGCTTAACCAACTGAGCCACCCAGGCGCCCAAGCATCTGACTCTTGGCTTCGGCTCAGGTTGTGATCTCAGGGTGGTGGGACCGAGCCACGAGTCAGGCTCCGCACTCTGTGCAGAGTCTGCTTGGAACTCTCTCTCCCTACCCCTCTGCTCCTCCCAACCCCCCCCAAGTGAATTAATAAATCTGTAAAAAAAAATAAGGAAAAAGGAAAAAGAATCAGCATGACATGAAACCCCAATAACAGAACTGGACACAGACAATGAAGTAATATTTTAAAGTGTTGATGGAAAAATAATTCAAATCTAGAATTTTATATCCAGCTAAAATACTATTTAAATGTGAATAAAATAAAAATAATATCAGGTATATGAGGCTTCAGATAGCTTAACCAAAAACCCCTTTTTGAAACATTCTTGGAGCTAATTTTTTAGTGCAGGAAGGAAGCTAGATAAAAGCTCCAGAACAAACCTGAAGAAGAAGAAGAAGAGGAGGAGGAGAAGTGGAGGCGGGGGGGGGGGGGGGGGGGGGAGGGGGGAAGAGGAAGAAAAGAAAGGGAAAAAGAGGAAGAGGGGGGAGGAGGAGAAAAGGAAGGAAGGAAGGGAAGAAAACATATAGCTAAGGTCAAAAATCAGAGAAGTAGACTGGAGCAACAAGACATTAAACTAGCTGGTGTTTTTGAAAAGATTATAAAATATACAAATACATGACAAAATTAATGGGGGAAAGAAAGAGAAGATAAACAAGTAATAAACACTGAAAGAAACCACAAACGCAACAGAAAGTTTTAAGACTAACAATATTATGAAGAATTGTAATTAGGAGACAATAAAATTGATATGATTTTGGCAAAATGTGATTTCCAAAATTAGAATAAGAATAAATAGCGCACTGAGTTGCAAGGACCCAGTTAAGAATTACAACACAATCAAAGACCTCCCTCTTCCTGAAAAGCCCTAGGCTCAGATGGTTTTACAGAAAAGTTCCACCCACTTCTAAGGAGGAGATAATCACATGAGATATATAAATTGTTCTAGAAACTAGAAATCGGTTTCTCCTTTGTTATAAGATTGGTGTAACCTTTATTACAAAGTCAGATAAGTTTTGTAAAAACAAACAAAAAAACGATCATGCTATTTCATATTTGAATCTAGATATGAAAATTATAAATAAAATATTCGTTAACTGTATCCCACCATGTATTTAAAGAGTTATGACCAACTAAGGTTTATCCTAGAATATGGGAAACTTTAATTTGAGGGAAAAATACTATTAAGGTAGGGGCGCCCGGGTGGCTCAGTCGTTAGGCGTCTGCCTTCGGCTCCTGTCATGAGCCCAGGGTCCTGGGATCGAGCCCCACATGGGGCTCCCTGCTCGGCGGGAAGCCTGCTTCTCCCTCTCCCACTCCTCCTGCTTGTGTTCCTGCTCTTGTTCTCTCTGTCTCTCTGTCAAATAAATAAATAAAATCTTTAATAAAAAAAAATTTAAGGTAGTTTTTACCATTAATGAGCTAAAGGAGAAAAATTTCATGCATTTCAAGCATTTGATGAACACCTCTTTTTGATGACTGAGGACTGACCTTTGAATTAAAAAAATATATCTCACAAAACTAGAGTAAATGTATATTTTCTCAACTTGATGAAGACTATTTATTGAGTATCTATAGCAAATACGGTGTATGGAGAAAGTTTAAATGCATCCCTGCCAGCCCAGGTGCCTGCTCTCACTGCTGTGTACTAGCCCAGTCCTGGAGGCTTAGCCACAGCAATATAATCAGAAGAAAGAAGAGCTAGAGGAAGGAGGGAGAACTATGACTGACCACACTGAAAACAGAACATAATCAACAAATTATTAGTAGTAATACGAAAGCTCAGCCAGTTTGCTGAATAAAGATACTATTATAAAGATGATATCTTTCCTCTACATCAGCAACGGAAAGTATGTTAAAATAGAAAATATTTTTAAAGTGTACAATTTGGGGGCACCTGGATAAAGAAGATGTGGTATATATATGTATAGACACACACACACACACACACACACACACACACGGAATATTATTCAGCAATGAGAAAGAAGGACATCCTGCCATTTGTGACAACACAGATGGAACTTGAGCACCTTATGCTAAGTGAAACAGGTCAGAGAGAGAAGGACAAACACTGTATGATACCACTTATATGCAAAATCTACAAAAGCTAACTCATGGAAATAGACTAATGGTGTTTACCAGGGGCTGGAGGGTGGGGGAAATGGGTAAATGTTGGTAAAAGAGTATAAACTTCCAGTCACAAGATGAGTAAGTCAGTCCCGGGGAATCTGCAGCATGGTGATTATAGTTAATAATTCTGTATTATATACTTGGAAGTTGCTAAGAGAGTAAAATTTAAATGTTTTCCCCACAAAAAAAAGAGATGGTAATTATGCGATATGAGGGAGCTGTTAGCTAACACTATGGTGGTAATCATTTTGCAATATATAAGTGTATCAAATCAATACTCCTGTACAACTTAAACTTACACAATGTTATTATGTCCATTATATCTCAATAAATTGGGGGGGGGGACTTGAGTGTGCATAGAAATCACCTGGAGATCTTTTTTTTTTTTTAAAGATTTTATTTATTTGACAGAGAGACACAGCGAGAGAGAGAACACAAGCAGGGGGAGCGGGAGAGGGAGAACCAGGTTTCCCGCCAAGCAGGGAGCCCGATATGGGGCTCCGTCCCAGGACCCCAGGGATCACCACCCGAGCCGAAGGCAGACACTTAACGACTGAGCCACCCAGGCGCCCCCACCTGGAGAGCTTCTTAAAATGCAGATCTAATTCAGTAGAACTAGATGTGCCTGGTATTCTGCACAGGCTTCTAACATGCTCCCGAGGGATGGCAATGCTGCTGGTCTGGGCACCACATCGTGGGTAGAAATACAGTAGATCTGCACTGTCCAGTTGGCAACCACTAGCCACATGAGTATATTTCAATTTTATTTTAAATTAATTAAATCTAAAATTTAGCTCCGTCACACAAGCCACATTGCAACTCTTAATAGCCACATGGCACCAGCGGCTACCATATTGAACGGCACAAAAATACAGAACATTTCCATTATTATGGATTGTTCCATTGGACATCACTGGTCTATCATTCAACTATTAGAATATGTAAAACTTGTATAGAGGATCAAGACAAGAGGGCCAAAGCAAGAGTGTCAATGATTTACTGTCAGTGTTATAAGGAGTTAACTTGGACTTTTAGGTGATGACTGAGGACTGACCTAAAGTGACTGATTCTGAACATCACCATCACTGCACTGGTCGCAGGAGTCAAAAGCATGTACAGTAAATAAGCAAATCATACAAAATGAGCCAGGAAACACCTCCAAGGCGAGAATTAAGATCCAGAGTAATATAAAACAAATCAGAAGCCAGTAAGAATAGAGCAAATGAAATAGGTAAAGTAACAAGTTATATATTTCAGGATGGCAGGAGTGGGAAACGCTTATAAATCACTAGGAATATAGCAGAAGAAGGACCAGAGGTTAGGGTTCATGGGTTGAAAAGAACAATACCAAAAAAGAAACACTTGTTGAAAGCATCACAAACATAGTAGTGGTCAGAAATGTATCTGGCTCTAGCTTCCAAATGAATGAATGAATGAATGAATGAACGAACGAACTAATCACCCAACCAACCAAATTGGAGGGAGTGCCGATTTGGGGGCTAAGAAGGAGTGTGGAGGAGTGGGAATACAAATTGGGAACGATGCGAAGACAAAATGGAAGAGATTAAACCAGCCAGAGAGGGTCTTTGCACAGCTTGATAATGGTGACACATCGTAAGTTGAGAATGATGACCTGACATTTCTATACCAGAAATTTAAAAAGAAAGAAAGATCAGATGGAGAGGGATGCGAGATGTCTGTTGGTGGAAACATTAGGGCCCGGTGGTGTCTCTAGGGCCCTAAGACCAGATTCTGAGTTTGTTTTTTAACCACTGTATGATTTTGGACAAATCAGTTAAGCTGGCAACATTTCTTCATCTTAAAAAATGGGGTTAAAGGCAAATCTGTCCTACCTGCCTCTCAGGATTGTTAGCCTGATAAATAAAACCATGAATGTGACCTGAAGTTGCGCCCCTGGGCAGAAGCATGAAGGGTTGTTCCTGTGATGACTGCTGGTTCCGGTGAGCAGCCAGAAGGCTTTGGGCTCTGTGGTCTCCCTCTTGCCTTTCAGTTCTGAGCTGTGTGGCCTGGAGGGGACTCTGCCCATGGTCCCTGGGGCAGAGGGAGCTGGGTCACATCGTTGACCCTCATGCTTCTCAGCTGCTGCCCAGGGAGGTTCAGGGCTTTCCCCTGAGGACAAAGGACCCCAGGGGGCAGAGAGCCCACCGGAGGCACACCACACTGGGCTGGAGTGTCCGAAGCTCTGGTAGGGCGACCCCTACCAGAGACTGGAGGCAGTGGCATCCCCCTCTCCCTCTGCTCATCCCCTCAGGGCCAGCTGGCGCCCCCTCCCCCAGCTCCCCAGCACAGGCGTCCGCAGGGTCACCATGTCACCAGCTCACATGCTACTGAGAGACGATTTTAGGGGAGCTGACTGCGAACTCACCTCAACTAACCTGTGTGCAACTTGCAAGGCACGTTATAGTTTGCAAAGTGCTTTTACCCAATCATTCCAATAGTCCTGTGAAGAGGTTGTTAGGGTCTCCTTTTCCTTGATGTGGGAGCAGGCAGAGAGAGGAGGGAGGACACGGGAAAGATGACATGGCAGACGGATGACCCAAGTTTTAGATCGTTTGTATTCAAATCCTGTGCTGCTGTAGGCCTTCTGGGGGCACCCTCCCACCTTCTGGAGGCAGGCCACAGAGGGGAGGGCTTTTCTTTCCAAGCCCCTGGCTCTCAGATGCACGCTGCCTGAAACTGGCCTTTCCAGCAGTCCCGCTTTTTCTCTGAGTTCTCTCCCCATGATAACGTCTTACTCTACTTACTTCTGAGGCCAACCTGGGCTTTAAAAGGATGGAAGCATCGAGAATGGCAGGCTTCTGCCGCCTCCTGGTGACTCATGAGCATTGCCCTGGCAGCTAACCCATTGCTAAATTCCACCAAATCCACTTCATTGAGCTCATTTTCTTTCTTAAAGGTAAATACTCCGGGGAATTTTTCAGTTTTTACTGTGTCTGAACAGATTACAAATCATGATATCATACTATGAGCCTCAGATGGAAAGTCAGGAAACCTGGACTCAAACCACTTGTCTTTTGTGGGGTATTGGGCAAATCTTTCAGCCTCAGTTTCCTTAATTGTAAAGTGTGAATGCTGTCTACACATGGGAGGGGTTGTGAGGGTTGAGCGGTGGGACATACCTGAGGGTCCTGGAGCGGGGCTCGAGGAAAGTCCCAGGTTCTATCGGCTCATCCTCCCGGCTCTGCAGAACTGTTGCCGCCCCTGTACTTGCACTGAACTCAAGTCAAGTAATTCAAAGAACTGTAGAATTGGAAGGCAGTGAAAGGCAGGCCACAAAGCAGTTTTCAGAGGTTCCCTGTAAGGCTCGTTAGAAGTCGCCAACACCCCAAGCATTGCTCAAATACTCCTGTTCCAAAACCTCACCTCATATCCACTGGGAAAAGGTTTCCAGAGCAACACTCGCCTCTCACGAAGCAGTCCATTTCCTCTTTGAGCAGCTCTGCCTGGGAGCAGGTACTGTGGGACCCATCCTTGACTACACGTGCTGAGGCCCAGAAGTGAGGTCAAAGGGCAGGCCTGGGGCCTGTGCGGTGTTCTGCCAAAAATCCATTTGCTTTCTCCTTTGGTGAATTAAATTGGGGGCTACCTGGTTTTGCCTTTATTAAAATATCTCGTTCTGGATTTCCCCGCTATGGAGTGGCTTTTGGAGTAATAGACTCCTGCCTTACAAAGCAGGAGTTCCTGAGTGGGTCTCTTGGCCATTCATAGCTCCGTGTGGAGTCCATACCTTGGCGCCCACAGCACGGAACTGCCATCGCTGACAGGTAATCTGGGGACAGGCAAGCCTGGATGGGGTGAGGGATGGAGAGCAGGGAGGGGACGAGTTGAAGCCATCTGGGAAGAAGAGCACCCAAAGCCGGAGGTTGGAGAAGCATCCAGAAAACGAGTAAGAGGACAATGGAGAAGATGGCGCGGCCATCATTCGACAGTCTGGCGGAGGAGATGCTGAAAATCATCTCATTCTCAGCCTTGGCCCCTTATGGGAACCATAAGAAGTCACCCAGTCCGGAAGGCTACACAGTTCCCCGTGTTCTTATGGAACCTGAGTTCAGACCTTCCGGGAGGAAGGGGGAGGGAAAGGAATGACCATGGAGGGACCAGGTCCCCCCACTCTTGCCTCTCCTTCTATTGGTGTTTACAGCAACGTTTCCCTGTTTTGCTACTTGTGGGGCCTCTAGATGAAATCAATTCTGCATGTTTTATCTCCCCTGCTAGATAGTCGGTGTCTTCAGGGTAGGACCTGGGACTGATTTCCTCATGTCTCTGGAGCCTCACAGAGTGCCTGGTATACAGCAGGTGCACAAAAATGCCTGTTGCATTTAAATGGCCAGCAAGTCATCTGAGTCATTTGAAGTTAGAAACCTGATATCATTCAGTCTAGTAGCCCTCAAACCTGGACGTGCATTAAAATTACCTTGGGAGGTTTAAAAAAAAAATATTAGTGCCCTAGTCCCTACTTGGACCAATTAAATCGGAATCTTGATAGCATGATTTTCAAAGTTTAAATGCCCAGAGAGAACTCATTTCCTGAAGGCAGGATGCAGTGAATCCTTTTATAAAGCTGAGAATCACTTTCTAATGCATGATAATTATCCATTGTATTATGTTTGAGTTATCTTGTAATGCATTTTCTTAAAGTAGAGCCCATGTACACAAAATATATGGAACTTAAAATTTTTAAAAAGGAGCTAGGAAATATAAAAGGGAAAAAGGTAATTTTCATCGGGTATTCAGAGACTTGCCTACTCGTGGAATGGCAAAAGATGCCATATAATATAGTGCTTGAGCTGAGTATTTTTTAAAGGGGGACAAATAAGGCTAGGGATGGAATAGAGTAAGAGAAAGAAGACCCCCACCTTCCAGTAAGAGTCTCTGTATGACCTGTTGGGGCAGATCCTGGTCCACAGACACCTTCCTTGGAAATCTGTGTATATCTGAATGCCCTTATGTTTAAATGGGGTAGAAGCGATATAAATCTAAATGTGGGTTTTGGTTATATTGAAGTATCTGCTAAGAGCAGCTTGCGTGGCCAGCACCTTACCTGCGCACACCCAGCTGCATGAAGTTGGCAGAAAGGATCTGCTGATCATGGCACTTCAGGACTAGAGCAAGGTAGGAGCAGGAAGCCCCTTGACACCTGTTTCTCTAAGTATAGTCCTGAACCAGCAGCATGGACCTCATCTGCTGGTCCCTAGAACTACTGATCTGAATCTGCATCATCGCAAGATTCCTGGGAGATTGACAAACACACCAAAGGTTAAGAAGTACTGCCTTGAAGGGTGCCCACTTCCCGTCTTCTGAAGACCGCCCCCAGCCTCACATGGAGAGGCTTGATCTTTTCTTACTCGCCCCAGTAGCCAGTATGTAACTCTTCCAATATTTGAACAACCTTTCTGAGCCCTCCTGGGTTTTTCTGTCTATAGGGAACAGAAAAAAGAAAGGAAATAGCTATCATCACTGATCTGAGGCCCAGAGGGAGAGAGGAAGAGATCAAAAGTCAACATCTGTGATTCTGCAAATAGAAAATGAGATGTTTCCCAGGCGGGCCAGGAAGGAGCTCTCGGGTGCGTGGCTGGTCCTCTGTGGTCCCATCTGAGGTGGCTGGGCTCCATCCAGAGCCTTTAAAGGCAACCTCAGGGCTGCCCGTGCTGGGGCAGTGGGAACGCTCAGCCAAGCTCCCAGGGGGAACTTGGGGCAGATCTGCCAAGGCACAGGCACCAGCAGGGCAGGTCCCTGGCAGCTCCTCTGCTCACTGGAGACCTTCCAGAAGGAGTGGATGACATAGCCCCTGGATATAGGACACTCTGTACAGGTAACAGGCCAGTTACCTCCTCCTCGTCCCCAGCTCTGAGCCAGTGCCTTGTCCTTCCTCTGTCTGGGGACCAGGTCTATCTAGAAAGTGATACAGAATCTCAAGCCTTCTTTCTGGTGTTCTTGTCAAGTTGTTTCTCTGAGGGAAGAGCCGGAGTGTTCCAGAGTAACAAAGCAGCCAGCACACTGGGCTGGGGCCAGATATGGAGGGTTGGAGGAGCGAGGGGATTAGTTGCTCTCCCAGAAATCCCTGTGAGCCATAGCTAGACGGGCATCCCCAGCAGGGCCCCCACCCCACACTCTCCCAGTGCGCCCCTCCTCTTTTAATTGTTGATACTCAGGGTAATCTGTTCTATAGGACAAGGTACCCGTGAACAAACATTTGTTCTCCTTCAGCACCACACTTGGCTCACGGCTGTGCATGCCCTTCCTTCCCATAGCCGGGGACCTCCACCAGACAGGCTCACCTTGACTCAGATGCAGTTTCCCTTTCCTTGTTCTGGATTTGGGCCAAGAGCAAGCCTCACATGCACGGGCCTCAGGAACATGGATTCCCCCTGGAGGGCTCCTATGGGGAGGGTGTTGGGGAGCCAGGTTTACAACAGTGGCTGTGCTGGGAGCAATTTGGTCTGGAGAGGCCCTGAGCTGCGTGCTCATCGCTGCCTGGGGTTGTGCCTTAATTACTTAAGAAGCGGAGCTGGGTATTACTGAGCAACTATTCATTTCTGACCCAGTACCAGCCAAATAAGCAAAATTGGATGCATTCCTGGCTTGCAGGTTGAGAGTGGAAAAGAAATGTTTTCTTTCTCTGGCTTTTTTTTTTTTTTTCTAGATGTTCAAGTCATGGTTTGTTTGTGGATAAAACTTTAAATGTTGGTGCTCTTTAACCAGGAATTCCATCTTCCTGAGGACATATTCAGGGATACGAACACAGGGCCACACAAATGTTCCGGACATTGCTCCTTAAGATTATGTAATGTTCAGCAAAGTAGCATAAATGTTCAATGAAAGTAGCATAAATGTTCAACAGCAAGGATGTGGTTAAATAAATTATGGTTCAGCTTTATGGGGGGACAATGATACCCAATAAAGGTAATGTTTCCAAGAATTTTGATGACTGGGAATATACAAGAATCACGTGAATAGAAAAAAGTGGGATTCAGAACTGTATAAAAAATTAACAACTGTGAAACTATATATAATGTGGATGCTTATATATGTGTGTGTGTAATATATGAGAAAAAAGACCAAACCCTAAATATGCATAGTACCTATTTATGGATTATTTAATTATGGTTTTGTTTACTTGCTTCCTTATGTAATCTTTTCTATATTTTTCACGTTTTCTTGTCAGAATTTAAAAATGTTTTCTCGGGAGGGAAATCTGTTTGTATAAAAGGCCCTCCTTGCTCTCTCAGGGTCCCCCCTGTGCAGGCTGCCCGGCGCCTGGCTCCCCTCCTCAGTGGGGGGCACAGCTGAGGCCCCACACTCCTGCTCCCGCCAGGCTGTCTTCTGCTTCTCCAAATCCGAGCCAGCTGTGTGTGCGGCTCAGCGGGCCACCAACCAATCCTGCACGTCACCTGCGTCACTGAAAGGAAGCAAGGCAAATGCGAGCTCCAGTTTCTCTCCAAGGGTCCCCACCTGTCTCTGTGGGTTCTGGTTTGTCGTTTTCCCCCCACTCCAGGTCAATCTTCCCTTCCCACCTGCCAGCCCTAGGGACTGCAGGCCCGACACCTGATGCAGGAATAACCACTTTATGTAGACTGCTCAACCAGCATCCACAATTGCACAAGATATAATCCCCCCAAATACCTTTATTTCATATCACTCATAGAGGTTCTGCCTCTCTGATCAGACCCACTGGATATAGTGAGGGGCTCAAAGACACACAAATGCCAGGTCCAGGTGTTGACACCTAGACGCGCTACAAAGGCTGAACTTCTTCTATAACAGCGTGCCCCGCCCCCCACCGTCTTTCAGTCTTCAACACCCCGGGTTATCTATTCTATGGGATAGATTGATATTGGCCCAATTTCTGCAGAAAGTCAATAGCATGGAGAAAAAATAGGAGTGAAGAAGAGGGAAGAATGGATTGCTAGGTTATAAGAGAAATAAAAGACAGAATATCCAGGGCGCCTGGGTGGCTCAGTTGGTTAAGCGACTGCCTTCGGCTCAGGTCATGATCCTGGAGTCCCGGGATCGAGTCCCGCATCGGGCTCCCGGCTCGGCGGGGAGCCTGCTTCTCCCTCTGACCCTCTTCCCTCTCGTGCTCTCTGTCTCTCATTCTCTCTTTCTCAAATAAATAAATAAAATCTTTAAAAAGAAAAAAAAAAAAGAATATCCAGTGCAAAGTGTAGGCTACATCCTGATTAGAATAAACCATCTTTGAGGAGATACCTTTTAGATAAATGGGGAAATCTGAGTTAGACACTAGATATTGGATCATCAGGGAATTACAGCTCATTTTGGTAGGTGTGACAGTGACATCGGAGTTCTGTAGGAAAATTTCTCATTTTTGAGATACATTCCAAAATGACACAGTGCTGGGGATTTGTGTTAAAATATTTTGGCAAAGAGAAAAAAAGGAAAAGGGGATAAATGAAGCAGGGGTGGAACATTTCTGATGATTGTTGAATTTGGGTGACAGATAACGGAGGTTCTTTTTACCTTTCACTCTTTTTTGGATATGTTTAAATCAGCCCTGGGGCGCCTGGGTGGCTCAGTCATTAAGCGTCTGCCTTTGGCTCAGGTCATGATCCAGGAGTCCCAGGGATCCAGCCCCACATGGGGCTCCCTGCTCAACGGGGGAGACTGCTTCTTCCTCTGGCCCTTCCCCCTCTCGTGCTCTCTCGCGCTCTCTCAAATAAATAAATATTTTTTAAAAAAATAAATCAGTCCTGTGTTCTTGGGCACACGGTGGGGTTTGGGCCTCCAGCTGCATCCCTGCCCCAGAACAGAGTGGGGAACCACGCTACATTCTTTTTTTTTTTTAAAGATTTTATTTATTTATTTGAGAGAGAGAGAATGAGAGATAGAGAGCATGAGAGGGAAGAGGGTCAGAGGGAGAAGCAGACTCCCTGCTGAGCAAGGAGCCCGATGCGGGACTCGATCCCGGGACTCCAGGATCATGACCTGAGCCGAAGGCAGTCACTTAACCAACTGAGCCACCCAGGCGCCCCACGCTACATTCTTGATGCTCAGGATGGCTTTCCGCCAGGGGTACAGTGTTCGGGGTGTCCTTTCCCCACATGTTTCCCAAAGCTGCTGGGGCAGAGGAGTACAGGTGTGGTGTGTCCCTTGTCCTGCCGCCTCTATGGCTGTCGAATGTGCTGCTCTTAGCTAAACTGGAGGGGACTAGCATCCAGGACTTTCTGTGGTCCACAGAGAGCTACAGGCTCCCTTTTCTCCATCCCAGTCTTGACATACGAATCCAACTTTGCTTGGGTTCCACACAGGGAAAGACCCAGGTTTGTGCAAACCAGCAGTGTATGAATTCTATGCCTGCTGTGGCTGGGGCCGGTGCAAGCAGGCGGGCGCCCTGTGCCAGGACCACGCGCAGAATCTCATGGCAATAAACAAAAGGTTCCATTCCACCCCTGGCCACCCCCTGCCTCACCAATTAATAAATATTTATTCAGTGCAAGGACTGGAAGGGAACTTAGAGAAATGGTAACTCTCCATCTTAAAACACAAAGGCCCAGAGAAGTGTGCTGAGTGGCCCAACGCCGCTCTGGTGGTAATTTGTCATTCTGGCTAGCTGTCATCTGAACACTTTCCTCGGGGGCGAGGGGGGCTCCTGAGATAGCTAGGAGGCACGGACCCCTGCACCTTGGAGACTGGACGCTGAGGGAGGTCGAACTCTCCACACTCAGCCCTGGCAGCTGGGGAAGGGGCTCCTGAGTCGGGGGTGGTCGCTCCCCCCAGGTCAATGCTGCCACCCGAATCATAGGTGGGAAGACGAAGGTGTGAAACGAGGTAGGAGGTGGCAGCAGCAGGACGTGTCCCGGGTGGTGGTGCCCACAAAGCTAGTGGCCAGCGCCGAGTCGCTGGGCCTGGCCTGCCCTCCTGTTCTCTGAGTGGCCGTCTTCCTTGCTGGGTTGGTTTCCTATCACTTTTGTAACCACTTACCACAAATGTCGGGACTTCAAACAACACAAACTGACCATCTTACAACACTCTGGAGGTCAGAAGTCTAAAACAAGTCTAACAGGGATCGGGGCGCCTGGGTGGCTCAGTCGTTAAGCGTCTGCCTTCGGCTCAGGTCATGGTCCCGGGGTCCTGGGATCGAGTCCCACATCGGGCTCCCTGCTCTGCGGGAAGCCTGTTTCTCCCTCCCACTCCCCCTGCTTGTGTTCCCTCTCTCGCTGTGTCTCTCTCTCTGTCAAATAAATAAATAAAATCTTAAAAAAAAATAGTCTAACAGAGATCAACTCAGGGTGTTGGCTAGACTGGTTCCTTCTGGAGGCTCTGGGGAGAACCCATTTCCTTGTCTTTCCCAGCTTCTAGACAAGGCCTTCTCCTGCATTCCTTGACTCATGGCCCCTTCATCTATCTTCAAAGCCAGCAGCAGAGCACCTTCAAATCTCTTTCTGACCTTCCCTTCCAACGTCACATCTCTTTCTCTGACTCTGACCTGCTTCCCTCCTCGAAGGACCCTTGTGGTTACATCAGACCCACCCGGATAATCCAGGATAATCTCCCCATCTCAAGATCCTTAATTTACTCACATCTGCAAAGCCCATTTTTCCACATAAGGTGACATATTCACTGGCTCCAGGAAATAGGACCTGGACATCTTCCAATACCATTATGCAGCTGACCACGCCCTCCAATAAATCTTCATCCTGTTTCAGAAAACCAAGAACCGTTTCAATTTCCGTTGACCCTGGAACAACACGGGGTTAGGGCTGCTGACTTCCTGCACAGTTGAAAATCCACATATAATTTTTGATTCCCTAAAAACTGAACTGCTGATAGCCTACTGTTGACTAGAAGCCTTATTGGGAACAGTCAGTTAAGGAAATGCTATTAAGAAAATCATAAGGAGGAGGCGCCTGGGTGGCTCAGTCTGTAAATGACTGCCTTCGGCTCAGGTCATGATCTCAGGGTCCTGGGATTGAGCCCCGCATCGGGCTCCCTGCTCCGCGGGAAGCCTGCTTCTCCCTCTCCCACTCCCCCTGCTTGTGTTCCCTCTCTCGCTGTGTTTCAATCTGTCAAATAAATAAATAAATAAATCTTTAAAAAAAAAAAAAAAGAAAAAAGAAAATCATAAGGAAGGGGGCGCCTGGGTGGCTCAGTCGTTAAGAGTCTGCCTTCGGCTCAGGTCATGATCCCAGGGTCCTGGGATCGAGCCCCGCATCGGGTTCCCTGCTCGGCAAGAAGCCTGCTTCTCCCTCTCCATCTGCCCCTGTTTGTGTTCCCTCTTTCGCTTTATCTCTCTCTGTCAAACAAATAAATAAAATCTTTAAAAAAAAAAAGAAAAGAAAATCATAAGGAAGAGAAAATACATTTGCGGTACCATACCGTATTTATTGAAAAAAAAATCCACGTGCAAGTGGACCCATGCTGTTCAAACCCGTGTTGTTCAAAGGTCAGCTGCCTTGGCAACTGGAACCCCTGACTAGCATTGATACAACACTTGGAATTGTTAGAGCTCGAGCTGGAATCTGCTTTCTTTGAAGAAAACAGAACCTCCAGAGAGCCAGCTGGGCCCTGCCGAGAGGCATTCCCAGTATCTTGCGCACCTGCTTGACTCCCATCACCTGCAGTCTCTCCAGCTGGGACCTTCACTGGCCTGGTGCCGCCCCGCAGAGCAGGTGCTCCATCGGGGTTTTGGGATAATAGGGGGGCAACAGGCAAGAAAACCTGAAACACGGGGCGCCTGGGTGGCTCAGTTGGTTAAGCGACTGCCTTCAGCTCAGGTCATGATCCTGGAGTCCCTGGATCGAGTCCCGCATCGGGCTCCCTGCTCGGCAGGGAGTCTGCTTCTCCCCCTGACCTCCCCCCATCTCATGTGCTTTCTCTCTCTCTCACTCTCTCTCTCAAATAAATAAATAAATAAATAATCTTAAAAAAAAAAAACAAAAACCTGGAACAAATCCACACCTTCAGATTCAGTAATCCCTTTCCTGATAGCTACCTGAGGAAATGCGGACTAAGAATGCACCTTGCTACACCTCCCAGGGAGGCACCAGGGCCCAGGGCCCCCTCCCCTCTCCCCCTCTCTCCGCCCCCCCCCCCCCCCCCCCCCCCCTTCCCCCTCCCCCCCTGCTCCCTCTCCCCCCTCCCCCTTTCCCCC